>NC_068412.1:880295-2080295 GCF_023724105.1 Carassius gibelio | reverse complement strand
CGAATATTTATGCACCAAATACAGATGACCCCAATTTTTTTCAAAACCTATTTCTTATTTTGTCCACTCTTCCTGGTAAATGTGTGGTGGCGGGCGATTTTAACTGTGCATTAGATCCGGTGAAGGATAGGAGCTCTGGAGCTGTAGAGTCTCACATTCGTAGTAGGGTAATGATATATCATTTCATGAAAGAATTGAACCTAATAGATATCTGGAGGGAAAAAAACCCTGCCGATCTAAAGTTTTCGTGTTATTCCAGTATACATAAGTCCTACTCAAGAATTGACTTCTTTTTGATATCTGCAGAGCTAAGGCACAAAGTCAAGGATTGTACTTATGATGCTATCCTAATTTCAGATCACGCTCCCAACTCATTGGTATATCAGGACTCAAAGCTAGTGAAAGACGCTAAGATTTGGCGTTGCAAACAAAAGTGGCTGACTGACCCCGGTTTTGTCTCTTTTCTGGATGAACAAATCAGGTTCTATTTTGAAACTAATACAACAGAAACCTCAGCAGGAATGAGATGGGAGGCCTTCAAGGCTTATATTAGAGGCCAAATAATCAGCATCACAAGCTCTAAAGCTAGATTGACTTTTGAGAAGGCAAAAAATTTAGAGGCAAAAATAACAGAAATGGAAAATGAGTATTATCGAACAAGGTCAACAGAATCTCATCAAAATCTATTGCTGCTTAGAGCACAATACAACGAATTATCTGCATCAAAAGCGGTAGCCAGTCTGTTGCGACTTAAACAGTCCTTCTATGAGCAGGGTGAAAAACCTGGGAAAGTTCTTGCATGGCGTCTTAAGCAGCTACAGAGTGAAAAAGTTATAACCTCACTGCAGAGCGATCAAGGAGAAACCATTGTAGATCCAACAGAAATTAATGAAACCTTCAAGAAATTTTATGAGGGTCTCTATAGTTCCGAAATGATTAATGCCAATTCAGAATTAAAAGTGTTTTTAGATAGTATAAATATACCCAAGATACCAGAAATTCTTAGGACGAATTTGGAGAAAGATATAACAGTAGAGGAACTATCTGCAGCAATTGATAGTATTAAAGCAGGGAAAACTCCCGGACCTGATGGTCTCCCAATTGAAATCTACAAAAAATTTAAAAATAAATTGTTGATTCCAATTTTAGAAATGTTTACAGAGTCCTTCCGAAACGGTATCTTGCCGTGGTCTTTAAGAGGAGCATTAATTACTCTGCTTCCGAAGGTAGATAAACCAACTAATAAATGTGAAAATTGGAGACCTATTAGCCTGCTAAATGCAGATTTGAAAATACTGTGTAAGGTTTTAGCAAAAAGAATTGAAGACATAATAACTACGATAATTGGGAAGGATCAGAATGGGTTTATTCGTGGCAGACAAGGCTTCCACAATGTCAGAAGGATCTTGAATATTCTTTATCATCAAAAGGGGGCCCCAGACACTGCTTTACTGTCACTCGATGCTGAAAAAGCATTTGACAGAGTGGAATGGTCTTATTTGTTTGAGATTCTGGCACGCTTTGGTTTGGGGGAGACGTTTTGTAATTGGATAAGATTACTCTATAAGGAGCCATATGCACAAATTTTGACTAACAGTAATACCTCAAAAAGTATAAAAATAAAGCGAGGGTGTAGACAAGGGGACCCTTTGTCTCCATTGTTGTTTATTATGGCAATTGAACCTTTGGCAATTGCAGTGAGGTCACATGATAGCATTTCTGGAATATCCATAGGACAGACGGAGCATCGTTTAGCTTTATATGCAGATGACATAATTGTCTTTCTCAAAAATACCAACAAATCCATCCCGGCCCTGCTAGACTTGATTAGGAAGTTTGGCGAGATCTCAGGATATAAAATTAATAAGTCTAAAACATCCATTATGTTACTAAACCAAGTAGACAGGGAAAATCCAACTAATGTTGTTGCACAATTTAAGGTCGTCAATCGCTTCTCTTATCTAGGTATTCAAATTGTTTCACTGCTTAACAATATCATAGAAATTAACTATAGACCAGTTATGCAAGGGATCTCAATTTCTTTAGATAGATGGGCGGCTCTACCAATGTCGTTAATGGGGAAAATAAATACTCTCAAAATGAATGTACTTCCTAAACTGTTGTATTTGTTTCAAAATTTGCCTTTGCCACCGCCAAGCAATTTATTTTCTCAGCTGAAGACACTTTTCATTAAGTTTCTATGGAACAATAGACGCCCCAGGCAGCGCCTATCATTGTTGTACTTGCCGTATGATAGAGGAGGGCTTAAATGCCCAAACCCACTTTGGTACTACTGGGCGGCGCAACTGAGAACAATGATGTTCTACTTCTCTGAGGAGAATGTGCCACTGTGGAGAGAAATGGAAGGTGGTGCATTGAAGTTGCCTTTGCCCATTTACCTGTACTCAGCTAAGTCTAAGAAACTCAAAAATAACACAAAGAATCCTATGGCCAAAAATATGATTGGCGTGTGGCAACAGGTTAAGAAATATCTCCAAGTATCTGACTCGCTCTCAGTATTCAGTCCGATATGGGGAAATGATCACTTCCCCCCAGGAAGAGGTGAGGGGGGGTTTAAAATTTGGGCGGAACAGGGGTTACAAAAAATAGGAGATCTTTATAGTCCTGATGATACACATCTGATGTCTTTTGATGAAATTGTTGTCAAGTACGACATAACTCGCAGTCAGTTCTTTAGATACTTGCAACTGAGAGATTTTATTAGAACTCAACAAAATCAATCCCTGTCTATTCCTAGTCTATCAAAGCTCGAAGAAATGATGGTGAGAGATTGCCAGGAAAGGGGCATAATTTCCAAAATATATAATGAACTGGTTGGTGAATCTTCAGAAACATCAGTACGTAAACTTGAGTCCTGGAGAGAGGACTTACAGGAGAATATCTCCATTGAGGAGTGGGAGAGGGCGTGCTCCAAGGCACAAATACAAACAGTGAACTCACGTTTGAAACTTCTGCAGTACAACTGGTTAATGCGTTCGTATATGACCCCAGTTAAACTTAATAAATTCAATAATGACATACCAGATGTTTGCATAAAATGTGACAAGGAAAAGGGCACACTCTTCCATTGTTTGTGGCAGTGTTCTCAAATAAAGGATTTCTGGGGAGAAGTGAAACAGTGTATTGAGGAAATATTAGAGATAAAACTACATTTAGAACCAAAAATTTTTCTATTGGGTATCTACCCAGCTAACTGTAACATAAGAAAGAAGCATAGATTATTTTTAGATATAGGTCTGTTGTTGGCCAAAAGAGTCATTGCAATTGCTTGGAAAGAGGTGGATAGACCAAGGATAGGTAGATGGCTTTCAGAATTAACAGCAACTCTGCCCTTAGAAAAGATTACGTATACAATCAGGGGAAGGCAACCAATTTTTGATAATATCTGGGGCCCCTTTAATAACTTCCTTGCTAATAAAGACTTGTCTTGTTTGGGGGAGATATCTGGGGACGACCCATAAGTAACCTCCTGCAGTTCATTTGGGGAAAAGGTGTACTGTCTGATTTTGAATTTCTGATTCATGTATAGTGCACACTGGTGAGAATGGTTGTGCACGGTAGGTTTTGTAATTTCTCCATTTTTATTTACTTATGTAGTGTTTGTTTATTACTTTATTGTGTATTTCAATTTCCTTTGTCTTTAGTTATTTATATTTATTTAATTATTTGTGTTGTGATGTCATGTCTTGGTCAGCTGATGGACAAGGTTCCGCGGGGTTTGGGGCAAGAGGTTTGAGTTCTAATGGCTATATGTAAATGTCAGGTTGTTTGAAAATAAATAAAGATATTGTTGGAAAAAAAAAAAACTGTGTTCTGAAAATAAATGGAGGTCTTACTGGTTTGGAATGACATGAGGGTGAGTCATTAATGACATAATTATGATTTTTGGGTGAAATATCCCTTCAACACTTGTTGACACTTTTTACTATGTTCCTAGGAGTCCATAGCAGTGTTAACAATGTCACTTCCTGTTACCAGCAGGTGGCACTATGACTATAACTGAATTTGGTCATGGGTATTTGTTCAGGACAGAAAACATATCACATGTGTGAAGTTTGGGGCAGATCAGACATAGCTTGAGTTACAGCGGCTTTCCTGTTTCATGGCGAAACATCAAATTTCTAAGGCCGACAGGGACACACCCCTTCACAAAACTCAAAATCTACGCAATTTAACATCTCAAAGGTCTTATGATTACCCTCACCAAAGATAATCTGATTAAAACTGTAGGAGGAGTTTGTCAAAGTACGAGGCATGGAAATGGCAAAAACTGCACAAAAATCATAAAGGAAATTCAAAATAAATTACTTTCTGTAGGGTTTTGAATTTTGTAACAGGATACTTTTTTTGTAGGTAATGGTGTCTTACACGTGTGTACCAATTTTCATGCATGTACGTGAAACGTAGCTTGAGGCGCACTCCGTTGAAATTTAACAGGTGACGCTATCGAGCCATTTTGCCATACCCACTTCTGAAACCTATATCAGATGTACATTTTTGCCAGTTCTGATGCTTGAGCAAAGTTTTGTGAGTTTTGGAGAAGTTTTTCAGAGAAGAAAAAGAAGAAGCGTAAGAATAAATATAGCTGCTCAAGCCATCAGTGCAAACGCCAACCTGGTGGCATCAGAAAAACTGTGCCCTGCGAGAGCACATTCACTTACAGTAACCCCTCTGGCAGGCTAGTTTGAAGGTATTTGGCAATTAAAGGGTTAAACCAAACCATTAAGTTTAGAGTTTCATGAAGTTTCAGTTATTTAGGAGTTGTCAGTGGTTCATAAGATCATTAAGAAAATTTAAGTAAATGATTAGTAAACTATTTAAATATACATATATAAATCTTGTTATTAAGACATCAGTTTGTTAATAGCTGCTTTGTTGATACATATTCCAGCTGTAGTTCATGATTAAGTCAGGTTGTTATAAACATTTAGTAGTTGCCAGCAATCTAATTTTGTGAGCTCACCTAAAGTGAGGACTATTTATACCAGAGCATTTACAAAGGAGATTAAATGGATCACAGAGGCATACAGAACACAGCAAAAAAAAATTTCAAGATGCAAATAATGAAATTTTTAATCTGTACCCTTGATAAAAAAAAATAGTAAGCAGGAATGATCTTGTCGCAAACGTGACCGGACGAAGACTGAAAGTGTGGCTTTTAGGGTGTAGCGCTGATGAGAGGGAGATGAGGAACAGGTGGTGGTGAACTAGTATTCAGGTGAGGGTGTGCGCTGTGATTGTGTGGAGGTGGAACCTGGCGTGTTTGTAACAGTACCCCCCTCCCCAGGGCCCGCTCCTGAGGGCCGGGGACCCCGACGACGTGGTGAGCATCCTCTTTCCCTGGGAGCTGGTTGATTGGGATGAATGGAATGGAAGGTATCCAGTAAGGCGGGATCCAAGATTTCGTTGCGTGGGACCCAGGAACGTTCCTCTGGACCGTATCCTTCCCAGTCCACTAGATATTCCAGCTGCCAACCACGCCGCCGGGAGTCCAGGATGTCCATGACTGTATAAGCTGCGCCATCATCTAGGAGGAGAGGAGGGGGGCTTCCATCTCGCCAGGTTCTGTGGAGAGAGAGACAGAAGGATGGTGAGGTTTTAGGAGTGACACATGGAATGTGGGGTGAATCCGGTACTCAGGAGGAAGCTGGAGTTTATAAGTGACCGGAATTATCTGCTGGGTGATGGTGAACGAGCCAATGAATCTGGGACTGAGCTTGCGGCAGGGTAGACGCAGGCAGATCGAGCAGAGGATGGAGTTTGCCAGATGGTAGGTGGCGAGGACTCTTGGACATGGTGCAGCTGGTACATCCACTCACGTACCTTCTTACATCTGAGGCCATGTTGGGCCACCAGAAGCGTTCCCGTAGCAACAAGAGGGTTTCATTGACCCCCCGGGTGACCAGTGCCAAGTGATGTATGCGTGGAGTGGATAAGTGGAGTGTGCCGTCTCCTGGGGATGTACAAGTGTCCTGGCGGGCAACCCGGCGGGGTGTCGTTAGGAGGTTCAGCAGGAGGAAGAGTCTCAGCTGACCAGGTAATAGGAGCGACTATGATATTGTCCTGGAGGATGGGTTCTGGATTTTCTGACTTTTCTTCGGGGGCGTAACACCTGGACAGAGCATCGACCTTCACGTTTTTTACCCCTGGGCGGTAGGAGATGGTAAATTGGAAGTGGGTGAAGAATAACGCCCAGCGTGCCTGTCTGGGGTTGAGTCTCTTGGCTGCTCTAAGGTTTTCCAGGTTCTTGTGGTCAGTGAGAACTTGAAACAGATGTTTGGCTCCCTCTAGCCAATGTCTCCATTTCTCCAGGGCAAGTTTGATGGCTAGCAACTCCCGATTCCTGATGTCATAGTTTACCTCTGTTGGGTTGAGTGTCCTGTAGAAGAAGGCACATGGATGGAGGCGGTGGTTGAGGCACCCACTTCCGCTACAAACGGTCGATCGGGGTCCGGATGTACGAGGAGTGGGGTGGTCGTGAAGGCTTGTTTGAGGGCTTGGAAGGCTTCAGTGGCGGTAGGAGTGAGGAGAGAGATTTGGGTTTCTGGCGGAGAAGGTTGGTAAGAGGGCTGGTGATTGTACTGAAATTATGAATGAATCGTCTATAGAAATTGGCAAAGCCAAGGAATCGTTGCAGCTCCTTGATAGTGGTAGGAATGGGCCAGTCCCTGACTGCGTTCACCTTCCCATCGTCCATCCGGATGCCACTGCGGTCGATGGTGTACCCAAGGAACTGCACTGAGGGCTGATGGAATGAACACTTCTCTGCTTTAAGATAGAGCTGGCAGTCCATCAGGCGTTGCAGGACCTCCGCAACGTGGCACTGATGTTCTGCCAGGCTCCGGGAGTAAATCAGGATGTTGTCTATGTAAACTAGGATGGACTTGTGGAGGAAATCCTGGAGTCACGTCATGAATGAAATCCTGGAATACGGAGGGGGCGTTAACAAGCCTATACGGCATGACGCAGTACTCATAGTGGCCAGTAGGGGTGATGAAGGCAGTCTTCCATTCGTCCCCCTCACGTATCCGGATGACGTTATACGCACTGCGGAGGTCCAACTTGGTGAATACAGTGGCACCACGGAGATGTTCCAGGGCTGCTGGGACGAGGGGAAGTGGGTATTTTATTTAGTGCTCTGTAATCGATGCATGGTCGCAAACCTCCATCCTTTTCAGCCACGAAGAAGAAGTTGGAAGCAGCAGGGGAGGTAAATGGGCGAATGTATCCATGTGCCAGCGCCTCCTTGATGTAGTCCTCCATGGCCTTCTCCTCGGGAACGGATAGGGGATATATCCGTACCTTTAGCACTGGTTCACCCGGCAGCAGATCAATAGCACAGTCCCACGGCCAGTGTGGAGGCAGCTTGGAGGCCCGCTTAGGGCAGAAGACATCGCCGAAGGGGGCGTAGCACTGAGGAATGGTGATGGATTGGTTCTCGACAGGGCTCTCGATAGATGTGGAGTAGACTGGTAGTGGTTCGGGGGGATGTTCCACTGGGATAGGGCAACTGGAGATACATGATTGAAAACAAGCCTCGCCCCACTTCAGGATCTCTCCCGTCTTCCAGGAGATAACGGGGTTATGCCGGCGTGGCCATAGTAGGGAGCTTGAGCTGACGGCAGAGGGCGCCGGAGATGAAGTTGCCGGCTGACCCAGAATCGAGGAGGACGGAAACTGGAAGAGATACATCAGCGGCAGTAAGTGTCACAACAGTGGTGAGTGGTTTCATTTGGTATCGTGAACGGAGAATGGCACTCACCATGGAGTGGTGAGGAAAAGGAGGACGGACGGGGCACACAGCTATGGTATGCCCCGGAGCTGCACAGTATAGACATTAATTCTGGGCCAGCCGTCTTTGACGCTACGCCATTGTGAGGCGGTAGGAGTCAACCATCATGGGAAGCAGTTGGACAGCTGGATGAATCGCTCGAGGTCGATGGTATCCTCGTATGCAGCGAGATGCAACCGCACCTGGGGTTCCAGTCCTTGACGGTAGGTTGTTAGCAAAGCCTGTTTGTTCCATCCACTGGAGGCCGTCAGAGTTCTGAACTGCAAGGCATATTCATTGACAGATATTTTTCCTTGTTTTAAATTGTACAGCTTCTCACCTATCGAAGAATCCCAGGCAGGTCTGCCGAAAACTTCTCGGAAATGGTCGATGAAGCTGGAATAAGACTGAATAACTGGGTTATTTTGAGTCCAGAGTGAATCTGCCCACAGTAGTGCTTTGCCTTGCAATTGGGAAATGATAAAGGCTACCTTAGAGCGGTCTGTTGGATACGAGAGCAGTTGCATCTCCAGGACCAGTGAACACTGAAGCAGGAAACCGTTGCATTCCTCCACCGAGCCAGAGTAGGGCGCCGGCCTGGCCATGGGACTTGCGTGCACGGCGGGTGAAGGAGTGATGACAGGATCAGCGGAAGTGCTCGCTGGTGGTGGAGATGCTGGGGCTGACATGAGTGTACGACGGAGTGCATCTACCAGGTCTTGAAAGGGGTCCGTGAGGCTCATGCTTGTGCCTGTCGGTGCTGGTCCGGTCATCTGTTACGGATCACTTGGGAAACTGAGGAGTAACAGATGAAGATGTTTATTATAAGACACAGGCAGAGGAGCAGGTAGTGAGGAGTGAATGGGAGTTTGGATCCGTGCAGGTAAGGCTGTGACTTCTTGGAGGGATCGGTGAACCACACACACACACTTCGGGGAACTTTCGGAGATAATCCTTAGAGAGAGAGTAGAAGAGGAGTTAGTCCTAATAGTAAGCATACAGGAATGATCTTGTCGCGAACGTGACCGGACGAAGACTGAGTGTGTGTGTGTGGCTTTTATGGTGCAGCGATGATGAGAGGGAGATGAGGAACAGGTGGTGGTGAACTAGTATTTAGGTGAGGGTGTGCGCTGTGATTGTGTGGAGGTGGAACCTGGCGTGTTTGTAACATATATATCATTTTAAATACGTAAAAACAATCCAAGTGTACAGTTGTACAGTTTAATTGCATCTTGAAATAAATATTTATGAATTACGTATCCCACTGTGTTGTTTGTTTATTTTTTATCTATTTAGTATTTATTTTGTTTATTTTCCTTTATAATTAATGTGCTTATAAATCAAGAGCAAGGCATTTATAGCTATATTTATAAACTGCTTACTAATGACTTAATGTTGAACTGACTATTTCTTAATGCTTACCTAATGATTCACAGAGTGCAGTTATTATAAAGTGTTACCAATACATTTAGTATTGTTTACAAATGAAAAATTTATGTTACCAAAACCTTTAATAATTTAAAAAGGTTTTTTAACCATTTTATTGAAATATAAGCATTTGCAAATATTTTTGCCTGCATTACAGCTTAGTCTTTATCTTTGACCTGAGCTGTTTTACTGTTACATCCATATTGTGTAAATTCAAATTAATTTCATGTCACTGGATGTTATAGGTCAGTATCAAATGAGTTTAAAATTTTTACCTGCAGAAAAAAATATGTCTATGTGTATACATAATTTGATCTTTTTATGTGTGAAATGAACAATTATTAATAATAATGTAAATTAAATTAACTGGTTCAGGATTTTTTAAATTAATTTTCAGTCTGAGTTAAACCTCTTTTTTTGTCTCATTTTATCAGTAAAAGAAAACAAGCCAAATCATTCTGCTCACCTAAATAAAAGGAGTTTTTCATTTCCAGCCATCATGGACAATTGTATATCACTCATGAATGATTAAAAACCAAATGAATAGCTGTTATTGAGAATTATGTGGTTTGGAATTGATAAAATGTAAAGTTTTATCTGTTAACATTAGTTAATGCAATCTGAATTAACAAACATTTTGTTTAACTAACATGAACAACCATTAATAAATGCTGTAAAAATATATTGTACATTTATAGTTTTTGTCAGTTAATGCAATAAGTAATGTTAACAAATGAGTCATTATTGTGGAGTGTTATCAAAACCTTTAAAGATTTATAAGATTTATTGTTAGGTATAAAAAAAAAGCATCTGCTAAATGCATAAATGTAAATGTAAACGCAATAAGAATTTTTAATTATTTTATTTATCTATAAGGATTTGTGAAATATTACAAAATATATTTTTAATACATCTGTTTCTTAATTTGAGGGCTGAACACTTTTACTGATAATTTTAAACCAATAAAAGTTTAAACAGACCCCTCTCTCTCTCACACACACACACCCACCAACAGTTAACACACACATTCACCAACCCCCTCACACACACACACACAATCTTTTCTTGTTTCTTTCTCGTTTCTTGTTTTAGGCAAATTAGGCCTAAATAATGGGAACGAAATTATACAGTGCTTCACGTTTAAACATGCAACAATTTCTTAATCAGTTTACAGACAAATGTTTTTTCCCCAATAAGTTGTCAAAATAAAGGACAGGTAACAAATAACAAAAATGCATGTTGTTTTATTAAAGGACAAATATATATTTAAAATGTAAATTAAAATATAGGCATAATATATGAAAATATTTACATTTTGCATATTAATCCATGTAGCCTACCCCCCTAAAATAGGCTACCACTTTTAATGCTCCGATGCAAAGTAAACCACAATTTCTTTTGAATAATATAACGCATAATTAATATAATAAAAAATAATACTGCACACCTTTTAAATGTGTCAAATCTAAAATATGGTTTAATACCATGTAGCTTATAAAATATAAGCACAGACTCGGGCACAGGCTTGACATTTATCCTGCTTGAATTTGTTCTAAGAAATGCACGTAACTTCATAAATACCAAACTTTCATCTGTGAATATTAAATATATTAAATATTTAAACTATAGTGTTTTTATTTCATTTTCCGTGACTGAAGCATTCAAATGTAACACATCAGCGAGATAAAAATGACATCTATTTGCAAAAAATGTGCTTTGATGCGCTTGTTTGATAACTTGTGGTTAAAGCGCCACTCAGCGTTCAAAAGCTCCAAATGCACTTTACAAAACGCCACGGCAGCAGTACCCGTGGCGGTAAAAGGGGCCTTTTGAATGTCTACTGACTGTAAACTGTGTTTAACGGGCACATTCATTTACAATAACCCACTGGCAGTCAGGTTTTAAGGGATACGACAGTTAAAGGGTTAATCCAAATCATCTAGACTTTGAAATCACATTCACAGAACATTATATATATATATATATATATATATATATATATAACTTTAGTAACACTTTACAATAAGATTTCATTTATAAACATTAACTATGTTAACATGAACAATAATTATACAGCATTCATTCATGTCAGTTAATTTTCCAAACTTAAACATTAAAATCTTGTTTTATTGAGATGTTTTTCCAAACGCATTCTACCAATACCAAACCATATCAAAATTAATAACTACCATTATTTTATTTAATCATTTATGAGTGATATATAATTCTCCATGAAAGCTGGAATAGAAAAACTCCTTATATTCAGGTGTGCAGAATTATTAGGCATGTTTTCTTTTACAGAGGAAATGCGACAAAAGAGTTTTAACTCGAACTGAAACGTCAAAAATTATGAAATCCCCATGAGAAATATCAAAAACAAATGCAATACAGAAATTGCAAAGTTAAGACTTCACCATTAAACAAAAAAATGCTGACTGGGTCATGGGGTCAGACAAGAAGAAAAAAACTAAAAATAATAATAAAAAAAACAGGTGAAGATGAAATGACACAAAAATTGCAAAAGAATTAAGAATTAATGTGAAGATTATTTTTTTGTCAATTCTGCAAGACAGACATTTCAGGATAGGAGATGGAATAAAAATCTGGAAGATATATTCCTCAAAGCGTTGTACAAGAAGAGGTGGTGCTGGTCCTTCAAGAGTCACTCAAAATCTGTTCATAAAGCCTATATACTGTATAAATTCTTCATATTTAGTATTTCACAATACTTCATGCTACTCCAATAAAGTAATTTTTTGGGATCTTTTAAGTCTCTCAGAACCAGACACCTTGTAATTCTGGAGACTCTAGGAAAGTTGCAGTTCTGGAAAATGTTGGCACTTGAGACTAAATGCTCCCTGACAGTTTCACACCTAATTCTACACTTTAATTCTTAATTATTTTGCAGTTAAAGGGATAGTTCACTCTCAAATTAAATTTTGATATGTTTTAGCTTACCTCAAGGACATCCAAGATGTAGGTTTCTTTGTTTCCTCAGTATTTCCCATTTTGATATTTTTAGGTCCAACCATTCTTGTCTGCGACTCACATAATGGATGTCTATGGTGACCACCTCAAAGAGCATTCACAGAGGAGTAAAAATTAAACAATTCCCCATCATAAGTACACATTGATGACCTAAGACACGAAACGAATGGTTTGTGTAAGAAAACTAACAGTATTTATATCGTTTTCACCTCTTGTACACAACCACGTCCAACTGATCTGAGTGTATGAGTGCTTCCCGATGTGACGTGCACGCGCGCTCTGGCTTTAGTCTGTGCAAGTGCGGAAAGCCCCTGATGTGATCTCTCGCGCATGCACATCATTCATTGTTTACCACACGCTACGCCACCAATCTGCACTGTATGAAATATAATGCAGTAATTGTAATTAATTAATTTGTTTATAATGCACCCTATAATCGTTGCGATTATAATAAAAATACAACACATTACTCACTCTATTGACAGCGTGCCATTGGGTCCCTCTGGCATTGCCTCCAGTTTATACGTTGCATACTAAACACAACGTCCAAAATGCTTGGTCTCAACAGCAGAGAAAACTCAGGAACTTCAGTCAGGCAGGCGTGTGATGCGATACTGTCAATGTCCTCGTTTTCATCTTGTTGTTCTATTCGTGACAACATATGCTCTCCACTTCTGTTGGCATCTCACAACACTTGCTACTAAAACACCACCAATTTTGAAGAGATCTTGGTCTCTCTGAGGCTTGAAGGCGTGCTGCTGCAGCGGATCGCTTCTGAGTACTTGGTCTGTGTATTCTGGTTCAAATAGGGCTTGGGCGTCGTGACATCATTACTTGGCGTGGCCGCCACGTTGAAATGCCTCCTTTACTGCCACTCGGACTGCGCAGTGTTTAGAGATACTCCCTCTCATCCGTGTGTCTTAATTTGATTAATTAAAAAATATATTTTAACCATTTTCAACCGTTGCTGTATTGTGGGGTGTAATAGTGCAACACATAATCGCCATGGGGAAAATAAAATGAGAATGGATTAATTTTACACCACTTTCCTGCTTGGAGGCGTGACTACGGAGACCATAACATCTGAATATTAATTTATATAGCTTAAGTCAACATTGAAAATAAGGGAAATTTCTCGAGTTACTCATCCAAAATACGGGAAATTTCAACATTTATCTTTTTGTTGCTATCCCTCTGCCTACAGCAAAAATTCGTACAATAAAACTGTTGCATTAACTAATGTTAAGCGATTTGTGAAGCTAGGTCTAACGTGACTTTAGTTACAGATTGGCGTGAAATCGTGCTCTCACAACAACCACGCTATCTTAAAAAGCCCAACATCACGCTAAGGTTGCTTTCAAGTAAGCAAAACGATGCTTTGAAAACATCTGTTTCGCTGGAAGGACAAGGAGTAGCAACAGGACAACAACACAGAGACTTGACAGGTCTGATGGAGGGGCTAACGGGATATTTTACAGGAAAATACTAAAACGGGAAGACAGTGGGAAAACAGCTCAAATACGTGAGAACCCCGGAAAAACGGGAGGGTGGACAGCTACTAACTACACTTTTGAAACACATTGTTAAAAGTCCATGTGTCAATGGTTGTTAGCACTAACGGTTACTAAACTAGCAGCTAGGTAGAGTACAGCTTACCGGATTACTGTATACGGTTTTGCCACTGTTTCGTTTCTTTGATTTGCAGCTCCTGAACCCATCCATTTGTGAACTGTACATGAGACTTGACTTGTAGCTTCGGAACTTTTCTGAAGTGTAGGCGCAAACAAAACAAATAAGGTAGCCGAAGATTATCTGTAATGTAAACCTGCGGCAACAAGTCTCCGTCGGTACTCCACTATTTGTTGGGAATTTCATATGGATCCAAACCGTTAATAGTGCCGATTTTGTCCACATACCGGTCCCTGGCATCCGTATTTAGCGTATCACTATAAATCCCACAAACTTTTCGCGATTTTGACATCTTTTTTTCTTTCTCCCAGCTCTGCTCTTCTCGTTCAACTGGCTGTATGTTTACATTAGCGAAGCTGGCAACATGGCCGCCATGTCCCAGAATGCAACTTGGCGCCCAAGCCCTATTAATATGGTTGTGAAAAAAATTCAACGTTGTCTATGGATATATTGAAATCGTCTTCCATTGCAATTTCCTGTACGTCTAAATATGTTTAGATCTTCACAGTGAAAGGTAATAATTCCGAAATCTGTGTAAACCATAGGCAGTAAGTGTAAACAATGAGTATTGTACACGCGGGAGAGATCGCTTCCGGCGCTTTCCGCGCTTGCCCAGACTAAGCCAGAGCGCGCGCACGTCACATCAGGAAGCACTTGTTTCCTCAGATCAGTTGGATGTGGTTGTGTATAAGAGGTAAAAACGATATAAATACTGTTCGTTTTCTTACACAAACCGCTCGTTCCGTGTCTTAGGTCATCAATGTGTACTTATGATGGGGAATTGTTTAATTTTGACTCATCTGTGCATGCTCTTTGAGGTGGTGACCATAGACATCCATTATGTGAGTCACAAACAAGAACGGTTGGACCTAAAAATATCAAAATGGGAAAATACTTAAAAAACAAAGAAACCTACATCTTGCATGTCCTTAAACATACCAAAATGTTATTTGAGAGTGAACTATCCCTTTAATGTGTTTTTGTTCTTCTCCACCTGTTTTTTTTTTTCTGACCCTTCTGACCCAGTAAGCATTTTGCTGTCCAGTGGTCATGTCTTAAATTTGAAATTACTGTACTGCTCTAATTTTGAATATTTATCATGGGAATCTAATAATTTTGGATTTTTCAGTCTGAGTTAAACCTCTTTTTTTGGCTCATTTTATCAGTAAAGTAAAAAATGCCTAATAATTCTTCACACCTGAATATAAGGATTTTTTTTTATTTCTCTTCCAGTCAGTGTGTTAATAACTGCTTTATTAACATATATTCCTGCTGTAATTCATGTTAAAGTCAGGTTTTTATAAAACATTTAGTAGTTACCAACTATCTATTTTTTGTGAGCTCATCTAAAGTGAGGACTATTTATACATTTAAAGCTTTCACAAAGGAGATGTAAAGGAACATTCATCCACCAAACTAAAATTTAAACACAACACAGAGGGATACAGAACACAGAAAAAAAATTTTCAAGATGGAAAAAATGAAACTGTACAGCTGCACACTTGATAAAAAAATAAAAATAATAATAATAATAATATAATATATATGTTTGTGTGTGTGTGTGTACTGGCTTTCCAATGCCATTGATAATAAGAGTAAGCAAGTTTAAAACACGTACAGATTCCATGCAGACGGATGTAGATGCATAACAAATGTCTTTCTTTATTACTTGAGCTCTATTAACCATGATCTCAAACTTCTTGTGGCCTCTCCTTGTTCACATGTACACACAAAGCCTTGCGGGATACTCTGCTGTGCACTCAAAAACTGTGTGCTTCCCAATTACCAACGCACTCACTTGTTGCCCAGGCGCTCTAATTAAACATATGCACAGCACCACCCAGTGGACAAAACCTTTACCATCCCCAAAATTACTCCTAATATGTATATATATATATATATATATATATATATATATATATATATATATGTAACTGTATATAATTCAAGTGTGCAGTTTCCTTTTATTGCACATTGAAATAAATTTTTCTGAGTTCTGTATCAATCTGTTTTGTGTTTGTTTATTTGTATTTATTTTATTTTACTTTTTCTTAGGAAGATACCTGAGCCTTTACTCTCCTTTGTAATAAATGTGCTTATAAACCAAGAACAATTTATTTATAACTGTATTTATAAGCTGCTTACTAATGACTATTAATGTTGGGATAAGACTTTATAAAGCATGAACTGACTATTTACTAATGAGTGCAGTTATTATGAAGTTTTACTAATGCATCTAGTAATGTTAATAAATTATATATTATTTTACAGTGTTATCAAATCATTTAATGATTTATAAGTGTTTTGTAATTATTTTATTGACCTATAAACATTTGTGAAAGTTCTGCTTGCATTACAGCTTAGTCTTCATCTGTGAGCTGAACAGATTTAATGTTGCATCCATGAGATTATGTAAATTAAGATACATGTCATGTCACAGGATATCATTATCAAATGAGTTTGAAATTATTATTTGCAGAACAAATAAGGATTTTTAAAAATCCCTAAAACTGTCAGAAAAGGATAAGGCCTAAGAGATTTCTATGTGAGTGGCTAAATTTGTTTTTGTTCTTACAATTATAATACATAAACTATAAAATTATATAAAATATATAAAAAAGTACAACACTTATTGTTTTCATAATATTTACTAGTGACAATTGTTATTTTGCATTGTAATGAAGGTTTTCATGACAACAAAAATGGTCATTACTAAAAATAAACCACAATTTCATTCATAGTTTTTTTTTTATATATATAGGTTAAGCACCTTTTCATAAATATGGCTGTTTTCCATAAATATGTTGTTTCAATAAATATGTTATTTTTAATTTTTTTAGGATTTACATTAAAAAAATAAGTCTACTTCAAGCATTCTAAGAAGCTTGAATAAAAACCTGTTAATATTTATTATAGACTACTGTAACTGTCTATAATATAACAAACAAGTTTATTTTGTCTAATGTCTAAGCGGTGCACACAGAATAACATAGGTTTCATAGACAATTGGACGAGCTTTTGGGGCAGACCTGACCTGCTGAAAAGACATGGTCTTCACAGATCAGCAGAGTGTGAGAGAGAGCAGAAGGAGTTTGTCCGTTTTGTTGGGTAGAGAGCGTAGATTTGCCAGATGGATGCTATGCAACGGTGTTCGAAATCCGCGCTTCCTGAGTCTGACTCGCTCCCGCTCGCTTTCCCGTTTGTGCTTCCTGAAGCGCGCGCAAACTGGCTTCAGATAAAATTTGAATAGTTGGTGATTTTAATATCCATGTTGATAATGAACAAGATTAATCGGGATCAGCATTTATAGACATTCTGAACTCTATTGAGGTTAGACAACACGTTTCAGGACCTACTCATTGTCGAAATCATACTCTAGATTTAATACTGTCACATGGAATTGATGTTGATAGTGTTGAAATTATACAGCAAAGTGATTATATCTCAGATCATTATTTAGTTTTGTGCAAACTTCATGTAACAAGAAGTAGAATTTAAAATTTTGGCTATAAGTATGGTAGAACCATCACTTCTACCACAAAAGACTGCTTTTTAAGTTATCTTCCTGATTTATCCAAATTCCTTAGCATATCCAAAACCTCAGAACAACTTAATGATGTAACAGAAACTATGGACTCTCTCTTTTCTAGCACTTTAAATACAGTTGCTCCTTTACGCTTAATGAAGGTTAAGGAAAACAGTTTGAAACCATGGTATAAAGAGCATAATCGCACCCTAAAGAGAGCAGCCCGAAAAATGGAGCACAGCTGGAGGAAAACAAAACTAGAGGTATTTTGTATTGCTTGGCGGGAAAGTAACCTATGCTACAGAAAAGCATTAAAAACTGCTAGATTCTATTACTTTTCTTCTTTTTTAGAAGAAAACAAACATAACCTCAGGTATTTATTCAATACAGTGGCTAAATTAATGAAAAATAAAGCCTCAACAAATGTTGACATTTCCCAACACCACAGCATTAATGACTTTATGAACTACTTTACTTCTAAAATCGATACTATTAGAGATAAAATTGCAACCATTCAGCCGTCAGCTACAGTATCACATCAGACAGTGTATAAAATGTATAACTGTATATTCTATAACAGAATTGTATAAACTTGTTAAATCATCTAAACCAACAACATGTATGTTAGACCCTATACCATCTAAGCTCCTAAAAGAGGTGCTTCCAGAAGTCATAAATCCTTTTCTGACTATTATTAATTCCTCGTTATCATTAGGATATGTACCCAAAACCTTCAACCTGGCTGTTGTTAAGCCTCTCATCAAAAAAACACAACTTGACCCCAAAGAACTAGTTAATTATAGACCAATCTCGAATCCCCCTTTTCTGTCCAAGGTACTAGAAAAGGTGGTATCCTCACAATTATATTCCTTCTTAGAGAAAAATGGTATATGTGAGGGTTTCCAGTCAGGATTTAGACAGTATCATAGTACTGAGACTGCTCTCCTTAGAGTTACAAATGATCTGCTTTTATCATCTGATCGTGGGTGTATCTCTCTATTAGTTTTATTGGATCTTAGTGCTGCATTTGACACAATTGACCACGACATTCTTTTGCATAGACTTTGTTGGCATTAATGGAAGTGCATTATCATGGTTTAAATCATACTTATATGACTGCCATCAGTTCGTAGCAGTGAATGAATATGTATCATAGCGATCACAAGTGCAGTATAGAGTACCTCAAGGCTCAGTACTAGGGCCGCTACTCTTCACGCTTTATATGTTACCCCTGGGAGATATCATCAGGAAACATGGTGTTAGCTCTCACTGTTATGCTGATGATACTCAGCTTTATATTTCTTCGTGGCCTGGTGAAACACACCAATTTGAAAAACTAATGGAATGCATAGTCGATATAAAAAACTGGATGACGAGTAATCTTACTGCAAAATTCTGAAAAAAAAACAGAGGTGTTAATTATAGGACCTAAAAACTCTGCTTTAATAACCAGACCAGATGGTGGATCAGCACCTAGAAAGGACCTCTACATCCCTGAAAGACAGCGGAGACCAGGACAACTAAAGCCCCAGATACAGATTCTCTGTAAAGACCTTGTCTCAGAGGACCACCAGGACAAGACCACAGGAAACAGATGATTCTTCTGCACAATCTGACTTTGCTGCAGCCTGGAATTAAACTACTGTTTTCGTCTGGTCAAAGGAGAACTGGCCCCCCGACTGAGCCTGGTTTCTGCCTAGGTTTTTTTCTCCATTCTGTCACTGATGGAGTTTCGATAAAGAAATTGCTAACAATAATATAATAGAGAATGTTTTAGGTTTTTAGGTGATTAGATGTAGAAATGGACAAATCACATGTAAAATAAAATGTCATCAATTTAATTAAATATAGATTAATTCTTGTTAGAGAAAAACAATAATAATAATAATAATAATAATAAATACATGACTACATACACAATAAAAAAAGCAGCCAAGACGAATGATTTTCTGTTTTCTTATAGATTAAAATTGAAGACAAAAGTAGCTGGTAAATGCGGTCACTTAATATTCAAATCATGATACACTTCAGATTTATTTCTCAAAAGTTTATGTTCACGTGGCTGTTTTCCTTTATATTCACCAAGCCATCATGTATTTCGAAATAATCTTGTTCGTGATGTGTCTGTTCTTACGACAAAAGCCTGAATCAGATTCCTGGAGCTCGAGAAGTCGATGTTATTCTGCCCTTAGACAGTCTTGCGCTGTCAAATAGTCTTTATTTTCACACCTTACCCCTTACGAACATCTGAATTTAGCTCTTGGTGTGTTCTAATTGGTGGATTGTGTGATATCACCATAATATTTTTTTTTTAAAAGCTATAAAACAAGAATAAATTTGTTTGTCATGAGCTCATGACTCGACACGCTGGTGATAAGTGCAGTGATTTATCTCTTGTCTTTCTCACGTATATCTGGCCAGACATCAATTATTAATGAGCCCTGACGAGGTAATAACCAGGTATGTTGGTTTAGCCTGTCAGTGTGAATTAAATCTAAGTATTTATTAGTATTTTTATCAGATTTAAAAGTGAAACTAAGGGAGACTCCTCCCTTTCAATCAGAGGAATTGCTCCTGTAGGGGCGCAATTTCTCTCAGAAAATGGAAGTCTCAGCACCAAAACTCAAACAGGGCAGTGGCAGAGAGACAAAGATCAGATGTCTGACAGTTTTTTTTTTTTTTTTTTTTTATTCTGTTATCCAAACAGTGTTGTAAAGTTGTGAAACTATGCATATTTCCTTAGAATGACTTATCTGGATGAAAAAATGTTTTGAAGTGTTCAGAAGCTGCAATTTAAAAATGCAGGTCAATTAATGATTACCTTTTTACTGTTATTTAAAAAAAATCACCATGACAAAACCATTCAAGCTATCTAAAATTAATTTGCAATTTAAGTTCCTCAATGTTTTGGCATCATGTAGACAAAGTTTTGTGTGTATACTGTAACTCTCCTCTGAGCAGTATGCATTAATTCACAGCTATATTTTTCCAAAAATCCACATTCAAATCAAAATAGCTGACTTCCTGTTGGTCGTAGCTGATAATTAGAAAGTTGTCCGTCTTGATAAGAACAATTTATGTACTGAGTTTGGCGTCTATAGCTAAAACTAACCCAAAAGTGACAAAAGGTGGTGCTATAGAGTGCCTCTTCCACACCTTTTTATGAACTTTTGCCAGTGTCTATCTATCATTAATGCTGATATGTGTTTTGAGTTTCATGAAATTCTAAGCATGTTATCTGCCTCAAAATCACCTGAAAAGTATTCAAGTTTGACATGTTGCCACGGCAACAATATTTTTAGATATCAATATCCCCCAGCAGATTTATATCGGCTGTGTATTGACATTATTCTGATGAAGTTGGAAGCAAATCGAGTAAAAATAAGATACTGAATTCAAAGCATTTTGAAATTGACACAATTCCTGCTGCCAGTTGGTGGCACTATAACTTTGACTCCTAATAGTCACTGTTAACTGTTAATACATTATCCATTATTAGTCACTGTTTACACTAAAGTAATAAAACCAAAGTTTGCCAAAGTTTCAGTGCTGCCCTAGTTATTGTTTGTTATTAAAATTTTTATCAGGTTACTTGTCCGTTCGGGCAAGTAAAATTCTCTTCCACTTGTCCCGGACAAGCGTTAATGTCAAGCCCTTGCTAATAAAGACAATTTCCAGGTCAAATATTTCATCTCAAAACACTTGAAGTGCATAAGGTAGTAACAATGAAGAAAAATCAACATTACAAAAATATATTAAAGAACATGAAATTCCCAGCAATTAACTTTGCTAGGTCAAAGATTTCCATGGACAACAAATTAATCCGTGGTAGGCAGAGTTTACACTGAATAGTGAAATTTTTCCGTGTCTTTCTTTAAAAAGTAAATGATGTCTGAACGTCCAGTGATTAAAGGCTGCATTCCCATCATAGGCTGTATAAAAACAGGTTCCATTCCATTTTCCAATATCTTTTACTGATTTCTTCTGAGCACAATTCTGACACACCTCGCCCTCTCCCAGCTCTGTATATATATATATATATATATATATATATATATATATATATATATATATATATATATATACATATATTAGTTGTGGGCCATTATCTGCGTTAACGTGCTGCGTTAACGTGAGACTCTTATCGGCCGATAAAAACAATATATCGCTGTTAATCTATCCTCAAAGTTGGGTTGAGATCTTTGATGACTTTCACCTTGATATTTTAGCGCGGATGTATACCTAGCCGAATATGTAGGGGGCGAGAACGAGTCTTTAAAACTGTGTATATGCCTACTGTGAAATTACCACATCAAATGTGACATGCTAACATGGATGCAGCTGAAGCTGTCGGGTTTGCTTCAGGGAATTTTTTTTTTTTTTTTTCTTAAAAAGAAGCTTCCCAATGGAAACCTCGACAAGACGCAAGCCTGTTTCACACATAATCCGTCTGCATTGTGTATGTGGTGCAGAAGCAGTACAGACTCATACTGATTGTGCTTTCACACTGGAAACGTTTGCAGTCCGCTACTCGGTACGTGAACAATCGTTGCACTGCTGTAGACGTACCACTCCTGGAACGCACTGACGGACCGCAACTGCGTGAATGCTGGAATCCATCAACATAGGTGCGTATGAAAATACGAAATTCATACGCACTGCAGACGGATTATGTGTGAAACAGGTGTAAAGTTGTTTGCACCTTGTGCAATGTGGAATTCATTTACAGCTTTCTCTGCTTACAGCAGTTTGTGATGCATTTTGGAAACAGGAGATGAGCCCCTGGCCTAATGCACCACCTGTCTTGAGAAACCCCTTCTCAAAGACTTAACGTTACTTTTAGTCATTATTTTATTTGGGTAGCACACATATTCTGAATGCCTTCGGCAGAATTCAAATGAGCCATTTTAATCTAGATTAACTCCAAGATTACAGAGACTGAAGACCGAGATTATTCTAGACTGAAAAAATTAATCTATGCCCACCACTAATATATATATATATATGTGTGTGTGTGTGTGTGTGTTAATCAAAGCTTAGTTAAAATATTTTAATACGTTATTTATTAATAAATGTTATTTAAAGTTTTGTTTTAAGATTAGTTAATGTACTGTGAAATAACATGAACATGAATATTTTTAATGATAGGATTAACTAACATTAAAAAAAGGATTAATAAATAATCTAAAAAACAGATTGTACATTGTTAGTTCATGTAATTTAATGCATTAACTAATGTAAACCAAAAAATAGCTTATTATAAATTGTTACCAACAATTTCCATGATGTATTACCATTTAAAAAATCATTTTGATGATCTATAAACATTTCTAAAAAGGATTGTATAAAATGATATTACCTGTAAAATTCATTAACTTTTAAAATATTTTTTTTATTAATGATTTAAATGCTCTATATGCATTTCTACAATAATTATTTAAAAGTATAGTGCAACTCAATTGATTCAATGCAATATTTTTCATTTTAATAACCAGAGGATTTCCTAAAGAGGTAAGATCTGTAATCCTAGCCACCCCTAGTATTACACGCAAGTTTGGTGTTGCAATCTGAACCAGACATAATGTAGCACGCCTAAATGGAGTGTGAGAACAGAACAGACTGGGCGTAACGCCAGGTTTACAAGCTCTGTCTGTAATGCATATTATTTCAGAGCCCATATTAATGGATCAGAGTGTTCACACTGCACATGGTAAAAGAGGTGAACAGAGAAGGTTAGAAATAGAAAGCTGCGAAGAGAATTAATATCTAGCTCATGAGCATAGAGAGACTTCTGAGTGCACAGGACACATTTTAAGTAATCGCATTCCTTGGGGCGAGAACAGCGTGTATCTGAGCAGGCCCGTCTGGTTTTGAGACAGAGCAAAAGAAATCTGTGTGTGAGCGGAGAGATTTGTGCTCACGTATTATGTGCTTTTGTGTTACAATAACGCACTCTCGTTGCTGCTTCTGCTCCGCATACACGTACTGTATACTACGCACTGCAAACGGAGTAGGTGTGAACCTGTATAATGTATAACAAATCTATTTCAACACCTGAGGCACAGCTACAATGAGTTTTATGACCAATGCATGGCAAGAATGAAAAAAAAAAAATCCCTGGACACCAGATTTTTTTTTTTTTGCCACGTCTAAAAAGTTTGTCACACCTTTACTTATTATTTTGAGTTGTCTGTTCTAGAGACATGTTACAACTTTTTGATGAAGCTCTAATTGGTTTTCTTTTGAAAAAATAAATAAAATGTTTCAAATGCATACTGAATGCATTTATTACTGTAAAGCATGTCTGTGTGTGTTAAACTTGTGATTAAAATCTATATCAATTCAATAAAAAAAATTGGTCCACATCGCACAGCCTGCTCTCTTTCAGAAGCCCGTTCTGTGGTTCTCAATCCTAGCATTCAATGTGGGTCTAGGACCATAATTTTTAAAAGGAGACTTCAGCTTTGAGAATCCTGATGCTGTGGCTCAGGACCCCTGGAGGGCATACCAATGCCGGTTCATCCTCTGGCCTT
This sequence comes from Carassius gibelio, assembly GCF_023724105.1. Taxonomy (NCBI): domain Eukaryota; kingdom Metazoa; phylum Chordata; class Actinopteri; order Cypriniformes; family Cyprinidae; genus Carassius; species Carassius gibelio. Next base: position 2,056,339 of record NC_068412.1, on the reverse strand, counting down.
GCACTCTCACCACACACTTTCACGACTCAACCACATCAATGATTGGTTGATATTAGCTCAATTAAAGCGGATGGCGGTTCGGCATTGAGAAGAAAGTAGAGAACAGATCGAGTCGATCCTTACCATAGTCACGAGAGTCAGAGAAGGCCGATCACTCACTGTCAAGCAGTTCCAGACTGCTGAGTCTGATGGCAGCTATGTCCAACATGAAAACTCTTGGCCTGCTGTACATGAGAAGCCTACAGTGGTGGCTCAAGACCAAGGGGTTCTCCCGAGGGGAAACCCACTTTTGCATGCTAAAGTTCACACAGAGGTCCTACATAACTTAGACATGGAGGAGACCTTGGTTCTTGTCCAAGGGCCCGGTGCTGGGAGCTCCTTGTCGCTGCGTAAGCTCCAGCTCCACTGGAGTCCGGCTGCTGTTAGTAGCCCCTTTCTAGCCAGGCTGGGTATGGTTCTCTGGCCTGATTTCTCTCTTTGACGGCACTCCATGGGAGGTACCCATCAGGATAGATCTCCTCTCACAGGCGGAGGTCACACCCCCGCTCAGAGTTGGAAGATCTATCTATCAATCTATGTCAAACTTTAAACCAACTTTAAATTGGTTCAGAAATCTGGGTCATGTGGTTGGACATTAAACCTTAAGGCAGTGGTTTTCAACCTGTGGTCCGCGGCCCCCTAGTGGGCCGTGGTGGTATTGCAGGTGGGCCGCCAATTATTTTCTGTTCATTTCCAGTCCATTCTAGGGCTGTGAGATTAAAAGAAAACGTCCTAAAATCACGATTTGAGCGTGCACATATGCCTAACTCCAGGTTCACACACTGTCTGTGATGCGCCTTTTTTCTGAGCCAATGTTGACGGATCAGAGCGTTCTCACTGCGGTAAAAGGCTAGAAATAAAAACGTGCGATAATAATTCATGTCTAACACACGAGCATAGAGTGAATTTGTTAGTGAACAGGATGCAGTTTAAGTGAGAGGAGACACGTTTTAAGTGTGCACACTCTCTCCTCGCAAAGCAGCGTGTATCTGAGCAAGCACGACCGGTTTTGTGACAGAGCAAAGGAAATCTGCTGCGTACAGAGAGATTCGCACTCGTGCATTATTTTAATGTGCTTTCGCGTTATATTTATGCGCTCTCACTGCTGAGCGCATACACATACTGTATACACACTATGTCTGTTCTAGAGATATTACAACTTTTTGATAAAGCTCTGATTGGTTTTCTTTTGGAAATATGTTTCAAATTAATCCTGAATGCATTTATGACTGTAAAAGCACAATTGCAAAATTGATCAAAAAATCGCGATAGTTTTTTTTTTTTTTTTTTCCATATCGCACAGCCCTAGTTTATTCAATACATATAGTTTAAAATCTGGCTTCTGAGTACTAAGTTATTAACCCAACAATAGGGGGGTCAGTTAATTTTTTTGAAGTGGGCCGCGCAAACATATGTGTTTGGTTGTGTGGGCCGCGAGATGAAAAAGGTTGGGAACCACTGCCTTAAGGCATTTTGGCTGAATTACACAAAGCCTTTGTTTCAGCAAAAGTCATGACCACTTGTTATTTTTCACTGTGTGTGTGTGTGTGTGTAGATAGATAGATAGATAGATCGATCGATCTAGATCAAGGTTACTACCACAATCAAGGTCCAGAAATGTAGTAGGACATCAAGGACCTGAATCGTGGTATTACCCTTGCTGTCAAAGGGAGGGTCAAAGAACTTTGTGAATGCATAAAAAATATCTTAATTTGTGTTCTGAAGATAAACAAAGATCATACGGGTTTGGAACGATTTGAGTAATTAATGACAGGTGAGTAACTAATGACAAGATTTTCATTTTTGGGTGAACATTCCCTTTAAGGTATTGTAACTAACAGACCTTTTAATGTAAACATGCAGGATAGGGACTGTCTGCAAAATGCAAAACCAAGAGCAAAAAGCACAGTTTTTCCATCTAAATGCTAAATGTATAAATAATAAATCTCAGTTTAATAGGTTTGCTATTATTGGTTCATAAAAGAACATTTAGATGTTAGTTTATTCACGAAACTATAGCCCAACAAAAGCTACCGAAATGAAAGAAAAGATAAAAAACATGCCAATGATTACATTTACATTTAATCATTTAGCAGACGCTTTTATCCAAAGTGACTTACAAATGAGAACAATAGAAGCAGTCAGGTCAACAAGAGAACAACAACAGTATACAAGTGCCATGACAAGCGGAGATGTGGGCGGAGATTAGTCAAAAAACGGTTCTAGTGACATCATTACTGCAGGAAGTAGAGAGATGTAGACCAAACTGGTCGTTCGATGTAGGCAAATTCTGTTAAATATCTCGCTTGGCATTGAACCTTTGAGCTTTAGAATTTTACAGATAATATTTATACTCTAACAACAACATTACACACTAACTAATGTTTAAACCTTTAAACCTCAAAGAGTGTGACTTGTTGCTGGTTCATAGAACCACATTTCTATGTTTTTTTTACTTTCATAAAAATTAATTTGAATACATGCTATTGAGTAAAAAATAAATCTGAATACATGCTATCGAGTCAAACTGAAACCTATTAAAGGGGTCATATGATGCAATTTTTTTTTTTTTCCTTTCTCTTTAGAGTGTTACAAGCTCTTGGTTGATGAATATCTGTAAAGTTGCGAAGACTTAAGTCTCAAATCCAAAGAGACGAACCAAACCCCACAAAAACGGCCGCCCAGATGTTCATGCAAAGAAAGAAGGCATAACTTTTATTCTAGTTGTAGTATTGTTGTTGTCCCCCGTCACCATGTCGTATAGACGCTGTGTGTTCCACTGTGAAATCGAAACTACTTTGTTTGGCCTTCCAAGAGGGTGATATCCTCTTTGTCATGCCTGAAGCTGATCTGTGATGGTCACTAAGGAAATATCAACTTTTCACTGTGGACCGCCAGATCGGCTTTCTGTGGACAAAGCAGAGTCCAGTCCCGGGGTCGTCATATGTAGCTGCCGCAAGCCCAACGGACACCCCTTTGTAGAATCCGCCATTCATGCTGTTCTTAAGCCTGCCCGCCTCTGCTCACTCAAGCTGTCCTCCGCTCACTCCGTTTCATTGAGAAATCTAAATTACTTTGTTTGGCCTTCCAAAAGAGGACACGACTAGAAATCTTGTTCAGATAATGTTTCTAATAGGTTTTATGTTTCGTTGCTTCGGTCGGACAGGGCATCACAATATGTTAAGGGGCATAACATTTCCGTCACACGGTTGAGGTATCCGCCCAATCACAAAGCACTGGAAGGCTGGCCAGTCAGAGCACACCTCGCTTTTCAGACCGATGAGCCTTGTGAAAATGTATGCGTTTCAGAAGGCAGGGCATAGAGGAGAAACAATAATGTATCTGTGAAATAATGTGTTTTTTTTTTTTTACCTTAAACCGTTTAAACACATTTCATTACACCAAATAGCAACATTATATGACCCCTTTAACATATAATTTTTGTAAACATACAGCATTTTATCTCATCTTCACAGGCTGTATCTTGTTACTGGTTCATAGAATAACAGTTAGATATTGGTTGAATTTGCACAACTATAGCACACCACATTCTATTGAAATGTCATTTCTAATAAGTATGCTCATCTGTCCAAATTCTAAGGGGGGTGTGTTACTGGTTCATGGAACGACATTTACATGGTGGTTTGTAAGGAATGAGCAAATAGCTCACAAAGCCTTTCATAGTGCGGTACACTGCCCCCTAGAGGACTATGTTTAGGACCTTATGATTTCCATGATGCGGAAAATAAGTACGGAATCACGAATTTCACAATTTGACAAGGAATGTCATGGAATTTGTCAAATTTTTAATAAAACTAATCAAAAGTAGGTTATTACACTTATATGAAATCGCAATATCGACTAGTATATGTTAATCTTAAAGGGGGGATGAAATGCTCGTTTTCACTCAATTTCCTGTTAATCTTGAGTACCTATAGAGTAGTACTACATCCTTTATAACTCCAAAAAGTCTTTAGTTTTATTATATTCATAAGAGAAAGATAGTCTATACCGATTTTTCCCAGAAAAACACGAGCGTCTGTAGGCGTGACGTGTGGGCAGAGCTAAAGAATCACGAGCGCCAGTAAGCTTTTGCGCTGATAGCGTTTGGAAGCTGTGACATTACGTGAGGACAAAACCAACCAAAACAAACCATGGCTAACAGTCCGATTCAGCGTATATTTATGATCCAGAATCAGATCCAGAGGCTGAAATTTAACAAGAGCAGCATCAGCAACAGCGTCTCTATGTGGTAAGTACTGAAACTGTATATATTTGCTTAGCGGTTTTGGAAAATGCCTAAGTTCCACTTTGTCGTCTTTTTTTTTTTTTTTAAGCTGTACATGAGCAAAGTGCAGTTTGATGACAACATTGCATGTTGTTTACTTGATGTGCTTACACGCCGATAGCTAAGTTAACAACACAGAGATATTTGAAGCAGTTTTACTCACCGCCTGCGGTTCCAACACACGATCGTGACCCTTTTTCGTTGGGACTGCATTATCCTTAAGAAATAAACGATGTGCAAATCCAGCATCAAACTGTGCCTTGTTTGTAAAACAAGCATCTTCGAAATGCAGGGGAACAAACACAAACACTTGAACAACTCCGTTGATGCTTTGTAAAAATAAACTCCATCCACTGGTCCCTTAATGCTGTTTCTCTTTAGGTAATCTGTGCAGGGTTGTCTTGCCCTGGCAACCAAAAACACACTCCTTTTGTGACATTTCGCGACGCTCTCGCTCTGATCAGTGAAGTCTGTTGTGCTCCCAGTGCTGTGCTACACGGGAGCGCACACTCTTCTGGGAGAAGTGCCCTCAGGACCCATATAAGGAAATTCCGCTCCATCTAACGTCACACAGAGGCATACTCGAAAAAATCTTTCCGAAACTTGTGACAAACCGGAAGAAGTATTTTTGGAACAGAAATACTCATTCAAATGTACAACTTAATTTTTGAAACTTTGTCCATGTTTAGCATGGGAATCCAACTCTTTAACAGTGTAAAAAACTCAGTATGCATGAAATAGCATTTCACCCCCCCCCCTTTAAGCCACAAAAGTCAATTTAAATAGGAGCGTCTGCGGTCTCACTTAATGAGGACATAAATACATAAAAACAACATCTCCAGAACTACTCTGAGAGTCATTTCGCGAGCATTTTGCCATTTAATTTGAGTAAAACTAGCATAATTTCACATGCACAGAACTGTAAAGATATTCACGGCAACCCATCAAAATAAAAGAATGGTTTGATTTGAAAAAATTGTGCCTATTACTATTTTTCAGTAGAATGTGCATAGCCTACTACTAAAATAAAACAAACATTTTTTTAAAGGAATAATCACAAAACATTTTAATAGTTTTTAATACCAAAAAAAGTTGGGACAGGTAGCAATAAGGAGCTGGAAAAGTTAAATGTACATATAAGGAACAGCTGAAGGAACAGTTTGCAACTTATTAGGTCAATTGGCAACATGATTGGGTATAAAAAGAGCCTCTCAGAGTGGCAGTGTCTCTCAGAAGTCAAGATGGGCAGAGGATTACCAATTCCACGAATGATGCGGCGAATTGTGGAGCAATATTGGAAAGGAGTTTCTCAGAGAATAATTGGAAAGAGTCTACAGTGCATAATATCATCCAAAAAGTCAGAGAATCTGGAACAATCTTTGTGTCAAAAAATAAACCATATCTAAAAATGATCCAGAAGCGCAGGCATTTTCTCTGGGCCAAGGCTTATTTAAAATGGACTGTGGCAAAGTGGAAAACGGTTTTGTGGTCAGACAAATCAAAATTTGAAATTCTTTTTGGAAAACTGGGACGCCATGTCATCCGAACTAAAGGACAAGGACAACCCAAGGTGGTTACAGCGCTCAGTTCAGAAGCTTGCATCTCTGATGGTATGGGGTTGCATGAGTGCATGTGCCATGGGCAGCTTACACATCTGGAAAGGCACCATCAATGCTGAAAGGTATATCCAAGTTCTAGAACAACATATGCTCCCATCCAGATGTTGTCTCTTTCAGGGAAGACCTTGCATTTTCCAACATGACATTGCCAGACCACATACTGCATCAATTACAACACCATGGTTGCGTAGAAAAAGGATCTGGGTACTGAAATGGCCAGACTGCAGTCCAGATATTTTACCCATAGAAAACATTTGGCGCATCATAAAGAGGAATTTGTGACAAAGAAGACCTAAGACAGTTGAGCAACTAGAAGCCTATATTAGACAAGAATGGGACAACATTCCTATTCCTAAACTTGAGCAACTTGTATTCTCTGTCCCCAGAGGTTTGCAGACTATTATAAAAAGAAGAGGGGATGCCACACAGTGGTAAACATAGCCTTGTCCCCAGGGTCGGCGCCAGGACATACAAAATGAGGGGGCCTCGTTGTGTCACTGGGGGGGCATACCTCCACGGCAGATATATTTTAACAAAAATAACTTAAAATGTAATTACATTTTAACATTTTTAGCATTATTGCACCATATATTGGATTCTTATTTCTGTGCCCCTGAGAGTATGATTTAGAATGTTCAGTGACGTCACAGAACTGCCAGATTCAAACAGCTTTGGCGCCTTGGCTGGCACTGAGCCAGAGACGGACGCGCTCAGAGCTTGTCATATATTACAATTTATATGCAGTGTTTTCAACCACATAATGTTTATTTTGGTTTCATACATTTAAATATACATAATCACTAGTAAAATAATACATTGGTAGTTTGTAAAATACACACATATGTCTATGGAAGCAGCAAAAACTATTGAATCAAATGTAATTTGCCGACGTGTTTAGTCATATATCAGACACGCATAGCAGAACAATAAAGTTTACTCTATTCTTCGCCCAGTTCAACAGCCACTTACTTTCATGTAGCTCGGGAGAAACTGGGGAATTCAAGTGCTGTACGTTAAATCCGGCTGAGCGCTCATCTCGTTATAGATCAAGATAATTTATAAAGAAGAATCGTAATATCAGATAGTTGACATGGTAAGCAAGTTTGCATATATATTTTAATAAAAAATGAAAAACTAAATAAAACGAATAGCGATATATCTGTTAGTTATTGTGGCTGCTGTGTGTCACGTGACAATCATGATGCGTCGCCATGGAAACAAGGGGTCATTTAAAATATTTGAACTTACGCGTGAAAGGGTTGATTTTAAAAATATTTATATTTTCTAAGTAAACAACAATATCCAAGTTAATTAAACATTTTTTATTGAGACTATAAAAAATAATTCTGTATCTATTTTGAGGTGGCTATGCCACTGATCCAAAGCACTGAAGTACAGCCTGCGTAGCTCCACTTTATCAATGATGTTGGCTCCAGTTGTTTCTTCAACTATTCCGTCAGGTTCTTGTTCACCTGTCACCTCCGTTTTGCTGAAACAGGTGTGTTTTTAGTGATTGTTGTAACTGTGTCACAGAGAATGCAGAATTCATCTTCGCTGCTGAGATTGTGCACACATTCGGCAGGTGAAGATACAAGGTTCATCTCAGTTAAAAGGTCTGTATCCTCTCCTTGCAGAGTGATATTGGCAGGATTGAGCAAAAAAAGAACCTAGGGTGGCAACCAGTGGCGTAGCGCTGGTGCGCTGCTGCTGTGGAGGGAGACCGTTGACAGACCAGGCTCTTGTCTTCATGACAACAATATCAACTTTTTTTACACACCTACACCTACGCCTACTGATAAAGGACACCGTCAAAAGTATTGACGGCGAAATAGATTGTTTGACAGGTGCAATATTTGAAAATCGATAATTATTTATTTATTTTTTAAATTACATTTATATCTGAATTTATGTCAACCTATAGACTTTCAAATATCAAAATATCAGGAATTCATATGTATCTGTGTACAAAATTACATATAAACACATTTTCCTATTATATTTTGCCTGGAAACGCTTCCAGCACGCGCGCGTGTCACGGTAAAAATAGGCGTCGGTTCTATTTCTAGCAAGCACGCGTTTTCCTGAACACGAGTAGACCGTGAAGGGATGTTCAGCTCAACTTCTCACGTGTTGGATGAGAAACGAGACGGACTAAACTGTGACAAAACTGAAATGTTTTATTTTTTTTTTTATTTTTATTTTTTATTAGAACTTGCATACACATTTGAAAAGCCAGAAATAAATGTCAATTCTGCATTAGGATGATCATTTTAGTTTACCTTAAAATTACATAGACTTAATTTGATTTAAAAATTACCTGCTGTAGCACACTGAAAAAAAAAGTGTTTCATTCATCCAAATAAAACATTTTAGGGTAATGATTCACTTTTTCATTGGCTCAAGTAAAAAATATATAGATGTGAATCATTACCCTATATATATATATATATATATATATATATATATATATATATATATATATATATATATATATATATATATATTAGTGCTGTCAAAATTAGCGCGTTAACGCATTCGATTAATTTGAAATATTTAACGCGTTAAAAAAAAATAACGCAATTAACGCGGTTGCAGTTTTTTTTATTTCCAGTTGTGGCCTATGTGTGTTCAACGTGCAAAGAAATATGGATAAGACCAAGGAAGGACTTTTAGACGGAAAGTTTCAGTATAAAACTCTGCCGGATTACTCTTCAGTCTGCCACAAGAAACATTACTCTTCATTTAGTCTGCCACAAGAAACAGCAACATTAAAATCATGAACTCTAATGTCATTGTTTAAAAAAAAAAAAAAAAACAATGACTGTAACAGTGCGTAAATCAGACCTTTCTGTAACGCTAACGTTAATAAGCTTAAACAAAAATAACGAAATAATTGTGTAGCGGAGTATTTTTTGTACACAGTGCCGCGAACTGTCAATCACTCCTGTACGCGCGTATCACTGTCCTCCTCAGCTGCAGCAACTTGCGCTCTCTCTCTTCATCAAGCTTTAAAACAAAAAGGGAACAAAAAGATCATATTGTCTTTGTGCATAGGCTATTGATTAATTAGATAAATGAATATCTAAATTTGTGCCTTGCCGTCTACGGTATTTGTTTAGAACTTAGAAAAAAGATGCTGCAGCCAATGAGCAGCCAGCGGGGGCTGCAGGACGACTCAACCTCCGCAGACAGTTTTTAATGTTTATCAGACAATAAATACTCAAGATTTTGCTTTAGTATAACTCACGAGTTTCACACACCTTCTCCGGCCACGTTGAGTTGTTGACACTTAACAGTGGGAAAAGCGACACATGCGCTATTCACTTGTATAACTTAAGGGTGAATGGGTAATGTAGTTTCTGCTCTGGGTGGGATGAATTAGGAAGCTTGCATTGTGAATAGCGCTCTGAAAATCGGTAGTGCAGGTAAAAGATTAAAACCTCTATTAAAACAGATGTCCAAATGAGCGTACCGGTACGCTACAAGCACGTTCTGGGCTTACGGAGAGGTGGCGGTATGCTCAAGAGCTATATTTGGAAGTGGCGGTACTGAGTACTGGTGCATACTGGCCCACTTAAAGCACTGGCAATGACTATACTTTGGAATTTTTTTGCAGTCCACTTAGAATTCAACATGGAAATCATTTTTGTTTTTTATTGGCATTGATTGTTTTGAAATTCAAATGGTACTTACATGCCTGTGGTTTTATTTCTGTAATAAATATGGCTTTCAAGCCAACAGTTAATTTGGAGGATATTGATGGTTTATTGCAGGTATGTTGTTTACATGAGAAAATCTGTGTTACAAGTTAAACAAAAATTCCAATAAACAATCATATTTTGAATTTAAATAGTTTCTTTGTCTTGAGTTTACATTAATTATTTACATTTTACATTTACATATCCAAAAAGTTTCAGTCTTTTAATTGCGATTAATCGCGATTAATCGCGATTAATTTTAAAAAATTGTGCGATTAATTAGTTAATTTTTTTTAATCGATTGACAGCACTAATATATATATATAATATATTATTTTATTTTATTTTTTTAATTTTTTTTATTGGATGAATGAAACACTTTGCATCTTTGATTTATTTGCACCAACTTTATTTGATTTTAACATTTTGGAAAATGTATTTATATAGCATACTTTTATTTAGTCTCACTGGTAAAGACCTTTTTTTTTTTTTTTTTAAACCAAATTTAAAAACTAAAATACTGAATGCTGATTAAGAAACATCTTAATTGAATGTGTGTTGATTGTGGTGTTTGGATTGTAGAATGCAGTTATTGTCTTTAATTTTACATGGTTACAGTTAATCTTTTATTTAAGGCCAGTTCTATGTAGTTTCAACCCAATTCAAAAACAAAATCTAAATGCTGATGTCTGTACAATCTATGTTTGTATTGAATGTAGGCTACTTACTGTGCAGTTACTGCTGTTAATTTCAGATCGTTACAGTTATTGTTTTCAATAGCCAAAAGCAAGTTTGAATCTCCGTATTGGAGACGCGAACCGTTTAAAATGATTCAGTTCGATTTGGTGAACTGGTTCAAAAAGATCTGGCTACATCTAATGATTCGTTCGCGAACCGGATATGACAAGCTGCTTTGTTTTGAACTCTCTCACAACAGACATGGCAGAGAAAACAATGGTGAATAAAGTCGTAGTTTTTGCTATTTTTAGACCAAAATGTATTTTCGATGCTTAAAAAAATTCTAACTGACCCTCTGATGTCACATGGACTACTTTGATTATGTTTTTTCTTACCTTTCTGGACATGGACAGTATACCGTACACACAGTTTCAATGGAGGGACAGAGAGCTCTCGGACTAAATGTAAAATATCTGTGTTCCGAAGATAAATGAAGGTCTCACGGGTTTGGAACGACATGAGGGTGAGTTATTAATGACATAACTTTCATTTTTGAAACCAACCCTTTAAGCAAAATAATTTCTGACTAGGACTGCACGATTTATCAAACACGATTGTTATGCACATTTTGTTAGTAAAGCCGGTTCTGTAATCAGCAGTAATTTCAGATCAAGCAGCATTTACTACAAAGAGCGGTAGTTGACTAACAAGTTAAGCAAAAAAGAAAAATGTAGACGATTTCATTGCATGATTATGAAATCGAAAAAATTGTTCCCGATAATGACAGCTGTTTGCATAGCTTTTCAGTGAACTACGGCTCTGTGTAGTAAATACTGTTCCATCTGAGAGCACGTGAAAATACCACATTTAATAACATGCTTTTACTCCAAATTCACTTCATAACATCAGTCGAGTGTTTAAATAAATCCTTCTGTGAGATGATGCTTTTCTTACACAGAATAAGGCACGCAAAATGTTTCATAGTATTCTAAGCTGTGATAATGGCACTACATTATAAATATGTTACTTTATTTGAATATAAAATAATAATAAGAAGTCATCAATATATAAATCATATATTGTCATAGTCATGTGTTTATTAGTCCCACTGAATCAATGAAAGCAGTTAAATCTTTTTATTCAGCTGCAGGATAGGCTTTTCCTGGGTTTCTTCTTTGGGGCATATTTGGATTTTCAGCGCGAGAGCTCCCTCTGGCCTTCAGATGGAGATTCACTGCTGATCACGCCGTGCTTCTTTGAAAGATACATGTCAAATCGAATCACGTCAAATCACATTTTTGATTCCATTTCAATTAATTATGCAGCCCTATTTTTTAAATTAACTATTTTAACACTGATCGATCATCACACTGATTAAAATAATGTTAGGGGCGATGAGGGGGATGAATTTTTCCCTCAAAAAATGACAAAAAGAATCCCCCATAACCATCCCCTTTAGATTGATACTGTTATGTATTATGTAAAATATACCATGCAAATTAAATATTACACCAACAGAGCCTGGGCTGGCCCTGCTTCTGTAATTTGGATTCTGTCATACGGTATGTAGTTTTAGAAATGCGCACGAAGGAGTGTAGATCAAGGAATCTTTTAATAAACATTAACCACTTTGACCATTACAAAATAACAATAATCCAATAAAAAGGAGAGCAGAACGGGCTCTAACTCAAATAAGAAAGATAACAAGGGGCAGATAGGTGATAAGGATAAGTAAAAACAATGAACAGGTGATCTAAATGACAGAAGATTAACTAATGGTAAATGGTAAATGGACTGCATTTATATAGCGCTTTCAACAGACCACATGGCCATCCAAAGCGCTTTACAAGTTGCCTCACATTCACCCATCCACTCACTCATTCATACACCGACGGCGGTGAGAACAAATGATGAGAACAGGAAATTAACCAAATGAGGGCAGACAGGTACTAAACAGAAAACAACACATGACACTGGGACTGAAACAAATAAAAAACAGTAACCAAGACACACCTTGATGTTGATACAGAAGAGTGTATTAATTTTAAATGAATTTATTGATTGGTTTTAATTTCAATAGTGCTTACTTTTAGATGTCATACTTGTGTGAAAACAAAGAACATTAAAATCTGCCTATTGCACAACCACTGTATTATGGAATGATAATGATTTTTAATATTGTTTTTTATGAATATATTAATTAATAGTAATAATATAATAATAACCACAATTTTTGTCTACAATATTGATTGCATTTTTAAAGTCAAGTGAGCGTTATAAGTGTCTGTCTTTATATCTTTCAAAACATTAGTGCACAAATTGCTCTTGTTTTGTTTATTTAAAAAAAACATTCTGGTGGGAAAACATTAATCGTTTTATCCTTTAGATAAACTTTGCAGACGGTCCCAGCTGCCCGCGCCATCTCGCTGTTGCAAGAGACTTTATGCGTTGCAACGTCTGTATACTGTCTATGGTTGCAACATATCGAGGAGTAAAACAAATAAACTGCGATGTGCATTCGGTTCTACGTTCTAATGCTTTTCAGATAAGCATTTTTAATACAAATATATCCACTTATAAGGCTAAATACATTTTTTTCTATTTTTCATTTTTTATAATAGTTATTATTAACATGTTAGGTCATACCCTGTGCCGCAGGCCACATCCAACACCTTATGTACCCCATGTTTTCTGAGCAGGGACAGCAACCAGCACTTGTACTCCTCTGTCCTGCTTTGAGTGTCTCCGATGTACAGCTGCCACACTTTCGCTGCTTTACCGTCGGCATACTGATCAGGAAGACCAACTACACCTACACCAAGAGAGCGTGTACGATAAATACTGTCCACCATAATGAATTATCACACCACGTGAACGGTTCGTCTTCCGGATATGAATTAATCTCCTGTCTTGTCTTGTTTGAGTTTTTCTATCACGCTTATTTTGTTGACACTTATATCGCGTCTGTGTTGAAACAGAAACGTTTGACCAATCGGACACTCGAATACACTCACGCCTCCATCTCCATTGGCCGAAACTTGCGATGACGCATAAGGCTGGAAGATACTCCTCCGATCTATGTTTTGTCAGATTACGATTAAGGTTAAAGTGTAAGGTCTTTGCACTCCGTGTCCGAAATTGTCGAATGCGTTTTTCCGTTTTTCGTATTCACCATCCTTTCCTATCAATAAATGTTAGCTGGTCATTTTGTGTCAGAATAATAAAACGGTACAATTAGTTTTTGTTGCTGATGTGGTTGTTGTGAAAAGTTCATTTTTTTTAACAATCAAGCTTTTAGCAATTATTTAAAATGCATTTGATCACTCTAAAAAATAATCTAGAAAGAATGTGAATGAACACCATAAGCAAATCACCAAATTTATGTCACTGCCAAAAAAAATTACTATGGCCAGCTATAGCCATTACACAGGGCCATAGCTGGGGTTAGCGGGGCCCTGGTGCAGGTTGTAACAGTGGGTAGGGTTGCCAACTTTGTCACTATGAAATGAGGGACAAAAGGTGGGCTGGTTTTGTGCAAAAAATACAGTGTATGATTTTTAGCCATTTGTCATAATGATAGCTAATTTAAAGGAATAGTTCCCCCAAAAATGAAAATTCTGTCATAGTTTACTCACCCTCTAGTTGTTCCAAACCTGTATGAGTTTCTTTGTTCTGCTTAACACAAAGGAAGATATTTGAAAGAATGTTTGTAATCAAACAGATCTCGGTCCCCATTGACTTCCATAGTATATATTTTTTCCTACTATGGAAGTCAATGGGGACCGAGATCTGTTTGATTACAAACATTCTTTCAAATATCTTCCTTTGTGTTCAGCGGAACAAAGAAACTCATACAGGTTTGGAACAACTAGAGGGTGAGTAAACTATGACAGAATTTTCATTTTTGGGTGAACTATCCCTTTAATAAAATATTAATACATAACTCTCTTGCCTTTGAAAGGTACAGTAGGTTTAATAATAGTTTGTTCATTTACAGCACAATTAACCCAGACAAATAGTAAAGGTAATAGGTTATTGTTCAATTAAAGGACTGAGACAAAACACTTGTGACTCATGCAGTGTAGGTTAGAAAAAATCATGTTAATCTTGCATGTGACAAACTAAAAATAACATAGCTTATGTATGCTGTAGTTGTGCTTGGAATCAAATAGCAAACTCAAAACATGCAACCTCTGTGCACACTAACAGTGGTGGGGAATGAATTCTTCACATTCTTATTCACTCAAACTATATATAATTTGGAAAATAAAACTTGACAAAATAAAACATTTAAGTGCAAAAGAAGAAAAGAGGGGCATGCCTCTGCTAACCAAGTCTACTTTTTCCATGGATATTTTTGGCTACCCTTGACTGATTAAAGCAGTCTTTTGTCCTTTTGTGCAGCCAGAGAAAAGTCCTTACATGACAGGTCACAGTTCACAGTTATTTGAAGTTCATTTTTGATGAGCTCTGTGCTGCATCTGTTTCTTGAGTCTGACCATTTAATGTTCATCAGAGAGAAAATCCTCTCTACAAAGGCATTTGAGCCTGGCACACTGAGGACGAATGAAACAATCCTGAGCATGTTGATCAAGTTGGCTTTCTCTAGAATTTGGAAAATTGTGACCCACTTTTCACTGGTGGATTTTGTGGTATCCTGTGTCGCTTTCTTTATTTCGTCCTTACTAGCACAAAACTCTTCATAGAGTTGGTCCATACTCACGGTCTCTGTCATTTTGAGGGCAACCACCACCTGCTCCAGGTCAGTGAAGGAAAGCTCCTTATGTAGGCCGATTGGTTTCAGTTTCATCATTACATTTTCTGATGAGAAATCAAACCATTTGTCAATATATGCAATGACAGAGTCATAAAACTTCAGAAAGTCATTTTTTTGCTTTGATCTCTGTGCTGCTGACACTTGTTTGTCTATCAGCTGCTTGGGCTGGTATCCAAAAAAAAGCTGTCTTCTTTCCGCTGAAGCATCTTCAATTTTCCCACCTCCTCGTAAACATCCGTGATGCAGAGATTTGTTTCCTCCAGCTTTCTAACAAATGTGTCAAACACACACCCCACGTTGTGGAAAAAGCACAGATAAATCTCAGCAGCTGCAGTTTTTTCTTCGTCCTCAAAAGTCCTCCTCAGTGCCAAAGGAAAGGTCTCCCCAAGGGACCTAAAGTATGAGGTGAGAGCTGGCCAGCTCTGCAGGAGATGATCAACAGCTGGATGAAGAGACAACCATCGCATGCAAACATGACACAGAATTTCACGCCACTCAATGTCAACAAAGGCAAAAATTGCACGCAGTTCCTCTCTTCTGGAAGCAGATACTGAGAAGTGGCTGTAGATCTTTAAAACAAGTGACTCAATGTCCACTGAGAGCTGATCACAGGCGTGCTTGCAGGTGTTATGAGCTATATGAGCCGGGCAATTAGCTTTCAAAATGCGACTGTTGGCACTGCTCAATAACTGGTAAACAGAGTGGTGTTTTCCAAAGTTAACATTTGCATTATCTGCCGCATAGGCTGTGATGTTTTTTATGTCCAGTTCAAACACTTTCAGGCAGTTCATCAGAGCTCGATGAATACCATTTGCAGTTTCATCATTATCTTCGTAAAAGTCAAGTAACTTGTACTGCACTCCATCAGAGACAGAAAAATATATCACGCACACTGGAAACATTTTTCTATTTCCCTTGTTTGAGGCATCGGTGGCGACTGAGTAAAACACAGGCTCACCTTCAGATGGAGATAGATCATTCAGGATATCCTGCACAGTCTTTGGTCCTAAAACATTCATTGTGATCATCTCTGCTTTTGTTCTCCCCAAGCGCATCTTCTTCACAACAGTTGAGTCATGAAACAAAGCACCGTTTAGCTTAACAAGACAGGCGCTGCTGTTATAGCTGAGTCCATGTTTGACGGTGTGATACACGTATGAGGCTTCGCTTGCCGCTATTTTGTCAGTTTCCACAGTAGTTACCGTGAAGAATCCATAGATATTGCTTGCACCTTCAGCTAGTGTGGCCTTCTTGTGCATTTCTGTGGAAGCATGTTTAGTAAAGTCATTCTCACCTCCATGGGCAACTGAAAATTCCCTGCGACATAAACTACAGAAGGCTTTTGTTGAGTCACCGCTGACGGGCTTAATCCATATATTTTTTACTTCCCAATTTTTATTGTAGCTGCACAGTCTTTTCTTTTTTGAAGGGTTATCCATATTTGCAGTTTTACCCACATGCCAAATCAATTATCAACTTTGTTTGTGTGTGTGTGTAGAGGAATTGGTGCATTTCCAACGTATACTGATGCGCGTGAGAGGAGGGGGCTGTGATTGGATGATGATGATAGGTCAGGTGTAAGGTGTCGTGTGTGTGTGTTGCCATGTTGGTGATCATTCTCAAGTGTCGTGATTCGTGATCAGCACTGCTGTTGTATCAGTGGTTAGATCAGCGCAGTAGTAAAAAAACGGGACAAGTGAGGTCCCGTACGGGACAAATCAATTAGGCTCAAAATGCGGGACGTCCCGCCTAATTCGGGACAGTTGGCAACCCTAACAGTGGTCCTGGTTAGAAATAGTTTAATATGTATGTTCGTTCTATTTATTTATTTGTGCTATTTACACAATGTTTCAATTTTTTCAAGTTTGTAGGTGTCCAGGTACAGAAACCGAATAATCAAATGTAAAACAGCACTGCATAGGCTTCAATGTAAAATAAAATATACAGTCAAACCAAAATGTATTCAGAAGCCTTCAGTTCTTACATTATCAAAGTTTATTTGCTATAGTTTAGCCAAAACTTCAGACAACTGTTAGTATGACAATATTTACACAACTACCAATACTTTGTTGAACAATTACCAAGCAATGCTTAATTATGTTCAGTCTGTGCTGTAAAAAGTTTGCATTAGCAATTAAAACACACAAACACAAAAAAAACATGTCAAAGTCACCTTTATTTATATAGCGCTTTAAACAAAATACATTGCGTCAAAGCAACTGAACAACATTCATTAGGAAAACAGTGTGTCAATAATGCAAAATGTTATTGCAAAATAAAAATATTAGCGTAGATGCCATTCTTCTAATGATGTAGCAAGTACATAGGGTGTTATGGGAAGTGTTTCCGGTTCTGGTTTACCTAATTAATGCAGCCTAAAAATCCTTTAACGGATTTGGATATTAAAAGCATATTACTACGTTATGTGTAAGCCAGGTTAAAGAGATGGGTCTTTAATCTAGATTTAAACTGCAAGAGCGTGTCTGCCTCCCAAACAATGTTAGGTAGGTTATTCCAGAGTTTAGGCTCCAAATAGGAAAAGGATCTGCCGCCCGCAGTTGATTTTGATATTCTAGGTGTTATCAAATTGCCTGAGTTTTGAGAACATAGCGGACGTAGAGGATTATAATGTAAAAGGAGCTCATTCAAATACTGAGGTACTAATCCATTCAGGGCTTTATAAGTAATAAGCAATATTTTAAAATCTATACGATGTTTGATAGGGAGCCAGTGCAGCGTTGACAGGACCGGGCTAATATGGTCATACTTCCTGGTTCTAGTAAGAACTCTTGCTGCTGCATTTTGGACTAGCTGTAGTTTGTTTACTAAGCGTGCAGAACAACCACCCAATAAAGCATTACAATAATCTAACCTTGAGGTCATAAATGCATGGATTAGCATTTCTGTATTTGACATTGAGAGCATAGGCCAAAATTTAGATATATTTTTGAGATGGAAAAATGCAGTTTTACAAATGCTAGAAACGTTGCTTTCTAAGGAAAGATTGCGATCAAATAGCACACCTAGGTTCCTAATTGATGACAAGGAATTGACAGAGCATCCATCAAGTCTTAGACAGTGTTCTAGTTTATTACAAGCAGAGTTTTTAGGTCCTATAATTAACACCTCTGTTCTTTCAGAATTTAGCAGTAAGAAATTAATCGTCATCCAGTTTTTTATATCGACTATGCATTCCATGAGTATCATCAGCATAACACTGAAAGCTAACACCATGTTTCCTGATGATATCTCCCAAGGGTAACATATAAAGCGTGAAGAATAGCGGCCCTAGTACTGAGCCTTGAGGTACTCCATACTGCACTTGTGATCGCTATGATACATCTTCATTCACTGCTACGAACTGATGGCGGTCATATAATTACGATTTAAACCATGCTAATACACTTCCACTGATGCCAACAAAGTGTTCAAGTCTATGCAAAAGAATGTTGTGGTCAATTGTGTCAAACGCAGCACTAAGATCCAATAAAACTAATAGAGAGATACACCCACGATCAGATTATAAGAGCAGATCATGTGTAACTCTAAGGAGAGCAGTCTCAGTACTATGATACGGTCTAAATCCTGACTGGAAATCCTCACATATACCATTTTTCTCTAAGAAGGAATATAATTGTGAGGATACCACCTTTTCTAGTATCTTGGACAGAAAAGGGAGATTCGAGATTGGTCTATAATTAACAAGTTCTTTGGGTTCAAGTTGTGGTTTTTTGTTGAGAGGCTTAATAACAGCCAGTTTAAAGGTTTTGGGGACATATCCTAATGACAATGAGGAATTAATAATGGTCAAAAGAGGATCTATGACTTCTGGAAGCACCTCTTTTAGGAGCTTAGATGGTATAGGGTCTAACATACATGTTGTTGGTTTAGATGATTTAACAAGTTTATACAATTCTCCCTCTCCTATAGTAGAGAATGAGTGGAACTGTTCCTCAGGGGGTCTATAGTGCACTGTCTGATGTGATACTGTAGCTGACGGCTGAATGGTTTCAATTGTATCTCTAATAGTATCGATTTTAGAAGTAAAGTAGTTCATAAAGTCATTACTGCTGTGGTGTTGGGAAATGTCAACACTTGTAGAGGCTTTATTTTCCGCTAATTTAGCCACTGTATTGAATAAATACCTGGGGCTATGTTTGTTTTCTTCTAAAAGAGAAGAAAAGTAATCAGATCTAGCAGTTTTTAATGCTCTCTTTAGGGTGCGAGTATGCTCATTATACCATGGTGTCAAACTGTTTTCCTTAACCTTCCTTAAGCGTAAAGGAGCAACTTTATTTAAAGTGCTAGAAAAGAGAGAGTTTATAGTTTCTGTTACATCATCAAGTTGTTCTGAGGTTTTGGATATGCTAAGGAATTTGGATACATCAGGAAGATAACTTAAAAAGCAATCTTTTGTGGTAGAAGTGATGGTTCTTCCGTACTTGTAACAAGAAGTAGAATTTACAATTTTGGCTATATGAAGTTTGCACAGAACTAAATAATGATCTGAGATATAATCACTTGGCTGAATAATTTCAACACTATCAACATCAATTCCATGTGACAGTATTAAATCTAGAGTATGATTTTGACAATGAGTAGGTCCTGAAACGTGTTGTCTAACACCAATAGAGTTCAGAATGTCTATAAATGCTGATCCCAATGCATCTTTTTCATTATCAACATGGATATTAAAATCACCAACTATTAAAACTTTATCTGCAGCCAGAACTAACTTGGATGTAAAATCACCAAACTCTTTAAGTCTGTATGGTGCACTGGTGGCCTGTATAGAGTAGCCAGTACAAACATAACAGGTGATTTATCATTAAAATTTGTTTCTCTGGATAATGTTAAATGAAGCACCATTACTTCAAACGAGTTATACTTGAAGCCTGACCTCTGAGAAATCCTGAAAACGTTGTTATAAATTGAAGCAACACCTCCACCTTTGCCTTTTAGACACGGCTCATGTTTATAACAGTAATCTTAGGGGGTGGACTCATTTAAAATAATGTAATCATCAGGTTTTAGCCAGGTTTCTGTCAAACAGTGTACATCTATAATTATGATCAGTGATCATATTATTTACAAAAAGTGTTTTAGTAGAAAGCGATCTGATATTCAATAAGCCAAGCTTTATCATTTGTTTAGCCATATTGCTTCTGTTTTTTATTTGTTGAACCTCAATTTAATTGTTAATCTTAACTTGGTTTGGACGTTTTTTGTATTTTCTAGTTCGGGGAACAGACACAGTCTCTATAGTGTGATATCTAGGTGAAAAAGTCTCTATGTGCTGAGAATTAACTGACCTCTGTGACGGGAGGCAGCTAGCAGACGGTCGGTTTAGCCAGTCTGTCTGCTTCCTGACCTGGGCCCCAGTTAGTCAAGTATAAACACTAAGACTATTTTCCATATTTCTAGAGAGAAGAGTGGTGCCACCCCAGGAGGGATGAAGACCATCTCTTTTCAACAGGTCAGGTCTGCCCCAAAAGCTTGTCCAATTGTCTATGTTATTTTGTGGGCACCACTTAGACATCCAGCCATTGAGTGATGACAATCAGCTATGCATCTCGTCACCACGGTAAGCAGGGAGGGGACCAGAACATATTACAGTGTCTGACATCGTGCTTGCAAATTCACACACTTCTTTAAAGTTATTTTTAGTGATCTCCGACTGGCAAAGTCGAACATCATTTGCGCCGGCATGAATAACAATCATACTGTATTTACGTTTAGCATTAGCCAGCACTTTTAAATTTGCCAAGATGTCAGGCGCTCTGGCTCCCGGTAAACATTTGACTATGGTGGCTGGTGTCTCTATATTCACGTTCCGTACAATAGAATCACCAATAACTAGAGCACTTTCATCAGGTTTCTCAGTGGGTGAATCACTGAGTGGGGAGAACCTGTTTAATGTTTTGATCGGTACAGAAGAGCGGTGTTTTGACCCACGACTACGCTGCTTCACCGTCACCCAGTCTGTTTCCGAAATTGAACAATGTACAGGAATCCCTGAGCTAGACGCATCCAAAGCCATATCTAGAGCCCTAACATTCTTACTGTCCTCAATTAAAGTTTGGATGCGTGTCTCTAATTCTGAAATCTTCTCTGTCAGCCTAACTATTTCCCTGCATTTATCACATGTGAATCCCTCATCAGCGACAGAGATAGATAAACTGTACATGCGACAAGAGGTGCAAATAATGATAGCAGGAGAAGCCATTACTCACACTGCTTGATGAAATATTCTTACTGCGGTAGTTTGATGAACTTGTGAAAAACTGGAGCGAGAGAGAGGAGAGGAGAAAAGAAAACGCTAATGACAAGCCAACGAGTGCTTTGCAGGTGTACTCAAGGATATAAAATAAAAGTGAACTATCACAGTTAATCTGATAAGATTGATCGATAATATCAGAAATATGGTGTGAATTAAGTTATATTTTACCACTTTAAAAAAACAGAGAGTGATAGTAAGATAAAGATTCTAGAGAAAAAATAAAAACAGCTACACGGAGCTACGATTAGCTACAGAAGGCCAACAGGAAGTAGAGAAAACACTTTATAAGTGATGTAAGCAAAACATGGTCAGGTCAAAGTGTCTGAATCATTTTTGGTCCCATATTATTATTATTATTATTATTATTATTATTATTATTATTATTATTTTATACAATTTCAGTGGTAGTCTACAGTATAACAATTTTGGGGTATAATATGTCAAAGTTTTATTTTGTCATTCTCACTTACATAAATTAACATAAATTTAGTGTCCTGCACCCACTAGTAAAACAATATAAACAATTATATTTTATAAACCAATTATAAACTGGTTTCTGAATACTTTTGGTTTGACTGTGGATTATTAATTATCATTAAAACTTTAAAGTAATTAAGTCAAAAACAGTGAGCGGTTTTCTTTCTTTCATTTTCTTGGATAAACATAAGAGACACCGAAAGCAAAGCTAGTAAATTGGGCACAGTCACTTTAAAGGGATAGTTCACCCAAAAAATGAAAATTATGTCATTAATGACTCACCCTCATGTCGTTCCAAACCTGTAAGACCTCCGTTCATCTTCGGAACACAGTTTAAGATATTTTAGATTTAGTCCAAGAGCTTTCTGTCCCCCCATTGAAAACGTATGTACGGTCCAGAAAGGTAATAAAAACATCATAAAAGAAGTCCATGTGACATCAGAGGGTCAGTTAGAATTTTTTGAAGCATCGAAAGCCCCTTCCGAATCGAGTCAGAAAGGTAATAAAAACATCATAAAGTAGTCCATATGACATCAGAGGATTAGTTAGAATTTTTTGAATCATCAAAAGCCCCTTCTGGGGCTTGATCGTGCCTCGTCGGGGCTTCCTCGGGGCCAACGGCCAGGGTTTTTTGGCCCAACGAAAACCTTGGGCCAAAGCGGGCCAGCTGAGGCCAGAGGAGGGGTTATGAACAAAGGCGAAGTTTCTCTACCTCTGGAGAGCTCAGCGCTGCGGATCATTTCAGAAAGATAATAGCTTTAACATCAGTATTAAAGGGTTAGTTCGCCCAAAAATGAAAATGATGTCATTAATAACTCACCCTTATGCAGTTCTAAACATGTAAGACCTCCTTTTATCTTCGGAACACAGTTTATGATATTTTAGATTTAGTCCGAGAGCTCTCAGTCCCTCCATTGAAGCTGTGTACGGTATACTGTCCATGTCCAGAAAGGTAAGAAAAACATCATCAAAGTTATCCATGTGACATCAGAGGGTCCATTGGAATTTTTTGAAGCATCGAAAATACATTTTGGTCCAAAAATAGCAAAAACGTCGACTTTATTCAGCATTGTCTTCTCTTCCGTGTCTGTTGTGAGAGAGAGTTCAAATCAAAGCAGTCTGGATATCCAGTTCGCGAACGAATCATTCAGTTCACCAAATCGAACTGAATCGTTTTAAACGGTTCGCATCTCTAATACGCATTAATCCACAAATGACTTAAGATGTTAACTTTTTTTTAATGTGGCTGACACTCCCTCTGAGTTCAAACAAACCAATATCCCGGAGTAATGCATGCACTCAAACAGTACACTGACTAAACTGCTGTGAAGAGAGAACTGAAGATGAACACCGAGCCGAGCCAGACAACGAACAAAACATTGACTCGTTCACGAGTCAAGAACCGTTTCTTAAAAGCGGCTAAACCGCCCGGCCCGCTTTAAGCCCTGGCTCGCACTGTCCCGACGGTGGAAATGTGGCTATTGACTCGGTTTGTTATTACCTTTCTGGACATGGACAGTATACCGTACATACGTTTTCAATGGAGGGACAGAAAGCTCTCGGACTAAATCTAAAATATCTTAAACTGTGTTCCGAAGATGAACAGAGGTCTTACGGGTTTGGAACGACGAGTCATTAATGACATAATTTTCATTTTTCGGTGAACTAACCCTTTAAGAGACAATGCATCCATTATAATGATACACATCCGATTTCTTTCTCAACTGTTAACTTTCTCTTAAGACAAAACCCATGTTTTGTTTTGTTTTTCGAACACATTTTCCAAGATGGGTAATTTTGACATACTTTGTATGTATTTTACGGTACAAAAGCAAGAAGTGGCAGATTCGGTGTTTAAACACTTTGAGATGGCTGCAATGATTTTTCCAAGAAAGACATGATCCTGGATCAACATTACTGTCCATAAATATAGACCCTGAACCTAACCATGCCCATTATTTATTCCTAAAATCAGTGACAAATTTTAGCTGATGAACAAGGGTGTAGAAGAACCTAACCCTGATTGTAAGCCTAAACAGATATTTCCTGAAAAGTTATATCTCAATTCTGATTGATTGATTAGAATGTTGTACCAGGAACATGTTGTACTTCACTGCTTTGAGACACGTCTCTGCGTGTGCCCTGAACACCAGAGCACTGCTGGTTCTGAATTGGGCACTTTCACATCTTTTTCTGTTAGTTTAAACTGCAATTTGTATTTGTTCATTCAGGTGCAGGAGGATGTGAACTTCCGGAAGAAGAGCTTGGTTCGTTGCGCACCGAACACAGTGTGTGAGTAGCCTACTCAGTTGAGCTTTACCAATCTTGTGTTTGAATGCTTTCAGCTTTTTTAAATGTTTAAATTGGCAAGGTTTAAAAAACACATTGAAAGTTATAAGTTTTCGTGGCAACGCACAACAGTGGCCCATCAACTGTCTTGAGCGTTTTTTTTTTTTAGGCTGGCCTTAGCCCGTCGGTTGAGGTTGCTTCCAAAAATTCTGGGAATCCCTGTATTACACATAAATAAGAAATATCGTGAATTTGTGCATTGTTGTGTTGTTCAAAGAAAAAACACCCTTCAAAAGTCATAGTGATATATGGTTAAGAGCGATAATTCAAATAAAAATCATTCGTTGATGCAATGTTGAAATGCTGAGAAAACACTTAATAGTCCAGTGGTCAAATTCTGTGTGGCCTTTCAATGTTCTGTGTAATTATAGCCAACTGAACATTGATTGGTTTTTGTGTGGATGTCCACAAAACTGGTAGACTTTCTGTATCTATATAATGTAATAAAAAATATGAAAACGTGGAAAAAGGGACATTGCGTGAATAATATGTAATCATGTAATCAATAAAAAAGTAGTCTGATTACAAGTAATTGCGAAATGTAATTTAACCTAATTAAGTACTTAATATTTGGAATATGTATATATATATATATATATATATATATATATATATATATTTATTTATTTATTTATTATATTTGTTGAAAAAAATGTTTCATTAGCTGCTCCTTGGCATTATTGGGTTTTAAAGACTAATTAGAAAACAAAAACATGACAAATGTAAAAAAATTTAATAATATACTGTAATCTAGTGAATATACACACACAATGTTTAAAAGTAAAAATAAATAAAAAAATAAATAAATATCCACATATCTCAAACACAATAAAGCACGTATACAGTACACATAGTGTGTAATATGAACCTAGAATTAAACTGCTGGTCTGGCCAGAGGAGAACAGAACACTATTTCAACATACTATTTCCCTGTTTAATACTGTAAAGCTGCTTTGACAATCAGCACTGTAAAAAGCGCTATATAAATAATAATAAAAAAAAAATAAATAAATAAATATATATATATATATATATATATATATATATATATATTGTCAGTTTGTCTCATTTAATACACTGTAAAGTAACTATTGGTGATTGTATGTAACATTTGATAATTTTAAGAAATTCATTAA
Organism: Carassius gibelio; assembly: GCF_023724105.1. Taxonomy (NCBI): domain Eukaryota; kingdom Metazoa; phylum Chordata; class Actinopteri; order Cypriniformes; family Cyprinidae; genus Carassius; species Carassius gibelio. The sequence continues at coordinate 2,030,998 of NC_068412.1, read as the reverse complement.
AATGTATTTATTTTCCTAATGCCTCTTGCCTCAAATGCAGCATAGACAAAGTCTGACCTCAGTTTTGCCACTGACTTGCATTCTTAAACAGATAATCTCTTTCCACCCCCTCACCTCTCTTGTACTCAGTGACCAGTGTGAACACTGATTCAATAGAAAATACTTGTCAGGACAAGTAACCTTTATTTATGTAGCACTTTATACAATAAAGATAGTTTAAAGGAATCTTTACAGTTATAGACAAAAAAAAAAAAAAAATAGTGTACAGTATATTGAAAATAGTATTCAGTTCAGCTGTAAATCAGCTTTAAAAAGATAATAGTAAACAATCATTATTTAGTTGAAATTAGTTAATTGTTGATTCAGTACCATCCAACAAAAGTGGCCACACTATCCAATGTAGTACCCCATCAAGTACAACAACACTGGACTAAAGATCTGATATAATTCTCCATCTTTTTGCTGGTTGTTAGATATAAATTAGGCTACCTGGCCAGTGGCCACACTATCCAATGTAGTACCCCATCAAGTACAACAACAATGGATGAAAGATCACAATTATGAAAACTGAATAAAAACCTTTCTCAACAGTAGTTTTGTACTGCCTGGTTTATGTAAATGTTTCATGTAATTAGCCAAACTAGATTAACTGAACATAGGAAATCAGAAAAGTGTTTTATCTTTTGACATTAAATCTACAGAGTTTGTCGCTTAGACAAACAAAGTAATTTATATAACAAATGACCAAGTGCTATGCTTTGCAAGCTCCACACAATCTAATACACATTTTGAACAATTAGGGGCCCTTGTTAAGTACACAGTATACATTTACAATGTTAATTATATTGTTATTCATAAATAGATAAACAATAAAAACGTTGTATGATACGTGACTTGAAATAACATGGTATGAGCAGTTTAGAAAACATTGGACAATACATTTTCTTTGTCCTCGACACTGAAACATTGTCATAATGGACAAGAGTTTGATAGATTTTTGTGTAAATAAATTACCACCTTAGGCATGGAGAAACAGTATAAACATTAGTTTAACCTTTGACCTTTTGCACTAAGACACTGAGTTTAAAGAGCAGCTCAAGTTAAATATTTGTGTTGATCTAGAAAGAGGACTGATAAATGTTATCTGTATAACTGCACTACATGTGTCAAAAGAAAATAACTAAATAACTTTATAACTATATATAAAGAGAGAGGGAGAGAGAGAGGGGTCATTTGTTGTTATTGTGGATATATAGTTAAGTTGGCTCGAAAAAGCCAACTTACTGAAATCTGATTTAAAGGTCTGAGATTTGAGACCACATTTTTATTTTAAAATGTATTTCCTCCTAGACTTTTAAAGCAACAACCACCAAACTTGGAACAGACCCGCAGACTTGTCTTACTCAGGTTCCTATCTTTTCTGACTGATCCAGCAGACTATCAAAATCACCTAAAATCCAATAGACTTTCATGGAGGGGGTGAAAACTTTTAAATAAATACATTTTATTATTTTTCAAATGACAGTTGTAGCACTCACATTTACGTATGGCAATAACTTTATTATGACTTTATTATTATCCCTGATGGCAGCAGACTGAAGAAGCTGTGTGACAGGTGGGTGGGATCACCTGCGATGCAAAGGGCTTTACGGGTGAGAAGGGTTCCACAAATGTCCTGGAGCGAGGGGAGAGAGACACCAGCTGCTCTCACTATGTGTTGAAGGGTCTTCCGGCAGGGCGCGTTGCAGGCGCCATACCTCTCACACATCTAGAGAAAAAAGACTTGTCACATTTACATTTAATTATTAAGCAGACGTTTTTATCCAAAGCGACTTACATATGAGAACAACGAAAGCATTCAGGTCAACAAGAGAACAACAACAGTATGTCGGGTCTCGGGGCTAATCACCTGCCTTTTGGGGTTGTGAATATGTGTTTAACACAGAGAGGTGTTCTGACTTTCGATATTTATTGCACGTCAACAGACAGCAAGAGTTTTATCCTGCTGTAACAGATATGCAGGTCATCGATTCATGGGTTAAATTCAGGCATAAAAATGGAAACCTGTTTGCACTAAATGCCTGGCCTGGCGCCAGCCTGGCTGGACTTAAATTATTTTACGATACCCATGCGAGCCTCAAAGGAGACCTGAAAGCCCCCCAAATTCCTCAACACTGGAAACAAAGGAAACCTTTCGTAGAAGTTCCTTACTTTCATAATTTTATTAATAATATGTATTTTGAATATGTTTTGTGTGTACCATGGTTAATCCTTGTTATGCGAGGATTATAATTTTCCTAGCGTATAAATTGGAATTGTTTCTCAGAAGAATCATTTTAACTTTCTCAAAGAGAGCCATGTTCTGCAACCCCCACACTCCTTGGCAGCTCGTAAAATTTTACGACCACACAGAACCACAGGACAGGAAATCTAATCCTTACAAAGGAATTGTAGAATGTACTCAAATGTCGTCTTAATGTATATAGTATTGTTTTTGCGGTACATTAGAGGTTTCCCATATAAACTGGGACTATCTGCAGTGTTATCATGTGTAAATCAAATCTTTAAATGTGTGTAATTCTGCATTTGAATGTAACTTCATGTTTTGATCATTTATATATATTATTTTTTAGTATCTGTGTAATCGTCATGCTTTGACAGACCCATTTATCTAGAGCAAAGTAATGAAAAATGTATTTAATCTGGAATTACGAACTTGCTAGAATATCCCTGATGAAATCGGACAAGCCCTAGATCATCAGGGGGTTGTCTCCACAGAGACAAAGGAACTTTTCCCTCCGCTTCAGATCGCGGACGTTCATTGGGTGTTCACGCGAAAAGAGGTGTGAATCTTCTCAAGCTATAAGAATCGACCGAACAAGGTCCGCCCTCTCTTCTCTTCTTCTCGTTCTTGGTTCTCCGACAAGCTGCTCTCCTGTGCGACCCTCGTTGCTCCCGCGAGTCCCTTGGAAAATGGCTTTCCTTTCCTCAGTCCCTGTGCTGAGGGGGACGGCGAAATGAGCGCGGCTCAAGGAGCGAGTCAGCGTAAGAAGAGACCAGGCCAGGACCTTCTTAAGCTGACTCGCTTCAAACTCACACATGCTGCGACCAACGTCGCTCCCGCGAGGCCTTGAGCCGCGCTCATTTCGCCGTCCCCCTCAGCACAGGGACTGAGGAAAGGAAAGCCATTTTCATGGCTCCTTTGGAAGCTTTCGTTTTTGTTGTTTGTTTTCTTTTCTTTACTAAGTTTATTCAACTCCTTGCCTCTCCACACAAGGAAGACGAATTCTGGAACATTGTTTGTTGAACCTTTCAAATACCGCGCGAAGACAGAACAAAGGCCCGCTCCCGCTGCTCCACGCTCACGCCAAGATCCAGCGCAGCTTGCACACGCGTCACACGGCCTCCGGGACACGCGCGCAGTTTTCAAAAGGACCAGCGCACAAAGCGTCACAAAAAGACCACGCTCACGCACGATGGGCCATGCAAGTATCACTTTTCTATGGAGATTTAAATGCTGCTTTAAAGTGTTGCTATGATCTGATTGTTGTTGGCTTCCAAAAAGGTTACTGACTGATTTTCATACCTGAGCTCATTCTGTGATCTCTCTCGCTTTCTCCATTTTCTCTCTCTCTCGCCCGCTCGCTCGCTCTCTTTCTCTCTCTCTCTCTCTCTCTCTCTCTCTTTTATTTGGATTCCGTTATGTCTTGTATAAAGGTTACTGTCTGTATTGTCGTACGCATATTTACTCTGTGTGATTTGTAGTTTCCATGTATTATTAGTCAATTATTAAAAAAAAACATATATCCATGATTGGCTTGGACTCCACCCCACTCACATTACGAGTCACTGAAAGGTCTGATCTTTAGCTACAAGCTTTAAATTTAGAAACTAAATTTATCATAAGGATAGGATAATGTTTTCATGGCCAGATGATATTTTTCCTTGAATCATAAGGAGTGATAACTTTATTGAAAATTGATAGGTCAATCTGGTTTGCTGGACAAACCACTGTTTGATTTGCAGTAATTTACAGTAAGAGATATCACAATAATTGATATGAAGAATGGAATATTGACATATTAATGAGTAAGTTACAGTGCCCTGTAATTAGTTATTGGTATAGACAATTGAGCTATTTTTCATAATCAATAAAATTTAATGTAACTGTCATCTGAGATATATATTAATCATATTCCTGATTAATTATTCAAATTCCCTATATATCATTTGAGTTAATTACTATGTAAAACTCATTGTTGTTACACTGCACTTCAAGTATTATCTTTTTAAGAAAAGTGTTTTTGGCCACTAGCTTTGTAGATGCGTGTCACACATTACATGTACACATTACATGCACGTTCTTGCCTTTGACCACAATGAATTTGAAGTAGTGCTTATATCTCCACCTTGAAAATGCCAACTTTTCATCGGATTGCTCCTGACTCGCCATTTCTGCTGCTGCTGCGAATCTCTGTGTAGCTGTTGCGTGTGTGTGTGTGTTTGGTGCCGCTGGCGCTGCCGCGTGTGCCAGCAGTGGTGGACAGTAACGGAGTAGCTTTACTTCGTTACTGTACTTAAGTACATTTTTCAAGTATCTGTACTTTACTGGAGTAGTTTTATTTTGAGTGACTTTTACTTTTACTTCACTACATTCCAAACCATAAAATCATACTTTTTACTTCACTACATTTCATAAAACATATCGTTAATCCCTATAATATATCACGTGCTCCGACACGCAGAAGCGGTGTCTGATTCATCATGAACGAACTGAGTCTTTTCAAAATAAACTTTTAAATCGGATCGTGAATCGCACCAAATGATTCGTTTGGGAATTAGAATGATCCGATTGCAGCAGCTGTTCTGGAGTCGACCACTCACTGATTCAAATGAACCGTTTAGTGCGAGTCTCCAGAAGTAAGAACCGGGAGATCTTGTGAGCGCGCGTGTGTCTGATGTTGCTAAAAGTAAGTTATTAATGTCGAAATTTAGGATTAATTATTGTAACTGAAAATCATATTTAGGTCAAAATTGTCAGTTGTTTGGGAACTAAATCCGTTGTAAAGAGTGATCTGTTTAAGCCCACTGAAATGCTCGAGTGCAGACGCATCAATTTTAGGTAAAAAAAAAAAAAAAAACTTTAAATAACACAGATTAAATACAATAACTCATGCATGTTCAAATTCCCCGCTGCCCTAATGTTAAACAGTTTTATTAAAATGTCCTATGAGACATCTGTTTTTATATTGTTTATCAACAGTAACGTTATACATATGTATATTGTTTGGATTAACTAGAAGAGTAGACAGACATAAATGTTTATTCATAACCGTACTGAAAATAAGTAAATATTGTTAGCTGATGCTAACTGTCTAGCTAAGATTTTAAATTTTTTATAATGTCCAAATATTTTTATTCAACCACCTATATATATATATGTAGATTACACCTGGGTAGAAAAGAAAGGATGTGATGTTCAGAACATGGTAACTACAGTAATTATCAAAGTGGGAAGAGATGCACCCCGTTTGGCCAGGGTTTGAGAAAGAAAAAATCATTATGAAAATATAATTATATTTTCCTTAATGTTCTTCCTAACTTCAGGTCTTATTATCATGTCATATATAGAGTTACAGTACAGGCCAGGTCATCTGGAGCAGCACCCCATCACTCTCCTTCTTGGTCAAATAACCCTTGATGCCTTCAGGGTGACTCTACAATTTTCATAGTCATGAAAATAAAGAAACCTCTTTGAATGAGAAGGTGTGTCCAAACTTTTGGTCTGTACTGCAACTGTGATGTTCTGTAAAACAACAAACTTTAAAATACTTTGTTCTTACTGGTGAAAATCAGATGGTCATCTCTGTTTTCTCTCAGGTACATCACAGAGTAAGCTTCACAGTTAACATCACTTCCATCAGCGTAGTCCATATCAACAACAAAAATATATCTTGACTCCATATAGTGGTTATTTTGGAAAAAACCCCGGGTATTTTGAGCAGTAGGATTATAAAAAGAATATGTGCTAATATAAAATTAAATTAAGTAGCCTATATAAAATTGCACACATCTATCTTTCAGTACTTTTTTACTTAAGTACATAAAAAATCTAGTACTTTTGTACTTTCACTTGAGTAAGATTGAAAAAGGAGTACTTTTACTCTTACTGGAGTAATATTTTATTATATGTATCTGTACCTTTACTCAAGTACTTGACTTGTGTACTTCATCCACCACTGTGTGCCAGCATGTGTGTAAAAACACTGGCTCTGATTGGCTACCATGAAACACATGACTCTGCCTTAGCCAATCATAATAACGCTTATCTCGTTATCAACCCACCTGCTCACTCGCTGTGTGAGCCAGGGGTGTGTTACGATTGCATATTTTATTAAATCAATGCATAGTAATGCACCGCATTTAATGGCATTGTAACGACGGGAAAAGTAATTAGTTAGATTACCCCGTTACTGAAAAAATAACGTCGTTACCTAATGCCGTTCTTTTAAACGCCGTTATTCCAAACACTGCTTGTGATGCAGAGGGCTTTATGGGTGAGACGGGTTCCATAAATGCCCTGGAGGGAGGGGAGAGAGACACCAACGATATTCTCAGCTGCTCTCACTATGTGTTGAAAGGTCTTCCAGCAGGGCGCATTGCAGGGTGGGGCTCTGGCTCTTCTCAGTTTGCAGAGGAAGTAGAGATGGTACTGTGCTTTCTTGGCCAGTGCTGTAGTGTTGTCGGTCCAAGAGAGGTCCTCTTTGATATGCACACCCAGGAACTTGGTGCAGCTCACTCTCTCCACTGTAATACCGTTGATGGTCAGAGGAGCATGCTGAGTGTGCACTCTCCTGAAGTCAAAAACAATCTTCTCCACGTTCAGAGAGAGATTGTTATCTATCGCTCACCTCGCTCCTGTAGTTTGTCTCATCTCTGTTGCTAATGAGACCCACCACAGTCGTGTCATCCACAAACTTAATAAAGCGGTTGGAGTTGTGTGACGGTGTGCAGTTGTGGGTCAGCAGGGTGAAGAGAAGGGCCCTGTGTTCAGTGTGATGGTGCTGGATGTGTTGCTGCTGACCAGTACTGCCTGAGGTCTTCCAGTCAGAAAGTCTAACAGCCATTTGCACAGCATAGTGTTGAGCTGCAACTGGACCAGTTTGTGGATGAGCTGTTGAGGGATGATTGGGTTGAATGCTGAACTGAAATCTATGAACAGCATTGTAATATTTCAGTCATACCTTCACTTAACTCCTCTCTTCAATCTGGAACATTTCCCTCAGCATTTAAGCAGGCTCGGGTAAGCCCACTGCTTAAGAAATCATCTCTAAAAACAGCACTTCTAGAAAACTACAGACCGGTATCCCTTCTGCCATTCATTGCAAAGTCACTTGAGCAAGCTGTGTTCAACCAGCTTTCTATGTTCGTTGTACAGAACAACCTCCTGGACAGCAACCAATCTGGCTTCTAAAGTCGCCACTCAACTGAGACTGCCCTGCTCTTGGTTACCGAAGCCATGCAACTGGCAAGAGCAGCTTCAAAATCCTCAGTACTCATCTTACTGGACCTGTCTTTTGACACTGTAAATCAACAGATTCTCCTGTCCACCCTCAGAAAGATGGGCATCTCTGGAACGGCACTCCTGTGGTTGAAGTCCTACCTCTGATACATCCGATAGATCCTTCAGCAAGTTTTTGAGGTGATTTTTCTAAGTCACAACAACTTGCTACTGTGGTTTCTCAAGGCTCAGTACTTGGACCACTTCTCTTCTCCATCTACATGATGTCATTAGGATCTATCAATCAGAAACATGGCTTTTCTTATCACTGCTACGCTGATGACACCCAACTCTACCTCTCATTCCAACCAGATGACCCGATGGTAGCTGCTCATATTTCATATATTATCAAGCCTCTGCAATTGATCCAGAATGCAGCAGCGAGGGTTGTCTTCAATGAGCCAAAACAAGCTCATGCTACTCCTCTCCTCATTGGGCTACACTGGCTACCAGTAGCCGCTCGCATCAGATTCAAGGTACTAATGCTTGCCTACAAGATGACCACTGGCATGGCACGAACATGCCTAAACTCACTGGTTAAATCTTATGTGCCTTACAGAGGTTTGCGCTCTGTTTTGCAAGTGAACGACGCCTTGTGGTGCCATCCCAAAAAAGTTCTAAATTACTGTCACAGACCTTTTCCTGAACTGTGCCCAGCTGGTGGAATGAACTCAATTGAACTCAACTCCCGGTACCATCTGAAGGACACCTTAGTGGAGGTTAAGGCTGTGAACGGTGCAGCGATCTGACCAAAATTCCTGATGTATCGCCGGTAGAAGTTGGCAAAACCCAGGAAACGCTGCAGAACCTTACGGGAATCAGGGACCAGCCATTGGGCGACAGCTTTTAACTTAGCGGGATCAGGCTTGATCTCTCTCATAGAAATAATGTGGCCAAGGAACTTAACAGACTCAGCGTGGAATTCGTACTTCTCCACAAACAACTGGTTGTCTAGCAACCGCTGGAGAACCCGTCTGACATGCTAGGTGTGTAATTGGAGAGAAGGGGAGAAAATCAAGATATCATCCAAATACACAAAAACAAATTGATTAATCATGTCACCCAACACGCTGTTGATGAGTCCCTGGAAAACAGCTGGAGCATTGTTAAGACCATACGGAAGAACCAAGTAATCGTAGTGTCCCGAAGGGGTGTTAAACGCTGTCTTCCACTCATCCCCCTCCCGAATGCGCACCAAGTGGTAGGCGTTGCACAGGTCTAACTTGGTGAAGACCCGAGCTCCCTGCAACAATTCAAAAGCAGAAGACATTAAATGTAGGGGGTACCTGTTCTTAATAGTAATGTCATTCAAAACTCTGTAATCAATACAGGGGCGCAGGGAGCCGTCCTTCTTCTGAACAAAGAAAAACCCAGCACCAGCAGGAGAGGAGGGATGGTGGATGAGCCCAGCCTGAAGTGACTCACGTATATACTTGTCCATGACCTGAAAGGGAATATAAATGACGCTTAGGCGGAGAAGAGCCCGGGAGAAGATCAATGGCACAGTTGTACGGGCGATGCGGAGGTTGCGAGGTAGCCCTGGCCTTACTGAAGACTGCCCGAAGATCAAGGAACTCCGCCGGAACACCAGTTAGATCAGAGGAATCCTCCTGTGAAACACAAGACACAGAGACAGGAGGAAAAGCAGCACCCAAACATGACACGTGACAAGACTGACTCCAGGCTAAAACTGAATTACTAACCCAGTCAATGTGTGGATTGTGCTTTTGTAACCACATGCTTTTTGCATCGCAGGTGATCCCACCCACCTGTCACACAGCTTCTTCAGTCTGCTGCCATCAGGGATAATAATAAAGTCATAATAAAGTTATTGCCATAGGTAAATGTGAGTGCTACAACTGTCATTTGAAAAATAATAAAATGTATTTATTTATTTACATTTTTATTTCATTTGTAACAAATTAGCTCAAAGTGAGATGTACATACTTAAGTGACCTCGTCCTGTGAGCAGCGAACACAGATAACCAAGTGTGAATAGATATGGATGTTTATTTAACTACACTACAGGGGAACATGGAACATCTGACTAAACACAAACATAAACACATTAACCCTCTGGAGTCTAAGGTTATTTTGGGGGCCTGGGGAAGTTTTGTCATGCCCTGACATTTGTGCTTTTTTCAGTTTCTCATAAATATCTAAATGGGAAAGTCTAATCTCACTGTAATCAGCACAAACTGGGCTATAATAATATGTGAAATGCATGTATGTACACGATTGTATTTTTGAGAAAAAAAAATGTTATGCGTGCTTAGTGAAAAACTAAAAATGTTAAAACGCTTGAATTAGGCCATAAAACACATAAAGAACAATGGTTCCCGGGACTTTTGAAAACTGGAGCTTGTAGACTAGAATTTTTCTTTCAAAATTATGTGAAAATCATCTTGTTTACTCACTTACAGAAAACAATATATATTGATATATATATATATATATATATATATATATATATATATATATATATATATATATATATATATATATATATATATATTGATATATATATATATATATATATATATATATATATATATATATATATATATATATATCAATATATATATATATATATATATATATATATATATATATATATATATATATATATATATATAATTATATATATTGACTCAAATTTTCTAAGACACTTTTTGTTGGTAAAAGTCATATGCGAGTAGGTGTCAACTATCATGAATATCATTGTGATTTACACCTGGGAAGACAAAGGCCTGCATAATGAGCTGCATAATGAGTCTTTAAGTCAGCTTGTGTCACTGAGAGGGAAGAGTTACAAGAAAGAATGTGAGGACAAAATAAATGTATATCATTTTATGTTTGTAGTTTATTTAGAATATATTTAATTATCCCACAACATAATTTAATATCCACTTGGGGGAGCAGTTAAACAGTTTATTAGGAAGAATCAAAGCTGACTTTCATACAAATTTTATTTTTATCATTACTCCAGTCACACAATCTTTTTAACAATCTTATTTTCTACAAAAAAAAACATTTATTGTTATTATTAGGGGCCAATCACCAAAGGTGCGTAGGCACCTATTGTAATCGTTGGCGTTATTATTATTCTTCTTCCGCCGCAAGTCTATGGCAGCCCATAGAACTGATTGTGGGAAAGTTGTATAATTTGGCACACTGATAGAGGACAGTCCCAACATTAACTATAGCAAATTTGAAGTCTCTAACTCCTACTCTCTAGCGCCACCACTTGTCCAAACTTTCAATGTTTGTATGCTAATAACTTTTGAACCGTAAGCCAGAAAATTGAAATTCTTTTTTCCTCTGAATCCTTGGCTCATGCCAAGTCGAATAAACTATAAAAGGCAAGGTTTTTCGCTATTTTCGATTGTTTCGAAAAACCTACTTTTTCGAACTCGTCCTAGACGGTTAGTCCGATTTTCACGAAAATTGGCTCAGACCATCTTCAGACAATGCTGGCTAAAAGTTATGGAATTCGAGTTGATTCGTCTAACCATTCTTGAATGACACGTGTAAAAATTTGACAAAAAAATACGCAAAAATACTCGTGAGGCTATATCTCGGCAACGGTTCGGCGTATTGAGACCAAACTTGGTGTGTGTTATTATAAGCATGACCTGAGACTTTCTGCAATGTTTCTGCAGCGCCACCTAGTGGTCAGGAGATATGAGAAATGCATATTTTGGCTTATAACTTCTGAATGGTTTGTCCAAAAATTACAAAACTGGTCTCTTTAGATTCAGTGAGTCATGTCGAGTCGAATGATAAAAATTTTTCCCATGTCGCCCATTTTAGGCGTCGGCCATTTTGAATTATGATTTAAAATGCTGTATTTTTTGAACGCAGCATTGTATCGTTTCGCAAATAATTACAAAAATATTCGGCTCCATGCCCTGAAGGTACACAAAAAGTTTGGTGGCAGCGCCACCTTGTGGCCAATAGTTATAGTGAAATATCACATAAATGCTAATAACTTTTGAATAAATTAAACTATTAAAATTAAAATGATCTCACTACATTCTATGGGTCATGCCGAGAGCATTGATCCCAATTATGCGAAAATTGGCAATACTTCCTGTCCGCCATTTTGATTAATGTTGAAAACCTACTTTTTCGAACTCCTCCGAGACCGTTAGTCCGATTTTCACCAAATTTGACGTGGATCATCTTCAGACAATGCTGGCAAAAAGTTATGGATTTCGTATCAATATACAAAACGGTTCTTATTTTGCGCATTAACGAATTTGCTGGAAGGGTGCCAAAATGCACTTGAGGCTGTATCTCCGCAACGCTTTGACATATTTGCACCAAACTTTGTATGTGTCATCGCCACGTCACACTCACCACGCCTCATAAATTTGGTGACAGCGCCACCTATTGGTCAAGAGTAATAAACCATTCATTAACAATGAACATTTACACTTTAAAAAATGCTAATAACTTTTTATTGCATTAGCCTATTGCATTGAAACTGGGCTCAAAATATTCCCTGACTTATGCCGATAACATAGATACCAAATATGCCATATTAAGCTGAACTTCCGGTCCGCCATTTTGATTTATGTTGAAAACATACTTTTTCGAACTCCTCATCAACCGTATGTCCGATTTTCACCAAATTCGAATCAAATGATCTTCAGACTATGCTAAATCAAAGTTATGGATTTTGAGTTGATAGACAAAACCGTTTTCGCATACCACATCGACGAATTTGAGGCACAATGAGAAAATGACACTTGAGGCTGTATCCCTGGAATGCTTTGGCATATTGACACCAAACTTTGTGTGTGTCATTGAAAAGTCACACAGAGTACACGAAATTGATTTTATAACAGTGCCACCTATTGGTCAAGCTTGATAAGCCAAGTAATCATGCTACTAGAGGTGGTATTATGATTTTTTTTTTAGCCATTTCAATTACAATAAATCCAAAATTGCTGTTATTGCTCATTAATGTATTTGGTGTGATGCTTCATGCGATGCTTAGCTCCTACATTTGCCGTTGGAGTGCTTGGCCCCGTAATTGCTGCTTGCTGGTCTCCCAAGCTGGATTTAACCATCTGATGGTCTTCGTTTCCTGTCCACACTCATGTTTTTTGGGGTCTCCAGAGACCCCAGACAACAACATTTAATTTTGTAACAAGATTTTATATATATATATATATATATATATATATATATATATATATATATATATATATTTTTTTTTTTTTTTTTTTTTTTTACAAATGTAATTTTACTCTGTTTGTTAACGTTTTTAGTCAACATTTGTGCAGTTTTTGGAGGATTTATGATACCTTTTAAATTTCTATAAATAAATAAATATTTATTTAAATAGGCTTTTTACAAAAAAACAGCATTTGATGTAAAATTCACTTTATAAAAGACCCAGATTTCAAAATTTCATTCATGGGGATAACATGGATAATTTTCAATGATTTAATGTAACATTTATACCCATTTTTTGGAAAATGGAGTTTTAAAATAAAAAAAACCCCACCCAGTTCAGAAATATATATATATATATATATATATATATATATATATATATATATATATATATATATATATATATATATATATATATATATATATTATTATTATTATTATTAATTTAAATTTTTTTAATTGACAGAAATCATAATATTACATCTCTTTTCTATGGAAATGGTTGAACGAGTCGATCGCGCGGCCAATAAGGAGTGTGTTTTGTTTGCATGAGTGTTTTGTCCTCCCTCCCCGTTTAGTTTGGTCTGATCCATTGCGTATCTTGAAACACGCCCCCTTTCACGTCATCTAATTTACAGAGAGAGAGAGATTTCTCTGAGCAGCAGGCCACTGCTCACTTAAAACATAACCGACTGTATTTACGAGAATACTTGCAGAGACAATTATTGTGAGATAATTGTGTGTATGTGTCCATTCAGAAGTTACGATACATGAAAGATGAATAAATTCTGTGTACGCGCTTTGTCTGAAATGCTGCTCGCAAGCCATACTTTGAACGAGCCGAACGCGCACGAATTGTTTAAAACTTTTTAATCAGCAAGATTAAGAAACAAGTACAAACAATCAACTAAAAAACGGGGCGTTTGCGTTATGATGTGGTGGGCTGCTGTGGGCCAGAAAGTCCAGGGCCACTTTTTGGTCTCAGTCCGCCCCTGCTTTCGGGTAATTGTCCAGATCTAATTCGAAGTGCTTTCTAATGAGTTTGGTGGCATTTTCTTGAATATTGGTAGCCAAGATGATTTTGTAACCTTCCAAATTCATTCTGCTACTGCCATCATACATTAAGTCATCATTCAAATTAAGAGGTCCTGTTCTAGAGATAGCCATGCATGCCCATGCCATGACACCACCTCCACCAAGCTTTACAGATGAGGTTGTATGCTTATGATCATTTGCAGTTCCTTTTTAACTCCACACTTTTGCTTTCTGGAGGTTGTTGGTGATTTTACATACATGTATTTTAGAGTTCTTTTTCAAAGCTTTTATGATTTGTCTGCCATCAACTACTGTTGTTTTTCTCTGCCAGTCAGGTCGTTGTTGTTGCTGATGTCGTCGGTAGTTTCCAAACACTTGATTTCTCCATGCCCTTTGTTTTTCCTATAGTTCTAATTAGCTTCCTCTTTTCTTTTAGCATCCAAATTACTTGCTTTTCTTTCAGAGTCGCCTTCTTCGTCTTCATCCTGGCTTGTGTGTGTCATTGTCGAATGCAAGACTCAGAATGCAGCAGTTTTCACAAGTCAGTTGAAATGGGTAGAACAGACAGGTGTTCGTACATAACTTTCGATATTTATTGCACGTCAACAGACAGCAAGAGTTTTATCCTGCTGTAACAGATATGCAGGTCATCGATTCTTGGGTTAAATTCAGGCATAAAAATGGAAACCTGTTTGCACTAAATGCCTGGCCTGGCGCCAGCCTGGCTGGACTTAAATTATTTTACGATACCCATGCGAGCCTCAAAGGAGACCTGAAAACCCCCCAAATTCCTCAACACTGGAGACAAAGGAAACCTTTCGTAGAAGTTCCTTACTTTCATCATTTTATTAATAATATGTATTTTGAATATGTTTTATGTGTACCATGGTTAATCCTTGTTATGCGAGGATTATAATTTTCCTAGCGTATAAATTGGAATTGTTTCTCAGAAGAATCATTTTAACTTTCTCAAAGAGAGCCATGTTCTGCAACCCCCACACTCCTTGGCAGCTCGTAAAATTTTACGGCCACACAGGACCACAGGACAGGAAATCTAATCCTTACAAAGCAATGGTAGAATGTACTCAAATGTCGTCTTAATGTATATTGTATTGTTTTTGCGGTACATTAGAGGTTTCCCATATAAATTGGGACTATCTGCAGTGTTATCATGTGTTAATCAAATCTTTAAATGTGTGTAATTCTGCATTTGAATGTAACTTCATGTTTTGATCATTTATATATATTATTTTTTAGTATCTGTGTAATCGTCATGCTTTGACAGACCCATTTATCTAGAGCAAAGTAATGAAAAATGTATTTAATCTGGAATTACGAACTTGCTAGAATATCCCTGATGAAATCGGACAAGCCCTAGATCATCAGGGGGTTGTCTCCACAGAGACAAAGGAACTTTTCCCTCCGCTTCAGATCGCGGACGTTCATTGGGTGTTCACGCGAAAAGAGGTGTGAATCTTCTCAAGCTATAAGAATCGACCGAACAAGGTCTGCCCTCTCTTCTCTTCTTCTCGTTCTTGGTTCTCGGACACGCTGCTCTCCTGTGCGACCCTCGTCGCTCCCGCGAGTCCCTCGGAAAATGGCTTTCCTTTCCTCAGTCCCTGTGCTGAGGGGGACGGCGAAATGAGCGCGGCCCAAGGCCTCGCGGGAGCCACGATGGTCGCAGCATGTGTGAGTTTGAAGCGAGTCAGCGTAAGAAGGTCCTGGCCTGGTCTCTTCTTACGCTGACTCGCTTCAAACTCACACATGCTGCGACCAACGTCGCTCCCGCGAGGCCTTGAGCCGCGCTCATTTCGCCGTCCCCCTCAGCACAGGGACTGGGGAAAGGAAAGCCATTTTCATGGCTCCTTTGGAAGCTTTCGTTTTTGTTGTTTGTTTTCTTTTCTTTACTAAGTTTATTCAACTATTTGCCTCTCCACACAAGGAAGACGTATTCTGGAACATTGTTTGTTGAACCTTTAAAATAGCGCGCGAAGATAGAACAAAGGCCCGCTCCCGCTGCTCCACGCTCACGCCAAGATCCAGCGCAGCTTGCACGTGCGTCACACGGCCTCCGGGACACCCGCGCAGTTTTCAAAAGGACCAGCGCACAAAGCGTCACAAAAAGACCACGCTCACGCACGATGGGCCATGCAAGTATCACTTTTCTATGGAGATTTAAATGCTGCTTTAAAGTGTTTAAAGTGTATCTGATTGTTGTTGGCTTCCAAAAAGGTTACTGACTGATTTTCATACCTGAGCTCATTCTGTGATCTCTCTCGCTTTCTCCATTTTCTCTCTCTCTCGCCCGCTCGCTCGCTCTCTTTCTCTCTCTCTCTCTCTCTCTCTCTCTCTGTCTTTTATTTGGATTCCGTTATGTCTTGTATAAAGGTTACTGTCTGTATTGTCGTACGCATATTTACTCTGTGTGATTTGTAGTTTCCATGTATTATTAGTCAATTATTAAAAAACCATATATCCATGATTGGCTTGGACTCCACCCCACTCACATTACGAGTCACTGAAAGGTCTGATCTTTAGCTACAAGCTTTAAATTTAGAAACTAAATTTATCATAAGGATAGGATAATGTTTTCATGGACAGAGAATATTTTTCCTTGAATCATAAGGAGTGATAACTTTATTGAAAATTGATAGGTCAATCTGGTTTGCTGGACAAACCACTGTTTGATTTGCAGTAATTTACAGTAAGAGATATCACAATAATTGATATGAAGAATGGAATATTGACATATTAATGAGTAAGTTACAGTGCCCTGTAATTAGTTATTGGTATAGACAATTGAGCTATTTTTCATAATCAATAAAATTTAATGTAACTGTCATCTGAGATATATATTAATCATATTCCTGATTAATTATTCAAATTCCCTATATATCATTTGAGTTAATTACTATGTAAAACTCATTGTTGTTACACTGCACTTCAAGTATTATCTTTTTAAGAAAAGTGTTTTTGGCCACTAGCTTTGTAGATGCGTGTCACACATTACATGTACACATTACATGCACGTTCTTGCCTTTGACCACAATGAATTTGAAGTAGTGCTTATATCTCCACCTTGAAAATGCCAACTTTTCATTGGATTGCTCCTGACTCGCCATTTCTGCTGCTGCTGCGAATCTCTGTGTAGCTGTTGCGTGTGTGTTTGGCGCCGCTGGCGCTGCCGCGTGTGCCAGCATGTGTGTAAAAACACTGGCTCTGATTGACTACCATGAAAAACATGACTCTGCCTTAGCCAATCATAATAACGCTTATCTCGTTATTAACCCACCTGCTCACTCGCTGTGTGAGCCAGGGGTGTGTTACGATTGCATATTTTATTAAATCAATGCATAGTAACGCACCGCATTTAATGTTCAGTAACGTTAATGGCATTGTAACGACGGGAAAAGTAATTAGTTAGATTACCCCGTTACTGAAAAAATAACGTCGTTACCTAATGCCGTTCTTTTAAACGCCGTTAATCCAAACACTGCTTGTGATTCAGAGGGCTTTATGGGTGAGACGGGTTCCATTGCGCATTGCAGGGTGGGGCTCTGGCTCTTCTCAGTTTGCAGAGAAAGTAGAGATGGTACTGTGCTTTCTTGGCCAGTGCTGTAGTGTTGTCGGTCCAAGAGAGGTCCTCTTTGATATGCACACCCAGGAACTTGGTGCAGCTCACTCTCTCCACTGTAATCACGTTCAGAGAGAGATTGTTATCTATCGCTCACCTCGCTCCTGTAGTTTGTCTCATCTCTGTTGCTAATGAGACCCACCACAGTCGTGTCATCCACAAACTTAATAAAGCGGTTGGAGTTGTGTGACGGTGTGCAGTCGTGGGTCAGCAGGGTGAAGAGAAGGGCCCTGTGTTCAGTGTGATGGTGCTGGATGTGTTGCTGCTGACCAGTACTGCCTGAGGTCTTCCAGTCAGAAAGTCTAACAGCCTTTTGCACAGCATAGTGTTGAGCTGCAACTGGACCAGTTTGTGGATGAGCTGTTGAGGGATGATTGGGTTGAATGCTGAACTGAAATCTATGAACAGCATTGGGTAACACTTTAGAATAAGGTTCCATTAGTTAATGTTAGTTAACTACTTTCGTTAACATGAACTAAGCAAGAACAATCCTTCTACAGCATTTATAAGTCTTAGTTCATGTTAATTTCAACATTTACTAATGCATTATTTAAATCAAAAGTTGTGCTTGTTAACATTAGTTAATGCACTGTGAATTACCATGAACTAACAATGAATAACTGTATTTTCATTAACTAACATTAACGAAGATGAATAAATACAGTAATAAATGTATTATTCATTGTTTGTTCATAATAATTAATACATTAACTAACATTAACTAATGGAACCTTATTCTAAAGTGTTACCCAGCATTGTAATATTTCAGTCATACCTTCACTTAACTCCTCTCTTCAATCTGGAACATTTCCCTCAGCATTTAAGCAGGCTCGGGTAAGCCCACTGCTTAAGAAATCATCTCTAAAAACAGCACTTCTAGAAAACTACAGACCGGTATCCCTTCTGCCATTCATTGCAAAGTCACTTGAGCAAGCTGTGTTCAACCAGCTTTCTATGTTCGTTGTACAGAACAACCTCCTGGACAGCAACCAATCTGGCTTCTAAAGTCGCCACTCAACTGAGACTGCCCTGCTCTTGGTTACCGAAGCCATGCAACTGGCAAGAGCAGCTTCAAAATCCTCAGTACTCATCTTACTGGACTTGTCTTTTGACACTGTAAATCAACAGATTCTCCTGTCCACCCTCAGAAAGATGGGCATCTCTGGAACGGCACTCCTGTGGTTGAAGTCCTACCTCTGATACATCCGATAGATCCTTCAGCAAGTTTTTGAGGTGATTTTTCTAAGTCACAACAACTTGCTACTGTGGTTTCTCAAGGCTCAGTACTTGGACCACTTCTCTTCTCCATCTACATGATGTCATTAGGATCTATCAATCAGAAACATGGCTTTTCTTATCACTGCTACGCTGATGACACCCAACTCTACCTCTCATTCCAACCAGATGACCCGATGGTAGCTGCTCATATTTCATATATTATCAAGCCTCTGCAATTGATCCAGAATGCAGCAGCGAGGGTTGTCTTCAATGAGCCAAAACAAGCTCATGCTACTCCTCTCCTCATTGGGCTACACTGGCTACCAGTAGCCGCTCGCATCAGATTCAAGGTACTAATGCTTGCCTACAAGATGACCACTGGCATGGCACGAACATGCCTAAACTCACTGGTTAAATCTTATGTGCCTTACAGAGGTTTGCGCTCTGTTTTGCAAGTGAACGACGCCTTGTGGTGCCATCCCAAAAAAGTTCTAAATTACTGTCACGGACCTTTTCCTGAACTGTGCCCAGCTGGTGGAATGAACTCAATTGAACTCAACTCCCGGTACCATCTGAAGGACACCTTAGTGGAGGTTAAGGCTGTGAACGGTGCAGCGATCTGACCAAAATTCCTGATGTATCGCCGGTAGAAGTTGGCAAAACCCAGGAAACGCTGCAGAACCTTACGGGAATCAGGGACCAGCCATTGGGCGACAGCTTTTAACTTAGCGGGATCAGGCTTGATCTCTCTCATAGAAATAATGTGGCCAAGGAACTTAACAGACTCAGCGTGGAATTCGTACTTCTCCACAAACAACTGGTTGTCTAGCAACCGCTGGAGAACCCGTCTGACATGCTAGGTGTGTAATTGGAGAGAAGGGGAGAAAATCAAGATATCATCCAAATACACAAAAACAAATTGATTAATCATGTCACCCAACACGCTGTTGATGAGTCCCTGGAAAACAGCTGGAGCATTGTTAAGACCATACGGAAGAACCAAGTAATCGTAGTGTCCCGAAGGGGTGTTAAACGCTGTCTTCCACTCATCCCCCTCCCGAATGCGCACCAAGTGGTAGGCGTTGCACAGGTCTAACTTGGTGAAGACCCGAGCTCCCTGCAACAATTCAAAAGCAGAAGACATTAAATGTAGGGGGTACCTGTTCTTAATAGTAATGTCATTCAAAACTCTGTAATCAATACAGGGGCGCAGGGAGCCGTCCTTCTTCTGAACAAAGAAAAACCCAGCACCAGCAGGAGAGGAGGGATGGTGGATGAGCCCAGCCTGAAGTGACTCACGTATATACTTGTCCATGACCTGAAAGGGAATATAAATGACGCTTAGGCGGAGAAGAGCCCGGGAGAAGATCAATGGCACAGTTGTAGGGGCGATGCGGAGGTTGCGAGGTAGCCCGGGCCTTACTGAAGACTGCCCGAAGATCAAGGAACTCCGCCGGAACACCAGTTAGATCAGAGGAATCCTCCTGTGAAACACAAGACACAGAGACAGGAGGAAAAGCAGCACCCAAACATGACACGTGACAAGACTGACTCCAGGCTAAAACTGAATTACTAACCCAGTCAATGTGTGGATTGTGCTTTTGTAACCACATGCTTTTTGCATCGCAGGTGATCCCACCCACCTGTCACACAGCTTCTTCAGTCTGCTGCCATCAGGGATAATAATAAAGTCATAATAAAGTTATTGCCATAGGTAAATGTGAGTGCTACAACTGTCATTTGAAAAATAATAAAATGTATTTATTTATTTACATTTTTATTTCATTTGTAACAAATTAGCTCAAAGTGAGATGTACATACTTAAGTGACCTCGTCCTGTGAGCAGCGAACACAGATAACCAAGTGTGAATAGATATGGATGTTTATTTAACTACACTACAGGGGAACATGGAACATCTGACTAAACACAAACATAAACACATTAACCCTCTGGAGTCTAAGGGTATTTTGGGGGCCTGGGGAAGTTTTGTCATGCCCTGACATTTGTGCTTTTTTCAGTTTCTCATAAATATCTAAATGGGAAAGTCTAATTTCACTGTAATCAGCACAAACTGGGCTATAATAATATGTGAAATGCATGTATGTACACGATTGTATTTTTGAGAAAAAAAAAAAAAATGTTATGCGTGCTTAGTGAAAAACTAAAAATGTTAAAACGCTTGAATTAGGCCATAAAACACATAAAGAACAATGGTTCCCGGGACTTTTGAAAACTGGAGCTTGTAGACTAGAATTTTTCTTTCAAAATTATGTGAAAATCATCTTGTTTACTCACTTACAGAAAACAATATATATTGATATATATAATATATATATATATATATATATATATATATATATATATATATATATATATATATATATATATATATATATATATATTGACTCAAATTTTCTAAGACACTTTTTGTTGGTAAAAGTCATATGCGAGTAGGTGTCAACTATCATGAATATCAATCAATCAATCAATCACCTTTATTTATATAGTGCTTTAAACAAAATACATTGCGCCAAAGCACTGAACAACATTCATTTGGAAAACAGTGTCTCAATAATGCAAAATGATAGTTAAAGGCAGTTCATCATTGAATTCAGTTATGTAATCTCTGTTCAGTTGAAATAGTGTCTGTTTTAATTTTCAATCAAGTCAATGATATCGCTGTAGATGAAGTGACCCCAACTAAGCAAGCCAGAGGCGACAGCGGCAAGGAACCGAAACTCCATCGGTGACAGAATGGAGAAAAAAACCTTGGGAGACACCAGGCTCAGTTGGGGGGCCAGTTCTCCTCTGACCAGACGAAACCAGTAGTTCAATTCCAGGCTGCAGCAAAGTCAGATTGTGCAGAAGAATCATCTGTTTCCTGTGGTCTTGTCCTGGTGCTCCTCTGAGACAAGGTCTTTACAGGGGATCTGTATCTGGGGCTCTAGTTGTCCTGGTCTCCGCTGTCTTTCAGGGCAGTAGAGGTCCTTTCTAGGTGCTGATCCACCATCTGGTCTGGATACGTACTGGATCCGGGTGACTGCAGTGACCCTCTGATCTGGACACAGACTGGATCTGGTGGCCACGGTGACCTCGGAACAAGAGAGAAACAGACAAATATTAGCGTAGATGCCATTCTTCTAATGATGTAGAAAGTACGGTGTTATGTGAAGTGTTCCGGTTCCAGTTTACCTAATTAATGCAGCCTAAAAATCCTTTAACGGATTTGGATATTAAAAGCATATTAGTATGTTATGTGTATGCCAGGTTAAAGAGATGGGTCTTTAATCTAGATTTAAACTGCAAGAGTGTGTCTGCCTCCCGAACAATGTTAGGTAGGTTATTCCAGAGTTTAGGCGCCAAATAGGAAAAGGATCTGCCGCCCGCAGTTGATTTTGATATTCTAGGTATTATCAAATTGCCTGAGTTTTGAGAACGTAGCGGACGTAGAGGAGTATAATGTAAAAGGAGCTCATTCAAATACTGAGGTGCTAAACCATTCAGGGCTTTATAAGTAATAAGCAATATTTTAAAATCTATACGATGTTTGATAGGGAGCCAGTGCAGTGTGGACAGGACCGGGCTAATATGGTCATACTTCCTGGTTCTAGTAAGAACTCTTGCTGCTGCATTTTGGACTAGCTGTAGTTTGTTTACCAAGCGTGCAGAACAACCACCCAATAAAGCATTACAATAGTCTAACCTTGAAGTCATAAATGCATGGATTAACATTTCTGCATTTGACATTGAGAGCATAGGCCGTAATTTAGATATATTTTTGAGATGGAAAAATGCAGTTTTACAAATGCTAGAAACGTGGCTTTCTAAGGAAAGATTGCGATCAAGTAGCACACCTAGGTTCCTAACTGATGACGAAGAATTGACAGAGCAACCATCAAGTCTTAGACAGTGTTCTAGGTTATTACAAGTAGAGTTTTTAGGCCCTATGATTAACACCTCTGTTTTTTCTGAATTTAGCAGTAAGAAATTACTCGTCATCCAATTTTTTTATATCGACTATGCATTTGTAACAAACAAATCTCCATATTCATCGGGAAGAAGGAGGCGGGAACCGGCGCACAATCAAAACTCATTTTAATAATCAGAAATAAACACAAAACAGCGCGTCAGCCCCTAACGGCGACTGACGCGCACAAATAAAAGCCAAAACCTAAAATAATGTCCCAGGCCTGGTCCTCTCTCGTCCTTCACGGTCGTCGCTCCAGTTTTATATCCTTCCATCTCCTACGTGGGACTCGATACTAGCGGTGGGGCTCAGGTGTAGCTCATCTCCAATCACTACACCTGGCCTCACTCCTCGTTCCCACGCCTCTCGGCCCCGCCCCACTCGCCACATACCCCCATCGCCCCTCGCAGGCCGGGGGGTACCCTCGAGACTGCGCTCTACTCCCCCCCCCCCTTCCCTCCGGGGGGGACCGCTCACGGGGACCTGCAGGAACCTGGGGGTAGGACAGACGAGGCGAGAGAAAAGGAGATGGAAGGAGGAGCGACAAGGACGAGAGAGGGGAGAGAGAAAAAAAAAAAAAAAAAATCCGGTTCCCAGACGCACTGCTGCTCGGCCCTCCACCAGCTGGGTGATCTCCTCCGTGGTGCCTGGCGGTGGCACTGGACGGCCCTCGGCGGACGGCGCGACACTCCTCCGCCGCCCGATGGACGGCGACGGCTCCTCCGATTTTGGGCAGCGGCAGGAGTCCCCCGTTCCCTGCCCCTCCGGATTCCGTCACGGAGGCGGCAGGCTCCGGCCCCCTGGCGAACGGCGCCGACTCCTCCGCTCCCTCACGGACGGCAGCCGCCCCTCCTTGTCGTGGGCGGTCGGCAGTGAGCTCGCCCGTCCCCGGCAACTCGCTCCAGCCCACCGCCTCGAGCGTCCCTGGCGGCACATACCTCGCCTGCTCGAGGGCACCGCGGATTCACCACAGCGGCGAGGGATCTTCAGCAGCGCGTCCCTCCTTCTCCCGGGTTTCGGCACCACTGTAACAAACAAATCTCCATATTCATCGGGAAGAAGGAGGCGGGAACCGGCGCACAATCAAAACTCATTTTAATAATCAGAAATAAACACAAAACAGCACGTCAGCCCCTAACGGCGACTGACGCGCACAAATAAAAGCCAAAACCTAAAATAATGTCCCAGGCCTGGTCCTCTCTCGTCCTTCACGGTCGTCGCTCCAGTTTTATATCCTTCCATCTCCTACGTGGGACTCGATACTAGCGGTGGGGCTCAGGTGTAGCTCATCTCCAATCACTACACCTGGCCTCACTCCTCGTTCCCACGCCTCTCGGCCCCGCCCCACTCGCCACAGCATTCCATTAGTTTTTCAAATTGGTGTGTTTCACCGGGCTGCGAGGAAATATAGAGCTGCGTATCATCAGCATAACAGTGAAAGCTAACACCATGTTTCCTGATGATATCTCCCAAGGGTAACATATAAAGCGTGAAGAGTAGCGGCCCTAGAACTGAGCCTTGAGGTACTCCATACTGCACTTGTGATCGATATGATACATCTTCATTCACTGCTACGAACTGATGGCGGCCATATAAGTACGATTTAAACCATGCTAATGCACTTCCACTGATGCCAACAAAGTGTTCAAGTCTATGCAAAAGAATGTTGTGGTCAATTGTGTCAAACGCAGCACTAAGATCCAATAAAACTAATAGAGAGATACACCCACGATCAGATGATAAGAGCAGATCATTTGTAACTCTAAGGAGAGCAGTTTCAGTACTATGATACGGTCTAAATCCTGACTGGAAATCCTCA
Source organism: Carassius gibelio (assembly GCF_023724105.1). Classification (NCBI taxonomy): domain Eukaryota; kingdom Metazoa; phylum Chordata; class Actinopteri; order Cypriniformes; family Cyprinidae; genus Carassius; species Carassius gibelio. The sequence goes on along the minus strand of NC_068412.1, from coordinate 2,006,576 downwards.
CATATACCATTTTTCTCTAAGAAGGAATATAATTGTGAGGATACCACCTTTTCTAGTATCTTGGACAGAAAAGGGAGATTCGAGATTGGTCTATAATTAACTAGTTCTCTGGGGTCAAGTTGTGGCTTTTTTATGAGAGGCTTAATAACAGCCAGTTTGAAGGTTTTGGGGACATATCCTAATGACAATGAGGAATTAATAATAGTCAGAAGAGGACCTATGACTTCTGGAAGCACCTCTTTTAAGAGCTTAGATGGTATAGGGTCTAACATACATGTTGTAAGTTTAGATGATTTAACAAGTTTATACAATTCTATCACAAGAATATCATTGTGATTTACACCTGGGAAGACAAAGGCCTGCATAATGAGCTGCATAATGAGTCTTTAAGTCAGCTTGTGTCACTGAGAGGGAAGAGTTACAAGAAAGAATGTGAGGACAAAATAAATGTATATCATTTTATGTTTGTAGTTTATTTAGAATATATTTAATTATCCCACAACATAATTTAATATCCACTTGGGGGAGCAGTTAAACAGTTTATTAGGAAGAATCAAAGCTGACTTTCAAAAAAAAATTTACAAAAAAAAAAAAAAAAAAAAAAAAAAACATTTATTGTTATTATTAGGGGCCAAGCACCGAAGGTGCGTAGGCACCTATTGTAATCGTTGGCGTTATTATTATTCTTCTTCCGCCGCAAGTCTATGGCAGCCCATAGAACTGATTGTGGGAAAGTTGTATAATTTGGCACACTGATAGAGGACAGTCCCAACATTAACTATAGCAAATTTGAAGTCTCTAACTCCTACTCTCTAGCGCCACCACTTGTCCAAACTTTCAATGTTTGTATGCTAATAACTTTTGAACCGTAAGCCAGAAAATTGAAATTCTTTTTTCCTCTGAATCCTTGGCTCATGCCAAGTCGAATAAACTATAAAATTCAAAAATCGCAAGGTTTCCTACCTACTTAATAAAAACCTACTTTTTCGAACTCGTCCTAGACGGTTAGTCCGATTTTCACGAAAATTGGCTCAGACCATCTTCAGATAATGCTGGCTAAAAGTTATGGAATTCGAGTTGATTCGTCTAACCATTCTCGAATGACACGTGAAAAAATTTGACAAAAAAATACTCAAAAATACTCGTGAGGCAATATCTCGGCAACGGTTCGGCGTATTGAGACCAAACTTGGTGTGTGTTATTATAAGCATGACCTGAGACTTTCTGCAGTGTTTCGACACAGCGCCACCTAGTGGTCAGGAGATATGAGAAATGCATATTTTGGCTTATAACTTCTGAATGGTTTGTCCAAAAATCACAAAACTGGTTTCTTTAGATTCAGTGAGTCATGTCGAGTCGAATGATAATTTTTTTTTCCCATGTCGCCCATTTAAGGCGTCGGCCATTTTGAATTATGTTTTAAAATGCTGTATTTTTTGAACGCAGCATTGTATCATTTCGCAAATAATTACAAAAATATTCGGCTCCATGCCCTGAAGGTACACAAAAAGTTTGGTGGCAGCGCCACCTTGTGGCCAATAGTTATAATGAAATATCACATAAATGCTAATAACTTTTGAATAAATTAGACTATTAAAATTAAAATGGTCTCCCTACATTCTGTGGGTCATGCCGAGAGCATCGATACCAATTATGTGAAAATTGGCCATACTTCCTGTTCGCCATTTTGATTAATGTTGAAAACCTACTTTTTCGAACTCCTCCTAGACCTTTAGTCCGATTTTCACCAAATTTGACGTGGATCATCTTCAGACCATGCTGACAAAAAGTTATGGATTTCGTATAGATATACGAAACGGTTCTCATTTAGCGCTTCAACGAATTTGCCGGAAGGGTGCCAAAATGTATTTGAGGCTGTATCTCTGCAACGCTTTGACATATTTGCACCAAACTTTGAACGTGTCATCGCTACCTCACACTGACCTTTCCAAACTAATTTGGTAACAGCGCCACCTATTGGTTACACGTGATAAGCAAATAAATCCTATTACTAGTTGTTGTGTTTATTGTTTTCAAGCCATTTTGCCTAAACTAATCTTAAAACTGTGTTAATTACTCATTCCTGCCGTTCGTCTGAAGCTTGCTTCTGTAGTGCTTGGCCCCGTTATTGCTGCTTGCAGCTATATTTAGGGGCCAAGCACCGAAGGTGCGAGGCACCTATTGTTTTTGTTGGCGTTATTTTTAGGGGCCAAGCACCGAATGTGCGAGGCACCTATTGTTTCTGTTGGCGTTATTATTATTAGGGGCCAAGCACCGAAGGTGCGAAGGCACCTATTGTGTTTGTTGGCGTTATTATTATTAGGGGCCAAGCACCGAAGGTGAGAAGTCACCTATTGTGTTTGTTGGCGTTATTAGGGGCCAAGCACCGAAGGTGCGTAGGCACCTATTGTAATCGTTGGCGTTATTAGGGGCCAAGCACCGAAGGTGCGAAGGCTCCTATTGTGTTTGTTGGCGTTATTAGGGGCCAAGCACCGAAGGTGCGAAGGCACTTATTGTGTTTGTTGGCGTTATTTAGGGGCCAAGCACAGAAGGTGCGTAGGCACCTATTGTAATCGTTGGCGTTATTATTATTAGGGGCCAAGCACCGAAGGTGCGAAGGCACCTATTGTGTTTGTTGGCGTTATTAGGGGCCAAGCACCGAAGGTGCGAAGGCACCTATTGTGTTTGTTGGCGTTATTAGGGGCCAAGCACCGAAGGTGCGAAGGCACCTATTGTGTTTGTTGGCGTTATTATTAGGGGCCAAGCACCGAAGGTGCGAGGCACCTATTGTTTCTGTTGGCGTTATTATTATTAGGGGCCAAGCACCGAAGGTGCGAAGGCACCTATTGTGTTTGTTGGCGTTATTAGGGGCCAAGCACCGAAGGTGCGAGGCACCTATTGTTTTTGTTCCGGTTCTTATTATTATTAGGGGCCAAGCACCGAAGGTGCGAGGCACCTATTGTTTTTGTTCCGGTTCTTATTATTATTATTATTAGGGGCCAAGCACCGAAGGTGCGTAGGCACCTATTGTTTCCGTTGGCGTTATTAGGGGCCAAGCACCGAAGGTGCGTAGGCACCTATTGTTTTCGTTGGCGTTATTATTCTTCTTCTTCTTCTTCCGCCGCAAGTCTATGGCAGCCCATAGAACCGATTGCGGGAAAGTTGTATAATTTGGCACACTGATAGAGGACAGTCCCAACATTAACTATAGCTAATTTGAAGTCTCTAACTCCTACTCTCTAGCGCCACCACTTGTCCAAACTTTCAATGTTTGTATGCTAATAACTTTTGAACCGTAAGCCAGAAAATGGAAATTCTTTTTTCCTCTGAATCCTTGGTTCATGCCAAGTCGAATGAACCCCAAAATTCAAAAATCGCATGGTTTAGTTTTTCCGCTATTTTCGATTGTTCGAAAAACATACTTTTTCGAACTCGTCCTAGACGGTTTGTCCAATTTTCACGAAAATTGGCTCAGATCATCTTCAGACTATGTTGGCTAAAAGTTATGGAATTCAAGTTGATTCCTCCAACCGTTCTCGAATGACACGTGAAAAAATATGATGAAAAGCACGCAAAAATACACGTGAGGCTATATCTCAGCAACGGTTTGGCATATTGAGACCAAACTTGGTGTGTGTTATAATAAGCATGACCTGAGACTGCCTGCAGTGTTTCAACACAGCGCCACCTAGTGGTCAGGAGATATGAAAAATGCATATTTTGGCTTATAACTTCTGATTGGTTTGGCAAAAAATCACACAACTGGTCTCTTTAGATTCAGTGAGTCATGGCGAGTCGAATGATATCCAATTTTCCTGTGTCGGCCATTTTAAGCGTCGGCCATTTTGAATTATGTTTTAAAATGCTGTATTTTTTGAACGCAGCATCGTATCGTTTCGCAAATAATTACAAAAATATTCGGCTCCATGCCCTGAAGGTACTCAAAAAGTTTGGTGGCAGCGCCACCTTGTGGCCAATAGTTATAATGAAATATCACATAAATGCTAATAACTTTTGAATAAATTAGACTATTAAAATTAAAATGATCTCGCTATATTCTGTGGGTCATGCCGAGAGCATTGATACCAATTATGTGAAAATTGGCCTTACTTCCTGTCCGCCATTTTGCTTAATGTTGACAACCTACTTTTTCAAACTCCTCCTAGACCGTTAGTCCAATTTTCACCAAATTTGACGTGAATCATCTTCAGACCATGCTGGCAAAAAGTTATGGATTTCGTGTTGATATACGAAACGGTTCTCATTTAGCGCATCAACGAATTTGCTGGAAGGGTGCCAAAATGCATTTGAGGCTGTATCTCTGCAACACTTTGACATATTTGCACCAAATTTTGTATGTGTCATCGCCACCTCACACTGACCATGCCACATAAATTTGGTAACAGCGCCACCTATTGGTCAAGAGTAATAAACCATTCATTAACCATGAGTAATTACACTTTAAAATGCTAATAACTTTTTATTGCATTAGCCTATTTGAATGAAACTGGGCTCAAAATATTCCCTGGCTTATGCCGATAACATAGATACCAAATATACCATAGTAAGCTGAACTTCCGGTCCGCCATTTTGATTTATGTTGAAAACATACTTTTTCGAACTCCTCATCAACCGTATGTCCGATTTTCACCAAATTCGAATCAAATGATCTTCTGACTATGCTGACTCAAAGTTATGGATTTTGTGTCGATAGACAAAACCGTTTTCGCATACCAAAGCGACGAAGTTGAGGCACAATGACAAAATGACACTTTAGGCTGCATCTCTGGAATGCTTTGGCATATTAACACCAAACTTTGTGTGTGTCATTGAAAAGTCACACAGAGTACACCAAATTGATTTTATAACAGTGCCACCTATTGGTCAAATTTGATAAGCCAAGTAATCATGCTACTAGAGGTGGTATTTATGATTTTTTTAGCCATTTTAATTACAATAATCCTAAAATTGCTGTTATTGCTCATTAATGCATTTGGTGTGATGCTCCGTGCCATGCTTAGCTCCTACATTTGCCGTTGGAGTGCTTGGCCCCGTAATTGCTGCTTGCAGCTATATTTATTAGGGGCCAAGCACCGAAGGTGCGAAGGCACCTATTGTGTTTGTTGGCGTTATTATTCTTCTTCTTCTTCCACCCCAAGTCTATGGTAGCCCATAGAACCGATTGCGGGAAAGTTGTATAATTTGGCACACTAATAGAGGACTGTCTGAACATTAACCGTAGCAAATTTGAAGTCTCTAACTCAAACTCTCTAGCGCCACCAATTGTCTAAACTTTCAAAAACTTGATGCTAATAACTCTTGAACCGTAAGCCACAAAATGAAAATTCTTTTTTCTTGTGATTCCTTGGCTCATGCCGAGTCGAATGGACACCGAAATTCAAAAATCGCAAGGCTTAGTTTTTTCGCTATCGTCAATTGTTCGTAAAACCTACTTTTTCGAACTCGTCCTAGGCCGTTGCACCGATTGTCACGAAAATTGAATCAGATAATCTTCAGACCATGCTGGCAAAAAGTTATGGAATTCAAGTTGATTTCTCAAACCGTTTCCGAATAGCTCATGAACGAATTCTTCGAAAAGCACGCAAACGTGAACGTGAGGCTATATCTCCGCAACGGTTTGGCCTATTGAGACCAATCTTGGTGGGTCTTATAACAACCATTCCCTGGGACTACCTGCAGTGTTTCGGTGCTGTGCCCCCTAGTGGTCAGGAGATATGAAAAATGCATGTTTTTGCTCATAACTTCTGAACGGTTTTGCCAAAAATCACAAAAGTGGTGTATTTAGATTCAGTGCATCATTCCGAGTCGAATGATACCGAATTTTCCCAATTCAGCCATTTTGGGCGTCGGCCATTTTGAATTTAGTTGTAAATTGCTGTATCTTAAGAATGAAGTTCCGTATCGTTTCGCAAATAATTACAAAAATGTCCGGCTCCATGCCCTGAATGTACACAAAAAAATTGGGGGCAGCGCCACCTTGTGGTCAATAGTTATAACGATTTTTCGAAAAATGCTAATAACTTTTGCATACATTAGCCTATTGTAACAAAACTGATGTTGATAGATTCCTTGGGTCATGCCGAGAACACCGATACCCCATTTGTCAATTTTGGCAAAATTTCCTGTCCGCCATTTTGATTCATGTTGAAAACCTACTTTTTCGAACTCCTCCTAGACCGTTGCTCAGATTTTCACCAAATTTGATTTGGATCATCTTCAGACCATGCTGGCAAAAAGTTATGGAATTTGTGTCGATACACGTAACCGTTTTCAATTAGCGTACCAACGAATTTGCTGGAAAGATGCCAAACTGCATCTGAGGCTGTATCTCTGCAAAGGTTGGAGATATTTACACAAAACTTAATATGTGACATTGTCACATCACATTGACCACGCCACATCATTTTGGTCACAGCGCCACCTATTGGTCAAGAGTAATAAACCAATCAATAACCGCTAATTATTACATTTCCAATAATGCTAATAACTTTTGATTGCATTAGCCTATTATCATGAAACATGTCTCAAAATGTTCCTTGGGACATGCCGACAACATACATAAAAATTATGTCATATTAAGCAAAACTTCCTGTCCGCCATTTTGATTCATGTTGAAAACCTTTTTTTTTAAACTCATCCTCAACCGTTTGTCTGATTTTCACCAAAATTGAATCAGATCATCTTCAGACCGTGCTGACAAAAAGTTATGGATTTCGTGTCAATAGACGAAACCGTTTTTGTACAGCGCTGCTTCAGATGTCAGGCATCTTCACAAAATGAGTCTGAGGCTATATCTCTGCAAAGCTTTGTTGTAATTAAGCCAAACTTGTGTGTGCCATTGTCTAACATGGAGAATAGGCTCACAGACACTCACACACAGAAATGAAATGGTTCAACTATTATATGAATAATCAATAAGCATGATTACACACACACACACACACACACAGAAGTACATGCCCACACATTTTGTTGTATGTAGATATTTGAAATAAATTATAGGTGACACACAACTCACAGAAAGACTTCTTTTCTTACATTTCTATGTCAGGTTTCATTGCATTCATATTCTGACATAATAGTAAACATTTGATATACATGTATGAATAAATTGTTGAACTTTCACTCAATGTGATCTTAAATGCTTGAACAGTAATATTAAATAATAGTAATATATATTTTTCTAGATGAATCAATCATCGAGACAATTAACTGTAATGTTTTAGTCTTTAGTGAGCCCATTAGTGGTCTTCCAGTGACATCTAGTGGTCGTAAATGCAATTTATCATACAACACTGTCTCTTTAACCTTTATAACTGTTATATGTTGTCTTAATTTCATTCCAAAGAAGCATACGCAATTTATGTATAATTTCACAGTCTAGATAATAGTACTGCACTGATTTTAAATAACCTAGATATGGCTGACAGTAAAAGAATAGAACAGAATTACAGACACACACAAACATGAAATGTTTAAACTACTATATTAATACTCAATAAGCATGGTTAAACCCACACACAGATGCACACATTTTGTTATATATATAGATAATTAAAATAAATGATGGGTGATAAAACCTATTGCAAGTCTTCTGTTTTTATGGGCTTCTATGTCATTTTTCAGGTTTCATTGCAATCATAATCTGGCATAATTATAAACATTAGATATATCTGTATGAATAAATTGGTAAACTTTGACTCAATGTGATCTGAAATGCTTGAACAGTAATATTAAATAATAGTAATATACATTTTTTCTAGATGAATCCCTCAACAAGCCCATAAACTGTAATGTTTTAGTCTTTAGTGAGCTCATTAGTGGTCTTCCGGTGACATCTAGTGGTTATAATTGCAATTTTTTATTCAACACTGGGTTTTGAAGCTTTATAAATATTACAGTGTTCTTTTTTACCTAATCTCTGTTAAATTTTGCATGATTGTTTAGAAAAAATACAGATCTAATGCATGTGTGATTATATTACCCCTTTTTTTTTGCAGTTTAATGCCATTCACAACAGAAACCTTTTGTTTTTTAGGCCATTTTAACTGTTATAGCACCAGCTATTTTCTGATCTCAATGAAACTTTGCATGCTTGGTGGGTCATCTTTCACATGTTATAACCAAGTTTCATAAAGTTTTGAGTTTTTGTTTCAGTTTTATAGGCTTTAGGTTACATGTGGCCACGGCCCTTTCCTAAATGACCTCTTATAGCTAACCAAAGGACAAAATGCAACATATTTTTGAAAATTATTGATCTAGAGAGTCCAGAGAATATTATTGCAGTGGTTTGATCAAGACTGAACAAAAAACCAGGTGACCCAAAACATTCAATTTCGTGGACCAATTTTACGAAAAAGGCTATAACTCGGGAACAAAAAGAGGTATCTTCACCAAACTCAGAACTCATATGCATGAACAAAAACTTTAGTCAAATTATTATTTTTATTCCATATCTACCACTTGGTGGCGCTACAGGATGAAAAAAAATCAAATGGCTATAACTAAGCAACCGTTGATCCAATCAACTTGAAAATTGATATGGCCCAATGTGGCACAAGTGCTCTATGAGGAATTTCACTTATCTTAAAAACATGGCCGCCATTGGCCAAACAACTTTAAGCACCTATTTGACAAGGTTAATGGAAGTCGATCGGAACGAAACTCGGTGGGCATGTTCGACTCATTGCCCTAAAGGTCTGTAAGTATTTTGAAAGAAATTGCCCACAACATTGTCACCTCCCACAGAACACAACAAAGCGATTTGATTACAGTGCCACCTATTTTCCAAAAATGATAATGCATCATTTTACTGGAGTTTTACTGGCTGTTTCAATTACACTCTTCCAATAATTGCTTTTCTTACTCGTTGCATTTGGTCTGATGCTCCATGCCATGCTTAGCTCCTCGCTGTGGAACTTTTATTAACGATTTTCAGCCATTTCAATTACAATCATGCAATTATTAATTTCATTATTCATTGTTGCATTTGGTCTGCTTAGCTCCTGATGTTGCCGCTGGAATGCTTGGCCCCGTGATTGCTGCTTGCAGCTATATTTATTATTCTGCTTCTTCTTCTTCTTCTTCTTCTTCCGCCGCAAGTCTATGGCAGCCCATAGAACCGATTGCGGGAAAGTTGTATAATTTGGCACACTGATAGAGGACAGTCCCAGCATTAACTATAGCAAATTTGAAGTCTCTAACTCCAACTCTCTAGCGCCACCACTTGTCCAAACTTTCAATGTTTCTATGCTAATAACTTTTGAACCGTAAGCCAGAAAATGAAAATTCTTTTTTCTTCTGAATCCTTGGCTCATGCCAAGTCGAATGAACCCCAAAATTCAAAAATCGCAAGGTTTAGTTTTTTCGCTATTTTCAATTATTCGACAAACCTACTTTTTCGAACTCGTCCTAGACGGTTAGTCTGATTGCCACGAAAATTGTCTCAGATCATCTTCAGACCAGGCCGGCAAAAAGTTATGGAATTCAAATTGATTCGTCCAACCGTTGTCGAATGACACGTAAACTAATTTGACGAAATGCACGCAAAAATGCACGTGAGGCTATATCTCGGCAACAGTTTGTCATATTGAGACCAAACTTGGTGTGTGTTTTAACAAGCATGAACTGAGACTACCTGCAGTGTTTCGACACAGCGCCACCTAGTGGTCAGGAGATATGAAAAATGCATATTTTGGCTTATAACTTCTGAATGGTTTGGCCAAAAATCACACAACTGGTCTCTTTAGATTCAGTGAGTCATCTCGAGTCGAATGATATCCAATTTTCCCGTGTCGGCCATTTTAGGCGTCGGCCATTTTGAATTATGTGTTAAAATGCTGTATTTTTTGAACGCAGCATCATATCGTTTCGCAAATAATTACAAAAATATTCGGCTCCATGCCCTGAAGGTACTCAAAAAGTTTGGTGGCAGCGCCACCTTGTGGCCAATAGTTATAATGAAATATCACATAAATGCTAATAACTTTTGAATAATTTAGACTATTAAAATTAAAATGGTCTCGCTATATTCTGTGGGTCATGCCGAGAGCATTGATACCAATTATGTGAAAATTGGCCATACTTCCTGTCCGCCATTTTGCTTAATGTTGAAAACCTACTTTTTCGAACTCCTCCTAGACCGTTAGTCCAATTTTCACCAAATTTGACGTGAATCATCTTCAGACCATGCTGGCAAAAAGTTATGGATTTCGTGTCGATATACGAAACAGTTCTCATTTAGCGCATCAATGAATTTGCTGGAAGGGTGCCAAAATGCATTTGAGGCTGTATCTCTGCAACGCTTTGACATATTTGCACCAAATTTTGTATGTGTCATCGCCACCTCACACTGACCATGCCACAGAAATTTGGTGACAGCGCCACCTATTGGTCAAGAGTAATAAACCATTCATTAACCATGAATAATTACACTTGTAAAAATGCTAATAACTTTTTATTGCATTAGCCCATTCGAATGGAACTGGGCTCAAAATATTCCCTGGTTTATGCCGATAACATAGATACCAAATATACCATAGTAAGCTGAACTTCCGGTCCGCCATTTTGATTTATGTTGAAAACCTACTTTGTCGAACTCCTCATCAACCGTAGGTCCGATTTTCACCAAATTCGAATCAAATGATCTTCAGACTATGCTGACTCAAAGTTATGGCTTTTGAGTCGATAGACAAAACCATTTTCGCATACCACATCGACGAATTTGAGGCACAATGAGAAAATGACACTTGAGGCTGTATCCCTGGAATGCTTTGGCATATTGACACCAAACTTTGTGTGTCATTGAAAAGTCACACAGAGTACACCAAATTGATTTTATAACAGTGCCACCTATTGGTCAAGCTTGATAAGCCAAGTAATCATGCTACTAGAGGTGGTATTATGATTTTTTTTTTGCCATTTCAATTACAATAATTCCAAAATTGCTGTTATTGCTCATTAATGAATTTGGTGTGATGCTTCATGCGATGCTTAGCTCCTACATTTGCCGTTGGAGTGCTTGGCCCCGTAATTGCTGCTTGCAGCTATATTTAGGGGCCAAGCACCGAAGGTGCGAAGGCACCTATTGTGTTTGTTGGCGTTATTATTAGGGGCCAAGCACCGAAGGTGCGTAGGCACCTATTGTTTTCGTTGGCGTTATTAGGGGCCAAGCACCGAAGGTGCGTAGGCACCTATTGTTTTCGTTGGCGTTATTATTATTATTCTTCTTCTTCTTCCGCCGCAAGTCTATGGCAGCCCATAGAACCGTTTGCGGGAAAGTTGTATAATTTGGCACACTGATAGAGGACAGTCCCAACATTAACTATAGCAAATTTGAAGCCTCTAACTCCTACTCTCTAGCGCCACCACTTGTCCAAACTTTCAATGTTTGTATGCTAATAACTTTTGAACCGTAAGCCAGAAAATGGAAATTCTTTTTTCCTCTGAATCCTTGGCTCAGGCCAAGTCGAATGAACCCTAAAATTCAAAAATCGCAAGGTTTAGTTTTTTCGCTATTTTCAATTATTCGAAAAACCTACTTTTTCGAACTCGTCCTAGACGGTTAGTCCGATTGCCACGAAAATTGGCTCAGATCATCTTCAGACCATGCTGGCAAAAAGTTATGGAATTCAAGTTGATTCGTCCAACTGTTGTCGAATGACACGTAAACAAATTTGACGAAAAGCACGCAAACATGCACGTGAGGCTATATCCCGGCAACGGTTTGTCATATTGAGACCAAACTTGGCGTGTGTTATAACAAGCATGAACTGAGACTACCTGCTGTGTTTCGACACAGCGCCACCTAGTGGTCAGGAGATATGAAAAATGCATATTTTGGCTTATAACTACTGAATGGTTTGGCCAAAAATCACACAACTGGTCTCTTTAGATTCAGTGAGTCATGTCGAGTCGAATGATATCCAATTTTCCTGTGTCGGCCATTTTAGGCGTCGGCCATTTTGAATTATGTTTCAAAATGCTGTATTTTTTGAACGCAGCATCGTATCGTTTCGCAAATAATTACAAAAATATTCGGCTCCATGCCCTGAAGGTACTCAAAAAGTTTGGTGGCAGCGCCACCTTGTGGCCAATAGTTATAATGAAATATCACATAAACGCTAATAACTTTTGAATAAATTAGTCTATTAAAATTAAAATGGTCTTGCTATATTCTGTGGGTCATGCCGAGAGTATTGATACCAATAATGTGAAAATTGGCCTTACTTCCTGTCCGCCATTTTGCTTAATGTTGAAAACCTACTTTTTCAAACTCCTCCTAGACCGTTAGCCCAATTTTCACCAAATTTGACGTGAATCATCTTCAGACCATGCTGGCAAAAAGTTATGGATTTTGTGTCGATATACGTAACGGTTCTCATTTAGCGCATCAACGAATTTGCTGGAAGGGTGCCAAAATGCATTTGAGGCTGTATCTCTGCAACACTTTGACATATTTGCACCAAACTTTGTATGTGTCATCGCCACCTCACACTGACCATGCCACATAAATTTGGTAACAGCGCCACCTATTGGTCAAGAGTAATAAACCATTCATTAACCATGAGTAATTACACTTTTTAAAATGCTAATAACTTTTTAGTCCATTAGCCTATTGCAACGAAACTGGGCTCAAAATATTCCCTGGCTTATGCCGATAACATAGATACCAAATATGCCAGTGTTTACTGAAGTTCCGGTCCACCATTTTGATTTATGTTGAAAACCTACTTTTTCGAACTCCTCATGAACCGTATGTCCAATTTTCACCAAATTCGAATCAGATGATCTTCAGACTATGTTGACACAAAGTTATGGATTTTGTGTCGATAGACAAAACCGTTTTCGCATACCAAAGCGACGAAGTTGAAACACAATGACAAAATGACACTTGAGGCTGCATCTCTGGAATGCTGTGGCATATTAACACCAAACTTTGTGTGTGTCATTGAAAAGTCAAACAGAGTACACCAAATTGATTTCATAACAGTGCCACCTATTGGTCAAACTTTATAAGCCAAGTAATCATGCTACTAGAGGTGGTATTATGATTTTTTTTTTTTGCCATTTCAATTACAATAATTCCAAAATTACTGTTATTGCTCATTAATGCATTTGGTGTGATGCTTCATGCCATGCTTAGCTCCTACATTTGCCGTTGGAGTGCTTGGCCCCGTAATTGCTGCTTGCAGCTATATTTATTATTATTATTCTTCCTCTTCTTCCACCCCAAGTCTATGGTAGCCCATAGAACCGATTGCGGGAAAGTTGTATAATTTGGCACACTAATAGAGGACTGTCTGAACATTAACTGTAGCAAATTTGAAGTCTCTAACTCAAACTCTCTAGCGCCACCAATTGTCTAAACTTTCAAAAACTTGATGCTAATAACTCTTGAACCGTAAGCCACAAAATGAAAATTCTTTTTTCCTGTGATTCCTTGGCTCATGCCGAGTCGAATGGACACCGAAATTCAAAAATCGCAAGGCTTAGTTTTTTCGCTATCGTCAATTGTTCGTAAAACCTACTTTTTCAAACTCGTCCTAGGCCGTTGCACCGATTGTCACGAAAATTGAATCAGATAATCTTCAGACCATGCTGGCAAAAAGTTATGGAATTCAAGTTGATTTCTCAAACCGTTTCCGAATAGCTCATGAACGAATTCTTCGAAAAGCACGCAAACGTGAACGTGAGGCTATATCTCCGCAACGGTTTGGCCTATTGAGACCAATCTTGGTGGGTCTTATAACAACCATTCCCTGGGACTACCTGCAGTGTTTCGGCGCTGTGCCCCCTAGTGGTCAGGAGATATGGAAAATGCATGTTTTTGCTCATAACTTCTGAACGGTTTTGCCAAAAATCACAAAAGTGGTGTCTTTAGATTCAGTGCATCATTCCGAGTCGAATGATACCGAATTTTCCCAATTCGGCCATTTTGGGCGTCGGCCATTTTGGATTTAGTTGTAAATTGCTGTATCTTAAGAATGAAGTTCCGTATCGTTTCGCAAATAATTACAAAAATGTCCGGCTCCATGCCCTGAATGTACACAAAAAAATTGGGGGCAGCGCCACCTTGTGGTCAATAGTTATAACGATTTTTTCGAAAAATGCTAATAACTTTTGCATACATTAGCCTATTGTAACAAAGCTGATGTTGATAGATTCCTTGGGTCATACCGAGAACACCGATACCCCATTTGTCAATTTTGGCAAAATTTCCCGTCCACCATTTTGATTCATGTTGAAAACCTACTTTTTCGAACTCCTCCTAGACCGTTGCTCAGATTTTCACCAAATTTGATTTGGATCATCTTCAGACCATGCTGGCAAAAAGTTATGGAATTTGTGTCGATACACGTAACCGTTTTCAATTAGCGTACCAACGAATTTGCTGGAAAGATGCCAAACTGCATCTGAGGCTGTATCTCTGCAAAGGTTGGAGATATTTACACAAAACTTAATATGTGACATTGTCACATCACATTGACCACGCCACATCATTTTGGTCACAGCGCCACCTATTGGTCAAGAGTAATAAACCAATCAATAACCGCTAATTATTACATTTCCAATAATGCTAATAACTTTTGATTGCATTAGCATATTATCATGAAACATGTCTCAAAATGTTCCTTGGGACATGCCGACAACATGCATACCAATTATGTCATATTAAGCAAAACTTCCTGTCCGCCATTTTGATTCATGTTGAAAACCTTTTTTTTTAAACTCATCCTCAACCGTTTGTCCGATTTTCACCAAAATTGAATCAGATCATCTTCAGACCGTGCTGACAAAAAGTTATGGATTTCGTGTCAATAGACGAAACCGTTTTTGTACAGCGCTGCTTCAGATGTCAGGCATCTTCACAAAATGAGTCTGAGGCTATATCTCTGCATATACACACACACACACACACACACACAGAGAAGTACATGCCCACATATTTTGTTGTATGTAGATATTTGAAATAAATTATAGGTGACACACAACTCACAGAAAGACTTCTTTTCTTACATTTCTATGTCAGGTTTCATTGCATTCATATTCTGACATAATAGTAAACATTTGATATACATGTATGAATAAATTGTTGAACTTTCACTCAATGTGATCTTAAATGCTTGAACAGTAATATTAAATAATAGTAATATATATTTTTCTAGATGAATCAATCATCGAGACAATGAACTGTAATGTTTTAGTCTTTAGTGAGCCCATTAGTGGTCTTCCAGTGACATCTAGTGGTCGTAAATGCAATTTATCATACAACACTGTCTCTTTTACCTTTATAACTGTTATATGTTGTCTTAATTTCATTCCAAAGAAGCATACGCAATTAATGTATAATTTCACAGTCTAGATAATAGTACTGCACTGATTTTAAATAACCTAGATATGGCTGACAGTAAAAGAATAGAACAGAATTACAGACACACACAAACATGAAATGTTTAAACTACTATATTAATACTCAATAAGCATGCTTAAACCCACACACAGATGCACACATTTTGTTATATATATATAGATAATTAAAATAAATGATGGGTGATAAAACCTATTGCAAGTCTTCTGTTTTTATGGGCTTCTATGTCATTTTTCAGGTTTCATTGCAATCATAATCTGGCATAATTATAAACATTAGATATATCTGTATGAATAAATTGGTAAACTTTGACTCAATGTGATCTGAAATGCTTGAACAGTAATATTAAATAATAGTAATATACATTTTTTCTAGATGAATCCCTCAACAAGCCCATAAACTGTAATGTTTTAGTCTTTAGTGAGCTCATTAGTGGTCTTCCGGTGACATCTAGTGGTTATAATTGCAATTTTTTATTCAACACTGGGTTTTGAAGCTTTATAAATATTACAGTGTTCTTTTTTACCTAATCTCTGTTAAATTTTGCATGATTGTTTAGAAAAAATACAGATCTAATGCATGTGTGATTATATTACCCCTTTTTTTTGCACTTTAATGCCATTCACAACAGAAACCTTTTGTTTTTTAGGCCATTTTAACTGTTATAGCACCAGCTATTTTCTGATCTTAATGAAACTTTGCATGCTTGGTGGGTCATCTTTCACATGTTATAACCAAGTTTCATAAAGTTTTGAGTTTTTGTTTCAGTTTTATAGGCTTTAGGTTACATGTGGCCACGGCCCTTTCCTAAATGACCTCTTATAGCTAACCAAAGGACAAAATGCAACATATTTTTGAAAATTATTGATCTAGAGAGTCCAGAGAATATTATTGCAGTGGTTTGATCAAGACTGAACAAAAAACCAGGTGACCCAAAACATTCAAATTCGTGGACCAATTTTACGAAAAAGGCTATAACTCGGGAACAAAATGAGATATCTTCACCAAACTCAGAACTCATATGCATGAACAAAAACTTTAGTCAAATTATTATTTTTTTTCCATATCTGCCACTTGGTGGCGCTACAGGATGAAAAAAAATCAAATGGCTATAACTAAGCAACCGTTGATCCAATCAACTTGAAAATTGATATGGCCCAATGTGGCACAAGTGCTCTATGAGGAATTTCACTTATCTTAAAAAACATGGCCACCATTGGCCAAACAACTTTAAGCACCTATTTGACAAGGTTAATGGAAGTCGATCGGAACGAAACTCGGTGGGCATGTTCGACTCATTGCCCTAAAGGTCTGTAAGTATTTTGAAAGAAATTGCCCACAACATTGTCACCTCCCACAGAACACAACAAAGCGATTTGATTACAGCGCCACCTATTTTCCAAAAATGATAATGCATCATTTTACTGGAGTTTTACTGGCTGTTTCAATTACACTCTTCCAATAATTGCTTTTCTTACTCGTTGCATTTGGTCTGATGCTCCATGCCATGCTTAGCTCCTCGCTGTGGAACTTTTATTAACGATTTTCAGCCATTTCAATTACAATCATGCAATTATTAATTTCATTATTCATCGTTGCATTTGGTCTGATGCTACATATGCTTAGCTCCTGATGTTGCCGCTGGAATGCTTGGCCCCGTGATTGCTGCTTGCAGCTATATTTATTATTATTCTTCTTCTTCTTCCGCCGCAAGTCTATGGCAGCCCATAGAACCGTTTGCGGGAAAGTTGTACAATTTGGCACACTGATAGAGGACAGTCCCAACATTAACTATAGCAAATTTGAAGCCTCTAACTCCTACTCTCTAGCGCCACCACTTGTCCAAACTTTCAATGTTTGTATGCTAATAACTTTTGAACCGTAAGCCAGAAAATGGAAATTCTTTTTTTCCTCCGAATCCTTGGCTCAGGCCAAGTCGAATGAACCCTAAAATTCAAAAATCGCAAGGTTTAGTTTTTTCGCTATTTTCAATTATTCGAAAAACCTACTTTTTCGAACTCGTCCTAGACGGTTAGTCCGATTGCCACGAAAATTGGCTCAGATCATCTTCAGACCAAGCTGGCAAAAAGTTATGGAATTCAAGTTGATTCGTCCAACTGTTGTCGAATGACACGTAAACAAATTTGACGAAAAGCACGCAAACATGCACGTGAGGCTATATCCCGGCAACGGTTTGTCATATTGAGACCAAACTTGGCGTGTGTTATAACAAGCATGAACTGAGACTACCTGCTGTGTTTCGACACAGCGCCACCTAGTGGTCAGGAGATATGAAAAATGCATATTTTGGCTTATAACTACTGAATGGTTTGGCCAAAAATCACACAACTGGTCTCTTTAGATTCAGTGAGTCATGTCGAGTCGAATGATATCCAATTTTCCTGTGTCGGCCATTTTAGGCGTCGGCCATTTTGAATTATGATTCAAAATGCTGTATTTTTTGAACGCAGCATCGTATCGTTTCGCAAATAATTACAAAAATATTCGGCTCCATGCCCTGAAGGTACTCAAAAAGTTTGGTGGCAGCGCCACCTTGTGGCCAATAGTTATAATGAAATATCACATAAACGCTAATAACTTTTGAATAAATTAGTCTATTCAAATTAAAATGGTCTCGCTATATTCTGTGGGTCATGCCGAGAGTATTGATACCAATAATGTGAAAATTGGCCTTACTTCCTGTCCGCCATTTTGCTTAATGTTGAAAACCTACTTTTTCAAACTCCTCCTAGACCGTTAGCCCAATTTTCACCAAATTTGACGTGAATCATCTTCAGACCATGCTGGCAAAAAGTTATGGATTTTGTGTCGATATACGTAACGGTTCTCATTTAGCGCATCAACGAATTTGCTGGAAGGGTGCCAAAATGCATTTGAGGCTGTATCTCTGCAACACTTTGACATATTTGCACCAAACTTTGTATGTGTCATCGCCACCTCACACTGACCATGCCACATAAATTTGGTAACAGCGCCACCTATTGGTCAAGAGTAATAAACCATTCATTAACCATGAGTAATTACACTTTTTAAAATGCTAATAACTTTTTAGTCCATTAGCCTATTGCAACGAAACTGGGCTCAAAATATTCCCTGGCTTATGCCGATAACATAGATACCAAATATGCCAGTGTTTACTGAAGTTCCGGTCCACCATTTTGATTTATGTGGAAAACCTACTTTTTCGAACTCCTCATGAACCGTATGTCCAATTTTCACCAAATTCGAATCAGATGATCTTCAGACTATGTTGACACAAAGTTATGGATTTTGTGTCGATAGACAAAACCGTTTTTGCATACCAAAGCGACGAAGTTGAAACACAATGACAAAATGACACTTGAGGCTGCATCTCTGGAATGCTGTGGCATATTAACACCAAACTTTGTGTGTGTCATTGAAAAGTCAAACAGAGTACACCAAATTGATTTCATAACAGTGCCACCTATTGGTCAAACTTTATAAGCCAAGTAATCATGCTACTAGAGGTGGTATTATGATTTTTTTTTTGCCATTTCAATTACAATAATTCCAAAATTACTGTTATTGCTCATTAATGTATTTGGTGTGATGCTTTATGCGATGCTTAGCTACTACATTTGCCGTTGGAGTGCTTGGCCCCGTAATTGCTGCTTGCAGCTATATTTATTATTATTCTTCTTCTTCTTCCGCCGCAAGTCTATGGCAGCCCATAGAACCGTTTGCGGGAAAGTTGTATAATTTGGCACACTGATAGAGGACAGTCCCAACATTAACTATAACAAATTTGAAGCCTCTAACTCCTACTCTCTAGCGCCACCACTTGTCCAAACTTTCAATGTTTGTATGCTAATAACTTTTGAACCGTAAGCCAGAAAATGGAAATTCTTTTTTCCTCTGAATCCTTGGCTCAGGCCAAGTCGAATGAACCCTAAAATTCAAAAATCGCAAGGCTTAGTTTTTTCGCTATTTTCAATTATTCGAAAAACCTACTTTTTCGAACTCGTCCTAGACGGTTAGTCCGATTGCCACGAAAATTGGCTCAGATCATCTTCAGACCATGCTGGCAAAAAGTTATGGAATTCAAGTTGATTCGTCCAACTGTTGTCGAATGACACGTAAACAAATTTGACGAAAAGCACGCAAACATGCACGTGAGGCTATATCCCGGCAACGGTTTGTCATATTGAGACCAAACTTGGCGTGTGTTATAACAAGCATGAACTGAGACTACCTGCTGTGTTTCGACACAGCGCCACCTAGTGGTCAGGAGATATGAAAAATGCATATTTTGGCTTATAACTACTGAATGGTTTGGCCAAAAATCACACAACTGGTCTCTTTAGATTCAGTGAGTCATGTCGAGTCGAATGATATCCAATTTTCCTGTGTCGGCCATTTTTGGCGTCGGCCATTTTGAATTATGTTTCAAAATGCTGTATTTTTTGAACGCAGCATCGTATCGTTTCGCAAATAATTACAAAAATATTCGGCTCCATGCCCTGAAGGTACTCAAAAAGTTTGGTGGCAGCGCCACCTTGTGGCCAATAGTTATAATGAAATATCACATAAACGCTAATAACTTTTGAATAAATTAGTCTATTAAAATTAAAATGGTCTCGCTATGTTCTGTGGGTCATGCCGAGAGTATTGATACCAATAATGTGAAAATTGGCCTTACTTCCTGTCCGCCATTTTGCTTAATGTTGAAAACCTACTTTTTCGAACTCCTCCTAGACCGTTAGCCCAATTTTCACCAAATTTGACGTGAATCATCTTCAGACCATGCTGGCAAAAAGTTATGGATTTTGTGTCGATATACGTAACGGTTCTCATTTAGCGTATCAACGAATTTGCTGGAAGGGTGCCAAAATGCATTTGAGGCTGTATCTCTGCAACACTTTGACATATTTGCACCAAACTTTGTATGTGTCATCGCCACCTCACACTGACCATGCCACATAAATTTGGTAACAGCGCCACCTATTGGTAAAGAGTAATAAACCATTCATTAACCATGAGTAATTACACTTTTTAAAATGCTAATAACTTTTTAGTCCATTAGCCTATTGCAACGGAACTGGGCTCAAAATATTCCCTGGCTCATGCCGATAACATAGATACCAAATATGCCAGTGTTTACTGAAGTTCCGGTCCACCATTTTGATTTATGTGGAAAACCTACTTTTTCGAACTCCTCATGAACCGTATGTCCAATTTTCACCAAATTCGAATCAGATGATCTTCAGACTATGTTGACACAAAGTTATGGATTTTGTGTCGATAGACAAAACCGTTTTCGCATACCAAAGCGACGAAGTTGAAACACAATGACAAAATGACACTTGAGGCTGCATCTCTGGAATGCTGTGGCATATTAACACCAAACTTTGTGTGTGTCATTGAAAAGTCAAACAGAGTACACCAAATTGATTTCATAACAGTGCCACCTATTGGTCAAACTTTATAAGCCAAGTAATCATGCTACTAGAGGTGGTATTATGATTTTTTTTTTTGCCATTTCAATTACAATAATTCCAAAATTACTGTTATTGCTCATTAATGTATTTGGTGTGATGCTTCATGCCATGCTTAGCTCCTACATTTGCCGTTGGAGTGCTTGGCCCCGTAATTGCTGCTTGCAGCTATATTTATTATTATTAGGGGCCAAGCACCGAAGGTGCGTAGGCACCTATTGTAATCGTTGGCGTTATTATTATTAGGGGCCAAGCACCGAAGGTGCGTAGGCACCTATTGTTTTCGTTGGCGTTATTATTATTATTCTTCTTCTTCTTCCGCCGCAAGTCTATGGCAGCCCATAGAACCGTTTGCGGGAAAGTTGTATAATTTGGCACACTGATAGAGGACAGTCCCAACATTAACTATACCAAATTTGAAGCCTCTAACTCCTACTCTCTAGCGCCACCACTTGTCCAAACTTTCAATGTTTGTATGCTAATAACTTTTGAACCGTAAGCCAGAAAATGGAAATTCTTTTTTCCTCTGAATCCTTGGCTCAGGCCAAGTCGAATGAACCCTAAAATTCAAAAATCGCAAGGTTTAGTTTTTTCGCTATTTTCAATTATTCGAAAAACCTACTTTTTCGAACTCGTCCTAGACGGTTAGTCCGATTGCCACGAAAATTGGCTCAGATCATCTTCAGACCATGCTGGCAAAAAGTTATGGAATTCAAGTTGATTCGTCCAACTGTTGTCGAATGACACGTAAACAAATTTGACGAAAAGCACGCAAACATGCACGTGAGGCTATATCCCGGCAACGGTTTGTCATATTGAGACCAAACTTGGCGTGTGTTATAACAAGCATGAACTGAGACTACCTGCTGTGTTTCGACACAGCGCAACCTAGTGGTCAGGAGATATGAAAAATGCATATTTTGGCTTATAACTACTGAATGGTTTGGCCAAAAATCACACAACTGGTCTCTTTAGATTCAGTGAGTCATGTCGAGTCGAATGATATCCAATTTTCCTGTGTCGGCCATTTTAGGCGTCGGCCATTTTGAATTATGTTTCAAAATGCTGTATTTTTTGAACGCAGCATCGTATCGTTTCGCAAATAATTACAAAAATATTCGGCTCCATGCCCTGAAGGTACTCAAAAAGTTTGGTGGCAGCGCCACCTTGTGGCCAATAGTTATAATGAAATATCACATAAACGCTAATAACTTTTGAATAAATTAGTCTATTAAAATTAAAATGGTCTTGCTATATTCTGTGGGTCATGCCGAGAGTATTGATACCAATAATGTGAAAATTGGCCTTACTTCCTGTCCGCCATTTTGCTTAATGTTGAAAACCTACTTTTTCGAACTCCTCCTAGACCGTTAGCCCAATTTTCACCAAATTTGACGTGAATCATCTTCAGACCATGCTGGCAAAAAGTTATGGATTTTGTGTCGATATACGTAACGGTTCTCATTTAGCGCATCAACGAATTTGCTGGAAGGGTGCCAAAATGCATTTGAGGCTGTATCTCTGCAACACTTTGACATATTTGCACCAAACTTTGTATGTGTCATCGCCACCTCACACTGACCATGCCACATAAATTTGGTAACAGCGCCACCTATTGGTCAAGAGTAATAAACCATTCATTAACCATGAGTAATTACACTTTTTAAAATGCTAATAACTTTTTAGTCCATTAGCCTATTGCAACGAAACTGGGCTCAAAATATTCCCTGGCTTATGCCGATAACATAGATACCAAATATGCCAGTGTTTACTGAAGTTCCGGTCCACCATTTTGATTTATGTTGAAAACCTACTTTTTCGAACTCCTCATGAACCGTATGTCCAATTTTCACCAAATTCGAATCAGATGATCTTCAGACTATGTTGACACAAAGTTATGGATTTTGTGTCGATAGACAAAACCGTTTTCGCATACCAAAGCGACGAAGTTGAAACACAATGACAAAATGACACTTGAGGCTGCATCTCTGGAATGCTGTGGCATATTAACACCAAACTTTGTGTGTGTCATTGAAAAGTCAAACAGAGTACACCAAATTGATTTCATAACAGTGCCACCTATTGGTCAAACTTTATAAGCCAAGTAATCATGCTACTAGAGGTGGTATTATGATTTTTTTTTTTTGCCATTTCAATTACAATAATTCCAAAATTACTGTTATTGCTCATTAATGCATTTGGTGTGATGCTTCATGCCATGCTTAGCTCCTACATTTGCCGTTGGAGTGCTTGGCCCCGTAATTGCTGCTTGCAGCTATATTTCTGCTTCTTCTTCTTCTTCTTCTTCTTCTTCTTCTTCCGCCGCAAGTCTATGGCAGCCCATAGAACCGATTGCGGGAAAGTTGTATAATTTGGCACACTGATAGAGGACAGTCCCAACATTAACTATAGCTAATTTGAAGTCTCTAACTCCTACTCTCTAGCGCCACCACTTGTCCAAACTTTCAATGTTTGTATGCTAATAACTTTTGAACCGTAAGCCAGAAAATGGAAATTCTTTTTTCCTCTGAATCCTTGGCTCATGCCAAGTCGAATGAACCCCAAAATTCAAAAATCGCAAGGTTTAGTTTTTTCGCTATTTTCAATTTTTCGAAAAACCTACTTTTTCGAACTCGTGCTAGACGGTTAGTCCGATTGCCACGAAAATTGGCTCAGATCATCTTCAGACCATGCTGGCAAAAAGTTATGGAATTCAAGTTGATTCGTCCAACCATTGTCGAATGACACGTAAACAAATTTGACGAAAAGCACGCAAAAATGCACTTGAGGCTATATCTCAGCAACGGTTTGGCATATTGAGACCAAACTTGGTGTGTGTTATAATAAGCATGACCTGAGACTACCTGCAGTGTTTCGACACAGCGCCACCTAGTGGTCAGGAGATATGAAAAATGCATATTTTGGCTTATATCTTCTGAATGGTTTGGCCAAAAATCACACAACTGGTCTCTTTAGATTCAGTGAGTCATGTCGAGTCGTATGATATGCAAATTTCCCGTGTCAGCCATTTTAGGCGTCGGCCATTTTGAATTATGTTTTAAAATGCTGTATTTTTTCAACGCAGCATCGTATCGTTTCGCAAATAATTACAAAAATATTCGGCTCCATGCCCTGAATGTACTCAAAAAGCTTGGTGGCAGCGCCACCTTGTGGTCAAGAGTTATAATGAATTATCACAAAAATGCTAATAACTTTTGAGTAAATTAGACAATTGAAATGCAAATCGTCTCCCCGTATTCTTTGGTTCATGCCGAGAACATAGACACCAATTATGCCAAAATTGGCCATACTTCCTGTCCGCCATTTTGATTAATGTTGAAAACCTACTTTTTCGAACTCCTCCTAGACCGTTAGTCCGATTTTCACCAAATTTGACGTGAATCATCTTCAGACCATGCTGGCAAAAAGTTATGGATTTCGTGTCGATATATAAAACGGTTCTGATTTAGCGCATCAACGAATTTGCTGGAAGGGTGCCAAAATGCATTTGAGGCTGTATCTCTGCAACGCTTTGACATTTTTGCACCAAACTTTGTATGTGTCATCGCCACCTGACACTGACCATGCCACATAAATTTGGTAACAGCGCCACCTATTGGTCAAGAGTAATGAACCATTCATTAACTATGAATAATTACACTTATAAAAATGCTAGTAACTTTTTAATGCATTAGCCTATTGTAATGAAACTGGCCTCAAAATATTCCCTGGCTTATGCCGACAACATAGATACCATATATGCCAGAGTAAGCCGAACTTCCTGTCCGCCATTTTGATTTATGTTGAAAACCTACTTTTTCGAACTCCTCATCAACCGTTAGTCCGATTTTCACCAAAATTGACTCAGATGATCTGTAGACTGTCCTGACAAAATGTTATGGATTTTGTATCGATAGACAAAACCGTTTTCGCATACCACAGCGACGAATTTGAGGCACAATGCCAAAATGACACTTGAGGCTGTATCTCTGCAATGCTTTGGCATATTGACACCAAACTTTGTTTGTGTCATTGAAAAGTCACACAGAGTACACCAAATTGACTTGATAACAGCACCACCTATTGGTCAATTTTGATAAGCCAGTAAATCATGCTACTAGAGGTTGTATTTATGATTTTTTTTTAGCCATTTCAATTACAATCATCCTAAAATTGCTGTTATTGCTCATTAATGCATTTGGTGTGATGCTCCATGCCATGCTTAGCTCCTACATTTGCCGTTGGAGTGCTTGGCCCCGTAATTGCTGCTTGCAGCTATATTTAGGGGCCAAGCACCGAAGGTGCGAAGGCACCTATTGTGTTTGTTGGCGTTATTATTATTATTCTTCTTCTTCCACCCCAAGTCTATGGTAGCCCATAGAACCGATTGCGGGAAAGTTGTATAATTTGGCACACTAATAGAGGACTGTCTGAACATTAACCGTAGCAAATTTGAAGTCTCTAACTCAAACTCTCTAGCGCCACCAATTGTCTAAACTTTCAAAAACTTGATGCTAATAACTCTTGAACCGTAAGCCACAAAATGAAAATTCTTTTTTCCTGTGATTCCTTGGCTCATGCCGAGTCGAATGGACACTGAAATTCAAAAATCGCAAGGCTTAGTTTTTTCGCTATCGTCAATTGTTCGTAAAACCTACTTTTTCGAACTCGTCCTAGGCCGTTGCACCGATTGTCACGAAAATTGAATCAGATAATCTTCAGACCATGCTGGCAAAAAGTTATGGAATTCAAGTTGATTTCTCAAACCGTTTCCGAATAGCTCATGAACGAATTCTTCGAAAAGCACGCAAACGTGAACGTGAGGCTATATCTCCGCAACGGTTTGGCCTATTGAGACCAATCTTGGTGGGTCTTATAACAACCATTCCCTGGGACTAC
The DNA here is from genome assembly GCF_023724105.1 of Carassius gibelio. Classification (NCBI taxonomy): domain Eukaryota; kingdom Metazoa; phylum Chordata; class Actinopteri; order Cypriniformes; family Cyprinidae; genus Carassius; species Carassius gibelio. The sequence continues at coordinate 1,980,809 of NC_068412.1, read as the reverse complement.
CTGCAGTGTTTCGGCGCTGTGCCCCCTAGTGGTCAGGAGATATGAAAAATGCATGTTTTTGCTCATAACTTCTGAACGGTTTTGCCAAAAATCACAAAAGTGGTGTCGTTAGATTCAGTGCATCATTCCGAGTCGAATGATACCGAATTTTCCCAATTCGGCCATTTTGGGCGTCGGCCATTTTGGATTTAGTTGTAAATTGCTGTATCTTAAGAATGAAGTTCCGTATCGTTTCGCAAATAATTACAAAAATGTCCGGCTCCATGCCCTGAATGTACACAAAAAAATTGGGGGCAGCGCCACCTTGTGGTCAATAGTTATAACGATTTTTTCGAAAAATGCTAATAACTTTTGCATACATTAGCCTATTGTAACAAAGCTGATGTTGATAGATTCCTTGGGTCATGCCGAGAACACCGATACCCCATTTGTCAATTTTGGCAAAATTTCCTGTCCGCCATTTTGATTCATGTTGAAAACCTACTTTTTCGAACTCCTCCTAGACCGTTGCTCAGATTTTCACCAAATTTGATTTGGATCATCTTCAGACCATGCTGGCAAAAAGTTATGGAATTTGTGTCGATACACGTAACCGTTTTCAATTAGCGTACCAACGAATTTGCTGGAAAGATGCCAAACTGCATCTGAGGCTGTATCTCTGCAAAGGTTGGAGATATTTACACAAAACTTAATATGTGACATTGTCACATCACATTGACCACGCCACATCATTTTGGTCACAGCGCCACCTATTGGTCAAGAGTAATAAACCAATCAATAACCGCTAATTATTACATTTCCAATAATGCTAATAACTTTTGATTGCATTAGCCTATTATCATGAAACATGTCTCAAAATGTTCCTTGGGACATGCCGACAACATACATACCAATTATGTCATATTAAGCAAAACTTCCTGTCCGCCATTTTGATTCATGTTGAAAACCTTTTTTTTTAAACTCATCCTCAACCGTTTGTCTGATTTTCACCAAAATTGAATCAGATCATCTTCAGACCGTGCTGACAAAAAGTTATGGATTTCGTGTCAATAGACGAAACCGTTTTTGTACAGCGCTGCTTCAGATGTCAGGCATCTTCACAAAATGAGTCTGAGGCTATATCTCTGCAAAGCCCATTAGTGGTCTTCCAGTGACATCTAGTGGTCGTAAATGCAATTTATCATACAACACTGTCTCTTTAACCTTTATAACTGTTATATGTTGTCTTAATTTCATTCCAAAGAAGCATACGCAATTTATGTATAATTTCACAGTCTAGATAATAGTACTGCACTGATTTTAAATAACCTAGATATGGCTGACAGTAAAAGAATAGAACAGAATTACAGACACACACACCAACATGAAATGTTTAAACTAGTATATTAATACTCAATAAGCATGCTTAAACCCACACACAGATGCACACATTTTGTTATATATATAGATAATTAAAATAAATGATGGGTGATAAAACCTATTGCAAGTCTTCTGTTTTTATGGGCTTCTATGTCATTTTTCAGGTTTCATTGCAATCATAATCTGGCATAATTATAAACATTAGATATATCTGTATGAATAAATTGGTAAACTTTGACTCAATGTGATCTGAAATGCTTGAACAGTAATATTAAATAATAGTAATATACATTTTTTCTAGATGAATCCCTCAACAAGCCCATAAACTGTAATGTTTTAGTCTTTAGTGAGCTCATTAGTGGTCTTCCGGTGACATCTAGTGGTTATAATTGCAATTTTTTATTCAACACTGGGTTTTGAAGCTTTATAAATATTACAGTGTTCTTTTTTACCTAATCTCTGTTAAATTTTGCATGATTGTTTAGAAAAAATACAGATCTAATGCATGTGTGATTATATTACCCCTTTTTTATTGCAGTTTAATGCCATTCACAACAGAAATCTTTTGTTTTTTAGGCCATTTTAACTGTTATAGCACCAGCTATTTTCTGATCTCAATGAAACTTTGCATGCTTGGTGGGTCATCTTTCACATGTTATAATCAAGTTTCATAAAGTTTTGAGTTTTTGTTTAAGTTTTATAGGCTTTAGGTTACATGTGGCCACGGCCCTTTCCTAAATGACCTCTTATAGCTTACCAAAGGACAAAATGCAACATATTTTTGAAAATTATGGATCTAGAGAGTCCAGAGAATATTATTGCAGTGGTTTGATCAAGACTGAACAAAAAACCAGGTGACCCAAAACATTCAAATTCGTGGACCAATTTTACGAAAAGGCTATAACTCGGGTACAAAATGAGATATCTTCACCAAACTCAGAACTCATATGCATGAACAAAAACTTTAGTCAAATTATTATTTTTTTTCCATATCTGCCACTTGGTGGCGCTACAGGATGAAAAAAATCAAATGGCTATAACTAAGCAACCGTTGATCCAATCAACTTGAAAATTGATATGGCCCAATGTGGCACAAGTGCTCTATGAGGAATTTCACTTATCTTAAAAAACATGGCCGCCATTGGCCAAACAACTTTAAGCACCTATTTGACAAGGTTAATGGAAGTCGATCGGAAAGAAACTCGGTGGGCACGTTCGACTCATTGCCCTAAAGGTCTGTAAGTATTTTGAAAGAAATTGCCCACAACATTGTCACCTCCCACAGAACACAACAAAGCGATTTGATTACAGCGCCACCTATTTTCCAAAAATGATAATGCATCATTTTACTGGAGTTTTACTGGCTGTTTCAATTACACTCTTCCAATAATTGCTTTTCTTACTCGTTGCATTTGGTCTGATGCTCCATGCCATGCTTAGCTCCTCGCTGTGGAACTTTTATTAACGATTTTCAGCCATTTCAATTACAATCATGCAATTATTAATTTCATTATTCATTGTTGCATTTGGTCTGCTTAGCTCCTGATGTTGCCGCTGGAATGCTTGGCCCCGTGATTGCTGCTTGCAGCTATATTTATTATTATTATTCTTCTTCTTCCACCCCAAGTCTATGGTAGCCCATAGAACCGATTGCGGGAAAGTTGTATAATTTGGCACACTAATAGAGGACTGTCTGAACATTAACCGTAGCAAATTTGAAGTCTCTAACTCAAACTCTCTAGCGCCACCAATTGTCTAAACTTTCAAAAACTTGATGCTAATAACTCTTGAACCGTAAGCCACAAAATGAAAATTCTTTTTTCCTGTGATTCCTTGGCTCATGCCGAGTCGAATGGACACCGAAATTCAAAAATCGCAAGGCTTAGTTTTTTCGCTATCGTCAATTGTTCGTAAAACCTACTTTTTCAAACTCGTCCTAGGCCGTTGCACCGATTGTCACGAAAATTGAATCAGATAATCTTGAGACCATGCTGGCAAAAAGTTAAGGAATTCAAGTTGATTTCTCAAACCGTTTCCGAATAGCTCATGAACGAATTCTTCGAAAAGCACGCAAACGTGAACGTGAGGCTATATCTCCGCAACGGTTTGGCCTATTGAGACCAATCTTGGTGGGTCTTATAACAACCATTCCCTGGGACTACCTGCAGTGTTTCGGCGTTGTGCCCCCTAGTGGTCAGGAGATATGAAAAATGCATGTTTTTGCTCATAACTTCTGAACGGTTTTGCCAAAAATCACAAAAGTGGTGTCTTTAGATTCAGTGCATCATTCCGAGTCGAATGATACCGAATTTTCCCAATTCGGCCATTTTGGGCGTCGGCCATTTTGGATTTAGTTGTAAATTGCTGTATCTTAAGAATGAAGTTCCGTATCGTTTCGCAAATAATTACAAAAATGTCCGGCTCCATGCCCTGAATGTACACAAAAAAATTGGGGGCAGCGCCACCTTGTGGTCAATAGTTATAACGATTTTTTCGAAAAATGCTAATAACTTTTGCATACATTAGCCTATTGTAACAAAGCTGATGTTGATAGATTCCTTGGGTCATGCCGAGAACACCGATACCCCATTTGTCAATTTTGGCAAAATTTCCTGTCCGCCATTTTGATTCATGTTGAAAACCTACTTTTTCGAACTCCTCCTAGACCGTTGCTCAGATTTTCACCAAATTTGATTTGGATCATCTTCAGACCATGCTGGCAAAAAGTTATGGAATTTGTGTCGATACACGTAACCGTTTTCAATTAGCGTACCAACGAATTTGCTGGAAAGATGCCAAACTGCATCTGAGGCTGTATCTCTGCAAAGGTTGGAGATATTTACACAAAACTTAATATGTGACATTGTCACATCACATTGACCACGCCACATCATTTTGGTCACAGCGCCACCTATTGGTCAAGAGTAATAAACCAATCAATAACCGCTAATTATTACATTTCCAATAATGCTAATAACTTTTGATTGCATTAGCCTATTATCATGAAACATGTCTCAAAATGTTCCTTGGGACATGCCGACAACATACATACCAATTATGTCATATTAAGCAAAACTTCCTGTCCGCCATTTTGATTCATGTTGAAAACCTTTTTTTTTAAACTCATCCTCAACCGTTTGTCTGATTTTCACCAAAATTGAATCAGATCATCTTCAGACCGTGCTGACAAAAAGTTATGGATTTCGTGTCAATAGACGAAACCGTTTTTGTACAGCGCTGCTTCAGATGTCAGGCATCTTCACAAAATGAGTCTGAGGCTATATCTCTGCAAAGCCCATTAGTGGTCTTCCAGTGACATCTAGTGGTCGTAAATGCAATTTATCATACAACACTGTCTCTTTAACCTTTATAACTGTTATATGTTGTCTTAATTTCATTCCAAAGAAGCATACGCAATTTATGTATAATTTCACAGTCTAGATAATAGTACTGCACTGATTTTAAATAACCTAGATATGGCTGACAGTAAAAGAATAGAACAGAATTACAGACACACACACCAACATGAAATGTTTAAACTAGTATATTAATACTCAATAAGCATGCTTAAACCCACACACAGATGCACACATTTTGTTATATATATAGATAATTAAAATAAATGATGGGTGATAAAACCTATTGCAAGTCTTCTGTTTTTATGGGCTTCTATGTCATTTTTCAGGTTTCATTGCAATCATAATCTGGCATAATTATAAACATTAGATATATCTGTATGAATAAATTGGTAAACTTTGACTCAATGTGATCTGAAATGCTTGAACAGTAATATTAAATAATAGTAATATACATTTTTTTCTAGATGAATCCCTCAACAAGCCCATAAACTGTAATGTTTTAGTCTTTAGTGAGCTCATTAGTGGTCTTCCGGTGACATCTAGTGGTTATAATTGCAATTTTTTATTCAACACTGGGTTTTGAAGCTTTATAAATATTACAGTGTTCTTTTTTACCTAATCTCTGTTAAATTTTGCATGATTGTTTAGAAAAAATACAGATCTAATGCATGTGTGATTATATTACCCCTTTTTTATTGCAGTTTAATGCCATTCACAACAGAAATCTTTTGTTTTTTAGGCCATTTTAACTGTTATAGCACCAGCTATTTTCTGATCTTAATGAAACTTTGCATGCTTGGTGGGTCATCTTTCACATGTTATAATCAAGTTTCATAAAGTTTTGAGTTTTTGTTTAAGTTTTATAGGCTTTAGGTTACATGTGGCCACGGCCCTTTCCTAAATGACCTCTTATAGCTTACCAAAGGACAAAATGCAACATATTTTTGAAAATTATGGATCTAGAGAGTCCAGAGAATATTATTGCAGTGGTTTGATCAAGACTGAACAAAAAACCAGGTGACCCAAAACATTCAAATTCGTGGACCAATTTTACGAAAAAGGCTATAACTCGGGTACAAAATGAGATATCTTCACCAAACTCAGAACTCATATGCATGAACAAAAACTTTAGTCAAATTATTATTTTTTTTCCATATCTGCCACTTGGTGGCGCTACAGGATGAAAAAAATCAAATGGCTATAACTAAGCAACCGTTGATCCAATCAACTTGAAAATTGATATGGCCCAATGTGGCACAAGTGCTCTATGAGGAATTTCACTTATCTTAAAAAACATGGCCGCCATTGGCCAAACAACTTTAAGCACCTATTTGACAAGGTTAATGGAAGTCGATCGGAAAGAAACTCGGTGGGCACGTTCGACTCATTGCCCTAAAGGTCTGTAAGTATTTTGAAAGAAATTGCCCACAACATTGTCACCTCCCACAGAACACAACAAAGCGATTTGATTACAGCGCCACCTATTTTCCAAAAATGATAATGCATCATTTTACTGGAGTTTTACTGGCTGTTTCAATTACACTCTTCCAATAATTGCTTTTCTTACTCGTTGCATTTGGTCTGATGCTCCATGCCATGCTTAGCTCCTCGCTGTGGAACTTTTATTAACGATTTTCAGCCATTTCAATTACAATCATGCAATTATTAATTTCATTATTCATTGTTGCATTTGGTCTGCTTAGCTCCTGATGTTGCCGCTGGAATGCTTGGCCCCGTGATTGCTGCTTGCAGCTATATTTATTATTATTATTCTTCTTCTTCCACCCCAAGTCTATGGTAGCCCATAGAACCGATTGCGGGAAAGTTGTATAATTTGGCACACTAATAGAGGACTGTCTGAACATTAACCGTAGCAAATTTGAAGTCTCTAACTCAAACTCTCTAGCGCCACCAATTGTCTAAACTTTCAAAAACTTGATGCTAATAACTCTTGAACCGTAAGCCACAAAATGAAAATTCTTTTTTCCTGTGATTCCTTGGCTCATGCCGAGTCGAATGGACACCGAAATTCAAAAATCGCAAGGCTTAGTTTTTTCGCTATCGTCAATTGTTCGTAAAACCTACTTTTTCAAACTCGTCCTAGGCCGTTGCACCGATTGTCACGAAAATTGAATCAGATAATCTTGAGACCATGCTGGCAAAAAGTTAAGGAATTCAAGTTGATTTCTCAAACCGTTTCCGAATAGCTCATGAACGAATTCTTCGAAAAGCACGCAAACGTGAACGTGAGGCTATATCTCCGCAACGGTTTGGCCTATTGAGACCAATCTTGGTGGGTCTTATAACAACCATTCCCTGGGACTACCTGCAGTGTTTCGGCGTTGTGCCCCCTAGTGGTCAGGAGATATGAAAAATGCATGTTTTTGCTCATAACTTCTGAACGGTTTTGCCAAAAATCACAAAAGTGGTGTCTTTAGATTCAGTGCATCATTCCGAGTCGAATGATACCGAATTTTCCCAATTCGGCCATTTTGGGCGTCGGCCATTTTGGATTTAGTTGTAAATTGCTGTATCTTAAGAATGAAGTTCCGTATCGTTTCGCAAATAATTACAAAAATGTCCGGCTCCATGCCCTGAATGTACACAAAAGAATTGGGGGCAGCGCCACCTTGTGGTCAATAGTTATAACGATTTTGTCGAAAAATGCTAATAACTTTTGCATACATTAGCCTATTGTAACAAAGCTGATGTTGATAGATTCCTTGGGTCATGCCGAGAACACTGATACCCCATTTGTCAATTTTGGCAAAATTTCCTGTCCGCCATTTTGATTCATGTTGAAAACCTACTTTTTCGAACTCCTCCTAGACCGTTGCTCAGATTTTCACCAAATTTGATTTGGATCATCTTCAGACCATGCTGGCAAAAAGTTATGGAATTTGTGTCGATAAACGTAACCGTTTTCAATTAGCGTACCAACGAATTTGCTGGAAAGATGCCAAACTGCATCTGAGGCTGTATCTCTGCAAAGGTTGGAGATATTTACACAAAACTTAATATGTGACATTGTCACATCACATTGACCACGCCACATCATTTTGGTCACAGCGCCACCTATTGGTCAAGAGTAATAAACCAATCAATAACCTCTAATTATTACATTTCCAATAATGCTAATAACTTTTGATTGCATTAGCCTATTATCATGAAACATGTCTCAAAATGTTCCTTGGGACATGCCGACAACATACATACTAATTATGTCATATTAAGCAAAACTTCCTGTCCGCCATTTTGATTCATGTTGAAAACCTTTTTTTTTAAACTCATCCTCAACCGTTTGTCTGATTTTCACCAAAATTGAATCAGATCATCTTCAGACCGTGCTGACAAAAAGTTATGGATTTCGTGTCAATAGACGAAACCGTTTTTGTACAGCGCTGCTTCAGATGTCAGGCATCTTCACAAAATGAGTCTGAGGCTATATCTCTGCAAAGCCCATTAGTGGTCTTCCAGTGACATCTAGTGGTCGTAAATGCAATTTATCATACAACACTGTCTCTTTAACCTTTATAACTGTTATATGTTGTCTTAATTTCATTCCAAAGAAGCATACACAATTTATGTATAATTTCACAGTCTATATAATAGTACTGCACTGATTTTAAATAACATAGATATGGCTGACAGTAAAAGAATAGAACAGAATTACAGACACACACAAACATGAAATGTTTAAACTAGTATATTAATACTCAATAAGCATGCTTAAACCCACACACAGATGCACACATTTTGTTATATATATAGATAATTAAAATAAATGATGGGTGATAAAACCTATTGCAAGTCTTCTGTTTTTATGGGCTTCTATGTCATTTTTCAGGTTTCATTGCAATCATAATCTGGCATAATTATAAACATTAGATATATCTGTATGAATAAATTGGTAAACTTTGACTCAATGTGATCTGAAATGCTTGAACAGTAATATTAAATAATAGTAATATACATTTTTTCTAGATGAATCCCTCAACAAGCCCATAAACTGTAATGTTTTAGTCTTTACTGAGCTCATTAGTGGTCTTCCGGTGACATCTAGTGGTTATAATTGCAATTTTTTTATTCAACACTGGGTTTTGAAGCTTTATAAATATTACAGTGTTCTTTTTTACCTAATCTCTGTTAAATTTTGCATGATTGTTTAGAAAAAATACAGATCTAATGCATGTGTGATTATATTACCCCTTTTTTTGCAGTTTAATGCCATTCACAACAGAAATCTTTTGTTTTTTAGGCCTGTTTAAATGTTATCTAACCAAAGGACAAAATACAACATATTTTTTCAAAGTTATTGATCTAGAGAGTCCTGAGAATATTACTGCAGTGGTTTGATCAAGACTGAACAAAAAACCAGGTGACCCAAAACATTCAAATTCGTGGACCAATTTTATGAAAAAGGCTATAACTCGGGAACAAAATGAGATATCTTCACCAAACTCAGAACTCATATGCATGAACAAAAACTTTAGTAAAATTATTTTTTTTTCCATATCTGCCACTTGGTGGCGCTACAGGATGAAAAAAAACCTAAAATGGCTATAACTAAGCAACCGCTGATCCAATAAACTTGAAAATTGGTATGGCCCAATGTGGCACAAGTGCTCTATGAGAAATTTCACTTATCTTAAAAAACATGGCCGCCATTGGCCAAACAACTTTAAGAACCTATTTGACAAGGTTAATAGAAGTCGATCGGAACGAAACTCGGTGGGCATGTTCGACTCATTGCCCTAAAGGTCTGTAAGTATTTTGAAAGAAATTGCCCACAACATTGTCACCTCCCACAGAACACATCAAAGCAATTTGATTACAGCGCCAACTATTTTCCAAAAATGATAATGCATCATTTTACTGGAGTTTTACTGGCTGTTTCAATTACACTCTTCCAATAATTGCTTTTCTTACTCGTTGCATTTGGTCTGATGCTCCATGCCATGCTTAGCTCCTCGCTGTGGAACTTTTATTAACGATTTTCAGCCATTTCAATTACAATCATGCAATTATTAATTTCATTATTCATTGTTGCATTTGGTCTGATGCTACATATGCTTAGCTCCTGATGTTGCCGCTGGAATGCTTGGCCCCGTGATTGCTGCTTGCAGCTATATTTATTATTATTATTCTTCCGACTGGGAGTCTATGGCAGCCCATAGAACCGAATGCGGGAAAGTTGTTTTGGTTTGACATTCTGATAGAGGACAGTGCCAACATTTAGTACACCAATTTTGGTGTGTCTAAGACATTCCCTCTAGCGCCACCAACTGTCCGAAATTTCACTTTAATTTTGTTAATAACTTTTTAACCGTAAGTCCAATCAACAAAATTCTTTTTTCCTCTGATTTCTGAGCTCATGCCGATTCGATTGCACCCTATGCCGTCATTTTTCGTCATAGAAATATGGCCGCCATTTTGAATTCTTTGAAAAACCTACTTTTTCGAACTCGTACTAGACGGTTTGTCCGATTCACACGAAAATTGAACCAGATCATCTTCAGGCAGTGCTGACCAAAAGTTATGCAAATCAAATTGATTCGTCAAACCGTTTTCGAAAAACGCTCAAACAAATTTTACAAAACGCTTAGAAAAACAGTCGTAAGGCTGTATCTCTGCAACGATTTATCGTATTCAGACCAAACCTGGTACATGTCATAACAAGCATGACCTGAGGCTACTTGCTGCGTTTCGGCGCAGCGCCACCTACTGGTCCGGAGATATGAAAAATTGCTATTTTTGCTTATAACTTCTAAACAGTTTGTCCAAAAATCATAACATTGGTCTTGTTAGATTCAGGGCAACATGCCGAGTCGACTGATATCAAATTTTACCATTTCGGCCATTTTGTCTGTCGGCCATTTTGAATTTTGTGCTAAAATGCTGTATTTTCAGAACGCATCAACGGATTGTTACGAAACATGGTATGGGTCATCAGCACAATGTCCTGAAGGAGTGTGAGAAGTTTCGAAACAGCGCCACCTAGTGGTGATCATACTTTTTTAAATGCTTATAACCTTGGGTGTGGTCGACTTATTTTCTCGAGACTCACCAAATTAGACTCCTGAAACCTTACAGAGTCCTACGATACCAAACATGCTAGGTTTCGCCTTACGGTTTGTGTAGCGTTGTGATTTAGCGCTTAAAAAACATCTGGCTATATCTTCGAAACCACTTGTCTGATCGAGACGAAACCACCGTCAGAAGTTCGAAAACATAGGTCGATAGCTATACGCCAATGCCCAAATGCCAAAATATTGATGGTAAGGTGTAGTAATATTCAATCAAAGTCAAGAGTCAGTCATTTTTTATGTGCTTTTTCATATAAATGTCTATAACTCTGAAGTGAATTGAGATATTTTCACCAAAATTGACACACATATGTATGGGCTCACTCTGAGCACACATAAAAAGAAATGGTGGGACTGAGCCTCTTGGTGGCGCTATAATAGAACAAAATATGAAATTATCGTTGACTTCAATACAGTTTTGTGAAATAAAATGCAATACTAAACAAATGCATTGATGTAATATTACGAAACTCAGAATGTGCCAACAACACCATCCCCTGAAGGTACTCAAAATATTTTGAAACACCGCCACCTAGTGGTCAACAGTTATAACTCAATTTAAATAAAGGCTAATAACTTTTGAATAAATCTGGCTATTGACATGACGCTGGTCTTTTTAGATTCCTTGGGTGAAGTCGAGAACATAGATACAAAGTTTTCCTTATTTGGCTGAACTTCCTGTCCGCCATTTTGATTAATGTTGAAAACTTACTTTTTCGAACTCCTCCTAGACCGTTAGTCAGATTTTCACCAAATTTGACGTGGATCATCTTCAGACCATGCTGGCAAAATGTTATGGATTTCGTTTCGATATACGAAACTGTTCTCATTTAGCGCATCAACGAAGCTGCTGGAAGGGTTCCAAAATGCATTTGAGGCTGTATCTCAGCAAAGCTTTGACATATTTGCACCAAACTTTGTATGTGTCATCGTCACCTCACACTGACCATTCCAAACTAATTTGGTAACACCGCCACCTATTGGTTACACGTGATAAGCAAATAAATCCTATTACTAGTTGTTGTGTTTATTGTTTTCAAGCCATTTTGCCTAAAATAATCTTAAAACCTTCTTAATTACTCATTCCTGCCGTTCGTCTGAAGCTTGCTTCTGTAGTGCTTGGCCCCGTTATTGCTGCTTGCAGCTATATTTATTATTATTATTATTATTCTTCCGACTGGGAGTCTATGGCAGCCCATAGAACCGAATGCGGGAAAGTTGTTTTGGTTTGACATTCTGATAGAGGACAGTGCCAACATTAAGTACACCAATTTTGGTGTGTCTAAGACATTCCCTCTAGCGCCACCAACTGTCCGAAATTTCACTTTAATTTTGTTAATAACTTTTTAACCGTAAGGCCAATCAACAAAATTCTTTTTTCCTCTGATTTCTGAGCTCAAGCCAATTCGATTGCACCCTATACCGTCACTTTCCGTCATAGAAATATGGCCGCCATTTAGAATTTTTTTAAAAACCTACTTTTTCGAACTCGTCCTAGACGGTTTGTCCGATTCACACGAAAATTGAACCAGATCATCTTCAGGCAGTGCTGACCAAAAGTTATGCAAATCAAATTGATTCGTCAAACCGTTTTCGATAAACGCTCGAACAAATTTTACGTAACGCTTACAAAAAGAGTCGTAAGGCTGTATCTCTGCAACGATTTATCGTATTCAGACCAAACCTGGTACATGTCATAACAAGCATGACTTGAGGCTACTTGCTGCGTTTCGGCGCAGCGCCACCTACTGGTCTGGAGATATGGAAAATTGCTATTTTTGCTTATAACTTCTAAACAGTTTGTCCAAAAATCATAACATTGGTCTTGTTAGATTCAGGGCAACATGCCGAGTCGACTGATATCCAATTTTACCATCTCGGCCATTTTGACTGTCGGCCATTTTGAATTTTGTGCTAAAATGCTGTATTTTCAGAACGCATCAACGGATTGTTACGAAACATGGTATGGGTCATCAGTACAATGTCCTGAAGGAGCGTGAGAAGTTTCGAAACAGCGCCACCTAGTGGTGATCATCCTTATTTAAATGCTTATAACCTTGGGTGTGGTCGACTTATTTTCTCGAGACTCACCAAATTGGACTCCTGAAACCTTACCGAGTCCAACGATACCAAACATTCTAGGTTTCGCCTTACGGTTTGTGTAGCGTTGTGATTTAGCGCTTAAAAAACATCTGGCTATATCTTTGAAACCGCTTGTCTGATCGAGACGAAACCACCGTCAGAAGTTCGAAAACATAGGTCGATAGCTATACACCAATGCCCAAATGCCAAAATATTGATAGTAAGGGGTAGTAATAATCAATCAAAGTCAAGAGTCAGTCAATTTTTACATGCTTTTTCATATAAATGCCCATAACTCTGAAGTGAATTGAGATATTTTCACCAAAATTGACACACATATTTATGGGCTCACTCTGAGCAAACATTAAAAAAAATGGTGGGACTGAGCCTCTTGGTGGCGCTATAATAGAACGAAACATGAAATTCTCATTGACTTCAATACAGTTTTGTGAAATAAAATGCTATACTAAACGAACGCATTGGTGTAATATTATGAAACTCAGAATGTGCCAACAACACCATCCCCTGAAGGTACTCAAAATATTTTGAAACAGCGCCACCAAGTGGTTTAAAGTTATAACTCAATTTACATAAAGGCTAATAACTTTTGAATACATCTGGCTGTTGACATGACACTGGTCTTTTTAGATTCCTTGGGTCAAGTCGAGAACATAGATATCAAGTTTTCCTTATTTGGCTGAACTTCCTGTTCGCCATTTTGATTAATGTTGAAAACCTACTTTTTCAAACTCCTCCTAGACCGTTAGTCAGATTTTCACCAAATTTGATGTGGATCATCTTCAGACCATGCTGGCAAAATGTTATGGATTTTGTGTCGATATAAGAAACGGTTCTCATTAAGCGCATCAACAAATTTGCTGGAAGTTTGCCAAAATGCATTTGAGGCTGTATCTCTGCAAAGCTTTGACATATTTGCACCAAACTTTGTATGTCTCATCGACACCTCACACTGACCATTCCACACTAATTTGGTAACAGCGCCTACTATTGGTTACAATTGATAAGCCAATAAATCCTATTACTAGTTGTTGTGTATGTTGTTTTCAAGCCATTTTGCCTAAAATAATCTTAAAACTGTCTTAATTACTCATTCCTGCCGTTCGTCTGAAGCTTGCTTCCGTAGTGCTTGGCCCCGTTATTGCTGCTTGCAGCTATATTTAGGGGCCAAGCACCGAAGGTGCGAAGGCACCTATTGTGTTTGTTGGCGTTATTATTATTCTTCCTCTTCTTCTTCCACCCCAAGTCTATGGTAGCCCATAGAACCGATTGCGGGAAAGTTGTATAATTTGGCACACTAATAGAGGACTGTCTGAACATTAACCGTAGCAAATTTGAAGTCTCTAACTCAAACTCTCTAGCGCCACCAATTGTCTAAACTTTCAAAAACTTCATGCTAATAACTCTTGAACCGTAAGCCACAAAATGAAAATTCTTTTTTCCTGTGATTCCTTGGCTCACGCCGAGTCGAATGGACACCGAAATTCAAAAATCGCAAGGTTTAGTTTTTTCGCTATCGTCAATTGTTCGTAAAACCTACTTTTTCGAACTCGTCCTAGGCCGTTGCACCGATTGTCACGAAAATTGAATCAGATAATCTTCAGACCATGCTGGCAAAAAGTTATGGAATTCAAGTTGATTTCTCAAACCGTTTCCGAATAGCTCATGAACGAATTCTTCGAAAAGCACGCAAACGTGAACGTGAGGCTATATCTCCGCAACGGTTAGGCCTATTGAGACCAATCTTGGTGGGTCTTATAACAACCATTCCCTGGGACTACCTGCAGTGTTTCGGCGCTGTGCCCCCTAGTGGTCAGGAGATATGAAAAATGCATGTTTTTGCTCATAACTTCTGAACGGTTTTGCCAAAAATCACAAAAGTGGTGTCTTTAGATTCAGTGCATCATTCCAAGTCGAATGATACCGAATTTTCCCAATTCGGCCATTTTGGGCGTCGGCCATTTTGGATTTAGTTGTAAATTGCTGTATCTTAAGAATGAAGTTCCGTATCGTTTCGCAAATAATTACAAAAATGTCCGGCTCCATGCCCTGAATGTACACAAAAAAATTGGGGTCAGCGCCACCTTGTGGTCAATAGTTATAACGATTTTTTCGAAAAATGCTAATAACTTTTGCATACATTAGCCTATTGTAACAAAGCTAATGTTGATAGATTCCTTGGGTCATGCCGAGAACACCGATACCCCATTTGTCAATTTTGGCAAAATTTCCTGTCTGCCATTTTGATTCATGTTGAAAACCTACTTTTTCGAACTCCTCCTAGACCGTTGCTCAGATTTTCACCAAATTTGATTTGGATCATCTTCAGACCATGCTGGCAAAAAGTTATGGAATTTGTGTCGATACACGTAACCGTTTTCAATTAGCGTACCAACGAATTTGCTGAAAGATGCCAAACTGCATCTGAGGCTGTATCTCTGCAAAGGTTGGAGATATTTACACAAAACTTAATATGTGACATTGTCAAATCACATTGACCACGCCACATCATTTTGGTCACAGCACCACCTATTGGTCAAGAGTAATAAACCAATCAATAACCGCTAATTATTACATTTCCAATAATGCTAATAACTTTTGATTGCATTAGCCTATTATCATGAAACATGTCTCAGAATGTTCCTTGGGACATGCCGACAACATACATACCAATTATGTCATATTAAGCAAAACTTCCTGTCCGCCATTTTGATTCATGTTGAAAACCTTTTTTTTTAAACTCATCCTCAACCGTTTGTCTGATTTTCACCAAAATTTAATCAGATCATCTTCAGACCGTGTTGACAAAGAGTTATGGATTTCGTGTCAAATGACGAAACCGTTTTTGTAAAGCGCTGCTTCAGATGTCAGGCATCTTCACAAAATGAGTCTGAGGCTATATCTCTGCATATACACACACACACACACACACAGAAAGAGAAGTACATGCCCACACATTTTGTTGTATGTAGATATTTGAAATAAATTATAGGTGACACATAACTCACAGAAAGACTTCTTTTCTTACATTTCTATGTCAGGTTTCATTGCATTCATATTCTGACATAATAGTAAACATTTGATATACATGTATGAATAAATTGTTGAACTTTCACTCAATGTGATCTTAAATGCTTGAACAGTAATATTAAATAATAGTAATATATATTTTTCTAGATGAATCAATCATCGAGACAATGAACTGTAATGTTTTAGTCTTTAGTGAGCCCATTAGTGGTCTTCCAGTGACATCTAGTGGTCGTAAATGCAATTTATCATACAACACTGTCTCTTTAACCTTTATAACTGTTATATGTTGTCTTAATTTCATTCCAAAGAAGCATACGCAATTTATGTATAATTTCACAGTCTAGATAATAGTACTGCACTGATTTTAAATAACCTAGATATGGCTGACAGTAAAAGAATAGAACAGAATTACAGACACACACAAACATTAATACTCAATAAGCATGCTTAAGCCCACACACAGATGCACACATTTTGTTATATATATAGATAATTAAAATAAATGATGGGTGATAAAACCTATTGCAAGTCTTCTGTTTTTATGGGCTTCTATGTCATTTTTCAGGTTCCATTGCAATCATAATCTGGCATAATTATAAACATTAGATATATCTGTATGAATAAATTGGTAAACTTTGACTCAATGTGATCTGAAATGCTTGAACAGTAATATTAAATAATAGTAATATACATTTTTTCTAGATGAATTCCTCAACAAGCCAATAAGCTGTAATGTTTTAGTCTTTAGTGAGCTCATTAGTGGTCTTCCGGTGACATCTAGTGGTTATAATTGCAATTTTTTATTCAACACTGGGTTTTGAAGCTTTATACATATTACAGTGTTCTTTTTTACCTAATCTCTGTTAAATTTTGCATGATTATTTAGAAAAAATACAGATCTAATGCATGTGTGATTATATTACCCCTTTTTTTTGCAGTTTAATGCCATTCACAACAGAAATCTTTTGTTTTTTAGGCCATTTTAACTGTTATAGCACCAGCTATTTTCTGATCTTAATGAAACTTTGCATGCTTGGTGGGTCATCTTTCACATGTTATAACCAAGTTTCATAAAGTTTTGAGTTTTTGTTTCAGTTTTATAGGCTTTAGGTTACATGTGGCCACGGCCCTTTCCTAAATGACCTCTTATAGCTAACCAAAGGACAAAATGCAACATATTTTTGAAAATTATTGATCTAGAGAGTCCAGAGAATATTATTGCAGTGGTTTGATCAAGACTGAACAAAAAACCAGGTGACCCAAAACATTCAAATTCGTGGACCAATTTTACGAAAAAGGCTATAACTCGGGAACAAAATGAGATATCTTCACCAAACTCAGAACTCATATGCATGAACAAAAACTTTAGTCAAATTATTATTTTTTTTCCATATCTGCCACTTGGTGGCGCTACAGGATGAAAAAAAATCAAATGGCTATAACTAAGCAACCGTTGATCCAATCAACTTGAAAATTGATATGGCCCAATGTGGCACAAGTGCTCTATGAGGAATTTCACTTATCTTAAAAAACATGGTCGCCATTGGCCAAATAACTTTAAGCACCTATTTGGGAAGGTTAATGGAAGTCGATCGGAACGAAACTCGGTGGGCATGTTCGACTCATTGCCCTAAAGGTCTGTAAGTATTTTCAAAGAAATTGCCCACAACATTGTCACCTCCCACAGAACACAACAAAGCGATTTGATTACAGCGCCACCTATTTTCCAAAAATGATAATGCATCATTTTACTGGAGTTTTACTGGCTGTTTCAATTACACTCTTCCAATAATTGCTTTTCTTACTCGTTGCATTTGGTCTGATGCTCCATGCCATGCTTAGTTCCTCGCTGTGGAACTTTTATTAACGATTTGCAGCCATTTCAATTACAATCATGCAATTATTAATTTCATTATTCATTGTTGCATTTGGTCTGCATAGCTCCTGATGTTGCCGCTGGAATGCTTGGCCCCGTGATTGCTGCTTGCAGCTATATTTATTATTATTATTCTTCCTCTTCTTCCACCCCAAGTCTATGGTAGCCCATAGAACCGATTGCGGGAAAGTTGTATAATTTGGCACACTAATAGAGGACTGTCTGAACATTAACCGTAGCAAATTTGAAGTCTCTAACTCAAACTCTCTAGCGCCACCAATTGTCTAAACTTTCAAAAACTTGATGCTAATAACTCTTGAACCGTAAGCCACAAATTGAAAATTCTTTTTTCCTGTGATTCCTTGGCTCATGCCGAGTCGAATGGACACCGAAATTCAAAAATCGCAAGGCTTAGTTTTTTCGGTATCGTCAATTGTTCGTAAAACCTACTTTTTCGAACTCGTCCTAGGCCGTTGCACCGATTGTCACGAAAATTGAATCAGATAATCTTCAGACCATGCTGGCAAAAAGTTATGGAATTCAAGTTGATTTCTCAAACCGTTTCCGAATAGCTCATGAACGAATTCTTCGAAAAGCACGCAAACGTGAACGTGAGGCTATATCTCCGCAACGGTTTGGCCTAATGAGACCAATCTTGGTGGGTCTTATAACAACCATTCCCTGGGACTACCTGCAGTGTTTCGGCGCTGTGCCCCCTAGTGGTCAGGAGATATGAAAAATGCATGTTTTTGCTCATAACTTCTGAACGGTTTTGCCAAAATTCACAAAAGTGGTGTCTTTAGATTCAGTGCATCATTCCGAGTCGAATGATACCGAATTTTCCCAATTCGGCCATTTTGGGCGTCGGCCATTTTGAATTTAGTTGTAAATTGCTGTATCTTAAGAATAAAGTTCCGTATCGTTTCGCAAATAATTACAAAAATGTCCGGCTCCATGCCCTGAATGTACACAAAAAAATTGGGGGCAGCGCCACCTTGTGGTCAATAGTTATAACGATTTTTTCGAAAAATGCTAATAACTTTTGCATACATTAGCCTATTGTAACAAAGCTGATGTTGATAGATTCCTTGGGTCATGTCGAGAACACCGATACCCCATTTGTCAATTTTGGCAAAATTTCCTGTCCGCCATTTTGATTCATGTTGAAAACCTACTTTTTCGAACTCCTCCTAGACCGTTGCTCAGATTTTCACCAAATTTGATTTGGATCATCTTCAGACCATGCTGGCAAAAGTTATGGAATTTGTGTCGATACACGTAACCGTTTTCAATTAGCGTACCAACAAATTTGCTGGAAAGATGCCAAACTGCATCTGAGGCTGTATCTCTGCAAAAGTTGGAGATATTTACACAAAACTTAATATGTGACATTGTCACATCACATTGACCACGCCACATCATTTTGGTCACAGCGCCACCTATTGGTCAAGAGTAATAAACCAATCAATAACCGCTAATTATTACATTTCCAATAATGCTAATAACTTTTGATTGCATTAGCCTATTATCATGAAACATGTCTCAAAATGTTCCTTGGCAACATACATACCAATTATGTCATATTAAGCAAAACTTCCTGTCCGCCATTTTGATTCATGTTGAAAACCTTTTTTTTTAAACTCATCCTCAACCGTTTGTCTGATTTTCACCAAAATTGAATCAGATCATCTTCAGACCGTGCTGACAAAAAGTTATGGATTTCGTGTCAATAGACGAAACCGTTTTTGTACAGCGCTGCTTCAGATGTCAGGCATCTTCACAAAATGAGTCTGAGGCTATATCTCTGCAAAGCTTTGTTGTAATTAAGCCAAACTTGTGTGTGCCATTGTCTAACATGGAGAATAGGCTCACAGACACTCACACACAGAAATGAAATGGTTCAACTATTATATGAATAATCAATAAGCATGATTACACACACACACACACAGAGAGAGAAGTACATGCCCACACATTTTGTTGTATGTAGATATTTGAAATAAATTATAGGTGACACACAACTCACAGAAAGACTTCTTTTCTTACATTTCTATGTCAGGTTTCATTGCATTCATATTCTGACATAATAGTAAACATTTGATATACATGTATGAATAAATTGTTGAACTTTCACTCAATGTGATCTTAAATGCTTGAACAGTAATATTAAATAATAGTAATATATATTTTTCTAGATGAATCAATCATCGAGACAATTAACTGTAATGTTTTAGTCTTTAGTTAGCCCATTAGTGGTCTTCCAGTGACATCTAGTGGTCGTAAATGCAATTTATCATACAACACTGTCTCTTTAACCTTTATAACTGTTATATGTTGTCTTAATTTCATTACAAAGAAGCATACGCAATTTATGTATAATTTCACAGTCTAGATAATAGTACTGCACTGATTTTAAATAACCTAGATATGGCTGACAGTAAAAGAATAGAACAGAATTACAGACACACACAAACATGAAATGTTTAAACTACTATATTAATACTCAATAAGCATGCTTAAACCCACACACAGATGCACACATTTTGTTATATATATAGATAATTAAAATAAATGATGGGTGATAAAACCTATTGCAAGTCTTCTGTTTTTATGGGCTTCTATGTCATTTTTCAGGTTTCATTGCAATCATAATCTGGCATAATTATAAATATTAGATATATCTGTATGAATAAATTGGTAAACTTTGACTCAATGTGATCTGAAATGCTTGAACAGTAATATTAAATAATAGTAATATACATTTTTTCTAGATGAATCCCTCAACAAGCCCATAAACTGTAATGTTTTAGTCTTTAGTGAGCTCATTAGTGGTCTTCCGGTGACATCTAGTGGTTATAATTGCAATTTTTTATTCAACACTGGGTTTTGAAGCTTTATAAATATTACAGTGTTCTTTTTTACCTAATCTCTGTTAAATTTTGCATGATTGTTTAGAAAAAATACAGATCTAATGCATGTGTGATTATATTACCCCTTTTTTTTGCAGTTTAATGCCATTCACAACAGAAATCTTTTGTTTTTTAGGCCTGCTTAAATGTTATCTAACCAAAGGACAAAATACAACATATTTTTTCAAAGTTATTGATCTAGAGAGTCCTGAGAATATTACTGCAGTGGTTTGATCAAGACTGTACAAAAAACCAGGTGACCCAAAGCATTCAAATTCGTGGACCAATTTTACGAAAAAGGCTATAACTCGGGAACAAAATGAGATATCTTCACCAAACTCAGAACTCATATGCATGAACAAAAACTTTAGTCAAATTATTATTTTTTTTTTCCATATCTGCCACTTAGTGGCGCTACAGGATGAAAAAAAAAATCAAATGGCTATAACTAAGCAACCGTTGATCCAATCAACTTGAAAATTGATATGGCCCAATGTGGCACAAGTGCTCTATGAGGAATTTCACTTATCTTAAAAAACATGGCCGCCGTTGGCCAAACAACTTTAATTACCTATTTGACAAGGTTAATGGAAGTCGATCGGAACGAAACTCGGTGGGCATGTTCGACTCATTGCCCTAAAGGTCTGTAAGTATTTTGAAAGAAATTGCCCACAACATTGTCACCTCCCACAGAACACAACAAAGCGATTTGATTACAGCGCCACCTATTTTCCAAAAATGATAATGCATCATTTTACTGGAGTTTTACTGGCTGTTTCAATTACACTCTTCCAATAATTGCTTTTCTTACTCGTTGCATTTGGTCTGATGCTCCATGCCATGCTTAGCTCCTCGCTGTGGAACTTTTATTAACGATTTTCAGCCATTTCAATTACAATCATGCAATTATTAATTTCATTATTCATCGTTGCATTTGGTCTGATGCTACATATGCTTAGCTCCTGATGTTGCCGCTGGAATGCTTGGCCCCGTGATTGCTGCTTGCAGCTATATTTCTTCTTCTTCTTCTTCCTCTTCTTCCGCCGCAAGTCTATGGCAGCCCATAGAACCGATTGCAGGAAAGTTGTATAATTTGGCACACTCATAGAGGACAGTCCTAACATTAACTATAGCAAATTTGAAGTCTCTATCTCCAACTCTCTAGCGCCACCACTTGTCCAAACTTTCAATATTTATATACTAATAACTTTTGAACCGTAAGCCAGAAAATGGAAATTCTTTTTTCCTCTGAATCCTTGGATCAAGCCAAGTCGAATGAATCCCGAAATTCAAAAATCGCAAGGTTTAGTTTTTTCGCTATTTTCAATTATTCGAAAAACCTACTTTTTGCAAGTGAGGCTATATCTCGGCAACGGTTTGTCATATTGAGACCAAACTTGGTCTGTGTTATAACCAGCATGACCTGAGACTACCTGCAGTGTTTCGACACAGCGCCACCTAGTGGTCAAGAGATATGAAAAATGCATATTTTGGCTTATAATTTCTGAATGGTTTGGCCAAAAATCACACAACTTATCTCGAGTCGAATGATATCCAATTTTCCCGTGTCGCCATTTTAGGCGTCGGCCATTTTGAATTATGTTTTAAAATGCTGTATTTTTTGAACGCAGCATCGTATCGTTTCGCAAATAATTACAAAAATATTCGGCTCCATGCCCTGAAGGTACTCAAAAAGTTTGGTGGAAGCGCCACCTTGTGGCCAATAGTTATAATGAAATATCACATAAATGCTAATAACTTTTGAATACATTAGACTATTAAAATTAAAATGGTCTCACTATATTCTGTGTGTGATGCTGAGAGCATTGGTACCAATTATGCAAAAATTGGCCTTACTTCCTGTCCGCCATTTTGCTTAATGTTGAAAACATACTTTTTCAAAAGTAGATATAATCAATCAATCAATCAATCAATCAATCACCTTTATTTATATATTGCTTTAAACAAAATACATTGCGTCAAAGCACTGAACAACATTCATTTGGAAAACAGTGTGTCAATAATGCAAAATGATAGTTAAAGGCAGTTCATCATTGAATTCAGTTATGTCATCTCTGTTCAGTTTAAATAGTGTCTGTGCATTTATTTGCAATCAAATCAATGATATCGCTGTAGATGAAGTGACCCCAACTAAGCAAGCCAGAGGCGACAGCGGCAAGGAACCGAAACTCCATCGGTGACAGAATGGAGAAAAAAACCTTGGGAGAAACCAGGCTCAGTTGGGGGGCCAGTTCTCCTCTGACCAGACGAAACCAGTAGTTCAATTCCATGCTGCAGCAAAGTCAGATTGTGCAGAAGAATCATCTGTTTCCTGTGGTCTTGTCCTGGTGGTCCTCTGAGACAAGGTCTTTACAGGGGATCTGTATCTGGGGCTCTAGTTGTCCTGGTCTCCGCTGTCTTTCAGGGCAGTAGAGGTCCTTTCTAGGTACTGATCCACCATCATGTCTGGATACGTACTGGATCCGGGTGACTGCAGTGACCCTCTGATCTGGATACAGACTGGATCTGGTGGCCACGGTGACCTCGGAACAAGAGAGAAACAGACAAATATTAGCGTAGATGCCATTCTTCTAATGATGTAGAAGGTACATAGGTTGTTATGTGAAGTGTTTCCGGTTCCGGTTTACCTAATTAGAAGTAGAATTTACAATTTTGGCTATATGAAGTTTACACAGAACTAAATAATGATCTGAGATATCATCACTTGGCTGAATAATTTCAACACTATCAACATCAATTCCATGTGACAGTATTAAATCTAGAGTATGATTTCGACAATGAGTAGGTCCTGAAACAAGTTGTCTAACACCAAGAGTTTAGAATGTCTATAAATGCTGATCCCAATGCATCTTTTTCATTATCGACATGGATATTAAAATCACCAACTATTAATTAATTAATGCAGCCTAAAAATCCTTTAACGGATTTGGATATTAAAAGCATATTAGTATGTTATGTGTATGCCAGGTTAAAGAGATGGGTCTTTAATCTAGATTTAAACTGCAAGAGTGTGTCTTCCTCCGGAGAAATGTTATGTAGGTTATTCCAGAGTTTAGGCGCCAAATAGGAAAAGGACCTGCCGCCCGCAGTTGATTTTGATATTCTAGGTATTATCAAATTGCCTGAGTTTTGAGAATGTAGCGGACGTAGAGGAGTATAATGTAAAAGGAGCTCATTCAAATATTGAGGTGCTAAACCATTCAGGGCTTTATAAGTAATAAGCAATATTTTAAAATCTATACGATGCTTGATAGGGAGCCAGTGCAGTGATGACAGGACCAGGCTAATATGGTCATACTTCCTGGTTCTAGTAAGAACTCTTCCTGCTGCATTTTGGACTAGCTGTAGTTTGTTTACTAAGCATGCAGAACAAACACCCAATAAAGCATTACAATAATCTAACCTTGAAGTCATAAATGCATGGATTAACATTTCTGCATTTGAAATTGAGAGCATAGGCCGTAATTTAGATATATTTTTGAAATGGAAAAATGCAGTTTTACAAATGCTAGAAACGTGGCTTTCTAAGGAAAGATTGCGATCAAATAGCACACCTAGGTTCCTAACTGATGACGAAGAATTGACAGAGCAACCATCAAGTCTTAGACAGTGTTCTAGGTTATAACAAGCAGAGTTTTAGGTCCTACAATTAACACCTCTGTTTTTTCAGAATTTAGCAGTAAGAAATTACTCGTCATCCAATTTTTTATATCGACTATGCATTCCATTAGTTTTTCAAATTGTTGTGTTTCACTGGGCCACGAATAAATATAGAGTTGAGTATCATCAGCATAACAATGAAAGCTAACACCATGTTTCCTGATGATATCTCCCAAGGGTAACATATAAAACGTGAAGAGTAGCGGCCCTAGTACTGAGCCTTGAGGTACTCCATACTGCACTTGTGATCGATATGATACATCTTCATTCCCTGCTACGAACTGATGGCGGTCATATAAGTACGATTTAAACATGCTAATGCACTTCCACTGATGCCAACAAAGTGTTCAAGTCTATGCAAAAGAATGCTGTGGTCAATTGTGTCAAACGCAGCACTAAGATCCAATAAAACTAAAAGAGAGATACAACCACGATCAGATGATAAGAGCAGATCATTTGTAACTCTAAGGAGAGCAGTCTCAGTACTATGATACGGTCTAAATCCTGACTGTAAATCCTCACATATACCATTTTTCTCTAAGAAGGAATATAATTGTGAGGATACCACCTTTTCTAGTATCTTGGACAGAAAAGGGAGATTCGAGATTGGTCTATAATTAACTAGTTCTAATTATTATTATTTATTTTTTTATGAGAGGCTTAATAACAGCCAGTTTGAAAGTTTTGGGGACAAATCCTAGTGACAATGAGGAATTAATAATAGTCAAAAGAGGACCTATGACTTCTGGAAGCACCTCTTTTAGGAGTTTAGATGGTATAGGGTCTAACATACATGTTGTTGGTTTAGATGATTTAACAAGTTTATACAATTCTTCCTCTCCTATAGTAGAGAATGAGTGGAACTGTTCCTCAGGGGGTCTATAGTGCACTGTCTGATGTGATACTGTAGCTGACGGCTGAATGGTTGCAATTTTATCTCTAATAGTATCAATTTTAAAAGTAAAGTAGTTCATAACGTCATTACTGCTGTGGTGTTGGGAAATGTCAACACTTGTCGAGGCTTTATTTTTCGTTCATTTAGCCACTGTATTGAATAAATACCTGGGGTTATGTTTGTTATCTTCTAAAAGAGAAGAAAAGTAATCAGATCTAGCAGTTTTTAATGCTTTTCTGTAGGATATGTTACTTTCCTGCCAAGCAATACGAAATACCTCTAGTTTTGTTTTCCTCCAGCTGCGCTCCATTTTTCGGGCTGCTCTCTTTAGGGTGTGAGTATGCTCATTATACCATGGTGTCAAACTGTTTTCCTTAACCTTCCTTAAGCGTAAAGGAGCAACTGTATTTAAAGTGCTGGAAAAGAGAGAGTCCATAGTTTCTGTTACATCATCAAGTTGTTGGATATGCTAAGAAATTTGGATACAGGTTGTCTAACACCAAGAGTTTAGAATGTCTATAAATGCTGATCCCAATGCATCTTTTTCATTATCGACATGGATATTAAAATCACCAACTATTAAAACTTTATCTGCAGCCAGAACCAACTCGGATGTAAAATCACCAAACTCTTTAATAAAGTCTGTATGGTGGCCTGTATACAGTAGCCTGTACAAACATAACAGGGGATTTATCATTAACATTTGTTTCTCTGGATAATGTTATATGCAGCACCATTACTTCAAACGAGTTATACTTGAAGCCTGCCCTCTGAGAAATCCTGAAAACGTTGTTATAAATTGTAGCAACACCTCCGCTTTTGCGTTTTAGACGTGGCTCGTGTTTATAACAGTCATCTTGGGGGGTGGACTCATTTAAAATAATATAATCATCAGGTTTTAGCCAGGTTTCTGTCAGATTATCATATTATTTACAAAAAGTGTTTTCGTAGAAAGGGATCTGATATTCAATAAGCCAAGTTTTATCATTTGTTTATCCATATTGCATTTGTTTTTTTA
The DNA here is from genome assembly GCF_023724105.1 of Carassius gibelio. Classification (NCBI taxonomy): domain Eukaryota; kingdom Metazoa; phylum Chordata; class Actinopteri; order Cypriniformes; family Cyprinidae; genus Carassius; species Carassius gibelio. The sequence goes on along the minus strand of NC_068412.1, from coordinate 1,954,496 downwards.
TTTGTTGAACCTCAATTAAATTATTAACCTTAACTTGGTTTGGACGTTTTTTTGTATTTTCTAGTTCGGGGAACAGACACAGTCTCTAATGTGTGATATCTAGGTGAAAGAGTCTCTATGTGCTGAGAATTAGCTGACCTCTGTGACGGGAGGCAGCTAGCAGACGGTCGGTTTAGCCAGTCTGTCTGCTTCCTGACCTGGGCCCCAGTTAGTCAAGTATGATCTCTAAGACTATTTATGATCTACTAAGTACGATGTCAGACACTGTAATATGCTCTGGTCCCCTTCCTGCTTACCGTGGTGAAGAGATGCATAGCAGATTGTTATCACTCAATGGCTGGATGTCTAAGTGGTGCCCACAGAATAACATAGGTTTCAGAGACAATTGGACGAGCTTTTGATGCAGACCTGACCTGTTGAAAAAGAGATTGTCTTCCTCCCTCCTGGGGTGGCTCCGCTCTTCTCTCTAGAAATATGGCACATAGTTTAGCACAGTGTTAATTTCGTTGACGAAGACTATGACGAAAAATATTCGTCAACTAACCTTTTTCACGGACAAAAACTAAATAAAAACTAAATAAAAAGTCAGATATGATGATGAAAAACGTGACGAAATATAACTGACACTTTAGTCAACGAATAAAAATGAGACGAAAATATATGGGAGGGACGAATGGAGAAGAGATCCAATCAGTGCGAATCTTTGAGGGTAGGTTGATCTATGCAAAAGCAGCCAAGCCATTATAAAAAGCCGCGGCAAATGCAAGCGCAACAGCTAAACAAACGCAGCAGCAGTTACACAGAAAAGAGAACAAAGATGAGTTTGCAGAAATTCGCCCAGTTTCGAGGACGTTTTCATAACAGTTAAGTTGTTTACACAGGGAACTACACTGCAACCTTTTGAAATGCCATTGCGACCCAAATTTTTATGGGGTCGTAAATGTATCACTGATTATTTTTGTACCTACTTATGTGTAATGCTATGTTTTAATATGAGCATTTATTAAAACAGAAATGTGTATTTTAAGAATACGTTTTATAACGTGCTCCAAGCATTCAACACATCAAGTTGGCTTCAGCCCCGCGATGCGGGAAAGTTGAACTGAGCAGAGCAGCTGGTTACTCGCGTAACACTGAACCGAGCTCTCTTTCAGGACGTTTGCGTCCTCCTGCACCCTGAACGAACAAATACAAATCGCATTTTAAATAAACATAAGAAAAAGAGCGAAAAGTGAAAGAGCTCAATTCAGCAGCGTGGTGTTCTGGTGTTCAGGGAGCAAGCAGAGACGCGTCTCAAAGTCTTCTTGCTTTTGTACCGACAACAAATACATACTAAATATGTCGAAATACCCGTCTTGGAAAGTGTGTTCGAAAAAGTCTATAGTTATGTCTTCAGTGAAAGTAAAGAGTTGGAAAGAAATCGGATGCGTATCTTTATAATGGATGCATTTGTCTCTTAAAGTGACCGCGCCTAATTTACTAGCTCTGCTGTCAGTGTCTTTAATGTATGAAAATGAAAGTAAATCACTCACTGCTCTTGATTGAATTACTTTGTAGTTTTAACAAGAATTTATCCAAAGTCAATCCGAAAATCAGATAGAATAGATTATATTGTTTTACTAGTGACTAAAAAAAAAAAAATATTAGGGACCTGTGCATGTTTTGCTTAAGTGTTTCTTTCTTTAATTTCTAATGCAACCTTTTCACACCACAGACTGAACCAAATTAAGCATTGCATCAGACATTATCAAGATTAATTTGTTGTTCTGACACAGTTTAACCCTGAGTTATTGTCATATTTTATTACCAATTTCTAAACTACAGCAAATAAACTGTGATATTGTAAGAAACGTTGAAGGTGTCTGAATACATTTTGGTTTGATTGTGTATTTTATTTTACAGTGAAGACTATGCAGTGCTATTTTAAATGAACAAAAACAAACTTAAAAAAATGTAAACTTTGTGTAAATAGCACAAATAAAGAAATAGAATGAACATACAATACAAATATAATATAGGTGGTTGTCTATTTCAATAATACTGTACTTCATCTTGAAAGAATGTCATATGCATTGCATATCATTCAGGACGAATGCATATCTTTTTCAGAGAGCATGTATATTTTTCATTGAGAGCAGGCCTTATGTTTATTTTATAAATACCATTCCATAACACACTGATGGAAACATTTAGTCAAGTCAACTAAGTTGACTTTGTTCTACTAAAAATAAACTAGACTAAGACTAAAAGACTTAAGACTAGACTAAGACTAAAACTCTTATGATATATAGTCGACTAAAACTAGACTAAGACTAAAACATTTCAGATGACTAAAATGTGACTAAAACTAAATGGTGTGTTATTCAAAAGACTAAGACTAAGACTAAATCCGAATTTGCTGTCAAAATTAACACTGGTTTAGCATTTATACTTGACCAACTGGGGCACAGGTCATGAAGCAGACAGAGTGGCTAAGCCGATCGTCTGCTAGTCGCCTCACGTCACAGAGGTCAGTTAATTCTCAGCAGATAGAGACTCTTTCACCTAGATATCACACTATAGAGACAATATTAACATTAAAAACAAAACACGTCCAAACCAATTTAAGAGTAAAATTTAATTGAGGTTCAACAAATGCAATATGGATAAACAAATGATAAAGCTTGGATTATTGAATATCAGATCCCTTTCTACGAAAGCACTTTTTGTAAATAATATGATCACTGATCATAATCTAGATGTGCTCTGTTTGACAGAAACGATTACATTATTTTAAATGAGTCCACCCCCCCAAGATTACTGTTATGAACATGAGCCGCATCCAAAAGGCAAAGGGGGTGGTGTTGCTTCAATTTATAATAACGTTTTCAGGATTTCTCAGAGGGCAGGCTTCAAGTATAACTGATTTGAAGTAATGGTGCTTCATATAACATTATCCAGAAAAACAAATGTTAATGATAAATTCCCTTTGATGTTTTTACTGGCTACTGTATACAGGCCACCAGGGCAACATACAGACTTTATTAAAGAGTTTGCTGATTTTACATCCGAGTTAGTTCTGGCTGCAGATAAAGATTTAATAGTAGGTGATTTTAATATCATGTTGATAATGAAAAAGATGCATTGGGATCAGCATTTATAGACACTCTGACCTCTATTGGGGTTAAACAACACGTTTCAGGACCAACTCATTGTCAAATTAATACTCTAGATTTAATACTGTCACATGGAATTGATGTTGATGGAGTTGAAATTATGCAGCCAAGTGATGATATCTCAAATCATTATTTAGTTTTGTGAAAACTTCATATAGCCAAAACTGTAAATTCTACTTCTTGTTACAAGTATGATATCCAAAACCTCAAAACAACTTGATGATGTAACAAAAACTATGGACTCTCTCTTTTCTGCATTATAAATACAGTTGCTCATTTACGCTTAAGGAAGGTCTGACACCATGGTATAATGAGCATACTCGCACCCTAAAGAGAGCAGCCCGGAAAATGGAGCGCAGCTGGAGGAAAACAAAACTAGAGGTATTTCATATTGCTTGACTTGAAAGCAACCTATCCTACATAAAAGCATTAAAAACTGCTAGATCTGATTACTTTTCTTCTCTTTTAGAAGAATAAAAAACCTAATCCCAGGTATTTATTCAATACGGTGGCTAAATTAACGAAAAATAAAGCATCAACAAGTGTTGACATTTCCCAAAATCACACCAGTTATGACTTTATGAACTAACTTTACTTCTAAAATCGATACTATTCAATATAAAATTGTAACCATTCAGCCGTCAGCTACAGTATCACATCAGACAGTGCACAATAAATCCACTGAGGAACAGTTCCACTCATTCTCTCCTATAGGAGAGGAAGAATTGTATAAATTGTTAAATCATCTAAACCAACAACATGTATGTTAGACCCTATTCCATCTAAGCTCCTAAAAGGGGTGCTCCCAGAAGTCATAGATCCTCTTCTGACTATTATTAATTCCTCATTGTCATTAGGATATTTCCCCAAAACTTTCAAACTGGCTGTTATTAAGCCTCTCATCAAAAAAAAAAAAAACACAACTTGACCCCAAATAACTAGTTAATTATAGACCGATCTGGATTCTCCCTTTTCTGTCCAAGATACTAGAAAAGGTAGTATCCTCACAATTATATTCCTTTTTAGAGAAAAATAGTATCTGTGAGAATTTCCGGTCAGGATTTAGACTGTTTCATAGTACTGAGACTGCTCTCCTTAGAGTTACAAATGAACTGATCTTATCATCTGATCGTGGTTGTATCTCTCTATTAGTGCTATTGGATCTTAGTGCTGCATTCGACACTATTGACCACAACATTCTTTTGCATAGACTTGAACACTTTGTTGCCATTAATGGAAGTTCATTAGCATGGATTAAATCGTACTTATATGACTGCCATCAATTTGTAGCAGTAAATGAAGAGGTATCATATCGATCACAAGTGCAGCATGGAGTACCTCAAGGCTCAGTACTAGGGCCGCTACTCTTAACGCTTTACATGTTACCCTTGGGAGATATCATCGGGAAACATGGTGTTAGCTTTCACTTTTATGCTGATAATACTTTGCTCTATATTTCTTCGCGGCCCGGTGAATTAGAACAACTAATGGAATGCATAGTCGATATAAAAAACTGGATGACGAGTAATTTCTTACTGCTAAATTCTGAAAGGTGGTGTTAATTATAGGATCTAAAAACTCTTCATGTAATAACCTAGAACACTGTCTAAGACTTGATGGCTGGTCTGTCAATTATTCGTCATCAGTTAGGAAACTAAGTGTGCTATTTGATCGCAATCTTTCCTTAGAAAGCCATTTTTCTAGCATTTGTAAAACAGCATTTTTCCATCTCAAAAATATATTTAAATTACGGCCTATGCTCTCAATGTCAAATGCAGAAAGGTTAATCCATGCATTTATGACCTCAAGGTTAGATTATTGAAATGATTTATTGGGTGGTTGTTCTGCACGCTTAGTAAACAAACTACAGCTAGTCCAAAATGCAGCAGCAAGAGTTCTTATTAGAACCAGGAAGTATGACCATATTAGCCCGGTCCTGTCAACACTGCACTGGCTCCCTATCAAACATCGTATATATTTTAAAATATTGCTTATTACTTATAAAGCCCTGAATGGTTTAGCACCTCAGTATTTGAATGAGCTCCTTTTACATTATAATCCTCTACATCCGCTACGTTCTCAAAACTCTTTTGCAGTTTAAATCTAGATTAAAGACCCATCTCTTTAACATGGCTTACACATAACATACTAATATGCTTTTAATATCAAAATCCGTTAAAGTATTTTTAGGCTGCATTAATTAGGTAAACCGGAACCGGGAACACTTCCCATAACACCCTATGTACTTGCTACATCATTAGAAGAATGGCATCTACGCTAATATTTGTCTGTTTCTCTCTTATTCCGAGGTCACCGTAGCCACCAGATCCAGTCTGTATCCAGATCAGAGGGTCACTGCAGTCACCCGGATCCAGTTCGTATCCAGACCAGATGGTGGATCAGTACCTAGAAAGGACCTCTACAGCCCTGAAAGACAGCGGAGACCAGGACAATTAAAGCCCCAGATACAGATCCCCTGTAAAGACCTTGTCTCAGAGGACCACCGGGACAAGACTACAGGAAACAGATGATTCTTCTGCACAATTCTGGCTTTGCTGCAGCCTGGAATTTAACTACTGGTTTCGTCTGGTCAGAGGAGAACTGGCCCCCCAACTGAGCCTGGTTTCTCCCAAGGTTTTGTTCTCCATTCTGTCACCGATGGAGTTTCGGTTCCTTGGCGCTGTTGCCTCTGGCTTGCTTAGTTGGGGTCACTTCATCTACAGTGATATCGTTGACTTGATTGCAAATAAATGCACAGACACTATTTAACTGAACAGAGATGACATCACTGAATTCAGTGATGAACTGCCTTTAACTATCATTTTGCATTATTGACACACTGTTTTCCTAATGGATGTTGTTCAGTTGCTTTGACGCAATGTATTTTGTTTAAAGCGCTATATAAATAAAGGTGACTTGACTTGACTTGACTTTCTCTATTATTCTGAGGTCACTGTAGCCACCAGATCCAGTCTGTATCCAGATCAAAGGGGCACTGCAGTCACCCAGATCCAGTACGTATCCAGACCAGATGGTGGATAAGCACATATAAAGGACCTCCAAAGACCTGAAAGATATATGAAATATACACTTCCTGTTTGTTGTTGGCGTCTGTACTGCGTTTGAGCTCCATCACTATATTCTTTTTATCGACAATTTTTTACTTAAAAATCTATTTTATGCACCATTGTTTCCGTTTATATAACCTGTGAATATATCCTCTATTGTATTTTAAAACAAAAACAATCAGAGCCCCTCACTATCACTAGTTTTAATTTGATCTCCCGGGTCTGCTATTAGCTTATAGCCTGTTAGCATCTGCAAGCGTGGTTGTTGCTAAACGCGCTTACATTGCTAATACTCTATTCACACACATTACCACTGCTGTACTCACTGTTACTTGCTTTAATGGCGGATGAATGTCTACCTTTGATTGCAGGTGAGGACATGTTAGAGCTGCATTCGTTGCAGCTCGAGCTCGGGGCCGTGGAGAAGCAGATTCGTGAATTGGAGGTGAGGCAGGCCCAGTTGAGAGAGTGGAGAGCCGTGCTGGAATCATCCCGGGCTGACGCTCACAAGTCCAGGGTAAGTATACGGCGTGCTGTTAACATTCCCACCACGTCTACTTCTTGTGTTTCTCTGCACAGGCCCGGTGCACCCAGGACGTGATCTTCCCAGATGTCCTTCACTACGGCGCCGGGACACCATGGACCCTGAGTGCATCCACAGAGGAGGACGCGAGCCAGGCCCCGGGCGATGACTTCTCCCCCTCCTGTCTTTGAGATCTCCACCCGGAACCGCTTCGCTCCCCTCCGCGAGATGGGACGCGGCACTGTGATCATCGGAGACTCCATAGTACGACACGTCCGTGCTACGTTAGCCGAATGTAAAGTGAACACATTGTTTCCCTGGTGTTTGTGTTCTCGATGTTTCTGCGCAGATACCCACGATCCTGAAGGCCGAAGAGAGCCCCAGAGCAGTCATGCTTCATGCCGGGGTTAATGACACCACGCTGCAGCAGACGGAGATGCTGAAGAGGGACTTCAGGAGCCTGATCGAGACGATTCGCAGCATGAAGCCCACGGCGACGATCATCGTGTCAGGACCACTGCCCACGTATCGACGAGGACACGAAAGGTCATTTAGACTTTTTGCTTTAAATTAATGGTTTCTGTCATGGTGTAAAGAACAGAAACTATTTGTAAATAACTGAAATCTTTTCTGGGAGCATCCTTGGCCTGCACCCCAGCAGAGGCGGAGCGGAGCTGCTTTCTGACAACATCTCCAGGACACTTCACTCCATGTGACTATTAAGACAATTCTCAAATAACTATTATGATGACTTTTGTTCCACTCGCTTAAATGATAAAAGTACCTGCGCTGTAAAAACTATTAAGACTTTGTCTTTTCCCCGAATAGTGAGGTCAAAATATAAATTTAATGTAGGATCTAGAAAAAATTAAACCAGAAACATGTAAAGTAAATGAACAAAAACAATTTTTAAAGTTTGGGCTCATAAATATTAGATCACTCACACCCAAAGCAGTTATTGTAAATGAAATGATCACAGATAATAGTTTTGATATACTCCGCTTGACTGAAACCTGGCTAAAACCAAATTATTATTTTGGTCTAAATGAGTCCACTCCACCAAACTACTGTTATAAGCATGAGCCCCGTCAGACTGGTCATGGAGGAGGTGTTGCAACAATATATAGTGATATTCTCAATGTTAACCGGAAAACAGGATTCAGGTTTAACTCATTCAAAATACTTCTGCTTAGTGTTACACTTTCAAACATGCTAAAGAAATCTAATGTATCTCTTGCTCTGGTTACTGTGTATAGACCACCAGGGCCGTATACAGAATTCCTAAAATAATTTGCAGATTTCCTCTCAGACCTTCTGGTTACAGTTGAGAAGGTGCTAATCATGGGAGATTTTAATATTCACGTTTATAATACAAATGATGCATTAGGACTTGCGTTTACTGACCTAATAAACTCTTTTGGAGTCAAGCAAAATGTGACCGGGTCCACTCATCGTTTTAATAATACACTAGATTTAATTATATTGCATGGAATCGATCTTACTACTATAGATATCGTACCTCAAAGTGATGATGTTACAGACCATTTCCTTGTATAGTGCATGCTGCATATCACTGATATTAACTATATGTCTCAGCGTTACCGTCTGGGCAGAACTATTGTTCCAGTCACAAAAGACAGATTCACAAATAACCTGCCTGTGTCAGGATCCTGCCCTGAAAGACTTGTTTGTACTGTCTTTGTTCAATGTGTCTTTGTTTATTTTGTGCCTGAGCACATGATTGTGTCTCTTGTGTCTGCCACGTGCTCCTCTTGTCCCACCTCCTTGTTTTCCCTGGTCACGCCCCCTTGTTTAGTCCTCATTAGTCAGAGTGTTGTCACCTGTCCCTCATGTCGCTGTGTGCTTTCCTTCCTATTCTAGTCTAGTTTAAGTGTTTCTTTTTGTTTGGATCTCACTTTTAATTTGACTTGAGTTTGAGTTGTTCTTTGAAGTATTTATTTTCCCCTTTGAGTTATTCTCTTGGTTAATCTTTCCAGTTATTTCTAGAACTTTATTTTGTATTTGTTTCTTTATCTTTTTAGTTTACTTTGGTTAGTTAGCTTTGTTTATTTCCCTAGTCATCTTGTTTCTAGGTCATAGCTCCCCAGTCTGATTTTTGCCCTTGTATTATTATTATTATTATTATTATTATTATTATTATTATTATTATTATTATTATTATCGTTGTTGTTCTCATGTTGTCTTATGTCTTGTCTAGTGTTTTGTGAGTTCTGTCTGTTCCTGTCTTGCCTGCTGCCTTCTCCCTGGCTACTGGGTCTCCCCGCCTGGAGGTCTGACGTGTGTGGCTTTACCTCTATAGTCAAGTGCCCTTGGTTCCTGGTGTTGTGGTCTGGTCCCTTGCACAGCCTCCTCAACAGTCCTGCACTCGGTTATCACCCAGAGCCCCCCTCGGTGGTCATCCCCCCCCATCTGCCTGCTCCACTGTATACCCATCTACCCAATCCTACTGTCTGGACTGTTCAAGCCACTCCCTCCTGTCGTGCTTTGTCTTGTTGTCAATAAACGTTCCTTTTTCACTATGCATCTGCGTCCTCTCCCTCAGTAACCCTGACAGCCTGATCTATCTCAACTGCTATTTGTACCCAAAAATACACATGGATTAGACGAAATGACTGACAACATGGGCACTATTTTCTCTAATACATTAGAAGCTGTTGCCCTCATCAAATTGAAAAAGGTTAGAGAAAAACATACTGTGCCATGGTATAACAGTAATACTCATTCTCTCAAGAAAGTAACTCGTAGTCTTGAACGCAAATGGAGAAAAACTAACTTGGAAGTTTTTAGAATTGCATGGAAAAGAGTATGTCCAGCTATAGACAGGCTCTAAAAACTGCTAGCTGAGCATATACACAAACTAATTGAAAATAACCAAAACAATCCAAGGTTTTTATTTAGCACAGTGGCTAAATTAACAAATTACCAGACGCCACCTTATTCAAATATTCCACCAACATTTAATAGTAAAGACTTTATGAATTTCTTCACTGATAAAATAGATAACATTAGAAATACAATAGCAAATGTAGATTCAATCAATCAATCACCTTTATTTATATAGTGCTTTAAACAAAATACATTGCGTCAAAGCACTGAACAACATTCATTTTGAAAACAGATTTTACAGCGTCTAACACTTCAGTTTCATCCATCGCACCCAAACATAAACTGCAGTGCTTTACAACCATAGGACAGGAAGAGCTAAATAAACTTATCACTGTATCTAAACCAACAACATGTTTATTAGATCCTGTACCCACTAAATTACTGAAAGAGTTGTTACCTGTAGCCGGAGAACCGCTTCTCAATATCATTAACTCGTCGTTATCTTTAGGTCACATCCCAAACCCATTCAAGCTGGCGGTTATTAAGCCTCTTATTAAGAAACCAAAACTAGATCCCAGTTTCATGGCAAATTAAAGGCCTATTTCAAATCTTCCATTTATGTTTAAAATTTTAGAAAAAAGTTGTGTCTGCTCAATTGAGCACCTTCTTGCGCAAAAATTATCTGTATGAAGAATTTCAGGTTACAGGCCCCACCATAGCACAGAAACTGCACTTGTTAAAATTACAAATGACCTGCTTCTTGCGTCCGATCAAGGCTGCATCTCATTTCTAGTCTTACTTGATCTTAGAGCTGCGTTCGACACCATAGATCATGACATACTCTTAGATCGATTACAAAACTATACAGGTATTCAAGGGCAGGCTCTAAGATGGTTTAAATCCTACCTGTCCGATCGCTACCATTTTGTTTACTTAAATGGGGAGTCATCTCATTTATCATCAGTAAAATATGGAGTACCACAAGGATCCGTCCTAGGTCCCCTTCTATTTTCAATATACATGTTGCCCCTTGGTAATATTATTAGAAAATATGGAATTAGCTTCCACTGTTATGCTGATGATACTCAGCTATATATCTTAAACCTTGTGCATTGTTGGGGATGTTTTCGTCCACTAGGGGGTAAAGTTGAGTCTTATTTTGGCCATAACTTTCTCTGTGTTTGAACTAATGGAATGATTTTTGGTGACAAATCTTATTTTGACCCATATTTTGGGAAAATGTTTAGAATTTTTTCAAAAACTTAACGGTACACTGTGGGCAAATTCACTACCCTTTCGAGTTGTTCATGGATGAAAACATCCACTAAATTAAACTGCTCTAAAAATGTACCAGATAAATTCAAATTTTTTTGCATAACTCTATTAATCAACCTCAGTCCTGTTCAAAACTACCAAAAGTTTAAAAAAATTCCAAGATTTTAACTTTTTAATTACCAAGTTCATAAATGATGTCACTGATTTGGGAAAAAAAAAAAACACACACAAAATTACATATTTTCAATATAAAAAGTGATTGTGAACTGTATATTTTTTTACCTTTTATCATGGTCTTGGGCATGTCAAAGATTAGTAACAAAATTGGCATTGTTAGTTTTTGTGCAGCATTAGATTAAAATTTTTTCTCCCTAATTAGTTGTTGGTGGCTGTTTTTGCCCTTACAAAACAATGATTTAGATTTTTTGATTAACAATGTCCTGATTCTTTGTACATTTTACATACATAAATGTAAATACAGGTCGGTTAATCCTAAATTTTAATTAATCCTAAATTAAATTTAGTTAATCCTAAATTTTCACAATGATTTTATTTCCTTTACTAAAGCCTTAAAGAGAATGAAATGCAAATATGCAATTAAACTTGATAATTTAATTGAAAGATGCGATTTGCTGAACAAGCCCTAGCCCCTAGAATGTTTCTTACAATGTTTTCTGACAATGTTCTTTATGATTGTAAAACGATGCACTATTTTTGTTTTGTCTTTTATTTGTTGCACCCGTTATGTTTCAAGGAATACTACTGAAACTTCATGCCACTTTGTTTTGTAAATGGAACTTTGTCAATAAAGTAAAAAAAAAATCACTCGGTTGAATGGGCGTTATCAGCGGTTATCAGCCCATAGATATGGGCCAGGAGGGGCCTACTGTGCCTACTAGTAGTCTCAGAAGGCCGTTATCATCCATCCACATGGTTAATCACCCACAAATATACAAGAGAAGACTCCAGATCCAATCCCAGAATTCCTGCTCACCGGTAATCGGAAGTCTACTGGATGATGCGGCAACGTTGCGATATTTCCAGCTTGATATTTTCAGGTAAGACTATTAAAATGATAAAACTGAGCATTTAAACTGTTATTAATTAGCCAGTAAGGGAAAACAATACACACACTCGTATTGCATGACATGATTGTTGACATGAGATAACCGATGTGTCTGCAAACGTTATCGCTAGACCATATTATGTTATTAGCCTGTCATTACGTTAACGTTGCATGCTTTATGTGAGCATTAATGTTGCTAATAAGCATGTTTTTACGTTTGAAGCTAATGGGGGAATTTAGTTTCTAGTTAAACGCAAAGTTAAACTGTAAAAATGTAAAAACTTTTTACACTCTTACCGGCTTATTGCATATTGTGTATGCTCGATAACGCCTCACTGAAGCCATATCATAGGCCTAATGTAACCCATAAAGGGCTTGGGCGCCGCGTTGCATTCTGGGACGTTGCGGTCCTGCTGGCAGCCTCGCGAATGTAAACATACATCAAGTCGACCGAGCAAAGCAGAGTTAGGAGAAAGAGAAAAGATGGTAAAATCGTGAAAAGGTTGTGGGATTTATAGGGATACGCTAAATATGGATGCCAGGGACCGGTATGTGGACAAAATCGGCACTATTAACGGTTTGGATCCATATGTAATTCCCAACAAATAGTGGAGTACCGACGTAGACTTGCTGCCGCACTTTTGCATAATAGATATCTTCGGCTACCTTGTTTGTTTTGTGAGCGCCTATACTTCAGAATAGTCACGAAGCTACAAGTCATTGAAGTCTCATATACAGTTCACAAATGGATGGGTATTTTCCTGTAAAATATCCCGTTAGCTCTTCAATCGGACCTGTCAAGTCTCTGTGTTGTTGTCCTGTTGCTACTCCTTGCCCTTCCAGCGAAACAACTGTTTTCAAAGCATCATTTTGCTTACTTGAAAGCAAGCTTAGCGTGATGTTGGGCTTTTTAAGATAGCGTGGTTGTTGTGAAAGCACAATTTCATGCCAATCTGTAACTAAAGTCACGTTAGACCTAGCTTCACAAATCGCTTTACGTTAGTTAATGCAGCCGTTTTGTAGTAAAAAGTTTTTTATGTCAGCAGAGGGACAGCAACAAAAAGATGAATGTTGAAATTTCCCGTATTTTGGATGAGTAACCCAAGAAATTTCCCTTATTTTCAAAGTTGACTTAAGCTACATAAATGAATATTCAGATGTTATGGTCTCCGTCGCGCCTCCAAGCAGGAAAGCGGTGTAAAGTTAATCCATTCTCATTTTATTTTCCCCATGGCGATTATATGTTGCGCTATTACACCCCACAATACACCAACGGTTTACCATGGTTGAAATAGATTTTTAATTAATCAAATTAAGACACGGATGAGAGGGAGTATGTCTAAACACTGCGCAGTAGCCCGAGTAGCAGTAAAGGAGGCTGTCAACGTGGTGGCCACGCCAAGTAATGACGTCACAACGCCCAAGCCCTATAGACTTGAGAGAAATATTAAACACAAGACGTATGTGGCGAGTGGGGCGGGGCCGAGAGGCGTGGGAACGAGGAGTGAGGCCAGGTGTAGTGATTGGAGATGAGCTACACCTGCGCCCCACCGCCAGTATCGAGTCCCACGTAGGAGATGGAAGGATATAAAACTGGAGTGACGACCGTGAAGGACGAGAGAGGACCAGGCCTGGGACGTTATTTTATGTGTTTGCTTTTATTTGTGCGCGTCAGTCGCCGTGAGGGGCTGACGCGCTGTTTTGTTTATTTTTGAATATTAAAATGTTTTTAATTGTGCGCCGGTTCCCGCCTCATTCTTCCCGATGAATATGGAGATTTGTATATCGTTACAGTGGTGCCGAAGCCCGGGAGAAGGAGGGACGCGCTGCTGAAGATCCCTCGCCGCTGTGGTGAATCCGCGGTGCCCTCGAGCAGGCGAGGTATGTGCCGCCATGGACACTCGAGGCGGTGGGCTGGAGCGAGTTGCCGGGGACAGGCGAGCTCGCTGCCGACCGCCCACGATATGGAGGGGCGGCTGCCATCCGTGAGGGAGCGGAGGAGTCGGCGCCGTTCACCAGGGGGCCGGAGCCTGCCGCCTCCGTGACGGAATCCGGAGGGGCAGGGAACAGGGGACTCCTGCCGCTGCCCAAAATCGGAGGAGCCGTCGCCGTCCACCGGGCGGCGGAGGAGTGTCGTGCCGTCCGCTGAGGGCCGTCCAGTGCCACCGCCGGGCACCGCGGAGGAGATCACCCAGCCGGTGGAGGGCCGAGTAGCAGTGCGTCTGGGAACCGGAATTTTTTATTTTTTTTCCTCTCTCCCCTCTCTCGTCCTTGTCGCTCCTCCTTCCATCTCCTTTTCTCTCGCCTCGTCTGTCCTACCCGCAGGTTCCTGCAGGTCCCCGTGAGCGGTCCCCCCCGGAGGGAAGGGGGGGGGGGAGTAGAGCGCAGTCTCGAGGGTACCCCCCGGCCTGCGAGGGGCGATGGGGGTATGTGGCGAGTGGGGCTGCCGTGAGGGGCTGACGCGCTGTTTTGTTTATTTTTGAATATTAAAATGTTTTTGATTGTGCGCCGGTTCCCGCCTCCTTCTTCCCGATGAATATGGAGATTTGTATATCGTTACAACGTATTTTACGGCTGTTTGGAAACCTTGGGATCTTGACTAGAATGTAAAATAAAGTTCTGTGGGTTTGAACAAAGCTTGGCTGGATTTGATCCCATATCAGAAAGCTTTGGATCTATCTATCTATCTATCTATCTATCTATCTATCTATCTATCTATCTATCTACTCTGCTAAAAAAATTAAGGGAATACTTAAAAAACACAATATAATCTACAAGTGTTCCCTATATATTTTTTGAGCAGTTTATATATATATATAGCTAGCTAGCTCTGTATCTATCTATTTATATAATCTATCTATCTATATCTAGCTCGATGTGTATTTATCTATTTATCTATCTATCTATCTTGCAATCTATATATCTAGTTATCTAGCAAGCTGTATCTATCTATATATCGCACAAAATATCCCTCATCTGACTGCAAACCATTTTCACTCATGTGTTTCTGTCTTTTAGGCTGTGATGGCCTGGGATGCAGTCAAGGATGACATGCTTAAGGTGTCGTTTGAATATTCAGCACCAATCACTACCCAGTGTGTTGTCTGCCGAGAACATGCTGATTATAGGTGAATTGAGTGCAGCTCCACTGCAGTGTTTTGTGAGGTTTGCCTGAAGAGGACTCACAGAAATTCACTGCATCTTCCTGAAAAGTGGAATGTAAGAACAATAGCATACAGTCTTACATTGCTATTGCTATACTTGCATACAGACAGCAAACTCACAGTAATTTCAACAGATTCATTAGATACTTCAAATTGTTTTAGCACTATGCCGTATCAACTGTTAGTGTCACAAGTTTGTTGTTTTAAAAACATTAGAGCTATCCATCTTTCTTACAGAATGTTTACTATGATCCATCCTCCCTGGGGTTATTCTTATATTTACCTGAAGACCATGGCACCCATGCTGTGTACACAAAGGACATGAAGGTCATTGTCAGCACAGGTTTGTCATTTTACCTGATACAAAATCTTAATGTATTTAATTTTATTGACAGGTTAAGGAGTTCAATCCTATTACATGTGGAGTAATTATTTCCTTTAAGGAATTAATCACATTTGTGATACAATAATAAAAAAAAAAAAGTTGTTTGTTGATTCCAATAATTACAAACATTAAGTTATATGTGACACACTCAAGTGGTTTAGTCTATACTATAATAACTAAATGTATACTTTATATACTATCATGATTGGTAAAAATTTATAGCCTGAATCCACTGTAAGTCGCCTTGGATAAAAGCGCCTGCTAAATGCATACAATTAATTTAATTTAATTTATACTGATATGGTAGTCTCTATAGTAGTACTAGGTTATGCTTTTATGTTATTTTCCTCTTTATATTTGGCAGGACGGCTCTACACCTTTACAGTCAACATGTGTATGTGTGAACCAGAAACCTCACTCTGCTAAGGTATGGGCTCTGGCCAGCAACCGACAAGCCCCAGACAGCCTTCTCCATCCCTCTGCTAGAGCTATTTGTTTGTCTGTCACTAGAGTGTCAGGTTTCTGTTGACGGTTTTTGCAACACCCTGCGCTGGAAAAATACCCTCACACTTGCAGACTGCAGTTAACTGTTAAGTGAAAATTTCAGTTACTGTCATGGAAGACTGACGAGTCCATATTGACGTGAAGATGACACCTTTTTCCTTGATTGTACTACATCATTTTCAAAACTAAAAGTAAACATTTATAGAACCATCAAGGATTGTACATGCAAAAGTATTCTTTATATTTTCATATAAAATAACTTCTGAGTAAACCACCATCATCAGATGTAAGTATACGAAACAATAATGTTTTCACTAACTTCTGCGTATACCATAGGTTAACTGACTCTACAGAGTCCTGGTGGGGGAATCCGTATCCCATTTTAGGCATCACCACTTCCGACAAAGAAGTTTGGTTGATATTTGCCCACAATTAAATGATGGAACCATATGTCTAGCATGTCCAAAGGTTGGTTATAGTTCTAGCGTGGTTCTTGTTTGATTAAACTAATGGCATAGAATTAATATCTGCAAACTTAGTTAATTTGTGTATGTAGTATTATAATAGAATAGTAATAGTATAAATGAATAAACCTGGTGCAGGTATAAAACCAGTGTTAATGTAAGTGTTTATTTTCCAGGCAGATGAAGATATGATTGTCACATTGGATTCCAACTTTGGCCTTGTGAGTAAGCAAAGCTCCAGTACAAGTGCGGTTGATCCAATACACGGAACCCGCATGTTTGCTGATGAAAAGGATATAGAGGAATACCTGCTATCACATCTTGACAGCTCAAAGCCTCACAAGGTTAATCATTGTTGCAGAATTTCATGGACTGAGTCAATGAAATATTAATGAAACTTATGAAAAAAGATTACTATTCTTTAAATCTTTAGGACTGCAGTAAGCTGCTCATTCAAGGTCTCCAACAGCTGGAAAGAACAAAATCAAGCCACTGTGATTTTCACCCACATGTACCAGATATTGTTCCTGCAGACAACCCCTACTTGTGTCAAGCCCTCCCTATTCGACATAGCATACAGACACTGGTATACAATGATGATGGTGATAATGATGAGGATGACCCTGATGATGACAATGATAACTAGGACTGTAAGCACTGGTATGACAAGGCCTGTATTTACAAAGCTTCTCAGAGTAGAAAAAGTCCCAACCGGCCTAAAATCCTCAGACTGTATATTTGAACCTGAGGTTCACAAGCACTTCATAAACTTTTTAAGTCCAAAGAAATGGTTCTGATGTCATTGCAGATCATATGAACCTTTCATGGTGATGGAGGAATATAATTACTTTACTGCATTACTTGTGCAGACATGTTGTTTTACTAGGTCTGATCTATTTTAAAGTTTAGGCACTGTATTTAAGCATACATATCACCACTAGTCTGTCTGTATGATTACAAAAATGTGTTTACCATAATGTGTGGGAGGTGTTTTGTTTTTTGTGAGCTCACCATCAAAATCCCCTTCGACTGAGTTGAAATGACAATAAATTATTGGATCTTGAATCCTCTGAAGCAACTATGAGTTTGTAAAAAAATAAAATAAAAGGGAACATACAGGTGTATTGACTCTACGAGTAACAGCCATGTTTTCAGCCATGGTGCTCTGCACTTTTTTATAGCACATTTAAAGTCAATGAAAAGTAATTTACTTAATAAATGACATACAATGAATTTACAGTCATAATCCGTATGTGACAGTGTGCCACATTCAGTAGGTTCCTACATAACTGTTATCGGCTTGAAATTCTCCAGATCCAAGCCTATGTAAATGAACACATTTTTCTCTTCTTCTTCATATTGGCTGCTTTCATTTTATTTTCATACTCTTCGTTCAGTGAATGTATATTACATTTAGTTTTATATCTTTACCTTTTTTATTTTGTTGCCATGGTGGTTACACTGCTATCGCTGAAACCACGTAGCTTGCATGACGTAGTTCCGCCCGAAAGTATTTTATTCACAAGACACTTTTTTAAAATGATAAATTCAACATCTGTCCACAAAAAACAACAACAAACAGATAACTCAACAATACAATATGTTAATATAACTTTTGAAAATTTCTCCTTCGATTCAGAGAAATACATTTTTGGTAGCAGAAGGTTACGGAAGTGCATTGTGCATTGTATAATAGTTGGTCCCATGTGTGTAGCCCTTTTTAATCCTTAATTATAAGCCTTCAAGGTGACGTTTCAAAGGTCAGTATTTCAAAACAGGAGCCATGTAGAATCTTCATACTTACATATGTTACTCTCCAGGTCAAGACCTTTCTAAGAATGTATGTGGTTTAGCTCTATGACAAAGTTTTAATTTTCTCATTTCACATGGACAAGCCATCTCGGATGTAGTTTCAGAGAGCTCTTTGAAAAGAAACTATTTGCTTGTTTGTCTGTTTCTGACTTTGTAAACAGATTTATGAACCCACAACATGACAAATACCTTGTCCGCACACACAAACACACACACACAAAGACTCATTTTGCATTTCTGTTTTGGGACACACATGGGTTATATACATAAGGTATTTATGGAATGGTTCACCCAAAAATGACAATTCTGTCATCATTTACTCACCCTCATGTCATTCCAAACCTGTATGAGTTGTTTTCTTATGTTGAACATAAAATAAGATATTTTGAAGATTGCTTTTTTTCAAGGTTTCTTAGCAGAAGATGGTTGAATGTTTTCTCAGTCCATGTTACCAAAACTCATGTGTCATTTAAAAAATCATGTTTGAATGCATGTCAATAAATTTCTTTGTATTCAGCTAGATGCAATGTAATTAATAGATTAATTAACATATTTTATATGTTCAGTATATATATATTTTTACAACCCTAATTTGCAAACCAGATAAACTACAACTGTATTGCTGATTTGTATCAAGCTGCATTGCTTACCTATATGGAATTGTAGTTTTTAACTTTAGTGTTTTTCTTAGAATTGGAGTTGTAAATAGTGAGTTGAGAGTACAGTAAGGAGTTTAGGGGTATTGTTAACACATCTATCGTACAGCACTTGATATTTCTGTTGAAAATACTACCAACGGCAGACAACTGTAAACAAAAGTGGAACACACCATTCCTCCCTCACATAAACTGACAATAAACTTTATTTATCTGAATCCAAGGATATCCTTAACACAGATAAAATGATACCCTTCACATTTTCTCTTAGACGTTTATCATTAAAATAAAAGCGTAACAGTAATTGTGAAGAAAATACTTCAGAGTGGAAGTAAGCAATGCCATAGAAACCATTTAAATTTAAAATAAATAAATTGTAGTGTTCGGCTGTATACCAAAGTACCACTAACCATCTTTTCAATATAATTTTTTCCAAGCATCTCCTAGTGACAGCAAAACTGTGAAAAAAGTTATGTGAAGCATCTAATCATAACATGAAATCATACTCTGACCCAATTTTTTTAATATTATGGTGAGGTCCTTGCTAAAACCCAGCCCTACTGAACCAATGATGAAACATATGTATATATATATTTAAAAAACAAACAAACATGTAGACTCAATTCAGTACAATATAACTTTATTGGTCCCCACATAAAGTCCTGTATAAAGGAGACCACAGTGATGGTGCCAACAAACAACAATAATACATAAAAATTGGGGTAAATGAAAATAACAAAAAGATCACAATTTTCTTCTTATGTGTGAAGTGTAGTCATTACCATAAATTTGCAGCATATGTATGTATTGTGTGTGTGTGTGTGTGTGTGTGTGTGTGTGTGTGTGTTTGTATGGATGGGTTGGGGGCCGTCAACACAGTAAAAACAACCCAAACAAATAACAAGATACATCTTCAGGGTGTTTGCATGGTGTCTTGACACTGGCAGTGAAGCACATGTCCTTTTTAAAGCCACATGCTGTGTGTGACCATGATTGGCACACTGTGCACCGAGACCATGAATGCCACTTCTTTCTTGCATTCTTCTTCTTATAATCAAAATGGATGCGGCAGACACAGCACAAATTGCCTCCATCTACCAAAGAAAAAACACAAATATTTTGAAAGTCAAGCCAGTTAGTTTAAATCATGCTCATCACTATATTTAAAGCAACATCTCAAATGCAGCTTGTTCATTTTTAACTGTTGCCAAAGGAATATGTGGGTATTGCACATCAATTAATCTCAGATCTTGATGATAATCAATCATAAGATAAAAGCAGGTTTTCCTGGGTTCCATTTCAGAAAGCGGCTTTAGGAAAACTCTGTGTTTTTGGATTCAGAAATGGATGTAAATCAAACCTGAGACAGAGAAGTAACTAAATTTTGATTTAAGAAATCTCATGACCACTTTGTTCTTCAGCTGCTTTCAGTTTGAGATGGTGGTATGAGTCTTTGACAATTTCTTCAATGTGAGAAAATTTGATGTTGATAGCCTTGTGAACAAAAATCAGCTAGAATATTTTTTTTTTGTAACAAACGCATTTGAAATTATGATAAAAACTAGATATAAACAATCCAGTTGTCTAACACGATGTTCTGCTCACACCACAATTGCTGTTGATCATCCTTCCATCTAATACTTCAAGAATACCACTAATGCTTAGCAAAGGAATCCTCTTTCCAAACCTCTAACTTCAGCTTCTTAAGGTGCATTTTAATCCGGGCATCCCTCATCTCAGGGCTTAGGTCCTGTGCCTGCCCATGTGCCCTCAGTGCTGCTGCCTCTTGAATGTATTTTTGCTTTGCATCTTCCCCCAATGTGGCCCACCTGCCCTTAATGTCATTCATTGTGCCTGAGGAAAAAATAGATGCACAGAAAACATTAGAGTCAGCATCTCCTTTTTAAAGTAAATTCATACAATGACAATCAGTACTTGGGTTGTGTAAACCATTTATCTGTAACAACTCTGTAAAAACAAGATAACGTGTAAAGTAGATGACCTGATGATTCATTTCAATACACTCAGCATTCGTAAACACATTAGAGAGACAGCTCTCTAATGTGAACTTTGGCCGGGGCTCAGATGAAGCATTAGTAATTTGTGATCTTTTGTAATTACCAGTCCAGTTCTGAAAAACAAAAAAATAGCGAAAGGGTATTACACCAATTAAACCGAATGTTAACAAAACACTTCATTTATACAAGCAGTGAAGCAGAATTATATATTTATTTGACATGTTGTTTGTTAGTGGTGTCCAAACCAGTAACTGATGCAGCTCTTGGTATTAATTCTGAACCAACTCGAGTCATTCCATCCTTAAAAAATGATTTCAGGGTTTCCTTTTGATTCCCATTAATGGGAGTTCTCTCTTGTTGAATAACAACAAATAAAGAAATAGATAGTAATAATCAGAAAGAAAAAAAAGACAGTGTTGCAGATCATACCATCGTTCTCAGACACTGTTGCCTAATGCTTCTAGATTAGCAACTGTAAGGCTTACCTCTCTGGGCCATCTTCAACCTAAAGCATATACAGAGAGAAACTTGCACAAGACAGATTTGTGAACAATAAATTCTAAACAGCCCAAAACCAAATTTTGGATAGTTCAACAAAGAAATAGAGCATGGAAGTAATATAACAAACTTGCCAAAGAAGTTCTTGCAACCAGCTGGAAATGTATACTGTAAAGGGAGACAAAAAAAGTTAGGTAAAGAGACATTAATGTAACACAGGCAGGCAGACAGACAGCTAAACAGACAAACAGGCAGACCTTTGGGTTTTATGTTTCAAGTTCAGTGTCGATGGATATTTGGTGAGATAGATAGATAGATAGATAGATAGATAGATAGATAGATAGATAGATAGATAGATAGATAGATAGATAGATAGATAGATAGATAGATAGATAGATAGATATATTAGTGCTGTCAATCGATAAAAAAAAAATAACTAATTAATCGCACAATTTTTTTAAATTTATCGTGATTAATCGCAATTAAAAGACTGAAATTTTTTGGATATGTAAATGTAAAATGTAAATAATTAATGTAAACTCAAGACAAAGAAACTATTTAAATTCAAAATATGATTGTTTATTGGAATTTTTGTTTAACTTGTAACACAGATTTTCTCATGTAAGCAACATACCTGCAATAAACCATCAATATCCTCCAAATTAACTGTTGGCTTGAAAGCCATATTTATTAGCTACAGAAATAAAAACACAGGCATGTAAGTGCCATTTGAATTTCAAAACAATCAATGCCAATAAAAAACAAAAATTATTTCCATGTTGAATTCTAAGTGGACTGCAAAAAAATTCCAAAGTATAGTCATTGCCAGTGCTTTAAGTGGGCCGGTACGCACCCGTACTCAGTACCGTCACTTCCAAATATAGCTCTTGAGCGTACCGCCACCTCTCCGTGCGCCCAGAACGTGCTTTTCGCGTACCGGTACGCTCATTTGGACATCTGTTTTAATAGAGGTTTTAATCTTTTACCTGCACTGCCGATTTTCAGAGCGCCCTTCACAATGCAAGCTTCCTAATTCATCCCACCCAGAGCAGAAACTACATTACCCATTCTCCCTTAAGTTATACAAGTGAATAGCGCATGTGTCGCTTTTCCCACTGTTAAGTGTCAAATCAACGTGGCCGGAGAAGGTGTGTGAAACTCGTTGTGAGTGTACACCACACTCGGTTCGGTTAAAAATCAAATACAGTTAATAACAACACTTCATATGTTTTCTTGGCTTCAGACACTGAATACCGCAAGAACGAGACCAGAATCAGATGATTCGCTGACTGACACCTCACCAAATTTGAATCCTATCACTGCAGGTCAGACTCAAGCTAATGAAGTAATGCAGCTCTTTCAGGAAGGGTGACCAGACGTCCCGAAAAATCTAAACTGTTGTCCCGACTCCCGAATCTGGCTCTAATTGTCCCGAAAATTATACTAAAGCAAAATCTTGAGTATTTATTGTCTGATAAACATTAAAAACTGTCTGCGGAGGTTGAGTCGTCTTGGCTGCAGAATCTTTTTTCTAAGTTCTAAAAAAATACCGTAGACGGCAAGGCACAAATTTAGATATTCATTTATCTAATTAATCTATAGCCTATGCACAAAGACAATATGATCTTTTTGTCCCCTTTTTGTTTTAAAGCTTAATGAAGAGTGAGAGCGCAAGTTGCTGCAGCTGCGAGGAGGACAGTGATGCACGCGTACAGGAGTGATTGACAGTTCGCGGCACTGTGTACAAAAAATACTCCGCTACACAATTATTTCGTTATTTTCGTTTAAGCTTATTAACGTTAGCGTTACAGAAAGGTCTGATTTACGCACTGTTACAACAGTCATTGTTTTTTTTTTTTTCTTTTTTTTTTTTTTTTTTGAACAATGACATTTGAGTTCATGATTTTAATGTTGCTGTTTCTTGTGGCAGATTGAATGAAGAGTAATGTTTCTTGTGGCAGACTGAAGAGTAATCCGGCAGAGTTTTATACTGAAACTTTCCGTCTAAAAGTCCTTCCTTGGTCTTATCCATATTTCTTTGCACGTTGAACACACATAGGCCACAACCGGAAATAAAAAAAACTGCAACCGCATTAATTGCGTTATTTTTTTTTAACGCGTTAAATATTTCAAATTAATCGAATTCGTTAACACACTAATTTTGACAGCACTAATATATATATATATATATATATATATATATATATATATATATATATATATATATATATATATATATATATATACACACAGCTAGCTAGATAGAGAGAGAGAGAGAGAGAGACAGACAGACAGACAGATAGATCCAAACCCACAGAACTTTATTTTACATTCTAGTCAAGCTCCTAGGGTTTCCAAACAGCCATAAAATACATCTTGTGTTTAATATTTCTCTCAAGTCAATATGGATTACATTAGGCCTATGATATGGCTTCAGTGAGGCGTTAACGAGCATACACAATATGCAATAAGCCTGTAAGAGTGTAAAAAGTTTTTACATTTTTACAATTTAATTTTGCATTTAACTAGAAACTAAATTCCCCCATTAGCTTCAGACGTAAAAACATGCATATTAGCAATGTTAATGCTAACATCAAGCATGCAACGCTGGCGCCGATACAGGATGGCTGCCTCCGTGACGAGCTCTGCATATGTTTTTGTGGTTTTGTTAGTTTGTCCTGTCTTTAGTTATATTCCTGCCATCAGTTTCACCAGGGAAGAACTGCTGAACATTCGGCAGAACGCACCACAAGATGTTTTTCCGGATTTCAATTATTCAGATGTTTTACTGAACGTTGTTATTGGAGGAGCGGCGGCGCTGATCAAGCGCTTCAGGACGCGCAGACGGGGGAAGCGAGCGGGAGCGCTCGTCAGACTCAGGAAGCGCGGATTTCGAACGCCGTTGCCTAGCATCCATCTGGCAAATCTCCGCTCTCTACCCAACAAAACGGACGAACTCCTTCTGCTTTCTTGGACAAATAAGGATTTCACACACTCTGCTGCTCTGTGTTTCACAGAAACCTGGCTGAATGACACCATACCGGACAGCGCGCTCCATCTGCCGGACTTTCAGCTGTTTAGAGCGGATCGCGAATCAGAATCGACTGGGAAAATCTCGAAACACTCTTCATTAACTGCAAGCCGTTCTATTCGCCACGGGAGTTTCATTCGTTCATTCTGGTCAGTGTTTACATCCCTCCGCAAGCGCATGTGAGCTCAGCTTTACAGAAACTCGCTGATAAGATCACAGAGACAGAACAACAACACCCGGACTCTGTTTTAATCATTCTCGGGGACTTTAATAAAGCCAATCTGTCCCGTGAACTGCCAAAATACAGACAGCATGTTACATGTCCCACAAGAGACAGTAATATATTGGATCACTGTTACACCACAATAAAGGATGCATTTCACTCTGTTCCACGAGCAGCTTTGGGACGTTCTGATCACCTTCTGGTTCATCTTATACCGTCCTACAGGCAGAAACTAAAATCAGCTAAACCTGTATCAAGGACTGTAAAAAGATGGACTAATGAAGCAGAGCAGGATTTACAATCTTGTTTTGACCTCACTGATTGGAGTGTTTTTGAAGCTGCTGCCACCGATCTGGATGAACTCACAGAGACCGTAACATCATATATCAGTTTCTGTGAGGATATGTGTATTCCTACAAAGACTCAACTAATTTACAATTACGACAAACCGTGGTTCACTGCTAAACTCAGACAGCTCCGTCAGGCCAAAGAAGATGCTTACGTGAAGGGGGACAATGTCTTGTATAAACAGGCTTAATACACATTGGAAAAGGAGATCAAAGTGGCAAAGAGGAATTATTCTGAAAAAATAAGGACTCAGTTCACTTCCAACGACAGGTCTTCCGGAAGCAGAAAAGGAAAAAAGCATCAGGCCCAGATTGTGTTACACCAGCCTGTCTGAAATCCTGTGCTGACCAGCTGGCCCCCATCTTCACACAGATCTTCAACAGATCGCTGGAGCTGTGCGAAGTCCCTTCATGCCTCAAACATTCCACTATCATCCCCATCCGTAAGAAACCCAAAATTACAGGACTAAATGACTACAGGCCTGTGGCTCTAACGTCTGTAGTCATGAAGTCATTTGAAAAATTGGTGCTGGCCCACCTGAAGGACATCACTGGGCCCTTGCTGGATCCTCTTCAGTTTGCCTACAGAGCAAACAGGTCTGTGGACGATGCAGTAAACATTGGACTGCCTTATGTTCTGCAACACCTAGACAGACCGGGGACTTATGTGAGGATCCTGTTTGTGGACTTCAGCTCGGCCTTCAACATGATCATCCCAAACCTCCTCCTGCCCAAACTAAATCAGCTCTCCGTGCCCACCTCCGTCTGTCAGTGGATCAACAGCTTCCTGACAGACAGGCAGCAGCTAGTGAGGCTGGGAAAATACACATCCAGCACCCGTACAATCAGCACCGAGCTCCCCAGGGCTGCGTTCTCTCCCCACTGCTCTTCTCCCTGTACACCAACGATTGCACATCTAAGGACCCCTCTGTCAAGCTCCTTAAGTTTGCAGATGACACCACACTCATCGGCCTCATTCAGGACGGTGTCGAGTCTGCTTACAGACAGGAGGTAAAAGAGCTGGCTGTCTGGTGCACTCTCAACAACCTGGAGCTTAACACGCTCAAAACAGTGGAGATGATCGTGGACTTCAGGAGAAACCCCCCTTCTCTCCCCCCACTCACCATCATGAACAGCACTGTGACTGCAGTGGAGTCACTCAGGTTCCTGGGCACCACTATCTCTCAGGACCTGAAGTGGGACATTCACATTGACTCCATTGTGAAAAAGGCCCAGCAAAGGTTGTACTTCCTCCGCCAGCTGAGGAAGTTTAACCTGCCACAGGAGCTGCTGAAACAGTTCTACTCCACCATCATTGAATCCATCCTCTGCACTTCAGTAACTGTCTGGTTCAGCTCAGCTTCTAAATCTGACCTCAGAAGACTACAGAGAGTAGTCCGGACTGCTGAGCGAATCATCGGTTCAACTCTCCCATCTATTCAAGAACTGTACTTATCCAGAGTGAGAAAAAGGGCTGTCAAAATCACTCTGGACCCCTCACATCCAGCACACTCCCTCTTTGAACTGTTGCCATCTGGTCGACGCTACAGAGCACTGAGCACTAGAACGACCAGACACAGGACCAGTTTCTTCCCTCAGGCAATCCATCTTATGAACAGCTGATAATAACGGCGAACACACTACACTTTATATTTATATACACACACACTTTATTTATCTAACACACATACTTAGTATACACTTAAATTTTGCACACAATATATATGTACATACATAACTTCATTTTGTAATATACCTGCCTACAATTGTCATTTGTATATTGTCATTCACTATCTACTTATTTGTATTTTTTATTCTTTTATTATGTGTTTTATGTTCTGTCGCTGTCATTCTGTTGTACTGCAGAGCTTCTGTCACGAAAACAAATTCCTCGTATGTGTAAACATACCTGGCAATAAAGCTCATTCTGATTCTGATTCTGATTCAATGTTAACGTAACGACAGGCTAATAACGTAATATGGTCTAGCGAATAATGCTGCAGACACATCGGTTATCTCATGTCAACCATCATGTCACGCAAAACAAGTGTATGTATTGTTTTCCCTTACTGGCTAATTAATAACAGTTTAAATGCTCAGTTTTATCATTTTAATAGTCTTAACTGAAAAAATCATACTGGAAATATCGCAACGTTGCCGCATCATCCAGTAGACTTCCGATTACCGGTGAGCATGAATTCTGGGATTGGATCTGGAGTCTTCTCTTGTATATTTGTGGGTGATTAACCACGTGGATGGATGATAACGGCCTTCTGAGCCTACTAGTGAGAGAGAGCGCGTAGTGTAGCCTACTCTTATGTATTCATAAAGATGATGACACTGTCAGATGTAATCAGACATCAGTAGTTTAGCAATCAATTATGAAAAGTTATAGTGAATGTAACAATATAGCCTAAAAAATATTAAGGTAACTTATTCGTACGTTTATGTTTTCTCTTGACTGTTTAGATAATTTGTATGTACATTCATTCATACAAACCTATGTGATATTTAAGTGATAATTTCTTTTTTCTCCCTTTTCCATTCTCAGATATGAAACCATATACCCTATATTAAAATAAATCAATAAATAAATAAACGTCTAAGGTTACGTATGTAACCCTGGTTCCTCGAAGGAACGAGACGCTGCGTCGAGAACATTTGGGGAATGCGTCCAGCGTGACGTCTCTGAATAACATGTATAATCAGTCCAAAGGAAGGGCGAGACGTCATAGATGGGTGGCGTCAGAGACCAGGAAGCATAAAAGCATGAGCGGCGAAGCCGGATATCAGCCTCAAAGGATGAAGCAAGCGCCAGCCAGAGATGCCGGAAGTGTGGCACTGCGACGCAGCATCTCGTTCCTTCGAGGAACCAGGGTTACAACCGTAACCTTAGATGTTCCTCTTCAGGAACTCGAGCTGCGTCGAGAACGTTTGGGGAACGAGAATGCCCACGCCGCCAGACTTTCCAATCTCTGCCTAGTGTGGAAGAGCACAGGTAACGCAAGAGAAGGAGAGGAGCCTGACAGAAATTGGGGACAACCCGTCCAATGCTAAACTTGGGGGTCAAGGAAGTGAGTCTTGACCCCCAGGACAGGGGAGATCGGAGGACTCGAGACTTAGGACAGCATCCTGATCACCGCTTAGCTTAAGCTTCTTCTGGCCAGAGGCCTCAGCGCACCATGGAGGAAACATGTAACCAGAGGGTTTCTGCTCACTGACTGGCCACCGAGAGGGGCATGGTAGGCCACCATGGCCGCCACGTAGACCTTCAAGGTGGAGTGGGTCAACCCTGCGGAGAGCCTGCAGGAACTCCAGCACTGTACCATCCAGGCAGTTAACTGGGTCGAGCTGGCGGTCTCCGAACCAAGAAGTGAAAAGCTTCCACTTCAAGGCATACAGTTTCCACATTGAGGGAGCTCTGGATTGGAGAACGGTCTTACAACCTCGGTTGAGAGACCAGAAGCTAAGAGTTATGCCTCCTCAGAGACAACACCTACAGCCTCTAAGCTCCATGTGGGGGCGCACCCTCCGCCTGCGAGAGGAGATCTCTCCTGACGGGAACCTCCCATGGAGTGCCGTCAAAAAGAGAAATCAGGCCCAGGAACCATACCAGGCCCGTCCAGAACGGGGCTACTAACAGCAGCTCGACTCCGTCCCGGCGCACTCTCTCCTGAACACCTGAAAGCAGAGAATTCGGGGGAAAAATGTACAGATGAAGCCTCGGCCATGTCTGTACCATGGCGTCCAGCCCCAGTGGAGCTGGATGAGTCAGAGGAAGCCAGAGGGGACAGTGCGATGTCTCTCGAGTCGCAAACAGATCCACCCGAGTCTGGCCAACATCTCCAACTCTGCTTCATCACCTCAGTGTGAAGCCGCCATTCCCGGGGCCTTGGCCCCTGCCTCAACAGAATGTCTGCTCCCATATTAAGATGCCCAGGAATGTGAACTGCTCTGAGCGAGAGGAATTCGTCCTGGGCCCACACAAGGATCTGGTACGCTAGTTGTATAAACGGCGTGAGTGCAGAACTCAACTTCCTTGATGGTTGATGTAAGAGACCACCGCTGTGTTGTCGGTGCGCACCAACACATGGTGACCTCTTAGGTCTGGGAGAAAATAACGAAGTGCACAAAGCACGGCCAGCATCTCCAGGCAGTTGATGTGCCATGTCAGATGGCGACCACTCCACAGACCACAGGCAGGGTGGCCACTCATGACCGAACCCCAGCCGGTGAGGGACGAGTCTGTCACTAGCATACCGCGGCGACAAGGAGCTACCTGCACCGGGCCCTGGGACAAGAACCAAGGCTTCCTCCACATATCTAAGGCACGTAGGCAGCACCGCGTGACCTTTAGCATGCAAAGTGGGTTTCCCCTCAGGGAGAACCCCTTGGTCTTGAGCCACCACTGTAGAGGTCTCATGTACAGCAAGAACCGCCATCTGCTCAGATTCAGCTGATATCAACCTATAAACAATGTGGTTGAGTCAGGAAAGTGTGGGGTGAGAGTGCAAGGCCAGTGGAAGATCCTTATTGGTAGACTTTTTCCCCCAAAAGCAAACCTCAGGAACTTCCGATGAAGAAGGATGGAGATAGGTGCATCTTTTGATAGATCGTGGCACACCAGTCCTCGGACTTGGCCTGTGCAGTCGTGCTAAACGTCAGTCCCCCCACTGAGAGGTTCAAAAAGCACAGATCTAGATAAGGACACAACACCTCATCCTTCCTCGGAACAGTGAAGTACCGGTTGTAGGACCCGGACTCTGCAACCCAAGGAGGGACCACCTCGATGGTCTCCATTCCTCAGAGAGAGTCTACTTCTGTTCCATTACCAGAGCCTGCTTGGGGCCCACCAGAACTGGATTCTGTGGCCCCCCACACAGTGTGCAGGACCCACTGAGACACATTTGGCAGTAGTATTCACGCTGCAATATAGTCTTCTAAGGGAATCAGCCTCTCAAGACTGATCTCTGGTTGCATCAGCGCAATTAGCTCAGTGCCCTGAAGCGGCGTACCAGCAGGAGACGGCCGAACTAGCTGCTCTGGAAAACTCCCAGGAGGTCGCAAGCCTCTTAGCACCGCTACGTTTCCGGGCGGTAACTGAGAGAAGCGCTCACTGGAGACCGCTGCACCCTGGAACACCGGCAGGCTTGGCAGATCAATCTCCTGAGGGCACTGAGGAGAGACGGGCACCGTGTAATGCGGTGTACACCGCTCTTCCCCAGAGGGGCCTGCCCTCCGAGGTCCTGAACCACAGCATCAGGACTCTCGTAGCTCAAGCCCCCAATAACGATGGTCCTCAGACCCACATCGTCTGCAAGGAAGACTAGACCAGAGCCTGCTCGGGGCAGGACCCTGTGAAGTACACTTGGCAGGGGCTCCCACACCGCCATGTGACCTCCTAAGGGAACCAGTCTCGCGAGACTGGCCTCTGGTGCGCCTAGAGCCACTAGCTCGGTGCCCTGAAGCGGTGGACCGGCAGGGGATGACCGTACTAGCTGCTCTAGAGACCTCCGTAGAGGTAGCGAGCCTCTCAGCACCGCTACGTTTCCGGGCGGTAACTGAGAGAAGCGCTCGCCGGAGATCGCTGCGCCCTGGAACACCGGCAGGGTTGGCAGAACGATCTCCTGAGGGCACTGAGGAGAGACGGGCACCGTGTAATGTGGTGTACACCACTCTTCCCCAGAGGGAGCTGGCCCTCATAACGTCCTAGGCGTCAGGACGTTATGATGAAGGCTATCCAGCGAAAACAACGGTCAGTAGAACTGCTTTCCAATAGAAGCCTACAGCCTGGGAGCGCCACTTTGACTCTAGCGTCTGCGGAGTACAAAAGTGACACCCCCGGTGCGTGGGGCTGGAACACGGTTGGGACTGCTCCGCCCAGCAGCCCCTGACTGCCTCAACCTCCTCAGAGGAAGAGCGGTACACACGTGTTCTCACAAAAGAAATCACATCCCTAGAGCCCCTGTACATCTAACTTCACATAGTCAGATAAATGTCATTTTATTCCTTAGAATTAAATGTAGTCAGCACCTAGACTAGTCAACACGGTCTGGTGTAGAAAAACTTGCCTCGGCAGCGCTCATGTCTTATATATATTTATATATAAATATATATATTATTTTATGCTACTCAGTCACACAAACAACATCAATCTCCTCAGAGAAAGATGGATGCTGCAGCGAGCTGTCTCAGAGGGCGAATAAACCGAAGCGCTGGTTTCAAAGCCTCGAGCATGAGCTCTAGATCTAGTGTACACGGGCGGAGATAGGACGAGCCGTCTCCAACCCGTTCGCCAGATCATGTGCGATTCCCGCTATCGCGGCCGCCACTGTGCCTTGGCAACAGCGCGACCGCAACTGCAGGATCGCATGCACGGACACACTCCTCAGAGCGTGCCCGGCGAGAGCGGAGCACTTAACAGTGAGAAAAGCACAGTCAGCCCCCCGAGAGCTGACTGCCCGAGCTCCACTCTTCATTAATGCTGCTTATGTTAATATTAGGCATAATATGCTTGTGCAACTGGTGCTTGTGTGACTGGTGCTTGTGTAACTGGCGAGCTCATCAACGCCTTTCCACATCAATCTCCTCAGAGAAAGACAGGCTGCGCCGTCGCACCCTCTCATCGGGGAGAAAGTACCGCAAACGCGGGCTTCCGACCACCGAGAGCGGGCGCCGGATCTGGTGGCTAAGAAAGAAGATAGGGACTTGCCCGTCTTACATTCCTTTCAGCAGATCCGAAAGCGAGTCCCGCGAGCATAACCACTGTTTCGCCTCGGCGAAAGCGGGACTGGCACCACGAGTAACGCCAGTGAAAGCTCTCTCCTCAAAGACAGCCTTCTGAGAGTGAAGCAAAGGCTCGCATCGCAGCCGCCAACTCCCTCGAGAGCTGACACTGTGCGCTTCACTCTCAAGCAGACAACACACGAGCAGCGTGTGTCCCTACCCTTTTTTTTTTTGGGCAGGGAAAAACACACAGCCTGAGCGCTGCCTGCTCTCGCCCAAAACTTCCCTTGATTGAAGCTTTGACAATGGAGTTTATCAGTGGACAAACGACACTAAATAAGACTCACAAACAGATAGCGACTGATACACACACAGAGCGCTTGCTGAAGACACAAGGCTGATATCCGGCTTCGCCGCTCATGCTTTTATGCTTCCTGGTCTCTGACGTCACCCGCCTATGACGTCTCGCCCTTCCTTTGGACTGATTATACATGTTATTCAGAGACGTCACGCTGGACGCGTTCCCCAAACGTTCTCGACGCAGCTCGAGTTCCTGATGAGGAACTTTAGTTTTAATCCATGCCTGGAGATGCTGGCCGTGGACAGACTGGAGATAAACTCTGCAGGATGCTGGTCCTCCAGGACATCACTGTTGTAAGTGATCAACCTAGCAGTCATCCTGCATCTCTTCTCAATGGTGTCAAAATAAAAATAAATTTTAATTTGTATTGATATATTTCCCTGATATTCATTGATGTTTCCTCTTTTTCTCCATTTAGTTTGTGTCAGATGCAGATAAAGAGTCACTAGGAACAGGTCACTGCATCTTTTGTCATGTAAGTACACTTTAATTTATTTAAAGCTGCATATTCATGCATCAAGTTAAAGTCAGTAGTTAATTTTTAAAGCGCTAATTTTTCCAAAAATGAAAGGTCTGTCATTTACTTATACCTGTATTACTTACTGTATTACAATAATAAGCTATTTTTATCTATGACTCAGACATCCTCTTGGGATAAAGTCTCAAACCCAACGAACACCCATGAAAGTGGTAATATTTAGTGGTGTCCTCGACTAAGGATTTTCATAGGCTAATTGGAATTTTCGAATCTTGCCGATAATCGATACAAAACTTTTTTTTTTTTATAATCGTGCTCTCATTATAATGTTATGTACATGACAGTAGATATTAATGTTCTGCATTTTTGCATTCACCGTACCATGAAGCACTTTACTGCAGCGTGACTCAACCAAATGCATCTTACACAAAATAAATAATATATACACTATATACTGGCTGAAATGTTTTAAAATCACTTGTACCCTACACGAGTGTAAGAAATCCAGTCTTTAGTCTGTCTGTGTCATTTTGAGTCTTGTTAAAGTTTTAAATCCCTGCCACCAAGATGCTTCTCTGTCGGTCTCAGATTATAAAAAGTATTTGTTATATATATATAACAAATTATATCTGGTGTCTGAATAATTTTTGTTTTGACTGTTAAAACTACAAAGTAATTCAGATAATTCCTCGACTATATATATCAAAACTGTAATAATGTGATAAATGTTCAAGGTGTCTGAATAAATGTAGGTTTGATTGTATATTTCATTTTTACATTGAAGACTATCCAGTGCTATTTTACATTTAATTATTTGGTTACTGTACCTTGACACCTACAAACTTAAAAAAAACTTAAACATTGTGTAAATAGCACAAATAAATAAAAATAAGCAAACATACAAATTGAACAATTTCAAACAGGGCCCACTGGTACAACCTTCACCAGGTACCCGCTGACCCCAGCTACGGCCCTGCTCACGCCTGTTTCACACATATCTGCAGTGCGTATGCAGTCCATGTAAAAAAATATGCAACGCATACACACTGCAGACGGAGTATGTGTGAAACAGGCGTAAGGTTGTTTGCACCTGCATATATATATATATATATATATATATATATATGTATATATGTGTGTGTGTGTGTGTGTATATATATATATATATAAATTTGACAATCTCTTCTCCAAATTGAAATATCAATAATTGTTCTAGTGGTGTTAATGTTGAAAGCTTCTTTGTGAAAAAGTTGGTTGGTTGGTTATCTTGCTTCTGACTCTGGCACTAGGAATGATTTACGACCTCCTGTTGCCTTTCTGAGGAATTCGGCTCGTGTTTCAACCACAGTCCTGATCGACTCTTTATTTTGTCTGGTTCGGGTCTGATACGCTACATCTCCCCCTTCCGATCCGTGAGGTGTTTGGCTGAAGACATCTTCAATCGCTGGAGAAACAGAGGCAGAAGAAGCAGACAAACACAACAAACACCTCCATGACATTACAATTACTGTACTGGTGCAGGCATCAGGATATTTAGGTACACGTGGTTAAGTTCAATAAGTCAGTGTAGTTTAGCACATTGAGGATAGTTTAGATCGTTTTGGAAATCGTTAGTTTATTTTGATTCATCAATCAAATTTGTGGTTAATTATGTTTGGTTCTTCTAGGTTTTCTTAATTTACATGTTTACCGTTAGTTTTCTAGTAACCTCATTTTCAATGAAATGAATTGACCTATCATGCATGGAGTTCTCTGGCTTCCATTCAGTTTAGTGTGGCTGGCAGATATTAGGTGTGGCGAGTCAATTCTAATATCAGACCTTCGACCCTTGAGGGGGATCTAGGTGTTTCACCTACTCAGGAAACAGGGGAAGGAGAAAGATAGGTAAAAGAAGAACAAAAATAAACAAAGCTGCTGTGGGTTTTCCTAGCATGGCTTACAACTACTATTGAGCTAGGATGTCATGTGCAGTTAGTGTGTCATGTACCTTAACTTCGTGTCAGGTGTTCAACCTATTGTGTGGATGCCTGCACATTTCTTCATGGTGGGTATGTGTAACTTTGTTACGCTAAAAGTAACAAAGTTACTTTTAGTTTGGCATGGCTGTGTGAAGCTTGGTTGCAAAACTTTTTCTCCTATGTTGCATTCTTCTTGTGGACTTTCTGACCTTCTGTGCTCTGGTGATTGCTGATGCACAGACAGGGAATGTGGTTCTTGGAGTTGGAATTAATTTGACAGTTTGCTAGTGACTGTGTTGGGTGACTGAGTTGATGTCCTTTAGTACCTCAGATTTTTCATCAACAGTTGGCCGTGAAAGACTTGCCCGTTCCGGGTGGTTGTTGAACAGGTGCTTGTCATCTCTGATGTGGTGTACCAGATGATCATCGACCTTCCGTTCTGTCACTGGTCACAGCAAGCATGACTCAACTTTTTGGTCATATGCATGTAAGTGGTCTTGAAGGAACTCTTTCAGTGGTCTCATGTCTTGTTTCATGTCTTCTGGCGGTAAGCGGTCATGTTCTTGTTCATACTCAGCACTGTGCATGTCTGAGTGGTGCTGAGGTGGGTTTTGTTGTCGCTTACACAGCCGTGTTGCTCTTGGATGAGTCCAGTGATTACCTTTGGATGTCTGGCTAGGTTTCCAGTTGTTCTTATCCTTTTGTTTTCTTGAGAAGCATGGCTTGTCCCATGGATTTTTCCAGCGGTTGGGCTGAAAACGGTCGTAGAAATGGGTGTCACGTTCTCTGTGCGCTTGATGGAAGACTCCGGTGTTGTGATGCCACTGTGTGTCATTCAGTGCAAGGCTTGAGTCTTTGTTGACAGAGTTCAAGAGTGTGGGTGTTTTGTTACCTCTCTTTGAGGCCATCTTCTTATTCTTATAGGCCCTCTGTGTTAGGTCACGCAATGGGCTAGGTGCACAAGATGGCGCCGGTGAGCTTCAGCGACGCGAGTGTGTGCATACTTATTTCCAGTCCTTCGACACTCGCATTTACTATAAGGAAAACTTACATACGAAACTTGGCTAGATGGATATAATTAATGTTTTTCAAATTTAAAGCGAATAGTTGTATATCAAAGACACAAGGAAATATCCTCCCTACATTTTTGCGTCCCTCTGTGTGGAAATTCATCAAGATACAAACGCGGAGATTGCTTTATTCTTCTGTTGATT
Source organism: Carassius gibelio (assembly GCF_023724105.1). NCBI lineage: Eukaryota > Metazoa > Chordata > Actinopteri > Cypriniformes > Cyprinidae > Carassius > Carassius gibelio. The sequence goes on along the minus strand of NC_068412.1, from coordinate 1,918,723 downwards.
ATGCGGATCAGTGTCAGCATCAGGTTAATCAGTCCACAGGGATTTCTTCATTCAAACACAAACCCCTCAAATATGCAATACTTTACATTTTCGGAGAGCTGATTTCGTTCTGACTGTTATCTATAAGATCATAAAGTTTCTGACTGTCAAACAAGATAAAGTGTGTATATTTTTTTACTTTATTTGATATTATATTGAACTGTGTACAATTTCACGTAATGCTATTATGGTAGGTTTGCATTAATTAAAAGATCGCTGTTTGCATTCATGTGTGTTTTTATCAATGTTCATCTGTTTTGTAAAATATCTGCAGCATAAATAATTTTGTCTATAAGCAGCACATGTGTTTTGTTACGAATTCTTCAGATAAAACAAATATTTAAATTAGTCATGTATTAGTTGTATTATTTTACAGCCCGATTCTTTTTTCATTTCAAAATGTTTGATGCAAAGTTGACTGTCAAATAATAAAATATGTTGTGAAAATGATGATGAAAAAAAAACTAATGTACGTGCACAATTGAGAAATGTGAAGATAAATCACAGCCCATGTCTCACAAGGTGAATATTTCATTAAACAAAAAAAATTATAATAATCAATGTAATACAAACATTTATGAGAAATAAGTAATTTTTACATTTACATAACTGGTAAGGTAAAAATAAATTATGTATCTGTGTGTACACACCATGAGTTAAATGTTCATTTCGTGAACAGTAGGGAACATTAGTGTATTTAATTCAATCACCGGACCCAAACATACACAGTTTCAAATGCACTGGTTCAGTTAACATTTATAGAATAGTAATAATAGCAGTGTAGACCTTATTTGCATTTGAAGTGATATTATAAATCCTGTAAACATATATAGAAGGTAATATTCGGATTTCTCTGGTTCTCTGCACTGGCGTTTAGCACAACCAGAAATATCAAAGCACACACTCGCAAGACTGGAAATCCAAGATGGCGGAGATATGCAACTAGCCCATTGTTGAATGGTCACGGAGCATGGACAGGCCATGACACCTAGATGGTGGCTGACTCCAGGGTGCAGATTCGTTAGGAAGAGGCTTTTGAAGTTCACATCCTCTTCAAGGTCGGGTTGGTTGTGTGCACCAAAGTAGGCTTATCGAAGTCGTAGGGCTGGACGATTATGGCCTAAAATCAAAACCTTGATTATTCAAAGCAAAGAATGCATCAAGAAGTGCTGCATGGGGTATGAAATCTCGGTGCTCTTTGGTTGTATGGGATAAGTTTATTCAAATTAGAAACACCTGGTCACTCTGTGTAGAGCAGCTAGAAGAAATAAACACATTTCAAAGAGCAAGTCTTACACAATAAAATAGAAAAGAAAAAAAAAAAATGTTTTTGAACACTTTTTACAAAAATAGTACAAAGTCTAATTCACCATTTAAGCCTGGTAGTTTCTTTCAATGTATAAATCCAGAAAGACTCTCTCTGTTACAACCTTTTAGCCCTATCTCCTCCTCTTATAGATTTCGGGATATGTTCTATGCCTATAATTTTTGAATGTACTTGGACTACCATGATTCATATCTCTATAATGTAGGGCCATGGGGTATAACGGGTTGCAGACTCTAATTGCATTTTTATGATCTGATAATCTGGTCTTTAATTTTCTTGTAGTCATCCCTATATAAAAACAGCCACATGGACACTCCAGCCTATACACCACAAATTAAGTATTACAATTAATGAAAAATCTTATTTTAAAATCAGAACTAGAGGATAGATCTCTAAACACATTAGTCTTAACCATATTATCACAATGATTGCATTTACCGCAGCTGTAATTTCCTACACTTGAATTTAACCAAGTATTTGATTTCTTTGCGGGAAGATGGCTTCTCACCAATTTGTCTTTGATTGTAGGTGCTTTTCGAAATGCAACTGAAGAAAATTCAGGCATGACTTCTCTTAGATAGGGATCTATCTAAGAGAATCTATCTATCTAAGGATTTCTTTTCTGAAGATAGTAGTATGTAATATCCCATCACTGTCTTTAAGTATCTTGACATCTAAAAAGTTAATCTCAGTGTGTGAATACTCTAGTAATATATATTATCATTTTGTTGAATTAAGAATCAGCGGACATCAGATGTAGTGGGGGTACTGTAAACATTACATTAATGTTAGCTTTGAAATAATGTACCCCATTGACTTAGATCATACGGTCTGGAACTCCATCCTCGCTGTGAGGTTTCTCTGTGAGGTTTCTCTGAAGCACCCTTTCAGGTTTGACATACAGGAGAATACCCCTACTAGGACCTGTGACATTCTGTTTATGATTTAACTTTTAAAAAATTATTTAATTTTTTAAATTGTATTATTTTATTCTCGGGGTATATTTCATTCAGGTTTGGACATCTCTTAGCACTCTAAAAATGTAAGGTTTTATGTTTTTTTTTTTTTTTTTTTTTTTTTTTTTTTTTATGAATGAATTGCTTTAGGATGATAATGTCATTATATAATTATTTATTTCCATATTCTTTAACCCCTGAATTCTGAGTGGGTTTTGGGAGAGTGGAAGTATTTTGGAATCCCCCGACATTAGTGTTTTTCATTATCCTAAAACGTATTAATGGCTAAAGTCTGAATATACATAAATATGTGAGCAGCATGATTGTGATTGTACATGTCTGTAATTTCGAGAAGGCAGCGTTTATAACCATTTTTTGTTTACAATATGTTTAAAATGTGTTTGTATATGTTGTATACGTATATGTTGAATACATGATTGAAAATGTATGATAAATGATTTGCTTTGGCTTAGTAACATGTCTGTTCATTCGATGTATTGTATAAGTTTGATAAACTTGGCGGATACTTGTTTAAAATGTTTGTTCTGCTTTAGTAACATGTTGTCATATATAATTTTATATTTTATTTATTTTTTCATATTTTTTAAAATAGAGATAAGTCTCTTTTTAAACTTGATATATTCATGTGTATGTCTGCTTGTTTATATGGTTTACCAGAATACAAATCTGTATAGTGGCATGGATATTATAGTGATATAACAAGGTACATGTGGTTAATGATTACATTTATAGGGTAGTCATAATTCAGATTGCTTAAAAATGAAATTTAATTAAAAATGTACTTGCATGCATCATTTTATTGTGTGGTGGTACTGTAGGTGTACGGTAAAAAATAATTATACACTTTTGAAAAAGATCAGTTATACTACATGTTCTTTAGAATGTTTACAATGTTGGTGTCACAACGACACCTGCTACACTCCCAGGATCGGACACTTACGCCACACCCACTCGTCCCCAATCACCCGAATTCTAAACACCTGTGCATCATCACCAGCACCACATATAAAGCCACCAGTCACCATCACTCAGTGTCTGGTCTTGCACCGATCTCCTCACTTACCTGAACGACATTAATCTACCTACCTGATCTGCCTTCCCCTCTTCATCCTCATCGGAACTTCTACTACCATTGTCTTCGTCTGAGTCACTGTCTGCACCACCACTCACCTGAAGGAAAGTTGTGTTGTTTCTGTGTCCTCCACGTGTCAAGATTCACCTGTGTCTGAAACCTCTGATTCACATTAAATACTGTTTCACTGAATCCTCTGTGTCCTCGTCTGTGTCTGACAAAAGACCAGACCAGATGCAGAGCTCTCCAGATACAGGCGAGGACCGCACCGCGGATCCCTTCACCGAACTGGTTAACGCTGTACGGTCCTCACTACTACAACAAACTCAACTTTCTGCTCCGACTATCACCGCTACACCGCCGGTCACTTCTTCAGTTGCCCCTGCGAGTCCCATGGCCAAACCTGCGACATACAGCGGCACGGCGGAGGATTGCAACGGGTTCCTACTACAGTGTTCCCTCTACCTGGAATCCAACGCTCATTTATTCACCACTGAACGCAGTCGAGTCGCATTCATCAACCTGCTCTCAGGTAAAGCTCTTCAATGGGCTCAATCTCTCTGGGACTCTAACTCCTCAGCTATCGGATCGGTAACAAATTTCTGTTCTCAGTTAAAATCCGTCTTTGGTCAACAAACTTCGGCCTTATCTGTCCATGATCAACTGTTTACAATTCGCCAACAGAGAGATGAATCCGTGAGTGATTATGCCGTACGCTTCCGTACACTCGCTTACATAAGCGGCTGGAATGAAACGGCCTTAATTACGGCATATCGCCACGGTTTGTGTGACAGAGTACAAGAGTTGATTGTGGTATATGAAGACTCACTGGGACTTGAGTGTCTAATCCAAAAATCCATTAGAGTTGCCCAGAGACTCACTGCCTGTCATCCGCTCACTCCCGCTGTACTTCCTCCACCCGCTATACCATCTGTCGCTCCTCCAGCACCAGAACCCATGCAAGTGGATTCTAACCATCTATCCACATCGGAACGTCAGCGGAGGATTAACACCGGGCTGTGCCTCTACTGTGGGGGAGATGGACACCTCTTACCATCCTGTCCAGTACGACCTCCACGCCCAGCGGTGAGTACCATCCATATTCCACCTCTAACTGCTCCTTTGACTAAAACCTGGGTTACTCTAAGACATCTCCATTCTTCCGTTTCAGTACAAGCCCTCATCGACTCCGGTTCAGCGGGGAACTTCATCAACCGGCAAACATTAACTTGTCTAAGTGCCAAATGTCATCGAAGCCCCGTCGAACTCAAAATAACAACAATACAGGGAAAACCGCTGGGCAAGGGTCGTGTCCACTATTTCTCCCCCACAATCATCCTCCGTGTGGGACTCCTGCACGAGGAAAACATTACGTTTATGGTGCTGGAGGAATCCACCGCAGACATCATCCTGGGACGCCCCTGGCTAAATCAACACCAACCTCACATCCATTGGCCCACTGGTGAGATCCTGAAATAGGGACAATCCTGTCATCCTACCTGTATCACTCCCCCAACTAAAATTCCCAAGGTCATTCCTCCCGGGAAGAAGTCATCCCTACCGGTCCAGTCCACATCAGTGGAAAGCCCCGACTCTGAGGCTGATCATGTCATCCCTCCGGAATATCGGGCATTCCAGGATGTGTTCAGTAAGCAGTTGGCAACGAAACTTCCACCTCATAGGCCATGGGACTGCGCCATCGACCTCCTGCCTGGAGCAACCCTTCCTAAAGGACGAGTCTATCCACTGTCCATCCCGGAGCAGAAGGCCATGGAGGAGTACATACAGGAAGCTCTCGCTCAGGAGTTCATCCGACCATCTACTTCCCCTGCCGCTTCCAGCTTTTTCTTCGTGGCCAAGAAGGACGGAGGCTTGAGGCCGTGTATCGACTATCGCCACCTCAACTCTCAAACCATCAAATTCAGCTATCCTCTTCCCCTGGTCCCAGCAGCATTAGAACAACTACGCGGAGCCAAGATCTTCACAAAACTGGACTTGAGGAGCGCCTACAACTTAATCCGCATCCGGAAGGGGGACGAGTGGAAGACTGCTTTCATTACCCCTTCCGGACACTACGAATACCGGGTCATGCCGTATGGGTTATCCAACAGTCCATCCGTCTTCCAAAATTACATGAATGAAGTCTTCAGAGAATACCTTAACCAGTTCGTAATTGTCTACATCGACGACATCCTCATCTACTCCACTTCCAAGGAGGAACACATCCAACATGTCACGCTCGTACTCCGAAAACTCCGGGAACACCACCTCTACCTCAAATTGGAAAAATGTGAGTTCCACATGCCCTCAGTCCAGTTCCTGGGATACATCTTCGACCCACAAGGCGTGAAGATGGACCAGGGGAAGGTGGATGCCATTACACACTGGCCTCAACCTGGCTCCATTAAAGACCTCCAACGCTTCCTGGGCTTTGCCAACTTCTATAGAAGATTCATCCAAGATTACAGTTTACTCAGCTCCCCTCTAACTTCTCTCCTCCGGAACCGGCCCAAGTCTCTGTCCTGGAACCCCGAAGCCACAGAAGCCTTCCACCGACTCAAGCGGGCCTTCAAGACTGCTCCGATCCTGGTCCACCCTGACCCTAAGCAACAGTTCATTGTGGAAGTGGACGCCTCATCAACCGGAGTCGGAGCAGTCCTATCCCAGCGGCAGGGGGATCCTCCAAGACTCCATCCATGCGCCTTCTTCTCGAAGAAGCTATCCCCGGCGGAGCAAAATTATGACATCAGTAACCGTGAACTACTGACCATCAAGCTGGCTCTGGAAGAATGGCGTCATTGGCTGGAGGGAGCCCAGTTCCCTTTCGAGGTAGTAACAGACCACCGGAACCTGGAATACCTCCGTGAAGCTAAGAGACTGAATCATCGCCAAGCCAGATGGGCCCTGTTCTTCACGAGATTCAACTTCAAGGTCACTTACCGTCCTGGCTCTCAGAACAATAGAGCCGATGCCCTCTCCCGTCTTCATCAAGCAGATCCTGAACCCGAATCTCCGGAACCAATCCTCCCTCCAGCCATGATTGTAAGTCCCATCCAATGGAACATTGATCATCTGATTGAACAAGAAAACCTTCAACACCCAGCTCCGCCGGGAGGTCCAGGAGGGAAACTCTTCGTCCCCCCTCAACATCGGATTACCATTGGACTTAGCTCATACCTCTCCGGGATCTGGACATCCAGGCAGGCGGCGGACCCTCTCGCTCCTTCAACAACGTTACTGGTGGCCATCGATGGCTCTGGATACCGTCCGCTACCTCAAGGGATGCTCCGTCTGCGCCATAGCAGACACCCCTAGAAGACTCCCGGAGGGTAAACTGGTGCCTCTGCCCATTCCTGAACGTCCCTGGACCCATATAGGTATAGATTTCATGACTGACCTCCCTCTTTCTCAAGGCTACACTTGTGTGCTGGTAGTGGTTGACAGGTTCTCAAAGTCATGTAAACTCATCCCTCTCAAAGGGCTTCCCACTGCATTTGAAGCGGCAGAGGCACTGTTCCACAATGTATTCCGCCACTTTGGCATTCCTGAGGACATCGTCTCCGACCGGGGTCCCCAGTTCATCTCCAGAGTCTGGTCTGCTTTCTTCCGTCTTCTAGGGGTGTCCGTCAGCTTCTCTTCCGGATACCACCCACAGACCAACGGCCAGACGTAAGCGTAAGATACAGGAGCTTGGGAGGTTCCTGAGGATATACTGCCACCGTAACCAGGACTGTTGGAGCCAGTACCTACCCTGGGCCGAATACGCTCAGAACTCCCTCCAGCAATCCACCACCGGGCTCACCCCCTTCCAATGTGTCCTCGGATACCAGCCTCCGCTCTTCCCATGGTCAGGTGAGCCCTCGGAGGTCCCAGCGGTAGATCACTGGTTCCGACAGAGTGAGAGGGTCTGGGACTCGGCTCACGTGCATCTCCAGCGGGCAGTGCGGAGGCATAAGGAGCAAGCGGACGCTCGTCGAAGACCTACACCGCAATACCAACCTGGACAGCGAGTCTGGCTCTCGACGAGGGATATCCGCCTCCGGCTGCCCTGCCGTAAGCTGAGTCCCCGATACATCGGACCATTCACCATTGAACGGCAACTGAATGAAGTGACCTATCGACTCCAGCTACCTGCACAGTACCGCATCTCACCCTCATTCCATGTCTCACTCCTCAAACCCTTCACTGAACCCTTGTCTCCTCCATCCACAGAGCCTGGTGATGATGCCGTACCTCCTCCTCCAGCCATCGAAGAAGATAACGACATCTTCCGGGTTAGAGCTATCCTCGACTCTCGACGACGGGGTCCACAATTGGAGTACCTGGTAGACTGGGAGAATTACGGCCCGGAGGAGCGTTGCTGGGTTAATCACAACGACATCCTGGACCCCAGCCTTCTCACTGACTTTCACCAAGACCATCCAGACCGCCCCGCTCCCCGTGGCCGAGGTAGACCCCGTCGTCGTACAAGATCCCAGCCGTCAGGAGCCGTCCGTGGAGGAGGGGGTACTGTCACAACCACACCTGCTACACTCCCAGGATCGGACACTTACGCCACACCCACTCGTCCCCAATCACCCGAATTCTAAACACCTGTGCATCATCACCAGCACCACATATAAAGCCACCAGTCACCATCACTCAGTGTCTGGTCTTGCACCGATCTCCTCACTTACCTGAACGACATTAATCTACCTACCTGATCTGCCTTCCCCTCTTCATCCTCATCGGAACTTCTACTACCATCGTCTTCGTCTGAGTCACCGTCTGCACCACCACTCACCTGAAGGAAAGTTGTGTTGTTTCTGTGTCCTCCACGTGTCAAGATTCACCTGTGTCTAAAACCTCTGATTCACATTAAATACTGTTTCACTGAATCCTCTGTGTCCTCGTCTGTGTCTGACAGTTGGTAGGTTTAGGGGGTGATACAATAATCATTAATATGATTTGAATATGAATAAAAAAGGTTCTAAATATAATGTAGAAAATGTGTTGCAACAATTAATGTGAATTGAATTGTCAATGACATGTCAGGGTTCCTCAATAGCCCACATCCTTCATTCTGTTCCATTATACATCTATATATATATTTGTTTCCCCCCGATCCTGGTAAAATGTATATTTTTAGTGATGAGTAAGATTTTTCGTTTTAGAGTGTGTGTGTGTGTGTGTGTGTGTGTGTGTGTGTGTGTGTGTGTGTGTGTGTGTGTGAATGTATAATGTGTTTATTTTCATTTACATGAATGCAACGTAATACCCGCGCCACGTGGTCCACAGATGCTTCTTCGGATAGAGAGTGCTACGGATAACATTAACGAATCACTGACAATAACCCTGAAAAACGCCAATTGGTCACGTCGTATGGATAGTTCACATGTTTTAACACAAAGGTAGAGTGTAAAGAGATATGGGTTGAATCTCATAAAATTGTCAGGAGCGGATGTATCTAACATACACACAGACACACGCACACACACACACACACACACACACACAGAGACAGGGATGAAAAAGAGGACCATGTTTTAGAGGCTTCAACTGTACAATATTAATCTAGTACTAGTACTAAGAGTAAACTTTTATTATTAGATATTTTATTTAAAACCTATCATTATACAGTTTCTTTATCGATTTATTTCCATTTCATTATTATGATTTTATTTTAAAACCTTTGTCATACAACTTCTTTATTAATTGTTTTTATTTTGATTTAATTATTATGATTTTATTTTAAAACCTTTGTTATACAACTTTATTGATTGTTTTTACTTCGATTTAATTATTATGATTTTATTTTATACTTTTATTATACATCTTCTTTATTGATTGTTATATTTTAAATCTTTTAGTTCCATTTCATTCATGGAATTTTTATGTGAAACTTTTATTATTTCGCTGTGAAACGATTTATACAGTCAACAGATTATATTTGAGGGTACTCACACTCATATTATGGTATGAGGCCACATTATCTTCGGTCTTGATTTATTTTTCCTTGCATGCTGTCCGTATTTTCACAGAGAAACCTCGCCAGGCACGATTTACTGTCTTCGTCCAATTCCTTCTCGGGGGTTTTAGGTGAGTATAAGAAGTCCATGTCTATGTATTTTTCACAGCTCTTTTTCTGATTTCCTCAGAAATCCGAGGTGGGCCCTATTTATCTAAGCAAATCCAATCCAATACTGCCGCTGCTGGGGAAACCCCGCCCCACACGTGACAGACCATAGCAACACCTCTGATCATTAAAAGGTCATAGGTCAAGGTCAGGTGGGGTCAAGGTCAAAAGGTCAAGGGTATGCGGAGAAGGGGTCAAAGTTCAAAGAACAAGGTCATGTGGGGGAGGGGTCAACGGTCAAACCCATCAATCAAATCTTGGCATATGGTGCAGACTAATTACTACTCACAGTGATGGCGATCTCGGTGGATCTGAATTTATGTGCCAGTTTCTCTGGACACAAATACAGCAGGTTTTCTTTGCATTAAACAATTATAAATAAAGATTTAAAACACTCCCATTCAAATTACTCTCGTACACAATGCAGTGTTACGCGAGATTGCATTCACCTTGTGAACGGACACAAACAGACAACTTAGGGGAGTCAAATATAATATTTGATTCTGCAGAAATCTATGAATACTGACTATGAATATGAAAACTATGACTATGAAAACTATGAATACTGAGGCTTTGATAAATAGATTGAGGAACATGCACAAAGTTTAGCTCCGTTCAGTGAACAGTGACTGAGATAGAATAGCTTTTGAGAAGCACTGGAACACGCAGTGAAATCAAATCAGCTATAAACAAGGCATTACAAAAATGAGGAACACGCTCAATTTCTACCTTATTGTACAATCTCAGATGTTTAATTTTAAATTCACGTACTGCTGTTAACAATGGAGAGGCGGACTCGAGTTACAGTCTCCTCTGCTTTCATTCATTTAAGCGGGCGCGCGCTGCTTACGTCGCGGGTCACACACACACGTCTCGACAGCTTCTCATCTTTCATCTGCAGCAAAAGAAAAGATTAAATAACTTGGTTTATGCTCACAATTTAGATTAAACTGCCCGCATTCTCCACCATAATATGTAAGGGAAACAGGTCGATTTAGTTCAAAGGGAATCATTTAAGATTTTAAAGGGAATTTGAACAGAATCACTGTTTCAAGGCTGATCACTGAGATGCCCTGCGATTCACTGAATAAGTTCAATTCAATTCAATTCAAGTTTATTTGTATAGCGCTTTTTACAAAATAAATCGTTACAAAGCAACTTTACAGAAAATTATGTTTCTACAATATTTAGTAGTAGCTAGTAGTTTGTGCACATTTGACAGGATTTTTGAAAAAATAAAAATAATAATAATAATACAAGACGTAGTCAGCTAGACGATGAACTATCAATATTATTAATTAAGTTATTATATGATTCAGTCACACATTTAGCAATAATTGTTAGTTCTGTTTGTTGATTCAAGGTTAGCATAATCTGGGGTCCTCTGAGGGTCAGCATCATCTCTTCTCAGGTGTTCTGGATCCAGACTGGAGCTTGTGTAAATCCTAGTTACCACGGGATGTAAATCCCGTGGCGAAACATAGAAACAAAATACAGACATCATTAGCATAGCTGCTGATCCAACAAAGTAAAATTAGTTTAACCCAAGCTAATGAATAAAAATGCACCTTTGAACAGATGCAACTACACTCACAATTAAAAAGATACATTATTCGAATGCTTGGCGAAAGAGATGTGTTTTTAATCTAGATTTAAACAGAGAGAGTGTGTCTGAACCCCGAACATTATCAGGAAGGCTATTCCAGAGTTTGGGAGCCAAATGAGAGAAAGCTCTACCTCCTTTAGTGGACTTTGCTATCCTAGGAACGACCAAAAGTCCAGCGTTTTGTGACCTTAGGGTGCGTGATGGGTTGTAACGTGGTAGAAGGCTAGTTAGGTACGCTGGAGCTAAACCATTTAGGGCCTTATAGGTAAGTAATGATAATTTGTAACTGATACGGAACTTAATAGGTAGCCAGTGCAGAGACTGTAAAATTGGGGTAATATGATCACATTTTCTTGACCTCGTTAGGACTCTAGCTGCTGCATTTTGGACTACCTGTAGCTTGTTTATTGAAGAAGCAGGACAACCACCTAGAAGTGCATTACAATAGTCCAGTCTAGAGGTCATGAATGCATGAACTAGCTTTTCTGCATCAGAAACAGATAACATGTTTCGTAGCTTGGCAATGTTTCTAAGATGGAAGAATGCAGTTTTTGTAACATTGGAAATATGATTTTCAAAAGACAAATTGCTGTCTAATATAACACCCAGATTTCTGACTGTAGAGGAAGTAACAGTACATCCGTCTAGTTGCAGATTGTAATCTACAAAATTCTGTGTAGTGTCTTATCCGAATTTAATTGGAGGAAATTGTGTGTCATCCAATCTTTTACATTTTTAACACACTCTGTTAGCTTAGATAATTGGGAAGTTTCATCTGGTCTCGTTGAGATATATAGCTGAGTATCATCAGCATAACAGTGGAAGCTAATTCCGTATTTTCTAATAATATTACCTAGGGGCAACATATATATTGAAAATAGAAGGGGACCTAGGACGGATCCTTGTGGCACTCCATATTTTACTGATGATAAATGAGATGACTCCCCATTTAAGTAAACAAAATGGTAGCGATCGGACAGGTAGGATTTAAACCATCTTAAAGCCTGCCCTTGAATACCTGTATAGTTTTGTAATCGATCTACGAGTATGTCATGATCTATGGTGTCGAACGCAGCACTAAGATCAAGTAAGACTAGAAATGAGATGCAGCCTTGGTCTGACGCAAGGAGCAGGTCATTTGTAATTTTAACAAGTGCAGTTTCTGTGCTATGGTGGGGCCTAAAACCTGACTGAAATTCTTCATACAGATCATTTTTATGCAGGAAGGTGCTCAATTGAGCAGACACAACTTTCTCTAAAATTTTAGACATAAATGGAAGATTTGAAATAGGCCTATAATTTGCCAGTACACTAGGATCTAGTTTTGGTTTCTTAATAAGAGGCTTGATAACCGCCAGCTTGAATGGTTTTGGGATGTGACCTAAAGATAACGACGAGTTTATGATATTGAGAAGCGGTTCTTCGGCTACAGGTAACAGCTCTTTCAGTAATTTAGAGGGTACAGGATCTAATAAACATGTTGTTGGTTTAGATACAGTGATAAGTTTATTTAGCTCTTCCTGTCCTATGGTTGTAAAGCACTGCAGTTTATCTTTGGGTGCGATGGATGTAACTGAAGTGTTAGATGTTGTAGAATCTACATTCGCTATTGTATTTCTAATGTTATCTATTTTATCAGAGAAGAAATTCATAAAGTCATTACTATTTAACGTTGGTGGAATATTTGAATCAGGTGGCATCTGGTAATTTGTTAACTTAGCCACTGTGCTAAATAAAAACCTTGGATTGTTTTGGTTATTTTCAATGAGTTTGTGTATATGCTCTGCCCTAGCAGTTTTTAGAGCCTGTCTATAGCTGGACATACTGTTTTTCCATGCAATTCTAAAAACTTCTAAGTTAGTTTTTCTCCATTTGTGTTCAAGACTACGAGTTAATTTCTTGAGAGAGTGAGTATTACTGTTATACCATGGTACAGTACGTTTTTCTCTAACTTTTTTCAATTTGATTGGGGCAACAGCTTCTAATGTATTAGAGAAAATAGTGCCCATGTTGTCAGTAATTTCGTCTAATTCGTGTGTATTTTTGGGTACAATTATCAGTTGAGATAGATCAGGCAGGTTATTTGCGAATCTTTCTTTGGTGGCTGGAACAATAGTTCTGCCCAGACGGTATCGCTGCGACATATAGTTAATATCAGTTATACGCAGCATGCACGATACAAGGAAATGGTCTGTAATATCATCACTTTGAGGTACAATATCTATAGCAGTAAGATCGATTCCATGCGATATAATTAAATCTAGTGTATGATTAAAACGATGAGTGGGCCCGGTGACATTTTGCTTGACTCCAAAGGAGTTTATTAGGTCAGTATACGCAAGTCCTAATGTATCATTTGCATTATCAACGTGAATATTAAAATCTCCCATGATTAGCGCCTTATCAACTGTAACTAGAAGGTCTGAGAGGAAATCTGCAAATTATTTTAGGAATTCTGTATACGGCCCTGGTGGTCTATACACAGTAGCCAGAGCAAGAGATACATTAGATTTCTTTTGCATGTCTGACAGAGTAACATTTAGCAGAAGTATTTCAAAAGAGTTAAACCTGTATCCTGTTTTCTGGGTAACATTGAGAATATCACTATATATTGTTGCAACACCCCCGCCACGGCCAGTCTGACAGGGCTCATGCTTATAACAGTAGTTTGGTGGAGTAGACTCATTTAGACCAAAATAATCATTTGGTTTTAGCCAGGTTTCAGTCAAGCAGAGTAAATCAAAACTATTATCTGTGATCATTTCATTTACAATAACTGCTTTTGGTGCGAGTGATCTAATATTTATGAGCCCAAACTTTAAAAATTGTTTTTGTTCATTTACTTTACATTTTTCTGGTTTAATTACGATAAGATTTTTTCTAGATCCTACATTATATTTATATTTATATTTTGACCTCACTATTCGGGGAACAGACACAGTCTTAATAGGTTTTACAGCGCAAGTACCTTTAGCATTTAAGCGGTTGGAACAAAACTCATCATAATGGTTATTTGAGAATTGTCTTACTAGTCACATGGAGCGAAGTGTCCTGGAGATGTTGTCAGAGAGAAACTCCGCTCCAATTCTGCTGGGGTGTAATCCATCAGTGCGAAACAGTCTAGGACGCTCCCAGAAAAGATTCCAGTTATTAACAAATAGCAGTTTCTGTTCTTTACACCATGACAACAACCATTCATTTAAAGCAAAAAGTCTACTGAACCTTTCGTGTCCTCGTCGATACGTGGGCAGTGGTCCTGACACGACGATCGTCGCCGCGGGCGTCGTGCTGCGAACCGTCTCGATCAGGCTGCTGAAGTCCCTCTTCAGCGTCTCCGTCTGCCGCAGCGTGGTGTCGTTAACCCCGGCGTGAAGCACGACCGCTCTGGGGCTCTCGCCGTCCTTCAGGATCGCGGGTATCTGCGCAGAAACATCGAGAACACGAGCACCAGGCAAACAATGAGTGTGCACTTTACCTTCGGCTAACGTAGCACTTACGTGTCTGACGATGGAGTCTCCGATGATCACAGCGTCGCGTCCTGTCTCGCGGAGGGGAGCGAAGCGGTTCTGGATGGAGATCTCGAAGGCAGGAGGGGGAGAAGTAGTCCCCCGGGACTCAGCTCGCGTCCTCCGCTGTGGATGCACCCAGGGTCCGTGGTGTCCCGGCGTTGCAGTGAAGGACATCTGGGAAGATCTGCGCAGAGAAACACACGGAGTAGACGTGGTGGGACTGTTAACAGCACGTTGTATACTTACCCCGGACTTGTGAGCGTCAGCCCAGGATGATTCCAGCGCGGCTCTCCGCTCTCTCAGCTGGGCCTGCCTATGTTCCAGGTCACGAATCTGCTTCCCCACGGCCTCGAGCTCGAGCTGCACAGAGTGGAGACATTCATCCGCCATTAAAGCAAGTAACAGTGAGTACAGCAGTGGTAATGTGTGAGAATAGAGTATTAGCAATGTAAGCGCAGTTAGCAGCAACCACGCTTGCTGATGCTAACTGGCTGAAAGCTAATAGCGGACCCGGGAGATCAAAATAAAACTAGTGATAGCGAGGCGCTCTGATTGTTTTTGTTGTAGAATACAATAGAGGATATATTCACGCGTTATATAAACGGAAACAATGATGTATAAAATAGATTTTTAAGTTAAAAATAGTCAATGAAAAGAATATAGTGACGGAGCTCAAACGCAGTACAGCCGTCAACAACAAACAGGAAGTCGTTTAACATCAAATCTGCACTGGATATTAATATACAAACTATAGTGAAAACACTATCAATTAGCACAGTAGCAAGATCGGCAGTTTAAGACATTAACTTGTAAGCACAAAACACAAGATAATCTTTTCAATATGAATAAGGCTTTATTAGATAAACCAAAGACATATAAACTAATTTAACATATAAGCACACGCATTCACACATTCATACAAGTTGCAGGAAGATCAAAAGTTAGGGAAGAATGAGTTTAAGAGAACGAAAATGTGGAATCCCAAGTTTACAGCAATACGTGAAAATGCACAGACACAAATCCATCAATCACTTAATTAACCCTCACATTGAGTTCCTCAATGAGGTTAAAATTATATTAGATACACCAGTATAGATCAGTCTGGAGGTACTTGCATTGCCTGTGTAAAGGGGTTTCCTTTGTTGTCCTTGAGAAGGGGGTTTCCCAATGTCGCTGATTGGCTGGAAGTTCAGTAGTCGTTGAAGTGACATCTTGGGAAGCCCATGGTGGGCCGTTGGCTGACGATGCAGAGTTTTGTGGGCTGGTTCAAGTTGAACGGGCACACGAGGTCAGACTCGGAGACACAGCGTTACAAAACTTAACTCAGAACACAAAACTCTCAAACAGAAAAGAAAAGAAACTAAAGTAAAAGAACAGAAGTAAAGTTTGACGAGACTAGGTGGTGTTTCTTCTCATCGTGCCTAAGTAGCAGCAGGTATGCAGGCCGAAGCACACTGGAACCGCGCTCAAAGAATGCTAACAGTGATGAAGCAAAGATACAAGCTAAAAGCAAACTAAAAGCAAAATTTGATGATGTCCTGAGTATTTAAACTGGTCTGTTGGCCACACCTCAAATGTTGTCTTGACCAATTAGATATTGTCTTGGCTCGGGTATCAGAAATCATATGTTATTTTCCCGCTCTTGCAGGGTATAATTTTGGACATGATTCCTATAACAAGAATATGATACATTTGACAAATAACTGATGGTCAGGAATGTCTCAAGCAAGCAGATTGAAACACAAAAATACTAAACATGAATATGAATCCTTAAGCTATCCTATAGCTATTAAAAGACAGTTATGCAATGGACTAATATTCATTTATAAGTCCTTTTGAGTTCATTAAAAGACATTTCTTGTGCCATTCTCTGACATAAAGACGTTCTGTAGGGACCAGAGGTTAAAAGGTCCCCTTAGGAATTTCAGTCTGGTTCTGCTAGGTGGGGGTGTGGGGGGGGGGGTCAATCCAAGGATCTTGCTTATTACTCTCATGGGTTTACATGTACTGGCCGGCGTTGCATCTTGAATACTTGCCCTAAATTTGACAATCTCTTCTCCGAATTGAAATGTCAATAATTGTTCTAGTGGTGTTAATGTTGAAAGCTGTTCTGTTGGTTGGTTATCTTGCTTCTGACTCTGGCACTAGGAAGGATTTATGACCTCCTGTTGCCTTTCTGAGGAATTTGGCTTGCGTTTCAACCACAGTCCTGATCGACTCACTAATTTGTCTGGTTCGGGTCTGGTATGCTACAGCAATGAAGTAAGATAATTTTTAATGTGATAGAAGTGCTAGGCACTGAAACTTATGTTAGAGCTTCAGTGCTCAGGTTTGTCAGTTTACAGCTTTCTGAGAACACTAATGCTGGAAGATTGCTTCTGTTGAAATTAAGTGAAAACACTTAAAAAGTCGAGCAACAGAGAAGGACAGCAGCTTGTGAGTGTTTTGTGTCGTTTTTTCATTAGACTACTGTGTGATCGTCATTGCTAGGAAAGTTTTTGATTTAAATTGTGTGTGTCTTACCCTGGTAAATACGTGCTGAAAGTGGCGCTTGGTTTTGTGTTTGCCCAGTTTCGATCTGCTAAATAGTGAGGCGTGGCCAAAGCCAGTGAAAGTACTTAATTAGCTGTTTTGTCCACTTGATCTGATCCCCACTCACCTCCTTCAAGCGATCACTTCTTCAGTCATACCTTCGCTTACACACATTATCAACTCCTCTCTTCACTCTGGAACATTTCCCTCAGCATTAAAGCAGGCTCGGGTAAACCCACTGCTCAAGAAACCATCTCTAAATCCAGCGCTTCTTGAAAACTACAGACCGGTATCCCTTCTTCCATTCATTGCAAAGACACTTGAGTGAGCTGTGTTCAACCAGCTTTCTATGTTCCTTGTACAGAACAACCTCCTGGACAGCAACCAATCTGGCTTCAAAAGTGGCCACTCAACTGAGACTGCTCTGCTCTCGGTTACTGAACCCCTGCGACTAGCAAGAGCAGCTTCAAAATCCTCTGTACTCATCTTACTGGACCTGTCTGCTGCTTTTGACACTATTAATCACCAGATTCTCCTGTCCAACCTCAGAAAAATGGGCATCTCTGGAACTGCACTCCTGTTTGTTAAGTCCTACCTCTCTGACAGATCCTTCAGTGTGTTTTGGAGGGGTGATGTTTCAGAGTCACACCACCTTGCTACTGGGGTTCCTCGAAGCTCAGTACTTGGGCCTCTTCTCTTCTCCATCTACATGACATCATTATTCTGTCATTCAGAAGCATGACTTTTCTTATCACTGCTGCGCTGATTATACCCAACTCTACTTCTCATTCCAGCCAGATGACCCCGACGGTAGCTGCTCACATTTTAGCCTGTCTGAGTGACATTTAAAGCTGGATGAATGACCATCTCCTTCAGCTTAACCTTACGAAGACAGAAATCCTGGTGATTCCCATTCTCTGGTTGTAGCCCTTAACCACAAACCGCACATTGAATTTATCTCTTCCATCTACATCAGTCTTGATAGAGTAAACCCATCTACCCCCCACTGTTTTCTTGCCAGTTGGCAGTGTCTTCGGGGTAAATGTTTTGTTCTCATTTAGAGACTTGATTTCCTCATCCATGGCTTTTACCCATTCTTTTGAGTGAGCTGACCTCATCGCTCCATCAAATGTCTGTGGAATGCCACACACCGCTCTGCAGTAGTAGACTACCATGATATTAACTCCATCACTATCAATGTCTTCAGTTACGAAGTCATCCAAGTAACTCAGTGTTCTTCTCTCTCTAGTTGGATACCTCCTACTCTCTGGTTTACCACTTGTCACGCACTGCTGTGTCTGATTGTGGTCACTAGACCTCGTTACTTCACCTAGAATATCACTATGTGTACTTCCACTCTGTATACTTGGCTCTGGAGCATTTATTGTACTCCTACTCTGTGTGGTCTCACCAGTCTTGGTTTATAACCAGTACTTAGATCTGGCTCACCTGTCTGTGTCTGTTTTTCCACAACTGACTTGCTCACAAACTTCACTAGCCTGTGTTTTTGTACTTTGTATACATCTGGAAGATAAACCAAATATGCCGAGCTGTTCTTGTCATAACCTACAAAATGACCCTGGTCACACCTGGAATCAGATTTTCCCTTGTCTTGTTTGTACATGTAGAACACAGATCCAAACTTTTGCATTTTTGACACATTTGGTTTCTTGTCTGTCAGTGACTCATAAGAAGTCTGCCCTGTACGCCTGTTAAAACACCTGTTGCGTACCATTGCTGCTGTTTGTACTGTGTAGTGCCATAGTTGCTTTGGTAAAGCACTTTCAACTATCATGCACCTGCCCATCTCAAAAAGAGTACACCAACTCCTCTCTGCAGTTCCGTTCTAGTGTGGGGAATATGGAGTTGATGTTTCATGTCTGATTTTGTTTTTCCTCAAAAGTTTTGAAAATCACTGCACGTAAACTCTGTTCCGTTGTCGGATCTGATGCATCTCACTTTCCCGTAAGGAGATACATCTGCTAGGAACTTTTCAGTAGCCTGGAAAGTGGTTCCTAGTGCTTCTGTTCAAATGTTCAAATGAACTGCAAACTAGCCCAAACCTGCTCAAAAGCTTCTCTGTCAGTCAGAGAAAGCTACTTCATTCAATGTTGAGGGCAAAACTTGCCAATTTGAAAGATGCATATGTCTTATGCAATAAAATGTTTTTTTGCAATGCAGTAAGACAGTTTTTAATGTGTTAGAAGTTATATGCACAAAAACTTATGTTAGAACTTCAATGTTCAGGTTTGCCAGTTTACAGGTTTCTGATAAGACTAATGTTGAAATAGTGCTTCTGCTCAAATGAACTGCAAAATAGCCCAAATCTTCTCAACAGCTTCTCTCTCAGTGAGAGAATGCTGATTCATTCAAAGTTCAGTGCAAAACTTCCCAAACTGAAAGTTGCTTATGTCTTATGAAATAAAATGTTTTTTTTTTTTTTTTTTTGCATTTAGTCATAAACATTTTTGATTGGATTAATAACATCTGGGACATCAGTACACCAGAAAGTTATTTTTTATACTTTAGTAACAAATATGCATTTTTGTTACAAACACTTGAGGGATAACTGAGAATGTAGCAGGAATGATCAGCGTGGTTCTTGTACTGTATTAAAACCAAGAGCACACACATTACTGATGTCCAACACCGATTTTTGCTAATTATATACAGTATTGTTCAAAATAATAGCAGTACAATGTGACTAACCAGAATAATCAAGGTTTTTCGTATATTTTTTTATTGCTACGTGGCAAACAAGTTACCAGTAGGTTCAGTAGATTCTCATTAAACAAATGAGACCCAGCATTCATGATATGCACGCTCTTAAGGCTGTGCAATTGGGCAATTAGTTGAATTAGTTGAAATGGGTGTGTTCAAAAAAATAGCAGTGTGGCATTTAATCACTGAGGTCATCAATTTTGTGAAGAAACAGGTGTGAATCAGGTGGCCCCTATTTAAGGATGAAGCCAACACTTGTTGAACATGCATTTGAAAGCTGAGGAAAATGGGTCGTTCAAGACATTGTTCAGAAGAACAGCGTACTTTGATTAAAAAGTTGATTAGAGAGGGGAAAACCTATAAAGAGGTGCAAAAAATGATAGGCTGTTCAGCTAAAATGATCTCCAATGCCTTAAAATGGAGAGCAAAACCAGAGAGACGTGGAAGAAAACGGAAGACAACCATCAAAATGGATAGAAGAATAACCAGAATGGCAAAGGCTCAGCCAATGATCACCTCCAGGATGATCAAAGACAAAGTCTGGAGTTACCTGTAAGTACTGTGACAGTTAGAAGACGTCTGTGTGAAGCTAATCTATTTTCAAGAATCCCCCGCAAAGTCCCTCTGTTAAAAAAAAAGGCATGTGCAGAAGAGGTTACAATTTGCCAAAGAACACATCAACTGGCCTAAAGAGAAATGGAGGAACATTTTGTGGACTGATGAGAGTAAAAAATGCTGTTTCTGAAGCAAAACCAAGAAATGTGAATGAATTGTGGAATGTTGTTAAAGAATCATGGAGTGGAATAACAGCTGAGAGGTGCCACAAGTTGGTTGACTCCATGCCACACAGATGTCAAGCAGTTTTAAAAAACTGTGGTCATACAACTAAACATTAGTTTAGTGATTCACAGGATTGCTAAATCCCAGAAAAAATTTGTTTTTGTACAAAATAGTTTTGAGTTTGTACAGTCAAAGGTAGACACTGCTATTTTTTTGAACACACCCCTTTCAACTAATTGCCCAATTGCACAGCCTTAAGAGCGTGCATATCATGAATGCTGGGTCTTGTTTGTTTTCTGACAATCTACTGAACCTACTGGTAACTTGTTTGCCACGTAGCAATAAAAAATATACTAAAAACCTTGATTATTCTGGTTAGTCACATTGTACTGCTATTATTTTGAACGATACTGTATATATATAGATATATATATATATGTATGTATATGAATGAATTTGTCCTTGTGTAATAGTGAAGTATCACAATGTGTATACATTGTTTTTGATTACTGCTTAAAAGTGGGGAATAGATAAAGGCAAGTTGTTGCAGGTTCATCCATTATATGTATTGCCATTTACTTCAAAAATCAAAGAAATAATCTATTATTTTCATTATTAAATCATTTCTTTCAAATTTTTCCATGTTTCATCAGATGGCCTCACAATGTCCTGTCAAAAGGTATGATAGCCACGATGAATAGAATAGAAAACAGAGGACTGTGAAAACTGTCAGATATAAATGTGAATCAGCTCAGTTTGTTGTCCATGATGAGGAGAATACATATATGTAGGTTTTACTGCCCTTCTACCCCCAGGGGCCCAGTAGCACCCCCCCCCCCCCCCCCCCCCCGGAAGAGCCCAAAACTGTAAATTTCAAATGGCTGTAAATCAGAGTCCAATTAACATATCAAAGATAAAATGGGCAGGATTATTACTTATGCTATGCTGATAAAATAATGTTGAGCTCAGTTTTCAGAAATAAATGGAAAGCTGGCATAAAGGCATTTTAAATATTGCTCACTGTAAAATACCACATTTCAGCCTTCCTCTCAAATATATCATAGAGGTATGCACAATGAACATATTTAGATATCCAGTTTTCCTTAAAACAAATAATGTATTTTGTTTCATTAATAAAAAGTTTTAAACTACATTACCCACAAGCCTCCATCGTTCTATCTATGTAAAGGCGAAAGTAGGGGCTGTTTTTTGTAGTTCATTGAAGTAATGGTTAGGGTTAGGGTTAGGATCTCGCTAAAGAAATTTTTCTCAAGATAGCAACACTTCATTGTTGACTTAATATATTACTAATGTGATGATATCAAGATACAGGTGTTTGTTTTCCTGCTGGGCATCATTGCCTGACGCACCTCCTCCGGTGCCTTTTGTACTGGTGTGCGGTGACACCTTGCTGAACACTTCTGTAAGCCTGAACGGTTCGTCAGCTGTGGACCACTACTCATCGACGTTTCGCTCCTTTAACCCCAGTACGTCTCGTGGTGGCGGAGCGATGGCAGGGATCTCTCCCAGCCACCAACCCTTCTCCTTCCTCCTTAGCCACAGCCAGAAGCTGCCTTTCTCTGCCTCCTCTGCCAGCTCTTTCATGGCTTTCCGATGCCTCGCTCCTGTGCATCACATGTCGTGGAGCAGGCGAGTGGTTGAGGAACCTACAAAGCCCCTACACCCCACTTCCACAGGACAGATAATGGCTTTCCAGCCTGCCTCCCTGCACTCTGCCGCCAGATCAGAGTACTTGGCTCGCTTCCGCTCATACGCGGCCTCCACCAAAGGTACAGTGAGTTCCACAAGGAGGACGGTCTTGCAAGCCTCTGCGGCAGGGATGTTTCCACTATTTCCCTGGGGAACTGGAGCTGCTTTCCCAAGTCAACCCTCATGGTCCACTCACTTCTCTCTGGTGGGTGGGTCACTCTCTCCAGCCCTCGCGAACTGGATGGAATGTCGTCCTCGAGCGGAAGGTTTACTATTCGCCTCCTTTCTGCATGACTCTGACACCTCTGCCAGCTTCTTCAGTACTTGGTCATGTCGCCACCTATAGCGGCCGTTGGACAATGCCGTCGTGCAGCCCGAAAGGATGTGCTGGAGGCTTGTATTGCTGGTGTTACAAAGGGAACATGACTCTTCGGCACCAAACCATTGGTGGAGGTTTCGGGGACAAGGCAAGGTGTCATAAGTTGCTCTGATCAGGAAGCTGAGCCTAGCTTGGGGGATCTTCCATAGGTCGGACCATGACATGGACCTATCTGTGAGACCTTCCCATGATGTCCAACGTCCTTGCTGGCCCTGGGACACCGATTTAGCGTTAAGATGTTCGTTCTCAGTTCTTGCCACTTCCACCACCATGGCTTTCCAGTCTTCTTTGGAAGCCTTTGATCAGAACAAGGGCATATTGCCCCTCCCAAGGCCTGCTCGACCCTCCTGGACTCTGCCGACCACCTCACGGTGCTTCAGCCTAACGATTGCCATGTCGACCTCTTCTTGGGCTTTCCACTTTCTTCCCGTTCTTATCTGGGTGCCCGCTGCTCTCACCAGCTGGTCAGTGGTTTCCCTCAGCTCCAGCACCAGCCGAGCCTTCTCTTGCTTGTATCCCCCGCTGATGGATCGCAGTGGTAGTTGTAGCATGTTCCTCCCGAAGAGGCCTACTTTCGAGAAGCATTTTGGTAGTCCCAGACACTTCCTGATGAACGAATTTGCCATCCTGTCCATCTTGTTTACCACTGATGAGGGGATTTCGCTCATCTTCAGTGGCCACATCACCCTTTAGTACAGTATTGCCTGATAACACCAAACTTTGTACTTTCCGGGGAGTTGGCTTTGGTTGATCTTGGCCAGGCCATTTGCGAGCCGCTTCCTCACCGTCTCCCCCATCTGCCTATCTGAGAGCTCTGCTGTGTAGGTACAACTCAGACTACTGACAGGTTGATCTTTCAGCAACGGGATATTCTCACCGCCTGCGACAAAGATGGTGTTGTCATTTCTGACTCCTTTCTTGATCAACAAACTGTGTCACTTGGAGGGTTTTATCTTCATCCTCGCCCAGCCCACAAGCTGTCCGGAGTATGCTTCCGGAGTATGGTGGTGATATCGTCCATGTAACCACTAACTGCTGGTAGCCTTTGAGTTTCACTCCTCCGACCATCTTCCTAGCCCCTATGAGGATGATCTCAAAGGCTGCGATGAACAGGATGGGCGAGATTGAGCATCCCATGGCAAGTCCTACTTCCAGCTGTTTGACAGCCTGTTGTGAAGTCCTGATGGGTGCAGCACATCTGGAGGTCTCCAAAGTACTTGGCCACCAGGGCTCTAATACCGACTGGGACGTGGAAGAAGTCCAAGGCGAACTCCATGAGTTGGTGGGGGACTGAGCCGTATGCGTTAGCAAGATTGAGCCATGCTACGTGCAGGTCACCTCTCTCTCTTTTCGCCCTTTGGATCTGATCCCATATTACTGCTGAGTGTTCCACACACCCTGGGAAGCCTGGCACACCTGCACTTCTTCTCAAGATAGCAACATTTCATTGTTGACTTAATATATTATATTTGAGATTCTGTTTTATTAACGTCTACACCTTCCTCCGTTGTTCAGCTTGACAAAAATTGGGCAATATTGATGTGTACATGCCCAGCAGTCGCAGTTGTATCCAACAGATAGATTCCTCTCATTAAATATAAGACACATTTTTAAGATTTAGATTTTTTTTTTGACCAAAGTCAAATATATTTACTAATCAAATGATGTGATTCTAAAATTTACATTGTATATTACATTGTGTTTTAAAGTTAAAATTGTTCACATTTGTGTTTCTGTGATTAACCATTTCTACCATTTGAACTCTAAATAAAAACAGAAAGAATGAATGAATGAATGAACGAACAAATAAATACATAAAGCATAATGAACATGCATATTTTTGTAAGGATCTTCCATTATTTATTGATATGTCAAACTCATTTAAAGACGTACCCAAATTACTCTGTCACCAAGCTCGTTTTTGCCACCATACAGAATAAAAAGGCAGTTATGTTGTAAACGTTAACTATTTTCAGTATGAAAACGAAAATGCTTTTTTTTTAAAAACAAAACAGTAAATACAGTATGTCTTTCAGAGAACACTGGAAAAATATCAATTTTCTTAAAAATTTAATTGACCAAAATGTTATACAACACAATGTAAATGTGTTGTAAACTCACAAAATACCATCATGAAGACATGCATGTCAAGTGTGCAGTACCCATCTATAAAACTCTATCAGCACAGCATCAAATGAACATTGATTGTCCGAACAATGGAAAACAGAGAAAGTGTTCAGGAAAACAAACACCTGTTACCTTTGACAATAACATCATGAATTCACTTCATGACTGGAACTAGGGGATGACTGTGTTTGAATATCTCCTTTACTAAAACTCCTGATGAGAACTGATGCTTTTTTTAATGATAAAAGCATTAGGAAGACACCAAGTAAAGTTTACTGTATGAAGCTTGAAAAAGAGAACACAATGCTTTATCAATACGAAAAATACTATTTTTAACTATTGTTTTCATCACTGGTTCTCTAATGTATTCATTATGAGCTTATAATTAAAACAAAGTTACATCTTCTGCAAAAATCAAACCACTGCAAAGTCTAATCACTGATCCAGGGACCATTTCTGTGTGTGGGGGGGATAAAGAGTTAACGAGTCATTTTGCATGACGGAGAACTACAGTGTTATCTGCAAAAAAATCCTGTAAGTCAGAAAAGAAGGAAATATTATTTATTATGTGCAACTTATACATTACACTGGGTTTTGTTTAGACCATAAAAGCAGCCTCTGTAAACATGCTGTATAATTAAATGTTAAATGCATCCATTATTGAAAGCAAGTAATTGACAGCAAGCTATAATCATATGAATTCTTTTTATAGTGTCAGATGAGACAATATCATACAAGTGTTAAACTGAATTATTAAGACTGTGATGTGTAATTGTGTTTAGGGTTAATTTTTAAGACTTTGACCCTGTCCAGATACCCACACTTCCAGTCTTGGCCACTTGAAAGTGTGTGTACGTGACAGTGTGTGCACAAGACCGACCCCGGTCTTAATAATGTCAAAGCACAGCATCCTTAAAACACACTAAACCTCTCCAATACTGCTCCGGAGCACTATACAATGCTTAGTGTATCCCATCATGCATCATGTTTTGGAATAAATCGTCAGACTTTTTGCTGAGATCTCACAAGAGGTCACGGAAAGCTGTCCAATTTACAGTAGTTGAAATATTGATAATTAGATATTAAAAATATCTGTAAACACATAAGTGATCAAACACACCTGATTCAACTCATCAGCTCATCAGTGAAGACTCCAAGACTTAAAAAGTGTGTGTGTGTGGGAGACACCAAAACCGTGCAGAGATGGGGTTCTCCAGGACCAGGATTGGGAAACACAGTCATCAGGTCATGAAAAGTTTGACACACACTTGTGGTCATCATGCTCACTTGAAAACTGGCTAAATACAGGAAAGACGTCAAATAAGTAATCAAGTGGTCAAGTGCAAAGATGGCAAGTGTGGGTATTTGGACAGTGCAACAGTTTAAGAAACAACAAATGCTGGACAAATTATAACAGCAGGAATGTTTGATAAAAGGGACAAACTATCACAGACGTACTGCTGCAAATGTCTGCCTCCTCAGCTTTCTGCCTTCTCCATTTCTGAAGGAATACCTCTCCAGAAACACCACTGGGCTGACTGCCTTTACGTCTTTTCAGCTAAAAATCAAAATACAAATAATAAAAAAAGGGGAGAGAAAATAAAATTGAATTATATACATAATGTTAATAATGATCTGTGAGCAAAATATTTAGATATAACAGATATGAATGAACTGCAAGATGAAATTTTTTTTTTATTTTTAATTTGTTTAAATTTTGGGGGATTAACATTAAAGGGTATTAAAAGCATGGTACAGAACATATGATTACTGGGATATCTGTCATATAAAAGCACATAAAGCACTAACATTACAGTGATACAAACATAGCTGGTTTGGTGATTATTGTATTGTTGTATTGATTATTAATATACCATAGTAAAATGTCCCGTTTACTGTGTTTTAACTTCACATTTCATTGATTTCTATTGTAAGTGTCGTAATTACCACGATTTAACTACAAATACAACTTACATCATTGATCCTGAAATTAATATAAAACAGATCGAAGGTCTATGGCACATCACGTGACCGATATAGTTTAATCACACTAATTAGCAGCTGTGTTCATTTATTTAAAAAATGAAACTCAAAGACAGCCGCGGATGACCGATATAATACAGCGATTAAATATATATGGCGCTAATCTGATTAATCAAGAAGACAGAATACATTTTATAAAAGGCATTAAAAGAGCGTATTTACGACTACTCACCCAAACTGTGGAACTGATAGCAAGTATCGCGATGTGTGCTGAATGAGACTTCTTGAACGTGATTTCATAGCGATAAACATCTCATGTCCACACGTCGAAATTCTGACACCAAAAGTTTCCCACTGAAAGCAATGAAGGTCGTAGTGCATCAAAATTTTGACGCCGAGAGGCACATTTGGCATCATAAAAATGACGCTAGGGCCACTTAACCATGCTTCGTTTTTTGACGTCTTTGGAGTGAGAATGGGTTGACATTGAATGAAGCAGCTTTCTCTCATTGAGAGAGAAGCTTTGGAGCAGATTTGGGCTAGATTTCACTTCATTTGAACAGAAGCACTATTTCAACATTAGTGATCTCAGAAACCTGAAAACTGACAAACATGAGCATTGAAGATCTAACATAAGTTTTTGGGCATATAACTTCTAACACATTAAAAACTGTCTCACTACATTGCAGAAAACATTTTATTTCATAAGACATAAGCATCTTTCAGTTTGGCAAAATTTGCACTGAACATTGAATGAAACAGCTTTCTCTCACAGAGAGAGAAGATTTGGAGCAGATTTGGGCTAGTTTTCACTTCATTTGAACAGAAGCACTATTTCAACATTACTGGTCTCAGAAACCTGTAAACTGACAATCTTGAGCATTGAAGCTCTAATATAAGTTTTTCTGCATATAACTTCTAACACAATTAAAAACTGTCTTACAGCATTGCAAACGCATTGTATTTCATAAGGCATACGCATCTTTCAGTTTGGCAAGATTGCAATGAATATTGAATGAAGCGGCTTTCTCTCACAGAGAGACAAGCTTTTGAGCAGATTTGGGCTAGATTTCACTTCATTTGAACAAAAGCACTTTTTCAACATTAGTGGTCTCAAGAAACCTGAAAACGGAAAAACCTGAGCATTGAAGCTCTAACATAAGTTTTTGTGCATATAACTTCTAACACATTAAAAACTGTCTCACTACATTGCAGAAAACATTTTATTTCATAAGACATAAGCCTCTTTCAGTTTGGCAAGATTTGCACTGAATATTGAAAGAAGCAGCTTTCTCTCATAGAGAGACAAGCTCTTGAGCAGATTTGGGCTAGATTTCACTTTATTTGAACAGAAGCACTATTTCAACATTACTGGTCTCAGAAACCTGTAAACTCACAATCTTGAGCATTGAAGCTCTAACATAAGTTTTTGTTTATATATAATCTAACACATTTAAAACTGTCTTACAGCATTGCAAAAACATTGTATTTCATCAGGCATAAATATCTTTCAGTTTGGCAAGATTTGCACTGAATATTGAATGAAGCAGCTTTCTCTCAAAGAGAGACAAGCTTTTGAGCAGATTTGGGCTAGATTTCACTTCATTTGAACAGAAGCACTATTTCTATGTTACTGGTGTCAGAAACCTGTAAACTGACAATCTTGAGCATGGAAGCTCTAACATAAGGTTTTGTGCATATAACTTCTAACCCCTTAAAAACTGTCGTACAGCATTGCAAAAACATTGTATTTCATAAGGCATAATCATCTTTCGGTTTGGCAAGATTTGCACTGAATATTGAATGCAGCTGCTTTCTCTCATAGAAAGACAAGCTTATGAGCAGATTTGTGCTAGATTTCATTTCATTTGAACAGAAGCACTATTTCAACATTTCTGGTCTCAGAAACCTGTAAACTGACAATCCTGAGCATTGAAGCTGTAACATAAGTTTTTGTGCGTATAACTTCTAACACATTAAAAATTGTCGTACAGCATTGCAAAAACATTGTATTTCATAAGGCATAAGCATCTTTCAGTTTGGCAAGATTTGCACTGAACATTGAATGAAGCAGCTTTCTCTCACAGAAAGAGAAGCTTTTGAGCAGATTTGGACTAGATTTTACTTCATTTGAACAGAAGCACTATTTCAACATTAGTGATCTCAGAAACCTGAAAACTGACAAACATGAGCATTGAAGATCTAACATAAGTTTTTGTGCATATAACTTCTAACACATTAAAAACTGTCTCACTACAATGCAGAAAACATTTTATTTCATAAGACATAAGCATCTTTCAGTTTGGCAAGATTTGCACTGAACATTGAATGAAGCAGCTTTCTCTCATAGAGAGACAAGCTTTTGAGCAGAACTGGGCTAGATTTCACTTCATTTAAACAGAAGCACTATTTCAACATTTCTGGTCTCAGAAACCTGAAACTGACAATCCTGAGCATTGAAGCTGTAACATAAGTTTTGTGCATATAACTTCTAATACATTAAAAAGTGTCTCACTACATTGCAGAAAACATTTTATTTCATGAGACATAAGCATCTTTCAGTTTGGCAAGATTTGCACTGAACATTGAATGAAGCAGCTTTCTCTCACAGAAAGAGAAGCTTTTGAGCAGATTTGGACTAGATTTCACTTCATTTGAACAGAAGCACTATTTCAACATTAGTGATCTCAGAAACATGAAAACTGACAAACATGAGCATTGAAGATCTAACATAAGTTTTTGTGCATATAACTTCTAACACATTAAAAACTGTCTCACTACATTGCAGAAAACATTTTATTTCATAAGACATAAGCATCTTTCAGTTTGGCAAGATTTGCACTGAACATTGAATGAAGCAGCTTTCTCTCACAGAGAGAGAAGATTTGGAGCAGATTTGGGCTAGTTTTCACTTCATTTGAACAGAAGCACTATTTCAACATTACTGGTCTCAGAAACCTGTAAACTGACAATCTTGAGCATTGAAGCTCTAATATAAGTTTTTCTGCATATAACTTCTAACACAATTAAAAACTGTCTTACAGCATTGCAAACACATTGTATTTCATAAGGCATAAGCATCTTTCAGTTTGGCAAGATTGCATTGAATATTGAATGAAGCGGCTTTCTCTCACAGAGAGACAAGCTTTTGAGCAGATTTGGGCTAGATTTCACTTCATTTGAACAAAAGCACTTTTTCAACATTAGTGGTCTCAAGAAACCTGAAAACGGAAAAACCTGAGCATTGAAGCTCTAACATAAGTTTTTGTGCATATAACTTCTAACACATTAAAAACTGTCTCACTACATTGCAGAAAACATTTTATTTCATAAGACATAAGCCTCTTTCAGTTTGGCAAGATTTGCACTGAATATTGAATGCAGCTGCTTTCTCTCATAGAGAGACAAGCTTATGAGCAGATTTGTGCTAGATGTCATTTCATTTGAACAGAAGCACTATTTCAACATTTCTGGTCTCAGAAACCTGTAAACTGACAATCCTGAGCATTGAAGCTGTAACATAAGTTTTTGTGCATATAACTTCTAACACATTAAAAACTGTCGTACAGCATTGCAAAAACACTGTATTTCATAAGGCATAAGCATTTTTCAGTTTGGCAAGATTTGCACTGAACATTGAATGAAGCAGCTTTCTCTCACAGAAAGAGAAGCTTTTGAGCAGATTTGGAATATATTTCACTTCATTTGAACAGAAGCACTATTTCAACATTACTGGTCTCAGAAACCTTTAAACTGACTATCTTGATCATAGAAGCTCTAACATAAGTTTTTGTGCATATAACTTCTAACACATTAAAAACTGTCTTACAGCATTGCAGAAAACATTGTATTTCATAAAGCATAAGCACCTTTCAGTTTGGCAAGATTTGCACTGAATACTGAATGAAACAGCTTTCTCTAATAGAGAGAAAAGCTTTTGAGCAGATTTGGGCTTGATTTCACTACATTTGAACAGAAGCACTATTTCAACATTACTGGACTCAGAAACATGTAAACGGACAGTCTTGAGCATTGTAGTCCTAACATAAGTTTTTGTGCATATAACTTCTAACACATTAAAAACTGTCTTACAGCATTGCAGAAAACATTGTATTTCATAAAGCATAAGCACCTTTCAGTTTGGCAAGATTTGCACTGAATACTGAATGAAACAGCTTTCTCTAATAGAGAGAAAAGCTTTTGAGCAGATTTGGGCTTGATTTCACTACATTTGAACAGAAGCACTTTTCCAACATTAGTGGTCTCAAGAAACCTGAAAACGGAAAAACCTGAGCATTGAAGCTCTAACATAAGTTTTTGTGCATATAACTTCTAACACATTAAAAACTGTCTCACTACATTGCAGAAAACATTTTATTTCATAAGACATAAGCCTCTTTCAGTTTGGCAAGATTTGCACTGAATACTGAATGAAACAGCTTTCTCTAATAGAGAGAAAAGCTTTTGAGCAGATTTGGGCTTGATTTCACTACATTTGAACAGAAGCACTATTTCAACAGACTCAGAAAGCTGTAAACTGACAATCTTGATCATTGAAGTCCTAACATGAGTTTTTGTGCATATAACTTCTAACACATTAAAAACTGTCTTACAGCATTGCAGAAAACATTGTATTTCATAAAGCATAAGCACCTTTCAGTTTGGCAAGATTTGCACTGAATACTGAATGAAACAGCTTTCTCTAATAGAGAGAAAAGCTTTTGAGCAGATTTGGGCTTGATTTCATTTCATTTGAACAGAAGCACTATTTGAACATTTCTGGTCTCAGAAACCTGTAAACCGACAATCCTGAGCATTGAAGCTGTAACATAAGTTTTTGTGCATATAACTTCTAACACAATAAAAACTGTCGTACAGCATTGCAAAAACATTGTATTTAATAAGGCATAAGCATCTTTCAGTTTGGCAAGATTTGCACTTAATATTGAATGAACCAGCTTTCTCTCATAGAGAGACAAGCTTTTGAGCAGATTTGGGCTAGATTTCACTTCATTTAAACAGAAGAACTATTTCAACATTTCTGGTCTCAGAAACCTGTAAACTGACAATCTTGGGCATTTAAGCTCTAACATAAGTTTTTGTGCATATAACTTCTACTACATTAAAAACTGTCTCACTACATTGCAGAAAACATTTTATTTCATAAGACATATATATCTTTCAGTTTGGCAAGATTTGGACTGAACATTGAATGAAGCAGCTTTCTCTCAAAGAGAGACAAGCTTTTGAGCAGATTTGGGCTAGATTTCACTTCATTTGAACAGAAGCATTTTTTCCAATATTAGTGGTCTCAAAAACCTGAAAACGGACAAACCTGAGCATTGAAGCTCTAACATAAGTTTTTGTGCATATAACTTCTAACACATTAAAATTGTCTCACTGCATTGCAAAAACATTTTATTTCATGAGACATAAGCATCTTTCAGTTTGGCAAGATTTGCACTGAACATTGAATGAAGCAGCTTTCTCTCACAGAAAGAGAAGCTTTTGAGCAGATTTGGACTAGATTTCACTTCATTTGAACAGAAGCACTATTTCAACATTACAGGTCTCAGAAACCTTTAAACTGAGTATCTTGAGCATTGAAGCTCTAACATAAGTTTTTGTGCATATAACTTCTAACCCATTAAAAACTGTCGTGCAGCATTGCAAAAACATTGTATTTCATAAGGCATAATCATCTTTCAGTTTGGCAAGATTTGCACTGAATATTGAATGCAGCTGCTTTCTCTCATAGAGAGACAAGCTTTGAGCAGATTTGGGCTAGATTTCACTTCATTTAAACAGAAGAACTATTTCAACATTTCTGGTCTCAGAAACCTGTAAACTGACAATCTTGAGCATTTAAGCTCTAACATAAGTTTTTGTGCATATAACTTCTAATACATTAAAAACTGTCTCACTACATTGCAGAAAACATTTTATTTCATAAGACATAAATATCTTTCAGTTTGGCAAGATTTGGACTGAACATTGAATGAAGCAGCTTTCTCTCAAAGAGAGACAAGCTTTTGAGCAGATTTGGACTAGATTTCACTTCATTTGAACAGAAGCATTTTTTCCAATATTAGTGGTCTCAAAAACCTGAAAACGGACAAACCTGAGCATTTAAGCTCTAACATAAGTTTTTGTGCATATAACTTCTAACACATTAATAAAATGTCTCACTACATTGCAGAAAACATTTTATTTCATAAGACATAAACATCTTTCAGTTTGGCAAGATTTGCACTGAATATTGCATGAAGCAGCTTTCTCTCATAGAGAGACACGCTTTGAGCAGATTTGGGCTAGATTTCACTTCATTTGAACAGAAGCACTACTTCAACATTACTGGTCTCAGAAACCTGTAAACTAACAATCTTGGGCATTGAATCTCTAACATAAGCTTTTGTGCATATAACTTCTAACACATTAAAATTGTCTCACTGCATTGCAGAAGACATTTTATTTCATGAGACATAAGCATCTTTCAGTTTGGCAAGATTTGCACTGAATATTGCATGAAGCAGCTTTCTCTCATAGAGAGACACGCTTTGAGCAGATTTGGGCTAGATTTACCTTCATTTGAACAGAAGCACTATTTCAACATTACTGGTCTCAGAAACCTGTAAACTAACAATCTTGGGCATTGAATCTCTAACATAAGCTTTTGTGCATATAACTTCTAACACATTAAAATTGTCTCACTGCATTGCAGAAAACATTTTATTTCATGAGACATAAGCATCTTTCAGTTTGGCAAGATTTGCACTGAATATTGCATGAAGCAGCTTTCTCTCATAGAGAGACACGCTTTGAGCAGATTTTGGCTAGATTTCACTTCATTTGAACAGAAGCAGTATTTCAACATTACTGGTCTCAGAAACCTGTAAACTAACAATCTTGGGCATTGAAGCTCTAACATAAGCTTTTGTGCATATAACTTCTAACACATTAAAATTGTCTCACTGCATTGCAGAAAACATTTTATTTCATGAGACATAAGCATCTTTCAGTTTGGCAAGATTTAAACTGAACATTGAATGAAGCAGCTTTCTCTCACAGAAAGAGAAGCTTTTGAGCAGATTTGGACTAGATTTCACTTCATTTGAACAGAAGCACTATTTCAACATTACTGGTCTCAGAAACCTTTAAACTGACTATCTTGAGCATTGAAGCTCTAACATAAGTTTTTGTGCATATAACTTCTAACACATTAAAAATTGTCTTACAGCATTGCAAAAACATTGTATTTCATAAGGCATAAGCATCTTTCAGTTTGGCAAGATTTGCACTGAACATTGAATGAAGCAGCTTTCTCTCATAGAGAGAAAAGCTTTTGAGCAGATTTGGGCTTGATTTCACTTCATTTGAACAGAAGTACTATTTCAACATTACTGGACTCAGAAAGCTGTAAACTGACAATCTTGATCATTGAAGTCCTAACATGAGTTTTTGTGCATATAACTTCTAACCCCTTAAAAACTGTCGTACAGCATTGCAAAAACATTGTATTTCATAAGGCATAATCATCTTTCGGTTTGGCAAGATTTGCACTGAATATTGAATGCAGCTGCTTTCTCTCATAGAAAGACAAGCTTATGAGCAGATTTGTGCTAGATTTCATTTCATTTGAACAGAAGCACTATTTCAACATTTCTGGTCTCAGAAACCTGTAAACTGACAATCCTGAGCATTGAAGCTGTAACATAAGTTTTTGTGCGTATAACTTCTAACACATTAAAAATTGTCGTACAGCATTGCAAAAACATTGTATTTCATAAGGCATAAGCATCTTTCAGTTTGGCAAGATTTGCACTGAACATTGAATGAAGCAGCTTTCTCTCACAGAAAGAGAAGCTTTTGAGCAGATTTGGACTAGATTTTACTTCATTTGAACAGAAGCACTATTTCAACATTAGTGATCTCAGAAACCTGAAAACTGACAAACATGAGCATTGAAGATCTAACATAAGTTTTTGTGCATATAACTTCTAACACATTAAAAACTGTCTCACTACAATGCAGAAAACATTTTATTTCATAAGACATAAGCATCTTTCAGTTTGGCAAGATTTGCACTGAACATTGAATGAAGCAGCTTTCTCTCATAGAGAGACAAGCTTTTGAGCAGAACTGGGCTAGATTTCACTTCATTTAAACAGAAGCACTATTTCAACATTTCTGGTCTCAGAAACCTGAAACTGACAATCCTGAGCATTGAAGCTGTAACATAAGTTTTGTGCATATAACTTCTAATACATTAAAAAGTGTCTCACTACATTGCAGAAAACATTTTATTTCATGAGACATAAGCATCTTTCAGTTTGGCAAGATTTGCACTGAACATTGAATGAAGCAGCTTTCTCTCACAGAAAGAGAAGCTTTTGAGCAGATTTGGACTAGATTTCACTTCATTTGAACAGAAGCACTATTTCAACATTAGTGATCTCAGAAACATGAAAACTGACAAACATGAGCATTGAAGATCTAACATAAGTTTTTGTGCATATAACTTCTAACACATTAAAAACTGTCTCACTACATTGCAGAAAACATTTTATTTCATAAGACATAAGCATCTTTCAGTTTGGCAAGATTTGCACTGAACATTGAATGAAGCAGCTTTCTCTCACAGAGAGAGAAGATTTGGAGCAGATTTGGGCTAGTTTTCACTTCATTTGAACAGAAGCACTATTTCAACATTACTGGTCTCAGAAACCTGTAAACTGACAATCTTGAGCATTGAAGCTCTAATATAAGTTTTTCTGCATATAACTTCTAACACAATTAAAAACTGTCTTACAGCATTGCAAACGCATTGTATTTCATAAGGCATAAGCATCTTTCAGTTTGGCAAGATTGCATTGAATATTGAATGAAGCGGCTTTCTCTCACAGAGAGACAAGCTTTTGAGCAGATTTGGGCTAGATTTCACTTCATTTGAACAAAAGCACTTTTTCAACATTAGTGGTCTCAAGAAACCTGAAAACGGAAAAACCTGAGCATTGAAGCTCTAACATAAGTTTTTGTGCATATAACTTCTAACACATTAAAAACTGTCTCACTACATTGCAGAAAACATTTTATTTCATAAGACATAAGCCTCTTTCAGTTTGGCAAGATTTGCACTGAATATTGAATGCAGCTGCTTTCTCTCATAGAGAGACAAGCTTATGAGCAGATTTGTGCTAGATGTCATTTCATTTGAACAGAAGCACTATTTCAACATTTCTGGTCTCAGAAACCTGTAAACTGACAATCCTGAGCATTGAAGCTGTAACATAAGTTTTTGTGCATATAACTTCTAACACATTAAAAACTGTCGTACAGCATTGCAAAAACACTGTATTTCATAAGGCATAAGCATTTTTCAGTTTGGCAAGATTTGCACTGAACATTGAATGAAGCAGCTTTCTCTCACAGAAAGAGAAGCTTTTGAGCAGATTTGGAATATATTTCACTTCATTTGAACAGAAGCACTATTTCAACATTACTGGTCTCAGAAACCTTTAAACTGACTATCTTGATCATAGAAGCTCTAACATAAGTTTTTGTGCATATAACTTCTAACACATTAAAAACTGTCTTACAGCATTGCAGAAAACATTGTATTTCATTAAGCATAAGCACCTTTCAGTTTGGCAAGATTTGCACTGAATACTGAATGAAACAGCTTTCTCTAATAGAGAGAAAAGCTTTTGAGCAGATTTGGGCTTGATTTCACTACATTTGAACAGAAGCACTATTTCAACATTACTGGACTCAGAAACATGTAAACGGACAGTCTTGAGCATTGTAGTCCTAACATAAGTTTTTGTGCATATAACTTCTAACACATTAAAAACTGTCTTACAGCATTGCAGAAAACATTGTATTTCATAAAGCATAAGCACCTTTCAGTTTGGCAAGATTTGCACTGAATACTGAATGAAACAGCTTTCTCTAATAGAGAGAAAAGCTTTTGAGCAGATTTGGGCTTGATTTCACTACATTTGAACAGAAGCACTTTTCCAACATTAGTGGTCTCAAGAAACCTGAAAACGGAAAAACCTGAGCATTGAAGCTCTAACATAAGTTTTTGTGCATATAACTTCTAACACATTAAAAACTGTCTCACTACATTGCAGAAAACATTTTATTTCATAAGACATAAGCCTCTTTCAGTTTGGCAAGATTTGCACTGAATACTGAATGAAACAGCTTTCTCTAATAGAGAGAAAAGCTTTTGAGCAGATTTGGGCTTGATTTCACTACATTTGAACAGAAGCACTATTTCAACAGACTCAGAAAGCTGTAAACTGACAATCTTGATCATTGAAGTCCTAACATGAGTTTTTGTGCATATAACTTCTAACACATTAAAAACTGTCTTACAGCATTGCAGAAAACATTGTATTTCATAAAGCATAAGCACCTTTCAGTTTGGCAAGATTTGCACTGAATACTGAATGAAACAGCTTTCTCTAATAGAGAGAAAAGCTTTTGAGCAGATTTGGGCTTGATTTCATTTCATTTGAACAGAAGCACTATTTGAACATTTCTGGTCTCAGAAACCTGTAAACCGACAATCCTGAGCATTGAAGCTGTAACATAAGTTTTTGTGCATATAACTTCTAACACAATAAAAACTGTCGTACAGCATTGCAAAAACATTGTATTTAATAAGGCATAAGCATCTTTCAGTTTGGCAAGATTTGCACTTAATATTGAATGAACCAGCTTTCTCTCATAGAGAGACAAGCTTTTGAGCAGATTTGGGCTAGATTTCACTTCATTTAAACAGAAGAACTATTTCAACATTTCTGGTCTCAGAAACCTGTAAACTGACAATCTTGGGCATTTAAGCTCTAACATAAGTTTTTGTGCATATAACTTCTACTACATTAAAAACTGTCTCACTACATTGCAGAAAACATTTTATTTCATAAGACATATATATCTTTCAGTTTGGCAAGATTTGGACTGAACATTGAATGAAGCAGCTTTCTCTCAAAGAGAGACAAGCTTTTGAGCAGATTTGGGCTAGATTTCACTTCATTTGAACAGAAGCATTTTTTCCAATATTAGTGGTCTCAAAAACCTGAAAACGGACAAACCTGAGCATTGAAGCTCTAACATAAGTTTTTGTGCATATAACTTCTAACACATTAAAATTGTCTCACTGCATTGCAAAAACATTTTATTTCATGAGACATAAGCATCTTTCAGTTTGGCAAGATTTGCACTGAACATTGAATGAAGCAGCTTTCTCTCACAGAAAGAGAAGCTTTTGAGCAGATTTGGACTAGATTTCACTTCATTTGAACAGAAGCACTATTTCAACATTACAGGTCTCAGAAACCTTTAAACTGAGTATCTTGAGCATTGAAGCTCTAACATAAGTTTTTGTGCATATAACTTCTAACCCATTAAAAACTGTCGTGCAGCATTGCAAAAACATTGTATTTCATAAGGCATAATCATCTTTCAGTTTGGCAAGATTTGCACTGAATATTGAATGCAGCTGCTTTCTCTCATAGAGAGACAAGCTTTGAGCAGATTTGGGCTAGATTTCACTTCATTTAAACAGAAGAACTATTTCAACATTTCTGGTCTCAGAAACCTGTAAACTGACAATCTTGAGCATTTAAGCTCTAACATAAGTTTTTGTGCATATAACTTCTAATACATTAAAAACTGTCTCACTACATTGCAGAAAACATTTTATTTCATAAGACATAAATATCTTTCAGTTTGGCAAGATTTGGACTGAACATTGAATGAAGCAGCTTTCTCTCAAAGAGAGACAAGCTTTTGAGCAGATTTGGACTAGATTTCACTTCATTTGAACAGAAGCATTTTTTCCAATATTAGTGGTCTCAAAAACCTGAAAACGGACAAACCTGAGCATTTAAGCTCTAACATAAGTTTTTGTGCATATAACTTCTAACACATTAATAAAATGTCTCACTACATTGCAGAAAACATTTTATTTCATAAGACATAAACATCTTTCAGTTTGGCAAGATTTGCACTGAATATTGCATGAAGCAGCTTTCTCTCATAGAGAGACACGCTTTGAGCAGATTTGGGCTAGATTTCACTTCATTTGAACAGAAGCACTACTTCAACATTACTGGTCTCAGAAACCTGTAAACTAACAATCTTGGGCATTGAATCTCTAACATAAGCTTTTGTGCATATAACTTCTAACACATTAAAATTGTCTCACTGCATTGCAGAAGACATTTTATTTCATGAGACATAAGCATCTTTCAGTTTGGCAAGATTTGCACTGAATATTGCATGAAGCAGCTTTCTCTCATAGAGAGACACGCTTTGAGCAGATTTGGGCTAGATTTACCTTCATTTGAACAGAAGCACTATTTCAACATTACTGGTCTCAGAAACCTGTAAACTAACAATCTTGGGCATTGAATCTCTAACATAAGCTTTTGTGCATATAACTTCTAACACATTAAAATTGTCTCACTGCATTGCAGAAAACATTTTATTTCATGAGACATAAGCATCTTTCAGTTTGGCAAGATTTGCACTGAATATTGCATGAAGCAGCTTTCTCTCATAGAGAGACACGCTTTGAGCAGATTTTGGCTAGATTTCACTTCATTTGAACAGAAGCAGTATTTCAACATTACTGGTCTCAGAAACCTGTAAACTAACAATCTTGGGCATTGAAGCTCTAACATAAGCTTTTGTGCATATAACTTCTAACACATTAAAATTGTCTCACTGCATTGCAGAAAACATTTTATTTCATGAGACATAAGCATCTTTCAGTTTGGCAAGATTTAAACTGAACATTGAATGAAGCAGCTTTCTCTCACAGAAAGAGAAGCTTTTGAGCAGATTTGGACTAGATTTCACTTCATTTGAACAGAAGCACTATTTCAACATTACTGGTCTCAGAAACCTTTAAACTGACTATCTTGAGCATTGAAGCTCTAACATAAGTTTTTGTGCATATAACTTCTAACACATTAAAAATTGTCTTACAGCATTGCAAAAACATTGTATTTCATAAGGCATAAGCATCTTTCAGTTTGGCAAGATTTGCACTGAACATTGAATGAAGCAGCTTTCTCTCATAGAGAGAAAAGCTTTTGAGCAGATTTGGGCTTGATTTCACTTCATTTGAACAGAAGTACTATTTCAACATTACTGGACTCAGAAAGCTGTAAACTGACAATCTTGATCATTGAAGTCCTAACATGAGTTTTTGTGCATATAACTTCTAACACATTAAAAACTGTCTTACAGCATTGCAGAAAACATTGTATTTCATAAAGCATAAGCACCTTTCAGTTTGGCAAGATTTGCACTGAATACTGAATGAAACAGCTTTCTCTAATAGAGAGAAAAGCTTTTGAGCAGATTTGGGCTTGATTTCACTACATTTGAACAGAAGCACTATTTCAACATTACTGGACTCAGAAAGCTGTAAACTGACAATCTTGATCATTGAAGTCCTAACATAAGTTTTTGTGCATATAACTTCTAACTCATTAAAAACTGTCTTACAGCATTGCAAAAACATTGTATTTCATCAGGCATAATCATCTTTCAGTTTGGCAAGATTTGCACTGAATATTGAATGCAGCTGCTTTCTCCCATAGAGAGACAAGCTTATGAGCAGATTTGTGCTAGATTTCATTTCATTTGAACAGAAGCACTATTTGAACATTTCTGGTCTCAGAAACCTGTAAACCGACAATCCTGAGCATTGAAGCTGTAACATAAGTTTTTGTGCATATAACTTCTAACACATTAAAAACTGTCGTACAGCATTGCAAAAACATTGTATTTAATAAGGCATAAGCATCTTTCAGTTTGGCAAGATTTGCACTTAATATTGAATGAACCAGCTTTCTCTCATAGAGAGACAAGCTTTTGAGCAGATTTGGGCTAGATTTCACTTCATTTGAACAGAAGCAGTATTTCAACATTACTGGTCTCAGAAACCTGTAAACTAACAATCTTGGGCATTGAAGCTCTAACATAAGCTTTTGTGCATATAACTTCTAACACATTAAAATTGTCTCACTGCTTTGCAGAAAACATTTTATTTCATGAGACATAAGCATCTTTCAGTTTGGCAAGATTTAAACTGAACATTGAATGAAGCAGCTTTCTCTCACAGAAAGAGAAGCTTTTGAGCAGATTTGGACTAGATTTCACTTCATTTGAACAGAAGCACTATTTCAACATTACTGGTCTCAGAAACCTTTAAACTGACTATCTTGAGCATTGAAGCTGTAACATAAGTTTTTGTGCATATAACTTCTAACACATTAAAAACTGTCGTACAGCATTGCAAAAACATTGTATTTCATAAGGCATAAGCATCTTTCAGTTTGGCAAGATTTGCACTGAACATTGAATGAAGCAGCTTTCTCTCATAGAGAGAAAAGCTTTTGAGCAGATTTGGGCTTGATTTCACTTCATTTGAACAGAAGTACTATTTCAACATTACTGGACTCAGAAAGCTGTAAACTGACAATCTTGATCATTGAAGTCCTAACATGAGTTTTTGTGCATATAACTTCTAACACATTAAAATTGTCTCACTGCCTTGCAGAAAACATTTTATTTCATGAGACATAAGCATCTTTCAGTTTGGCAAGATTTAAACTGAACATTGAATGAAGCAGCTTTCTCTCACAGAAAGAGAAGCTTTTGAGCTGATTTGGACTAGATTTCACTTCATTTGAACAGAAGCACTATTTCAACATTACTTGTCTCAGAAACCTTTAAACTGACTATCTTGAGCATTGAAGCTGTAACATAAGTTTTTGTGCATATAACTTCTAACACATTAAAAACTGTCGTACAGCATTGCAAAAACATTGTATTTCATAAGGCATAAGCATCTTTCAGTTTGGCAAGATTTGCACTGAACATTGAATGAAGCAGCTTTCTCTCATAGAGAGAAAAGCTTTTGAGCAGATTTGGGCTTGATTTCACTTCATTTGAACAGAAGTACTATTTCAACATTACTGGACTCAGAAAGCTGTAAACTGACAATCTTGATCATTGAAGTCCTAACATGAGTTTTTGTGCATATAACTTCTAACACATTAAAATTGTCTCACTGCCTTGCAGAAAACATTTTATTTCATGAGACATAAGCATCTTTCAGTTTGGCAAGATTTAAACTGAACATTGAATGAAGCAGCTTTCTCTCACAGAAAGAGAAGCTTTTGAGCAGATTTGGACTAGATTTCACTTCATTTGAACAGAAGCACTATTTCAACATTACTGGTCTCAGAAACCTTTAAACTGACAATCTTGAGCATTGAAGCTGTAACATAAGTTTTTGTGCATATAACTTCTAACACATTAAAAACTGTCGTACAGCATTGCAAAAACATTGTATTTCATAAGGCATAAGCATCTTTCAGTTTGGCAAGATTTGCACTGAACATTGAATGAAGCAGCTTTCTCTCATAGAGAGAAAAGCTTTTGAGCAGATTTGGGCTTGATTTCACTTCATTTGAACAGAAGTACTATTTCAACATTACTGGACTCAGAAAGCTGTAAACTGACAATCTTGATCATTGAAGTCCTAACATGAGTTTTTGTGCATATAACTTCTAACACATTAAAAACTGTCTTACAGCATTGCAGAAAACATTGTATTTCATAAAGCATAAGCACCTTTCAGTTTGGCAAGATTTGCACTGAATACTGAATGAAACAGCTTTCTCTAATAGAGAGAAATGCTTTTGAGCAGATTTGGGCTTGATTTCACTACATTTGAACAGAAGCACTATTTCAACATTACTGGAGTCAGAAAACTGTAAACTGACAATCTTGATCATTGAAGTCCTAACATAAGTTTTTGTGCATATAACTTCTAACACATTAAAAACTGTCTTACAGCATTGCAGAAAACATTGTATTTCATAAAGCATAAGCACCTTTCAGTTTGGCAAGATTTGCACTGAATACTGAATGAAACAGCTTTCTCTAATAGAGAGAAAAGCTTTTGAGCAGATTTGGGCTTGATTTCACTACATTTGAACAGAAGCACTATTTCAACATTACTGGACTCAGAAAGCTGTAAACTGACAATCTTGATCATTGAAGTCCTAACATAAGTTTTTGTGCATATAACTTCTAACTCATTAAAAACTGTCTTACAGCATTGCAAAAACATTGTATTTCATCAGGCATAATCATCTTTCAGTTTGGCAAGATTTGCACTGAATATTGAATGCAGCTGCTTTCTCCCATAGAGAGACAAGCTTATGAGCAGATTTGTGCTAGATTTCATTTCATTTGAACAGAAGCACTATTTGAACATTTCTGGTCTCAGAAACCTGTAAACCGACAATCCTGAGCATTGAAGCTGTAACATAAGTTTTTGTGCATATAACTTCTAACACATTAAAAACTGTCGTACAGCATTGCAAAAACATTGTATTTAATAAGGCATAAGCATCTTTCAGTTTGGCAAGATTTGCACTTAATATTGAATGAACCAGCTTTCTCTCATAGAGAGACAAGCTTTTGAGCAGATTTGGGCTAGATTTCACTTCATTTGAACAGAAGCAGTATTTCAACATTACTGGTCTCAGAAACCTGTAAACTAACAATCTTGGGCATTGAAGCTCTAACATAAGCTTTTGTGCATATAACTTCTAACACATTAAAATTGTCTCACTGCTTTGCAGAAAACATTTTATTTCATGAGACATAAGCATCTTTCAGTTTGGCAAGATTTAAACTGAACATTGAATGAAGCAGCTTTCTCTCACAGAAAGAGAAGCTTTTGAGCAGATTTGGACTAGATTTCACTTCATTTGAACAGAAGCACTATTTCAACATTACTGGTCTCAGAAACCTTTAAACTGACTATCTTGAGCATTGAAGCTGTAACATAAGTTTTTGTGCATATAACTTCTAACACATTAAAAACTGTCGTACAGCATTGCAAAAACATTGTATTTCATAAGGCATAAGCATCTTTCAGTTTGGCAAGATTTGCACTGAACATTGAATGAAGCAGCTTTCTCTCATAGAGAGAAAAGCTTTTGAGCAGATTTGGGCTTGATTTCACTTCATTTGAACAGAAGTACTATTTCAACATTACTGGACTCAGAAAGCTGTAAACTGACAATCTTGATCATTGAAGTCCTAACATGAGTTTTTGTGCATATAACTTCTAACACATTAAAATTGTCTCACTGCCTTGCAGAAAACATTTTATTTCATGAGACATAAGCATCTTTCAGTTTGGCAAGATTTAAACTGAACATTGAATGAAGCAGCTTTCTCTCACAGAAAGAGAAGCTTTTGAGCTGATTTGGACTAGATTTCACTTCATTTGAACAGAAGCACTATTTCAACATTACTTGTCTCAGAAACCTTTAAACTGACTATCTTGAGCATTGAAGCTGTAACATAAGTTTTTGTGCATATAACTTCTAACACATTAAAAACTGTCGTACAGCATTGCAAAAACATTGTATTTCATAAGGCATAAGCATCTTTCAGTTTGGCAAGATTTGCACTGAACATTGAATGAAGCAGCTTTCTCTCATAGAGAGAAAAGCTTTTGAGCAGATTTGGGCTTGATTTCACTTCATTTGAACAGAAGTACTATTTCAACATTACTGGACTCA
Source organism: Carassius gibelio (assembly GCF_023724105.1). Classification (NCBI taxonomy): domain Eukaryota; kingdom Metazoa; phylum Chordata; class Actinopteri; order Cypriniformes; family Cyprinidae; genus Carassius; species Carassius gibelio. Next base: position 1,874,213 of record NC_068412.1, on the reverse strand, counting down.
GAAAGCTGTAAACTGACAATCTTGATCATTGAAGTCCTAACATGAGTTTTTGTGCATATAACTTCTAACACATTAAAATTGTCTCACTGCCTTGCAGAAAACATTTTATTTCATGAGACATAAGCATCTTTCAGTTTGGCAAGATTTAAACTGAACATTGAATGAAGCAGCTTTCTCTCACAGAAAGAGAAGCTTTTGAGCAGATTTGGACTAGATTTCACTTCATTTGAACAGAAGCACTATTTCAACATTACTGGTCTCAGAAACCTTTAAACTGACAATCTTGAGCATTGAAGCTGTAACATAAGTTTTTGTGCATATAACTTCTAACACATTAAAAACTGTCGTACAGCATTGCAAAAACATTGTATTTCATAAGGCATAAGCATCTTTCAGTTTGGCAAGATTTGCACTGAACATTGAATGAAGCAGCTTTCTCTCATAGAGAGAAAAGCTTTTGAGCAGATTTGGGCTTGATTTCACTTCATTTGAACAGAAGTACTATTTCAACATTACTGGACTCAGAAAGCTGTAAACTGACAATCTTGATCATTGAAGTCCTAACATGAGTTTTTGTGCATATAACTTCTAACACATTAAAAACTGTCTTACAGCATTGCAGAAAACATTGTATTTCATAAAGCATAAGCACCTTTCAGTTTGGCAAGATTTGCACTGAATACTGAATGAAACAGCTTTCTCTAATAGAGAGAAATGCTTTTGAGCAGATTTGGGCTTGATTTCACTACATTTGAACAGAAGCACTATTTCAACATTACTGGAGTCAGAAAACTGTAAACTGACAATCTTGATCATTGAAGTCCTAACATAAGTTTTTGTGCATATAACTTCTAACACATTAAAAACTGTCTTACAGCATTGCAAAAACATTGTATTTCATAAGGCATAAGCATCTTTCAGTTTGGCAAGATTTGCACTTAATATTGAATGAACCAGCTTTCTCTCATAGAGAGACAAGCTTTTGAGCAGATTTGGGCTAGATTTCACTTCATTTAAACAGAAGAACTATTTCAACATTTCTGGTCTCAGAAACCTGTAAACTGACAATCTTGGGCATTTAAGCTCTAACATAAGTTTTTGTGCATATAACTTCTACTACATTAAAAACTGTCTCACTACATTGCAGAAAACATTTTATTTCATAAGACATAAATATCTTTCAGTTTGGCAAGATTTGGACTGAACATTGAATGAAGCAGCTTTCTCTCAAAGACAGACAAGCTTTTGAGCAGATTTGGGCTAGATTTCACTTCATTTGAACAGAAGCATTTTTTCCAATATTAGTGGTCTCAAAAACCTGAAAACGGACAAACCTGAGCATTGAAGCTCTAACATAAGTTTTTGTGCATATAACTTCTAACCCATTAAAAACTGTCGTGCAGCATTGCAAAAACATTGTATTTCATAAGGCATAATCATCTTTCAGTTTGGCAAGATTTGCACTGAATATTGAATGCAGCTGCTTTCTCTCATAGAGAGACAAGCTTTGAGCAGATTTGGGCTAGATTTCACTTTATTTAAACAGAAGAACTATTTCAACATTTCTGGTCTCAGAAACCTGTAAACTGACAATCTTGAGCATTTAAGCTCTAACATAAGTTTTTGTGCATATAACTTCTAATACATTAAAAACTGTCTCACTACATTGCAGAAAACATTTTATTTCATAAGACATAAATATCTTTCAGTTTGGCAAGATTTGGACTGAACATTGAATGAAGCAGCTTTCTCTCAAAGAGAGACAAGCTTTTGAGCAGATTTGGACAAGATTTCACTTCATTTGAACAGAAGCATTTTTTCCAATATTAGTGGTCTCAAAAACCTGAAAACGGACAAACCTGAGCATTTAAGCTCTAACATAAGTTTTTGTGCATATAACTTCTAACACATTAATAAAATGTCTCACTACATTGCAGAAAACATTTTATTTCATAAGACATAAACATCTTTCAGTTTGGCAAGATTTGCACTGAATATTGCATGAAGCAGCTTTCTCTCATAGAGAGACACGCTTTGAGCAGATTTGGGCTAGATTTCACTTCATTTGAACAGAAGCACTATTTCAACATTACTGGTCTCAGAAACCTGTAAACTAACAATCTTGGGCATTGAATCTCTAACATAAGCTTTTGTGCATATAACTTCTAACACATTAAAACTGTCTCACTGCATTGCAGAAGACATTTTATTTCATGAGACATAAGCATCTTTCAGTTTGGCAAGATTTGCACTGAATATTGCATGAAGCAGCTTTCTCTCATAGAGAGACACGCTTTGAGCAGATTTGGGCTAGATTTACCTTCATTTGAACAGAAGCACTATTTCAACATTACTGGTCTCAGAAACCTGTAAACTAACAATCTTGGGCATTGAATCTCTAACATAAGCTTTTGTGCATATAACTTCTAACACATTAAAATTCTCTCACTGCATTGCAGAAAACATTTTATTTCATGAGACATAAGCATCTTTCAGTTTGGCAAGATTTGCACTGAATATTGCATGAAGCAGCTTTCTCTCATAGAGAGACACGCTTTGAGCAGATTTTGGCTAGATTTCACTTCATTTGAACAGAAGCAGTATTTCAACATTACTGGTCTCAGAAACCTGTAAACTAACAATCTTGGGCATTGAAGCTCTAACATAAGCTTTTGTGCATATAACTTCTAACACATTAAAATTGTCTCACTGCATTGCAGAAAACATTTTATTTCATGAGACATAAGCATCTTTCAGTTTGGCAAGATTTAAACTGAACATTGAATGAAGCAGCTTTCTCTCACAGAAAGAGAAGCTTTTGAGCAGAATTGGACTAGATTTCACTTCATTTGAACAGAAGCACTATTTCAACATTACTGGTCTCAGAAACCTTTAAACTGACTATCTTGAGCATTGAAGCTCTAACATAAGTTTTTGTGCATATAACTTCTAACACATTAAAAATTGTCTTACAGCATTGCAAAAACATTGTATTTCATAAGGCATAAGCATCTTTCAGTTTGGCAAGATTTGCACTGAACATTGAATGAAGCAGCTTTCTCTCATAGAAAGAAAAGCTTTTGAGCAGATTTGGGCTTGATTTCACTTCATTTGAACAGAAGTACTATTTCAACATTACTGGACTCAGAAAGCTGTAAACTGACAATCTTGATCATTGATGTCCTAACATGAGTTTTTGTGCATATAACTTCTAACACATTAAAAACTGTCTTACAGCATTGCAAAAACATTGTATTTCATCAGGCATAATCATCTTTCAGTTTGGCAAGATTTGCACTGAATATTGAATGCAGCTGCTTTCTCCCATAGAGAGACAAGCTTATGAGCAGATTTGTGCTAGATTTAATTTCATTTGAACAGAAGCACTATTTGAACATTTCTGGTCTCAGAAACCTGTAAACCGACAATCCTGAGAATTGAAGCTGTAACATAAGTTTTTGTGCATATAACTTCTAACACATTAAAAACTGTCGTACAGCATTGCAAAAACATTGTATTTAATAAGGCATAAGCATCTTTCAGTTTGGCAAGATTTGCACTTAATATTGAATGAACCAGCTTTCTCTCATAGAGAGACAAGCTTTTGAGCAGATTTGGGCTAGATTTCACTTCATTTGAACAAAAGCAGTATTTCAACATTACTGGTCTCAGAAACCTGTAAACTAACAATCTTGGGCATTGAAGCTCTAACATAAGCTTTTGTGCATATAACTTCTAACACATTAAAATTGTCTCACTGCTTTGCAGAAAACATTTTATTTCATGAGACATAAGCATCTTTCAGTTTGGCAAGATTTAAACTGAACATTGAATGAAGCAGCTTTCTCTCACAGAAAGAGAAGCTTTTGAGCAGATTTGGACTAGATTTCACTTCATTTGAACAGAAGCACTATTTCAACATTACTTGTCTCAGAAACCTTTAAACTGACTATCTTGAGCATTGAAGCTGTAACATAAGTTTTTGTGCATATAACTTCTAACACATTAAAAACTGTCTTACAGCATTGCAGAAAACATTGTATTTCATAAAGCATAAGCACCTTTCAGTTTGGCAAGATTTGCACTGAATACTGAATGAAACAGCCTTCTCTAATAGAGAGAATTGCTTTTGAGCAGATTTGGGCTTGATTTCACTACATTTGAACAGAAGCACTATTTCAACATTACTGGAGTCAGAAAGCTGTAAACTGACAATCTTGATCATTGAAGTCCTAACATAAGTTTTTGTGCATATAACTTCTAACACATTAAAAACTGTCTTACAGCATTGCAAAAAACATTGTATTTCATAAGGCATAAGCATCTTTCAGTTTGGCAAGATTTGCACTTAATATTGAATGAACCAGCTTTCTCTCATAGAGAGACAAGCTTTTGAGCAGATTTGGGCTAGATTTCACTTCATTTAAACAGAAGAACTATTTCAACATTTCTGGTCTCAGAAACCTGTAAACTGACAATCTTGGGCATTTAAGCTCTAACATAAGTTTTTGTGCATATAACTTCTACTACATTAAAAACTGTCTCACTACATTGCAGAAAACATTTTATTTCATAAGACATAAATATCTTTCAGTTTGGCAAGATTTGGACTGAACATTGAATGAAGCAGCTTTCTCTCAAAGACAGACAAGCTTTTGAGCAGATTTGGGCTAGATTTCACTTCATTTGAACAGAAGCATTTTTTCCAATATTAGTGGTCTCAAAAACCTGAAAACGGACAAACCTGAGCATTGAAGCTCTAACATAAGTTTTTGTGCATATAACTTCTAACACATTAATAAAATGTCTCACTACATTGCAGAAAACATTTTATTTCATAAGACATAAGCATCTTTCAGTTTGGCAAGATTTAAACTGAACATTGAATGAAGCAGCTTTCTCTCACAGAAAGAGAAGCTTTTGAGCAGATTTGGACTAGATTTCACTTCATTTGAACAGAAGCACTATTTCAACATTACTGGTCTCAGAAACCTTTAAACTGACTATCTTGAGCATTGAAGCTCTAACATAAGTTTTTGTGCATATAACTTCTAACACATTAAAAATTGTCTTACAGCATTGCAAAAACATTGTATTTCATAAGGCATAAGCATCTTTCAGTTTGGCAAGATTTGCACTGAACATTGAATGAAGCAGCTTTCTCTCATAGAAAGAAAAGCTTTTGAGCAGATTTGGGCTTGATTTCACTTCATTTGAACAGAAGTACTATTTCAACATTACTGGACTCAGAAAGCTGTAAACTGACAATCTTGATCATTGATGTCCTAACATGAGTTTTTGTGCATATAACTTCTAACACATTAAAAACTGTCTTACAGCATTGCAAAAACATTGTATTTCATCAGGCATAATCATCTTTCAGTTTGGCAAGATTTGCACTGAATATTGAATGCAGCTGCTTTCTCCCATAGAGAGACAAGCTTATGAGCAGATTTGTGCTAGATTTAATTTCATTTGAACAGAAGCACTATTTGAACATTTCTGGTCTCAGAAACCTGTAAACCGACAATCCTGAGCATTGAAGCTGTAACATAAGTTTTTGTGCATATAACTTCTAACACATTAAAAACTGTCGTACAGCATTGCAAAAACATTGTATTTAATAAGGCATAAGCATCTTTCAGTTTGGCAAGATTTGCACTTAATATTGAATGAACCAGCTTTCTCTCATAGAGAGACAAGCTTTTGAGCAGATTTGGGCTAGATTTCACTTCATTTGAACAGAAGCAGTATTTCAACATTACTGGTCTCAGAAACCTGTAAACTAACAATCTTGGGCATTGAAGCTCTAACATAAGCTTTTGTGCATATAACTTCTAACACATTAAAATTGTCTCACTGCTTTGCAGAAAACATTTTATTTCATGAGACATAAGCATCTTTCAGTTTGGCAAGATTTAAACTGAACATTGAATGAAGCAGCTTTCTCTCACAGAAAGAGAAGCTTTTGAGCAGATTTGGACTAGATTTCACTTCATTTGAACAGAAGCACTATTTCAACATTACTTGTCTCAGAAACCTTTAAACTGACTATCTTGAGCATTGAAGCTGTAACATAAGTTTTTGTGCATATAACTTCTAACACATTAAAAACTGTCTTACAGCATTGCAGAAAACATTGTATTTCATAAAGCATAAGCACCTTTCAGTTTGGCAAGATTTGCACTGAATACTGAATGAAACAGCCTTCTCTAATAGAGAGAATTGCTTTTGAGCAGATTTGGGCTTGATTTCACTACATTTGAACAGAAGCACTATTTCAACATTACTGGAGTCAGAAAGCTGTAAACTGACAATCTTGATCATTGAAGTCCTAACATAAGTTTTTGTGCATATAACTTCTAACACATTAAAAACTGTCTTACAGCATTGCAAAAAACATTGTATTTCATAAGGCATAAGCATCTTTCAGTTTGGCAAGATTTGCACTTAATATTGAATGAACCAGCTTTCTCTCATAGAGAGACAAGCTTTTGAGCAGATTTGGGCTAGATTTCACTTCATTTAAACAGAAGAACTATTTCAACATTTCTGGTCTCAGAAACCTGTAAACTGACAATCTTGGGCATTTAAGCTCTAACATAAGTTTTTGTGCATATAACTTCTACTACATTAAAAACTGTCTCACTACATTGCAGAAAACATTTTATTTCATAAGACATAAATATCTTTCAGTTTGGCAAGATTTGGACTGAACATTGAATGAAGCAGCTTTCTCTCAAAGACAGACAAGCTTTTGAGCAGATTTGGGCTAGATTTCACTTCATTTGAACAGAAGCATTTTTTCCAATATTAGTGGTCTCAAAAACCTGAAAACGGACAAACCTGAGCATTGAAGCTCTAACATAAGTTTTTGTGCATATAACTTCTAACACATTAATAAAATGTCTCACTACATTGCAGAAAACATTTTATTTCATAAGACATAAACATCTTTCAGTTTGGCAAGATTTGCACTGAATATTGCATGAAGCAGCTTTCTCTCATAGAGAGACACGCTTTAAGCAGATTTGGGCTAGATTTCACTTCATTTGAACAGAAGCACTATTTCAACATTACTGGTCTCAGAAACCTGTAAACTAACAATCTTGGGCATTGAAACTCTAACATAAGCTTTTGTGCATATAACTTCTAACACATTAAAATTGTCTCACTGCATTGCAGAAAACATTTTATTTAATGAGACATAAGCATCTTTCAGTTTGGCAAGATTTGCACTGAACATTGAATGAAGCAGCTTTCTCTCACAGAAAGAGAAGCTTTTGAGCTGATTTGGACTAGATTTCACTTCATTTGATCAGAAGCACTATTTCAACATTTCTGGTCTCAGAAACCTGTAAACTGACAATCCTGAGCATTGAAGCTGTAACATAAGTTTTTGTGCATATAACTTCTAACACATTAAAAACTGTCGTACAGCATTGCAAAAACATTGTATTTCATAAGGCATAAGCATCTTTCAGTTTGGCAAGATTTGCACTGAACATTGAATGAAGCAGCTTTCTCTCATAGAGAGAAAAGCTTTTGAGCAGATTTGGGCTTGATTTCACTTCATTTGAACAGAAGTACTATTTCAACATTACTGGACTCAGAAAGCTGTAAACTGACAATCTTGATCATTGAAGTCCTAACATGAGTTTTTGTGCATATAACTTCTAACACATTAAAATTGTCTCACTGCCTTGCAGAAAACATTTTATTTCATGAGACATAAGCATCTTTCAGTTTGGCAAGATTTAAACTGAACATTGAATGAAGCAGCTTTCTCTCACAGAAAGAGAAGCTTTTGAGCAGATTTGGACTAGATTTCACTTCATTTGAACAGAAGCACTATTTCAACATTACTTGTCTCAGAAACCTTTAAACTGACTATCTTGAGCATTGAAGCTGTAACATAAGTTTTTGTGCATATAACTTCTAACACATTAAAAACTGTCGTACAGCATTGCAAAAACATTGTATTTCATAAGGCATAAGCATCTTTCAGTTTGGCAAGATTTGGACTGAACATTGAATGAAGCAGCTTTCTCTCATAGAGAGAAAAGCTTTTGAGCAGATTTGGGCTTGATTTCACTTCATTTGAACAGAAGTACTATTTCAACATTACTGGACTCAGAAAGCTGTACTGACAATCTTGATCATTGAAGTCCTAACATGAGTTTTTGTGCATATAACTTCTAACACATTAAAAACTGTCTTACAGCATTGCAGAAAACATTGTATTTCATAAAGCATAAGCACCTTTCAGTTTGGCAAGATTTGCACTGAATACTGAATGAAACAGCTTTCTCTAATAGAGAGAATTGCTTTTGAGCAGATTTGGGCTTGATTTCACTACATTTGAACAGAAGCACTATTTCAACATTACTGGAGTCAGAAAGCTGTAAACTGACAATCTTGATCATTGAAGTCCTAACATAAGTGTTTGTGCATATAACTTCTAACACATTAAAAACTGTCTTACAGCATTGCAAAAACATTGTATTTCATAAGGCATAAGCATCTTTCAGTTTGGCAAGATTTGCACTTAATATTGAATGAACCAGCTTTCTCTCATAGAGAGACAAGCTTTTGAGCAGATTTGGGCTAGATTTCACTTCATTTAAACAGAAGAACTATTTCAACATTTCTGGTCTCAGAAACCTGTAAACTGACAATCTTGGGCATTTAAGCTCTAACATAAGTTTTTGTGCATATAACTTCTACTACATTAAAAACTGTCTCACTACATTGCAGAAAACATTTTATTTCATAAGACATAAATATCTTTCAGTTTGGCAAGATTTGGACTGAACATTGAATGAAGCAGCTTTCTCTCAAAGACAGACAAGCTTTTGAGCAGATTTGGGCTAGATTTCACTTCATTTGAACAGAAGCATTTTTTCCAATATTAGTGGTCTCAAAAACCTGAAAACGGACAAACCTGAGCATTGAAGCTCTAACATAAGTTTTTGTGCATATAACTTCTAACCCATTAAAAACTGTCGTGCAGCATTGCAAAAACATTGTATTTCATAAGGCATAATCATCTTTCAGTTTGGCAAGATTTGCACTGAATATTGAATGCAGCTGCTTTCTCTCATAGAGAGACAAGCTTTGAGCAGATTTGGGCTAGATTTCACTTTATTTAAACAGAAGAACTATTTCAACATTTCTGGTCTCAGAAACCTGTAAACTGACAATCTTGAGCATTTAAGCTCTAACATAAGTTTTTGTGCATATAACTTCTAATACATTAAAAACTGTCTCACTACATTGCAGAAAACATTTTATTTCATAAGACATAAATATCTTTCAGTTTGGCAAGATTTGGACTGAACATTGAATGAAGCAGCTTTCTCTCAAAGAGAGACAAGCTTTTGAGCAGATTTGGACAAGATTTCACTTCATTTGAACAGAAGCATTTTTTCCAATATTAGTGGTCTCAAAAACCTGAAAACGGACAAACCTGAGCATTTAAGCTCTAACATAAGATTTTGTGCATATAACTTCTAACACATTAATAAAATGTCTCACTACATTGCAGAAAACATTTTATTTCATAAGACATAAACATCTTTCAGTTTGGCAAGATTTGCACTGAATATTGCATGAAGCAGCTTTCTCTCATAGAGAGACACGCTTTGAGCAGATTTGGGCTAGATTTCACTTCATTTGAACAGAAGCACTATTTCAACATTACTGGTCTCAGAAACCTGTAAACTAACAATCTTGGGCATTGAATCTCTAACATAAGCTTTTGTGCATATAACTTCTAACACATTAAAACTGTCTCACTGCATTGCAGAAGACATTTTATTCCATGAGACATAAGCATCTTTCAGTTTGGCAAGATTTGCACTGAATATTGCATGAAGCAGCTTTCTCTCATAGAGAGACATGCTTTGAGCAGATTTGGGCTAGATTTACCTTCATTTGAACAGAAGCACTATTTCAACATTACTGGTCTCAGAAACCTGTAAACTAACAATCTTGGGCATTGAATCTCTAACATAAGCTTTTGTGCATATAACTTCTAACACATTAAAATTCTCTCACTGCATTGCAGAAAACATTTTATTTCATGAGACATAAGCATCTTTCAGTTTGGCAAGATTTGCACTGAATATTGCATGAAGCAGCTTTCTCTCATAGAGAGACACGCTTTGAGCAGATTTTGGCTAGATTTCACTTCATTTGAACAGAAGCAGTATTTCAACATTACTGGTCTCAGAAACCTGTAAACTAACAATCTTGGGCATTGAAGCTCTAACATAAGCTTTTGTGCATATAACTTCTAACACATTAAAATTGTCTCACTGCATTGCAGAAAACATTTTGTTTCATGAGACATAAGCATCTTTCAGTTTGGCAAGATTTAAACTGAACATTGAATGAAGCAGCTTTCTCTCACAGAAAGAGAAGCTTTTGAGCAGATTTGGACTAGATTTCACTTCATTTGAACAGAAGCACTATTTCAACATTACTGGTCTCAGAAACCTTTAAACTGACTATCTTGAGCATTGAAGCTCTAACATAAGTTTTTGTGCATATAACTTCTAACACATTAAAAATTGTCTTACAGCATTGCAAAAACATTGTATTTCATAAGGCATAAGCATCTTTCAGTTTGGCAAGATTTGCACTGAACATTGAATGAAGCAGCTTTCTCTCATAGAAAGAAAAGCTTTTGAGCAGATTTGGGCTTGATTTCACTTCATTTGAACAGAAGTACTATTTCAACATTACTGGACTCAGAAAGCTGTAAACTGACAATCTTGATCATTGAAGTCCTAACATGAGTTTTTGTGCATATAACTTCTAACACATTAAAAACTGTCTTACAGCATTGCAAAAACATTGTATTTCATAAGGCATAAGCATCTTTCAGTTTGGCAAGATTTGCACTGAACATTGAATGAAGCAGCTTTCTCTCATAGAAAGAAAAGCTTTTGAGCAGATTTGGGCTTGATTTCACTTCATTTGAACAGAAGTACTATTTCAACATTACTGGACTCAGAAAGCTGTAAACTGACAATCTTGATCATTGAAGTCCTAACATGAGTTTTTGTGCATATAACTTCTAACACATTAAAAACTGTCTTACAGCATTGCAAAAACATTGTATTTCATCAGGCATAATCATCTTTCAGTTTGGCAAGATTTGCACTGAATATTGAATGCAGCTGCTTTCTCCCATAGAGAGACAAGCTTATGAGCAGATTTGTGCTAGATTTCATTTCATTTGAACAGAAGCACTATTTGAACATTTCTGGTCTCAGAAACCTGTAAACCGACAATCCTGAGCATTGAAGCTGTAACATAAGTTTTTGTGCATATAACTTCTAACACATTAAAAACTGTTGTACAGCATTGCAAAAACATTGTATTTAATAAGGCATAAGCATCTTTCAGTTTGGCAAGATTTGCACTTAATATTGAATGAACCAGCTTTCTCTCATAGAGAGACAAGCTTTTGAGCAGATTTGGGCTAGATTTCACTTCATTTGAACAGAAGCAGTATTTCAACATTACTGGTCTCAGAAACCTGTAAACTAACAATCTTGGGCATTGAAGCTCTAACATAAGCTTTTGTGCATATAACTTCTAACACATTAAAATTGTCTCACTGCTTTGCAGAAAACATTTTATTTCATGAGACATAAGCATCTTTCAGTTTGGCAAGATTTAAACTGAACATTGAATGAAGCAGCTTTCTCTCACAGAAAGAGAAGCTTTTGAGCAGATTTGGACTAGATTTCACTTCATTTGAACAGAAGCACTATTTCAACATTACTGGTCTCAGAAACCTTTAAACTGACTATCTTGAGCATTGAAGCTGTAACATAAGTTTTTGTGCATATAACTTCTAACACATTAAAAACTGTCGTACAGCATTGCAAAAACATTGTATTTCATAAGGCATAAGCATCTTTCAGTTTGGCAAGATTTGCACTGAACATTGAATGAAGCAGCTTTCTCTCATAGAGAGAAAAGCTTTTGAGCAGATTTGGGCTTGATTTCACTTCATTTGAACAGAAGTACTATTTCAACATTACTGGACTCAGAAAGCTGTAAACTGACAATCTTGATCATTGAAGTCCTAACATGAGTTTTTGTGCATATAACTTCTAACACATTAAAATTGTCTCACTGCCTTGCAGAAAACATTTTATTTCATGAGACATAAGCATCTTTCAGTTTGGCAAGATTTAAACTGAACATTGAATGAAGCAGCTTTCTCTCACAGAAAGAGAAGCTTTTGAGCAGATTTGGACTAGATTTCACTTCATTTGAACAGAAGCACTATTTCAACATTACTTGTCTCAGAAACCTTTAAACTGACTATCTTGATCATTGAAGCTGTAACATAAGTTTTTGTGCATATAACTTCTAACACATTAAAAACTGTCGTACAGCATTGCAAAAACATTGTATTTCATAAGGCATAAGCATCTTTCAGTTTGGCAAGATTTGCACTGAACATTGAATGAAGCAGCTTTCTCTCATAGAGAGAAAAGCTTTTGAGCAGATTTGGGCTTGATTTCACTTCATTTGAACAGAAGTACTATTTCAACATTACTGGACTCAGAAAGCTGTAAACTGACAATCTTGATCATTGAAGTCCTAACATGAGTTTTTGTGCATATAACTTCTAACACATTAAAAACTGTCTTACAGCATTGCAGAAAACATTGTATTTCATAAAGCATAAGCACCTTTCAGTTTGGCAAGATTTGCACTGAATACTGAATGAAACAGCTTTCTCTAATAGAGAGAATTGCTTTTGAGCAGATTTGGGCTTGATTTCACTACATTTGAACAGAAGCACTATTTCAACATTACTGGAGTCAGAAAGCTGTAAACTGACAATCTTGATCATTGAAGTCCTAACATAAGTTTTTGTGCATATAACTTCTAACACATTAAAAACTGTCTTACAGCATTGCAAAAACATTGTATTTCATAAGGCATAAGCATCTTTCAGTTTGGCAAGATTTGCACTTAATATTGAATGAACCAGCTTTCTCTCACAGAAAGAGAAGCTTTTGAGCTGATTTGGACTAGATTTCACTTCATTTGATCAGAAGCACTATTTCAACATTTCTGGTCTCAGAAACCTGTAAACTGACAATCCTGAGCATTGAAGCTGTAACATAAGTTTTTGTGCATATAACTTCTAACACATTAAAAACTGTCGTACAGCATTGCAAAAACATTGTATTTCATAAGGCATAAGCATCTTTCAGTTTGGCAAGATTTGCACTGAACATTGAATGAAGCAGCTTTCTCTCATAGAGAGAAAAGCTTTTGAGCAGATTTGGGCTTGATTTCACTTCATTTGAACAGAAGTACTATTTCAACATTACTGGACTCAGAAAGCTGTAAACTGACAATCTTGATCATTGAAGTCCTAACATGAGTTTTTGTGCATATAACTTCTAACACATTAAAATTGTCTCACTGCCTTGCAGAAAACATTTTATTTCATGAGACATAAGCATCTTTCAGTTTGGCAAGATTTAAACTGAACATTGAATGAAGCAGCTTTCTCTCACAGAAAGAGAAGCTTTTGAGCAGATTTGGACTAGATTTCACTTCATTTGAACAGAAGCACTATTTCAACATTACTTGTCTCAGAAACCTTTAAACTGACTATCTTGAGCATTGAAGCTGTAACATAAGTTTTTGTGCATATAACTTCTAACACATTAAAAACTGTCGTACAGCATTGCAAAAACATTGTATTTCATAAGGCATAAGCATCTTTCAGTTTGGCAAGATTTGCACTGAACATTGAATGAAGCAGCTTTCTCTCATAGAGAGAAAAGCTTTTGAGCAGATTTGGGCTTGATTTCACTTCATTTGAACAGAAGTACTATTTCAACATTACTGGACTCAGAAAGCTGTACTGACAATCTTGATCATTGAAGTCCTAACATGAGTTTTTGTGCATATAACTTCTAACACATTAAAAACTGTCTTACAGCATTGCAGAAAACATTGTATTTCATAAAGCATAAGCACCTTTCAGTTTGGCAAGATTTGCACTTAATATTGAATGAACCAGCTTTCTCTCATAGAGAGACAAGCTTTTGAGCAGATTTGGGCTAGATTTCACTTCATTTAAACAGAAGAACTATTTCAACATTTCTGGTCTCAGAAACCTGTAAACTGACAATCTTGGGCATTTAAGCTCTAACATAAGTTTTTGTGCATATAACTTCTACTACATTAAAAACTGTCTCACTACATTGCAGAAAACATTTTATTTCATAAGACATAAATATCTTTCAGTTTGGCAAGATTTGGACTGAACATTGAATGAAGCAGCTTTCTCTCAAAGACAGACAAGCTTTTGAGCAGATTTGGGCTAGATTTCACTTCATTTGAACAGAAGCATTTTTTCCAATATTAGTGGTCTCAAAAACCTGAAAACGGACAAACCTGAGCATTGAAGCTCTAACATAAGTTTTTGTGCATATAACTTCTAACACATTAATAAAATGTCTCACTACATTGCAGAAAACATTTTATTTCATAAGACATAAACATCTTTCAGTTTGGCAAGATTTGCACTGAATATTGCATGAAGCAGCTTTCTCTCATAGAGAGACACGCTTTGAGCAGATTTGGGCTAGATTTCACTTCATTTGAACAGAAGCACTATTTCACCATTACTGGTCTCAGAAACCTGTAAACTAACAATCTTGGGCATTGAAACTCTAACATAAGCTTTTGTGCATATAACTTCTAACACATTAAAATTGTCTCACTGCATTGCAGAAAACATTTTATTTAATGAGACATAAGCATCTTTCAGTTTGGCAAGATTTGCACTGAACATTGAATGAAGCAGCTTTCTCTCACAGAAAGAGAAGCTTTTGAGCTGATTTGGACTAGATTTCACTTCATTTGATCAGAAGCACTATTTCAACATTTCTGGTCTCAGAAACCTGTAAACTGACAATCCTGAGCATTGAAGCTGTAACATAAGTTTTTGTGCATATAACTTCTAACACATTAAAAATTGTCGTACAGCATTGCAAAAACATTGTATTTCATAAGGCATAAGCATCTTTCAGTTTGGCAAGATTTGCACTGAACATTGAATGAAGCAGCTTTCTCTCACAGAAAGAGAAGCTTTTGAGCAGATTTGGACTAGATTTCACTTCATTTGAACAGAAGCACTATTTCAACATTACAGGTCTCAGAAACCTTTAAACTGAGTATCTTGAGCATTGAAGCTCTAACATAAGTTTTTGTGCATATAACTTCTAACCCATTAAAAACTGTCGTGCAGCATTGCAAAAACATTGTATTTCATAAGGCATCATCATCTTTCAGTTTGGCAAGATTTGCACTGAATATTGAATGCAGCTGCTTTCTCTCATAGAGAGACAAGCTTTGAGCAGATTTGGGCTAGATTTCACTTCATTTAAACAGAAGAACTATTTCAACATTTCTGGTCTCAGACACCTGTAAACTGACAATCTTGAACATTTAAGCTCTAACATAAGTTTTTGTGCATATAACTTCTAATACATTAAAAACTGTCTCACTACATTGCAGAAAACATTTTATTTCATAAGACATAAATATCTTTCAGTTTGGCAAGATTTGGACTGAACATTGAATGAAGCAGCTTTCTCTCAAAGAGAGACAAGCTTTTGAGCAGATTTGGGCTAGATTTCACTTAATTTGAACATAAGCATTTTTTCCAATATTAGTGGTCTCAAAAACCTGAAAACGGACAAACCTGAGCATTTAAGCTCTAACATAAGTTTTTGTGCATATAACTTCTAACACATTAATAAAATGTCTCACTACATTGCAGAAAACATTTTATTTCATAAGACATAAACATCTTTCAGTTTGGCAAGATTTGCACTGAATATTGCATGAAGCAGCTTTCTCTCATAGAGAGACACGCTTTGAGCAGATTTGGGCTAGATTTCACTTAATTTGAACATAAGCATTTTTTCCAATATTAGTGGTCTCAAAAACCTGAAAACGGACAAACCTGAGCATTTAAGCTCTAACATAAGTTTTTGTGCATATAACTTCTAACACATTAATAAAATGTCTCACTACATTGCAGAAAACATTTTATTTCATAAGACATAAACATCTTTCAGTTTGGCAAGATTTGCACTGAATATTGCATGAAGCAGCTTTCTCTCATAGAGAGACACGCTTTGAGCAGATTTTGGCTAGATTTCACTTCATTTGAACAGAAGCAGTATTTCAACATTACTGGTCTCAGAAACCTGTAAACTAACAATCTTGGGCATTGAAGCTCTAACATAAGCTTTTGTGCATATAACTTCTAACACATTAAAATTGTCTCACTGCATTGCAGAAAACATTTTATTTCATGAGACATAAGCATCTTTCAGTTTGGCAAGATTTAAACTGAACATTGAATGAAGCAGCTTTCTCTCACAGAAAGAGAAGCTTTTGAGCAGATTTGGACTAGATTTCACTTCATTTGAACTGAAGCACTATTTCAACATTACTGGTCTCAGAAACCTTTAAACTGACTATCTTGAGCATTGAAGCTCTAACATAAGTTTTTGTGCATATAACTTCTAACACATTAAAAATTGTCTTACAGCATTGCAAAAACATTGTATTTCATAAGGCATAAGCATCTTTCAGTTTGGCAAGATTTGCACTGAACATTGAATGAAGCAGCTTTCTCTCATAGAGAGACAAGCTTTTGAGCAGATTTTGGCTAGATTTCCCCTCATTTGAACAGAAGCACTATTTCAACATTACTGATCTCAGTAACCTGTAAACTGACAATCTTGAGTATTGACGCTCTAACATAAGTTTTTGTGCATATAACTTCTAACAAATTAAAAACTGTTTACAGCATTGCAAAAACATTGTATTTCATAAGGCATAAGCATCTTTCAGTTTGGCAAGATTTGCACTGAATATTGAATGAAGCAGCTTTCTCTAAAAGAGAGACAAGCTTTTGAGCAGATTTGGGCTAGATTTCACTTTTTTTGAATAAAAGCACTTTTTCAACATTAGTGGTCTCAGAAACCTGAAAATGGACTAACCTGGGTATTGAAGCTCTAACATACATTTTTGAGCATACAACATCTAACAAATTAAAAACTGTATTACAACATTGAAAAAACATTGAATTTCATAAGGCATAAGCATCTTTCAGATGACAGGTGAATCGTGATGGTCATGGAGCAGGTGGGTCATGATGGCAGGTGGTTCCTGAAGCTGAGGATTCAGATTGATGAGGTTTGGTGTTGTCTTTGACTTGGCACCCCCTTTCCAGGGATTCCATCGGAGACCTCCAGTCACAGTTGTCGTGAATTTGGCTGTAGAGGTTTGAGTCTCGTTGAGTATCATGTATAGGATGAAGGTCACGCCAAGAGTCAGGGCGGGACCAATGACGGTGGAGATGCACCGTGCAGTGTCGGCAGCAATCTCTGCTTGCGTTTCTGTGACTTGTGTAAGAGGCTTCGCTTCGGCAGGGCAGCGCGTATCGCCGACCCGGGGTTGCAACCAGCCGATTCCTTCAGCGTTGTAACACATATGCAGGTCATCGATTCATGGGTTAAATTCAGCCTGGCGCCAGCCTGGCTGGACTTAAATTATTTTACGATACCCGTGCGAGTCTCAAAGGAGAAATGAAAACCCCCAACCAAATTCCTGAACACAAAGGAAACCTTTGGTAGAAGTTCCTTACTTTCATAATTTTATTAATAATATGTATTTTGAATATGTTTTGTGTGTACCATGGTTAATCCTTGTTATGCGAGGATTATAATTTTTCTAGCGTATAAATTGGAATTGTTTCTCGGAAGAATCATTTTAACTTTCTCAAAGAGAGCCATGTTCTGCAACCCCCACACTCCTTGGCAGCTCGTACAATTTTACGACCACACAGGACCACAGGACAGGAAATCTAATCCTTACAAAAGAATGGTAAAATGTACTCAAATGTAGTCTTAATGGATATAGTATTGTTTTTGCGGTACATTAGAGGTTTCCCATATAAATTGGGACTATCTGCAGTGTTATCATGTGTTAAACAAATCTTTAAATGTGTGTAATTCTGCATTTGAATGTAATTTCATGTTTTGATCATTTAACTATATTATTTTTGGTATCTGTGAAATCGTCATGCTTTGACAGACCCATTTATCTAGAGCAAAGTAATGAAAAATGTATTTAATCTGGAATTACGAACTTGCTAGAATATCCCTGATGAAATCGGACAAGCCCTAAATCATCAGGGGGTTGTCTCCACAGAGACAAAGGAACTTTTCCCTCCGTTTCAGATCGCGGACGTTCATTGGCTGTTCACGCGAAAAGAGGCGTGAACAATTTCAAGCTATAAGAATCGACCGTACAAGATCCGCCCTCTTCTCTTCTTCTCGTTCTTCGTTCTCAGCACAGGGACTGAGGAAAGGAAAGCCATTTTCATGGCTCCTTTGGAAGCTTTCATTTTAGTTGTTTGTTTTCTTTTCTTTACTAAGTTTATTCAACTATTCGCCTCTCCACACAAGGAAGACGAATTCTGGAACATTGTTTGTTGAACCTTACAAATACCGCGCGAAGACAGAACAAAGGACCACGTGGCTCCACGCTCACGCCAAGATCCAGCGCAGCTTGCACGCGCGTCACACGGCCTCCGGCACACGCGCACAGTTTTCAAAAGGACCAGCGCACAAAGCGTCACAAAAAGACCACGCTCACGCACGATGGGCCATGCAAGTATCACTTTTCTATGGAGATTTAAATGCTGCTTTAAAGTTTTGCTATGATCTGATTGTTGTTGGCTTCCAAAAAGGTTACTGACTGATTTTCATACCTGAGCTCATTCTGTGATCTCTCTCGCTTTCTCCATTTTCTCTCTCTCTCGCTCGCTCGCTCTCTTTCTCTCTCTCTCTCTCTCTTTTATTTGGATTCCGTTATGTCTTGTATAAAGGTTACTGTCTGTATTGTCGTACGCATATTTAATCTGTGTGATTTGTAGTTTGATGTATCACTAGTTGAATTATTAAAAACCCATATATAACATGATTGGCTTGGACTCCACCCCACTCACATTACGAGTCACTGAAAGGTCTGATCTTTAGCTACAAGCTTTAAATTTAGAAACTAAATTTATCATAATGATAGGATAATGTTTTCATGGCCAGAGAATATTTTTCCTTGAATTATAAGGAGTGATAACTTCATTGAAAATTGATAGGTTAATCTGGTTTGCTGGATAAACCACTGTTTGATTTGCAGTAATTTACAGTAAGAGATATCACAATAATTGATATGAAGAATGGAATATTGACATATTAATGAGTAAGTTACAGTGCCCTGAAATTAGTTATTGGTATAGACAATTGAGCTATTTTTCATAATCAATAAAATTAAATGTAACTGTCATCTGAGATATATATTAATCATATTCCTGATTAATTATTCAAATTCCCTATATATCATTTGAGTTAATTATTATGTAAAACTCATTATTGTTACATTTTGGTGGAGGATAACGCGGGCATTTCAAACTTCGTTTTGTGAGCAATCAATCTGTGTATATGGTTTTTAATAATTTCTGCACGTGCGCTATGAAATTATGTAAGGTTACTTGTGAGATAAGTCGCAAGACGCGAACTCACTCAACTGACTGAGGCAAAAAGCTGGTCAGTCAGCGCGCTAGGTATTTGTAGAAACTTAACAGTATAGTCACTGTTATTTTTAATGAAAGTAAACTGCAGTATAATGTTAAAAAGTATTCTGTTAAGAAAGATCAAGATCTTTTTACAGTGAGAACATTTTTAATATGAATAATTAAAAGATGAAGAAATCTTGTATTAGTTGCAACATGTAAATCTGAACATGAGCGATGTTCCTCTGATTCAGTTAAAAAGGCCTTGCTTATTAAATATCGTTATTGAATTTGTGGTGAACCACAGTGATATTCAAAAAATAAAACGGTAAAAACTCCTGGTCTAAAATTGGCTTAGCTACCCGATTTTTAAACCTAAAACGTTTAAATCATAAGTGCTATTTTGATAAATGTCTATTGGAGTCAACAGATGGAAAATTCCTGTTTTTTTACATTTGTGTTTTGGAAGTGAACGGATGCTTCCTTCACCCTATGTTTAATATAGCACCACAGAATCAAAACTTTCTGTTTGTTACTTGTGATTTTTGATGCAGAAAATCAGCCTGACAAACAATCAGATAATTTGTAAGTCATATTGAAATTGTAATTCCGCTATCTAAACACCAGAGGGAATTCGTGGTTCAGAAATTTCAGGTTACGCCCTGCTTTCTGATTCCAGCTTGAATGAGTGCAAAGTCGCCATCCTGTTTTCCGTTTCAGATAATGCGCTCTGATTGCTAATTTCTAATCCCCTGTGATGTATTTGAATTAGATGTTTAAATTCTCGATAATTATTTGCATTTACAGCTTTGCTTGTGCGAATATTATTACAGGGAAATATAATTTTAATACAGGGAATAATAATTTTCCCTGCCTTTGACTGTTTACATTTACTTTGAGTTTGGTTCAAACATGATTTCAATTAAAATGTAATTGTTTAATAGTGGAAATCTAGATGTTTCAGGTCAACTACTGATTGACCCACTTAGAAGGTAAGCCATCTAGTGGCAGTCTCCTGTTAAATCGACTAACGGACCTCTGTCTTCTCCATTCTGTTTTGAATTGCATGTCCACTTTTACCCTTTTTGATTAATCTCACCCTGTTTGATTAATTTCATAATCATTAATGATAACTTACAAGCTATCATGGGTTATTATAGGATATTATTCAGATTTTCCTTTTAATTCTTACATGCTTATTATAAATTTTGATTTGATTTAAATCAGTTTTTAATTTTTAATTTGAATTAGGTTTTCTGCTCAGCAGGTTAAAGACAGAGAAGCAGTACTTCCCCCCCTTGTGGTGAAAACCAGCTACTCCTTCTCCCTTGTTTCATTCCTGTCTTTTATTTTTATTTTTATTTTTTTCTTCGCTCAATTTTGGCTTAGATTATTTTGATAATTACCATCATTATCATAAGCTTTTGTTTTTGTTTTATCATTATTAGGTAAAGCTGTTACCTCTCATTTCTACATATATATTTACTCGATTGATGATTAAACAAACCAAACCTTAATTCACTTTA
Source organism: Carassius gibelio (assembly GCF_023724105.1). NCBI lineage: Eukaryota > Metazoa > Chordata > Actinopteri > Cypriniformes > Cyprinidae > Carassius > Carassius gibelio. Next base: position 1,853,042 of record NC_068412.1, on the reverse strand, counting down.
AGTTTCCTTTGTTCATCCTTTGTGTATTTGATTGTAGGACTCCCTTGGTGATTGGACAGTCATCTCAGGTTTCCAGTGAGCAAAGGGGCTGACCGGCATTACCAACACTGGCCGTGAGTGAAACTCGGTCCCTCTTAACTCTGTCCGTTTGCGGCACGCAGTGGAGACATCAGCAATTTGGCACTCCAACGGTGATCAATCAGTCCAGCCGACACACGACGCAATCTCTGGGACCAGTACCTAAACCGGGGGCTAAATCGGGGCCCACTTTCTTTTCTAAGAGAGGGTTCTGGGGAACAGCCCAATTTTGTAGTGCTGTCTGGCGGTTGACATCTTGGTGTTGCCGGTTGTGTTAAAAGTCACAAGCTGTTTGAGAGGGCGCAGCGTCAGAGTAACGGAGGGCCAGGGACACTGCGGTTGAGTGTTTGGGAGTGCCAGGGAGGCTGACCGTGCCGCTGGATTCCACCAGGTGAACCAAAAGTGATAAAACCTATCCACTTATTATAAGCCACAGAATATTAGATATTCCCCCGGATATATATTAAGTGTTTGACCCTTTTGCTTCTTTAAGCCACACCATATTTCTAGGTTTCCTACCCAGATAGCCCACTCACCTGTTGGCCCTATGTTAAAACCAGTAGGCTTAGGCCTCCTTATTCTCACTAACACATTGTGTTTCTATTGTTTTTATCTCATTTCATGTGTTGTTTCACTTTGATCTTTTTCTACCCTCTGTTCTGTTGTGATTTGTTTCTTTCATTTCACATAGAGAAAGTTAAATCGTAGAGCCAACCAGCAGCCGGTGTCATCACACGACCCGCTAGGCTACTGCCTGTCAAATCTCCATTTCAGGTCCTTCGTTGACCCAAGTTAATTGGCTACTTAACTGTCTGACTGTTTGCATCAGTTAGCCCCAAAATTCTCATAAACGGCACAGCACGTATGAATATAGCTCGTTAAACGTAGAACGAACTTGCATTGGTCTTTTTGTGTGTGTGTCCTGTGCTTCTCTCACCGACAGAGGACAAGGATGTTCCAGTCATCCAGTCCAGCAGTCCACAGGGGCCACCTCTCGACATGGTTGAAAGCAGTGACGACCCCCTTCCTGCCCAAGGACGCCAGTAACCTGCAGCACCCAGAGCAACTAGACACCGAGCTAGATGAACTGATGGCACGCGATCCAAACCAAAGCGACTACTACAGAGAACTCGCCAGGATCTTTGGAAGCCTAGTTCACATTCTCGTCGCCCAGCCACGGCTCAGTGAATGGAGCAACATCGCGGAGGAGGCCTGGAAGGACCAGGCCCCAACCCAGAGTCATCTTGATCAGCTCCTCCTCCAGACCCAGAACCAGGGCGAGAAAGAGGACAACACAGATCCAGTGCTACAGAAAGGAGTTGAAAGACTTCACAATGCCCTGCAAGATCTTCGCCTCGACACAGATCAAAAAGAACAGCTGGAGAGAGAAGCCAGAAAAGAACTCAACAAAAAACTCCAGCAAGGTGACGCTCTCCTAAAAAGAGCAGAGACTGAACTGAAAGAAAGAGACTATAAAACCTGGGCCTGCAAAACACACTTGCAAGCGGCCCAAGCTAAATTCAACAAGCTTACTCTGCAGAGAGACAAGCTCCAAGATGAACTTGACACTGCTCACACAGAACTGAGACAACCTCACAGATTACAGAGTGGCTGGATCGGAGAAACGCTCTACATTCAATCCAGATCTTGCAGGAGGACATGACGTTCATGCTTCTTTACAAGCCATTGACTTTCATTTGCAAACTGTCGCCAACGTGACAGATGTGAACACATTGTACCTGTTAAAAATCACGTCCAGCCGTGATGTGCATTGCTTTCTGGATCGTCAACCAGAGACTGTCAAAGCGTACTACCAGCAACTGCTACAGACTTTGATTCTTGAATTCTCTGATCCAAACTCAGACCATGGGCTCCTTATTGCTATGGACCTCAAACAGGGCCAATTTGAAAACCCACAGACTTTCTGTAGTCAGCTACGAAAAGCCTACATCGGAGCATGCAACGAACCAGGTATGGAACAGCATGTCAATTTAAAAACTCTGTTCCTCCTAAACCTACATGCCAGTTGGAGTTTTCATCTCAGAGTCCCAGCGTGTCCACGTAACAGGACTACACAAGAGTTACGGAACTTAGCCCACAAAGCTTGCACCAAGCAAAAGACTATTTGTGAAAAGACTGTGAAAAACCCCAAAGTCTCTGTCTCTGAGCACTGCTTGGAGTTAACCCTAGATGGCGCCCTACAACGCCACAGTCACAGACATTTTTACAGAGAGTCAAAACCATTCCAAGCCAGCAGAGGGCAACACAATTGTGGTGGTGCTCATCCAACGCACCAGAGCGAGCGATTCCTACCATCCAGGACACAAAGCCCCAACTGCCGGCAGTGGAACCACTCTCGACACGACACTGGTAAGCTCAATCCTGAACCCACATCAGAAAAACACAATGCAGCCACGCCTGAGACAGCAGAGATCCTGAGGGTGCTGAAAGATCTTCTTCACATGAAAACTCGCAAGGAAGATGAGCCAAGCACCCAGAACACTGCCCGTCATCTACAGACCACAGAGCTAACTGTCACAGCACAAAGTGACAACAACACCCAAGCTCCACAGCCGACAGCTGCACACCCTGACCGAGACAGCACAGGTCCTCACACCAGGTACCACAAACACAAGGTACCAGAAAATGCTGTTTTGACTACCTGCCTTCGCAGCGAGCTACACAAGACCGGTCCTCACCACCCACCGATCGTCACACCTGCCCTGATGCCAACATTCCTGGGCAGCCTTGTCAAAAAGGGGGTGGGCCGAAAAGGAGTCAACAGGGAAGACCTGATCAACACAGGATTAAACCTGACGGTGATCTCATCTCACCTTTTCAAAAGACTCCAATTTGAAGCTAAGAGACAAGATCAAACTCTTACACCTCAAACTTATGAACTGAATGTACAGGTGTACAGACAGAATGACATCCAGTTTGAACAGGTTGTTTCCATTCACCTGACAATCGTTCTGATGAGTCTAATACATCCCATGTATGTCCCACCAATGAACACTCATACATCTCTCATCGACAAAGACCTGCTAGAACACTTTGACACTTTTCTGAACTTCAAAGAGCTAAAAGACTTTGCTCAAGTGCGAGAACCTCTTTCTCTCCAGCCACACAGGTTGCTAGAGCCAGACTGTCAGGTCGCAGAGGTCATGGGAACTCCCACAGAGCCAGACGGTCAGGTCACAGAGGTCACGGGAACCCCAGCAGCCAGCCATGAGTACAACGCCCTAACGACAGGCCCAAGTTCAAGCCTCTGTACCTTAGTCAACAAACAGGGTACTGTGGTACCAGCTTACACCATATGGGTTGCTGTTCGGCTCAACCTGCAATGTGGTCAAACCTTACACCACACGCTGGGTTTCTTCCAATCCTCACCTGAATGTGTGGAACTCGGACTCACATTTGCAAACAACAAGCATGTCAAACACAAACACCTGTTCCAGCAATGTGATAACATCACAAAAACACACAATGTGATCGTGTACTGGAAGAAGGTAAAAGGACACTCGAAGTTACCAAGTCGAGACAAGGACTTTAAAGATCACACTGACACCCTTGCCAAAACTGGCACACTAAACAACATTCTGTGGTCACTCCCAACCCACCCAGTTAAAGTTAAATCGTAGAGCCAACCAGCAGCCGGTGTCATCACACGACCCGCTAGGCTACTGCCTGTCAAATCTCCATTTCAGGTCCTTCGTTGACCCAAGTTAATTGGCTACTTAACTGTCTGACTGTTTGCATCAGTTAGCCCCAAAATTCTCATAAACGGCACAGCACGTATGAATATAGCTCGTTAAACGTAGAACGAACTTGCATTGGTCTTTTTGTGTGTGTGTCCTGTGCTTCTCTCACCGACAGAGGACAAGGATGTTCCAGTCATCCAGTCCAGCAGTCCACAGGGGCCACCTCTCGACATGGTTGAAAGCAGTGACGACCCCCTTCCTGCCCAAGGACGCCAGTAACCTGCAGCACCCAGAGCAACTAGACACCGAGCTAGATGAACTGATGGCACGCGATCCAAACCAAAGCGACTACTACAGAGAACTCGCCAGGATCTTCGGAAGCCTAGTTCACATTCTCGTCGCCCAGCCACGGCTCAGTGAATGGAGCAACATCGCGGAGGAGGCCTGGAAGGACCAGGCCCCAACCCAGAGTCATCTTGATCAGCTCCTCCTCGAGACCCAGAACCAGGGCGAGAAAGAGGACAACACAGATCCAGTGCTACAGAAAGGAGTTGAAAGACTTCACAATGCCCTGCAAGATCTTCGCCTCGACACAGATCAAAAAGAACAGCTGGAGAGAGAAGCCAGAAAAGAACTCAACAAAAAACTCCAGCAAGGTGACGCTCTCCTAAAAAGAGCAGAGACTGAACTGAAAGAAAGAGACTATAAAACCTGGGCCTGCAAAACACACTTGCAAGCGGCCCAAGCTAAATTCAACAAGCTTACTCTGCAGAGAGACAAGCTCCAAGATGAACTTGACACTGCTCACACAGAACTGAGACAACCTCACAGATTACAGAGTGGCTGGATCGGAGAAACGCTCTACATTCAATCCAGATCTTGCAGGAGGACATGACGTTCATGCTTCTTTACAAGCCATTGACTTTCATTTGCAAACTGTCGCCAACGTGACAGATGTGAACACATTGTACCTGTTAAAAATCACGTCCAGCCGTGATGTGCATTGCTTTCTGGATCGTCAACCAGAGACTGTCAAAGCGTACTACCAGCAACTGCTACAGACTTTGATTCTTGAATTCTCTGATCCAAACTCAGACCATGGGCTCCTTATTGCTATGGACCTCAAACAGGGCCAATTTGAAAACCCACAGACTTTCTGTAGTCAGCTACGAAAAGCCTACATCGGAGCATGCAACGAACCAGGTATGGAACAGCATGTCAATTTAAAAACTCTGTTCCTCCTAAACCTACATGCCAGTTGGAGTTTTCATCTCAGAGTCCCAGCGTGTCCACGTAACAGGACTACACAAGAGTTACGGAACTTAGCCCACAAAGCTTGCACCAAGCAAAAGACTATTTGTGAAAAGACTGTGAAAAACCCCAAAGTCTCTGTCTCTGAGCACTGCTTGGAGTTAACCCTAGATGGCGCCCTACAACGCCACAGTCACAGACATTTTTACAGAGAGTCAAAACCATTCCAAGCCAGCAGAGGGCAACACAATTGTGGTGGTGCTCATCCAACGCACCAGAGCGAGCGATTCCTACCATCCAGGACACAAAGCCCCAACTGCCGGCAGTGGAACCACTCTCGACACGACACTGGTAAGCTCAATCCTGAACCCACATCAGAAAAACACAATGCAGCCACGTCTGAGACAGCAGAGATCCTGAGGGTGCTGAAAGATCTTCTTCACATGAAAACTCGCAAGGAAGATGAGCCAAGCACCCAGAACACTGCCCGTCATCTACAGACCACAGAGCTAACTGTCACAGCACAAAGTGACAACAACACCCAAGCTCCACAGCCGACAGCTGCACACCCTGACCGAGACAGCACAGGTCCTCACACCAGGTACCACAAACACAAGGTACCAGAAAATGCTGTTTTGACTACCTGCCTTCGCAGCGAGCTACACAAGACCGGTCCTCACCACCCACCGATCGTCACACCTGCCCTGATGCCAACATTCCTGGGCAGCCTTGTCAAAAAGGGGGTGGGCCGAAAAGGAGTCAACAGGGAAGACCTGATCAACACAGGATTAAACCTGACGGTGATCTCATCTCACCTTTTCAAAAGACTCCAATTTGAAGCTAAGAGACAAGATCAAACTCTTACACCTCAAACTTATGAACTGAATGTACAGGTGTACAGACAGAATGACATCCAGTTTGAACAGGTTGTTTCCATTCACCTGACAATCGTTCTGATGAGTCTAATACATCCCATGTATGTCCCACCAATGAACACTCATACATCTCTCATCGACAAAGACCTGCTAGAACACTTTGACACTTTTCTGAACTTCAAAGAGCTAAAAGACTTTGCTCAAGTGCGAGAACCTCTTTCTCTCCAGCCACACAGGTTGCTAGAGCCAGACTGTCAGGTCGCAGAGGTCATGGGAACTCCCACAGAGCCAGACGGTCAGGTCACAGAGGTCACGGGAACCCCAGCAGCCAGCCATGAGTACAACGCCCTAACGACAGGCCCAAGTTCAAGCCTCTGTACCTTAGTCAACAAACAGGGTACTGTGGTACCAGCTTACACCATATGGGTTGCTGTTCGGCTCAACCTGCAATGTGGTCAAACCTTACACCACACGCTGGGTTTCTTCCAATCCTCAGCTGAATGTGTGGAACTCGGACTCACATTTGCAAACAACAAGCATGTCAAACACAAACACCTGTTCCAGCAATGTGATAACATCACAAAAACACACAATGTGATCGTGTACTGGAAGAAGGTAAAAGGACACTCGAAGTTACCAAGTCGAGACAAGGACTTTAAAGATCACACTGACACCCTTGCCAAAACTGGCACACTAAACAACATTCTGTGGTCACTCCCAACCCACCCACCCACATTCAAAGTTGAAGTGATTACACACAGCATAAGAACTTTACTAGCTAAACTGCCTACATCAGAATCGCTTAAGCTGGCTCTGTTGTCTACACAGACCAACATAGCGGACATGCGGGCTTCTGAAACCTCCATAATGACTTTGCTTTACCACCTCTCAGACCCCTCCATCCACCCTGGCAGTGTAGAACTTATTTGCATTTGAAGTGATATAAATCCTGTAAACATATATAGAAGGTAATATTCAGATTTCTCTGGTTCTCTGCACTGGCGTTTAGCACAACCAGAAATATCAAAGCACACACTCGCAAGACTGGAAATCCAAGATGGCGGAGATATGCAACTAGCCCATTGTTGAATGGTCACGGAGCATGGACAGGCCATGACGCCTAGATGGTGGCTGACTCCAGGGTGCAGATTCGTTAGGAAGAGGCTTTTGAAGTTCACATCCTCTTCAAGGTCGGGTTGGTTGTGTGCACCAAAGTAGGCTTATCGAAGTCGTAGGGCTGGACGATTATGGCCTAAAATCAAAACCTTGATTATTCAAAGCAAAGAATGCATCAAGAAGTGCTGCATGGGGTATGAAATCTCGGTGCTCTTTGGTTGTATGGGATAAGTTTATTCAAATTAGAAACAACTGGTCACTCTGTGTAGAGCAGCTAGAAGAAAGAAACACATTTCAAAGAGCAAGTCTTACACAATAAAATAGAAAAGAAAAAAAAAATGTTTTTGAACACTTTTTACAAAAATAGTACAAAGTCTAATTCACCATTTAAGCCTGGTAGTTTCTTTCAATGTATAAATCCAGAAAGACTCTCTCTGTTACAACCTTTTAGCCCTATCTCCTCCTCTTATAGATTTCGGGATATGTTCTATGCCTATAATTTTTGAATGTACTTGGACTACCATGATTCATATCTCTATAATGTAGGGCCATGGGGTATAACGGGTTGCAGACTCTAATTGCATTTTTATGATCTGATAATCTGGTCTTTAATTTTCTTGTAGTCATCCCTATATAAAAACAGCCACATGGACACTCCAGCCTATACACCACAAATTAAGTATTACAATTAATGAAAAATTTTATTTTAAAATCAGAACTAGAGGATAGATCTCTAAACACATTAGTCTTAACCATATTATCACAATGATTGCAGTTACCGCAGCTGTAATTTCCTACACTTGAATTTAACCAAGTATTTGATTTCTTTGCGGGAAGATGGCTTCTCACCAATTTGTCTTTGATTGTAGGTGCTTTTCGAAACGCAACTGAATAAAATTCAGGCATGACTTCTCTTAGATAGGGATCTATCTAAGAGAATCTATCTATCTAAGGATTTCTTTTCTGAAGATAGTAGTATGTAATATCCCATCACTGTCTTTAAGTATCTTGACATCTAAAAAGTTAATCTCAGTGTGTGAATACTCTAGTAATATATATTATCATTTTGTTGAATTAAGAATCAGCGGACATCAGATGTAGTGGGGGTACTGTAAACATTACATTAATGTTAGCTTTGAAATAATTTACATTAATGTTAGCTTTGAAATAATTTGAATTAATAATTTGAATTAATTTGAAATAATTAATAATTAATTTGAATTAATAATTTGAATTAATAATTTGAATTAATTTGAAATAATGTACCCCATTGACTTAGATCATACGGTCTGGAACTCCATCCTCGCTGTGAGGTTTCTCTGTGAGGTTTCTCTGAAGCACCCTTTCAGGTTTGACATACAGGAGAATACCCCTACTAGGACCTGTGACATTCTGTTTATGATTTAACTTTTAAAAAATTATTTAATTTTTTAAATTGTATTATTTTATTCTCGGGGTATATTTCATTCAGGTTTGGACATCTCTTAGCACTCTAAAAATGTAAGGTTTTATGTTTTTTTTTTTTTTTTTTTTTTTTTTTTTTTTTTTATGAATGAATTGCTTTAGGATGATAATGTCATTATATAATTATTTATTTCCATATTCTTTAACCCCTGAATTCTGAGTGGGTTTTGGGAGAGTGGAAGTATTTTGGAATCCCCCGACATTAGTGTTTTTCATTATCCTAAAACGTATTAATGGCTAAAGTCTGAATATACATAAATATGTGAGCAGCATGATTGTGATTGTACATGTCTGTAATTTCGAGAAGGCAGCGTTTATAACCATTTTTTGTTTACAATATGTTTAAAATGTGTTTGTATATGTTGTATACGTATATGTTGAATACATGATTGAAAATGTATGATAAATGATTTGCTTTGGCTTAGTAACATGTCTGTTCATTCGATGTGTTGTATAAGTTTGATAAACTTGGCGGATACTTGTTTAAAATGTTTGTTCTGCTTTAGTAACATGTTGTCATATATAATTTTATATTTTATTTATTTTTTCATATTTTTTAAAATAGAGATAAGTCTCTTTTTAAACTTGATATATTCATGTGTATGTCTGCTTGTTTATATGGTTTACCAGAATACAAATCTGTATAGTGGCATGGATATTATAGTGATATAACAAGGTACATGTGGTTAATGATTATATTTATAGGGTAGTCATAATTCAGATTGCTTAAAAATGAAATTTAATTAAAAATGTACTTGCATGCATCATTTTATTGTGTGGTGGTACTGTAGGTGTACGGTAAAAAATAATTATACACTTTTGAAAAAGATCAGTTATACTACATGTTCTTTAGAATGTTTACAATGTTGGTGTCACAACGACACCTGCTACACTCCCAGGATCGGACACTTACGCCACACCCACTCGTCCCCAATCACCCGAATTCTAAACACCTGTGCATCATCACCAGCACCACATATAAAGCCACCAGTCACCATCACTCAGTGTCTGGTCTTGCACCGATCTCCTCACTTACCTGAACGACATTAATCTACCTACCTGATCTGCCTTCCCCTCTTCATCCTCATCGGAACTTCTACTACCATTGTCTTCGTCTGAGTCACCGTCTGCACCACCACTCACCTGAAGGAAAGTTGTGTTGTTTCTGTGTCCTCCACGTGTCAAGATTCACCTGTGTCTGAAACCTCTGATTCACATTAAATACTGTTTCACTGAATCCTCTGTGTCCTCGTCTGTGTCTGACAAAAGACCAGACCAGATGCAGAGCTCTCCAGATACAGGCGAGGACCGCACCGCGGATCCCTTCACCGAACTGGTTAACGCTGTACGGTCCTCACTACTACAACAAACTCAACTTTCTGCTCCGACTATCACCGCTACACCGCCGGTCACTTCTTCAGTTGCCCCTGCGAGTCCCATGGCCAAACCTGCGACATACAGCGGCACGGCGGAGGATTGCAACGGGTTCCTACTACAGTGTTCCCTCTACCTGGAATCCAACGCTCATTTATTCAACACTGAACACAGTCGAGTCGCATTCATCAACCTGCTCTCAGGTAAAGCTCTTCAATGGGCTCAATCTCTCTGGGACTCTAACTCCTCAGCTATCGGATCGGTAACAAATTTCTGTTCTCAGTTAAAATCCGTCTTTGGTCAACAAACTTCGGCCTTATCTGTCCATGATCAACTGTTTACAATTCGCCAACAGAGAGATGAATCCGTGAGTGATTATGCCGTACGCTTCCGTACACTCGCTTACATAAGCGGCTGGAATGAAACCGCCTTAATTACGGCATATCGCCACGGTTTGTGTGACAGAGTACAAGAGTTGATTGTGGTATATGAAGACTCACTGGGACTTGAGTGTCTAATCCAAAAATCCATTAGAGTTGCCCAGAGACTCACTGCCTGTCATCCGCTCACTCCCGCTGTACTTCCTCCACCCGCTATACCATCTGTCGCTCCTCCAGCACCAGAACCCATGCAAGTGGATTCTAACCATCTATCCACATCGGAACGTCAGCGGAGGATTAACACCGGGCTGTGCCTCTACTGTGGGGGAGATGGACACCTCTTACCATCCTGTCCAGTACGACCTCCACGCCCAGCGGTGAGTACCATCCATATTCCACCTCTAACTGCTCCTTTAACTAAAACCTGGGTTACTCTAAGACATCTCCATTCTTCCGTTTCAGTACAAGCCCTCATCGACTCCGGTTCGGCGGGGAACTTCATCAACCGGCAAACATTAACTCGTCTAAGTGCCAAACGTCATCGAAGCCCCGTCAAACTCAAAATAACAACAATACAGGGAAAACCGCTGGGCAAGGGTCGTGTCCACTATTTCTCCCCCACAATCATCCTCCGTGTGGGACTCCTGCACGAGGAAAACATTACGTTTATGGTGCTGGAGGAATCCACCGCAGACATCATCCTGGGACGCCCCTGGCTAAATCAACACCAACCTCACATCCATTGGCCCACTGGTGAGATCCTGAAATAGGGACAATCCTGTCATCCTACCTGTATCACTCCCCCAACTAAAATTCCCAAGGTCATTCCTCCCGGGAAGAAGTCATCCCTACCGGTCCAGTCCACATCAGTGGAAAGCCCCGACTCTGAGGCTGATCATGTCATCCCTCCGGAATATCGGGCGTTCCAGGATGTGTTCAGTAAGCAGTTGGCAACGAAACTTCCACCTCATAGGCCATGGGACTGCGCCATCGACCTCCTGCCTGGAGCAACCCTTCCTAAAGGACGAGTCTATCCACTGTCCATCCCGGAGCAGAAGGCCATGGAGGAGTACATACAGGAAGCTCTCGCTCAGGAGTTCATCCGACCATCTACTTCCCCTGCCGCTTCCAGCTTTTTCTTCGTGGCCAAGAAGGACGGAGGCTTGAGGCCGTGTATAGACTATCGCCACCTCAACTCTCAAACCATCAAATTCAGCTATCCTCTTCCCCTGGTCCCAGCAGCATTAGAACAACTACGCGGAGCCAAGATCTTTACAAAACTGGACTTGAGGACCGCCTACAACTTAATCCGCATCCGGAAGGGGGACGAGTGGAAGATTGCTTTCATTACCCCTTCCGGACACTACCAATACCGGGTCATGCCGTATGGGTTATCCAACAGTCCATCCGTCTTCCAAAATTACATGAATGAAGTCTTCAGAGAATACCTTAACCAGTTCGTAATTGTCTACATCGACGACATCCTCATCTACTCCACTTCCAAGGAGGAACACATCCAACATGTCACGCTCGTACTCCGAAAACTCCGGGAACACCACCTCTACCTCAAATTGGAAAAATGTGAGTTCCACATGCCCTCAGTCCAGTTCCTGGGATACATCTTCGACCCACAAGGCGTGAAGATGGACCAGGGGAAGGTGGACGCCATTACACACTGGCCTCAACCTGGCTCCATTAAAGACCTCCAACGCTTCCTGGGCTTTGCCAACTTCTATAGAAGATTCATCCAAGATTACAGTTTACTCAGCTCCCCTCTAACTTCTCTCCTCCGGAACCGGCCCAAGTCTCTGTCCTGGAACCCCGAAGCCACAGAAGCCTTCCACCGACTCAAGCGGGCCTTCAAGACTGCTCCGATCCTGGTCCACCCTGACCCTAAGCAACAGTTCATTGTGGAAGTGGACGCCTCATCAACCGGAGTCGGAGCAGTCCTATCCCAGCGGCAGGGGGATCCTCCAAGACTCCATCCATGCGCCTTCTTCTTGAAGAAGCTATCCCCGGCGGAGCAAAATTATGACATCGGTAACCGTGAACTACTGGCCATCAAGCTGGCTCTGGAAGAATGGCGTCATTGGCAGGAGGGAGCCCAGTTCCCTTTCGAGGTAGTAACAGACCACCGGAACCTGGAATACCTCTGTGAAGCTAAGAGACTGAATCATCGCCAAGCCAGATGGGCCCTGTTCTTCACGAGATTCAACTTCAAGGTCACTTACCGTCCTGGCTCTCAGAACAATAGAGCCGATGCCCTCTCCCGTCTTCATCAAGCAGATGCTGAACCCGAATCTCCGGAACCAATCCCCCCTCCAGCCATGATTGTAAGTCCCATCCAATGGAACATTGATCATCTGATTGAACAAGAAAACCTTCAACACCCAGCTCCGCCGGGAGGTCCAGGAGGGAAACTCTTCGTCCCCCCTCAACATCGGATTACCCTCCTGGACTTAGCTCATACCTCTCCGGGATCTGGACATCCAGGCAGGAGGCGGACCCTCTCGCTCCTTCAACAACGTTACTGGTGGCCATCGATGGCTCTGGATACCGTCCGCTACCTCAAGGGATGCTCCGTCTGCGCCATAGCAGACACCCCTAGAAGACTCCCGGAGGGTAAACTGGTGCCTCTGCCCATTCCTGAACGTCCCTGGACCCATATAGGTATAGATTTCATGACTGACCTCCCTCTTTCTCAAGGCTACACCTGTGTGCTGGTAGTGGTTGACAGGTTCTCAAAGTCATGTAAACTCATCCCTCTCAAAGGGCTTCCCACTGCATTTGAAGCGGCAGAGGCACTGTTCCACAATGTATTCCGCCACTTTGGCATTCCTGAGGACATCGTCTCCGACCGGGGTCCCCAGTTCATCTCCAGAGTCTGGTCTGCTTTCTTCCGTCTTCTAGGGGTGTCCGTCAGCTTCTCTTCCGGATACCACCCACAGACCAACGGCCAGACGGAGCGTAAGATACAGGAGCTTGGGAGGTTCCTGAGGATATACTGCCACCGTAACCAGGACTGTTGGAGCCAGTACCTACCCTGGGCCGAATACGCTCAGAACTCCCTCCAGCAATCCACCACCGGGCTCACCCCCTTCCAATGTGTCCTCGGATACCAGCCTCCGCTCTTCCCATGGTCAGGTGAGCCCTCGGAGGTCCCAGCGGTAGATCACTGGTTCCGACAGAGTGAGAGGGTCTGGGACTCGGCTCACGTGCATCTCCAGCGGGCAGTGCGGAGGCATAAGGAGCAAGCGGACGCTCGTCGAAGACCTACACCGCAATACCAACCTGGACAGCGAGTCTGGCTCTCGACGAGGGATATCCGCCTCCGGCTGCCCTGCCGTAAGCTGAGTCCCCGATACATCGGACCATTCACCATTGAACGGCAACTGAATGAAGTGACCTATCGACTCCAGCTACCTGCACAGTACCGCATCTCACCCTCATTCCATGTCTCACTCCTCAAACCCTTCACTGAACCCTTGTCTCGTCCATCCACAGAGCCTGGTGATGATGCCGTACCTCCTCCTCCAGCCATCGAAGAAGACAACGACATCTTCCGGGTTAGAGCTATCCTCGACTCTCGACGACGGGGTCCACAATTGGAGTACCTGGTAGACTGGGAGAATTACGGCCCGGAGGAGCGTTGCTGGGTTAATCACAACGACATCCTGGACCCCAGCCTTCTCACTGACTTTCACCAAGACCATCCAGACCGCCCCGCTCCCCGTGGCCGAGGTAGACCCCGTCGTCGTACAAGATCCCAGCCGTCAGGAGCCGTCCGTGGAGGAGGGGGTACTGTCACAACCACACCTGCTACACTCCCAGGATCGGACACTTACGCCACACCCACTCGTCCCCAATCACCCGAATTCTAAACACCTGTGCATCATCACCAGCACCACATATAAAGCCACCAGTCACCATCACTCAGTGTCTGGTCTTGCACCGATCTCCTCACTTACCTGAACGGCATTAATCTACCTACCTGATCTGCCTTCCCCTCTTCATCCTCATCGGAACTTCTACTACCATCGTCTTCGTCTGAGTCACCGTCTGCACCACCACTCACCTGAAGGAAAGTTGTGTTGTTTCTGTGTCCTCCACGTGTCAAGATTCACCTGTGTCTAAAACCTCTGATTCACATTAAATACTGTTTCACTGAATCCTCTGTGTCCTCGTCTGTGTCTGACAGTTGGTAGGTTTAGGGGGTGATACAATAATCATTAATATGATTTGAATATGAATAAAAAAGGTTCTAAATATAATGTAGAAAATGTGTTGCAACAATTAATGTGAATTGAATTGTCAATGACATGTCAGGGTTCCTCAATAGCCCACATCCTTCATTCTGTTCCATTATACATCTATATATATATTTGTTTCCCCCCGATCCTGGTAAAATGTATATTTTTAGTGATGAGTAAGATTTTTCGTTTTAGAGTGTGTGTGTGTGTGTGTGTGTGTGTGTGTGTGTGTGAATGTATAATGTGTTTATTTTCATTTACATGAATGCAACGTAATACCCGCGCCACGTGGTCCACAGATGCTTCTTCGGATAGAGAGTGCTACGGATAACATTAACGAATCACTGACAATAACCCTGAAAAACGCCAATTGGTCACGTCGTATGGATAGTTCACATGTTTTAACACAAAGGTAGAGTGTAAAGAGATATGGGTTGAATCTCATAAAATTGTCAGGAGCGGATGTATCTAACATACACACAGACACACGCACACACACACACACACACACAGAGACAGGGATGAAAAAGAGGATCATGTTTTAGAGGCTTCAACTGTACAATATTAATCTAGTACTAGTACTAAGAGTAAACTTTTATTATTAGATATTTTATTTAAAACCTATCATTATACAGTTTCTTTATCGATTTATTTCCATTTCATTATTATGATTTTATTTTAAAACCTTTGTCATACAACTTCTTTATTAATTGTTTTTATTTTGATTTAATTATTATGATTTTATTTTAAAACCTTTGTTATACAACTTTATTGATTGTTTTTACTTCGATTTAATTATTATGATTTTATTTGAAGCTTGTATTATACAGCTTCTTTATTGATTGTTTTATTTTCCATTTAATTATTATGATTTTTTTTTTTTTTTACTTTTATTATACATATTCTTTCTTGATTGTTTTATTTCCGTTTAATTATTAGGATTTTTATTTAAAACTTTTATTATACAGATTCTTTACTGATTGTTTTATTTTCCATTTAATTATTATGATTTTATTTTAAACCTTTGTTATACAACTTTATTGATTGTTTTACTTCGATTTAATTATTATGATTTTATTTTATACTTTTATTATACAGCTTCTTTATTGATTGTTTTATTTTCCATTTAATTATTGTGATTTTATTTTAAAACCTTTGTTGTACAACTTTATTGATTGTTTTTACTTCGATTTAATTATTATGATTTTATTTTATACTTTTATTATACATCTTCTTTATTGATTGTTATATTTTAAATCTTTTAGTTCCATTTCATTCATGGAATTTTTATGTGAAACTTTTATTATTTCACTGTGAAACGATTTATACAGTCAACAGATTATATTTGAGGGTACTCACACTCATATTATGGTATGAGGCCACATTATCTTCGGTCTTGATTTATTTTTCCTTGCATGCTGTCCGTATTTTCACAGAGAAACCTCGCCAGGCACGATTTACTGTCTTCGTCCAATTCCTTCTCGGGGGTTTTAGGTGAGTATAAGAAGTCCATGTCTATGTATTTTTCACAGCTCTTTTTCTGATTTCCTCAGAAATCCGAGGTGGGCCCTATTTATCTAAGCAAATCCAATCCAATACTGCCGCTGCTGGGGAAACCCCGCCCCACACGTGACAGACCATAGCAACACCTCTGATCATTAAAAGGTCATAGGTCAAGGTCAGGTGGGGTCAAGGTCAAAAGGTCAAGGGTATGCGGAGAAGGGGTCAAAGTTCAAAGAACAAGGTCATGTGGGGGAGGGGTCAACGGTCAAACCCATCAATCAAATCTTGGCATATGGTGCAGACTAATTACTACTCACAGTGATGGCGATCTCGGTGGATCTGAATTTATGTGCCAGTTTACACAAATACAGCAGGTTTTCTTTGCATTAAACAATTTATAAATAAAGCTTTAAAACACTCCCATTCAAATTACTCTCGTACACAATGCAGTGTTACGCGAGATTGCATTCACCTTGTGAACGGACACAAACAGACAACTTAGGGGAGTCAAATATAATATTTGATTCTGCAGAAATCTATGAATACTGACTATGAATATGAAAACTATGACTATGAAAACTATGAATACTGAGGCTTTGATAAATAGATTGAGGAACACGCACAAAGTTTAGCTCCGTTCAGTGAACAGTGACTGAGATAGAATAGCTTTTGAGAAGCACTGGAACACGCAGTGAAATCAAATCAGCTATAAACAAGGCATTACAAAAATGAGGAACACACTCAATTTCTACCTTATTGTACAATCTCAGATGTTTAATTTTAAATTCACGTACTGCTGTTAACAATGGAGAGGCGGACTCGAGTTACAGTCTCCTCTGCTTTCATTCATTTAAGCGGGCGCGCGCTGCTTACGTCGCGGGTCACACACACACGTCTCGACAGCTTCTCATCTTTCATCTGCAGCAAAAGAAAAGATTAAATAACTTGGTTTATGCTCACAATTTAGATTAAACTGCCCGCATTCTCCACCATAATATGTAAGGGAAACAGGTCAATTTAGTTCAAAGGGAATCATTTAAGATTTTAAAGGGAATTTGAACAGAATCACTGTTTCAAGGCTGATCACTGAGATGCCCTGCGATTCACTGAATAAGTTCAATTCAATTCAATTCAAGTTTATTTGTATAGCGCTTTTTACAAAATAAATCGTTACAAAGCAACTTTACAGAAAATTATGTTTCTACAATATTTAGTAGTAGCTAGTAGTTTGTGCACATTTGACAGGATTTTTGAAAAAATAAAAATAATAATAATAATACAAGACGTAGTCAGCTAGACGATGAACTATCAAAATTATTAATTAAGTTATTATATGATTCAGTCACACATTTAGCAATAATTGTTAGTTCTGTTTGTTGATTCAAGGTTAGCATAATCTGGGGTCCTCTGAGGGTCAGCATCATCTCTTCTCAGGTGTTCTGGATCCAGACTGGAGCTTGTGTAAATCCTAGTTACCACGGGATGTAAATCCCGTGGCGAAACATAGAAACAAAATACAGACATCATTAGCATAGCTGCTGATCCAACAAAGTAAAATTAGTTTAACCCAAGCTAATGAATAAAAATGCACCTTTGAACAGATGCAACTACACTCACAATTAAAAAGATACATTATTCGAATGCTTGGCGAAAGAGATGTGTTTTTAATCTAGATTTAAACAGAGAGAGTGTGTCTGAACCCCGAACATTATCAGGAAGGCTATTCCAGAGTTTGGGAGCCAAATGAGAGAAAGCTCTACCTCCTTTAGTGGACTTTGCTATCCTAGGAACGACCAAAAGTCCAGCGTTTTGTGACCTTAGGGTGCGTGATGGGTTGTAACGTGGTAGAAGGCTAGTTAGGTACGCTGGAGCTAAACCATTTAGGGCCTTATAGGTAAGTAATGATAATTTGTAACTGATACGGAACTTAATAGGTAGCCAGTGCAGAGACTGTAAAATTGGGGTAATATGATCACATTTTCTTGACCTCGTTAGGACTCTAGCTGCTGCATTTTGGACTACCTGTAGCTTGTTTATTGAAGAAGCAGGGCAACCACCTAGAAGTGCATTACAATAGTCCAGTCTAGAGGTCATGAATGCATGAACTAGCTTTTCTGCATCAGAAACAGATAACATGTTTCGTAGCTTGGCAATGTTTCTAAGATGGAAGAATGCAGTTTTTGTAACATTGGAAATATGATTTTCAAAAGACAAATTGCTGTCTAATATAACACCCAGATTTCTGACTGTAGAGGAAGTAACAGTACATCCGTCTAGTTGCAGATTGTAATCTACAAAATTCTGTGTAGTGTCTTATCCGAATTTAATTGGAGGAAATTGTGTGTCATCCAATCTTTTACATTTTTAACACACTCTGTTAGCTTAGATAATTGGGAAGTTTCATCTGGTCTCGTTGAGATATATAGCTGAGTATCATCAGCATAACAGTGGAAGCTAATTCCGTATTTTCTAATAATATTACCTAGGGGCAACATATATATTGAAAATAGAAGGGGACCTAGGACGGATCCTTGTGGCACTCCATATTTTACTGATGATAAATGAGATGACTCCCCATTTAAGTAAACAAAATGGTAGCGATCGGACAGGTAGGATTTAAACCATCTTAAAGCCTGCCCTTGAATACCTGTATAGTTTTGTAATCGATCTACGAGTATGTCATGATCTATGGTGTCGAACGCAGCACTAAGATCAAGTAAGACTAGAAATGAGATGCAGCCTTGGTCTGACGCAAGGAGCAGGTCATTTGTAATTTTAACAAGTGCAGTTTCTGTGCTATGGTGGGGCCTAAAACCTGACTGAAATTCTTCATACAGATCATTTTTATGCAGGAAGGTGCTCAATTGAGCAGACACAACTTTCTCTAAAATTTTAGACATAAATGGAAGATTTGAAATAGGCCTATAATTTGCCAGTACACTAGGATCTAGTTTTGGTTTCTTAATAAGAGGCTTGATAACCGCCAGCTTGAATGGTTTTGGGATGTGACCTAAAGATAACGACGAGTTTATGATATTGAGAAGCGGTTCTTCGGCTACAGGTAACAGCTCTTTCAGTAATTTAGAGGGTACAGGATCTAATAAACATGTTGTTGGTTTAGATACAGTGATAAGTTTATTTAGCTCTTCCTGTCCTATGGTTGTAAAGCACTGCAGTTTATCTTTGGGTGCGATGGATGTAACTGAAGTGTTAGATGTTGTAGAATCTACATTCGCTATTGTATTTCTAATGTTATCTATTTTATCAGAGAAGAAATTCATAAAGTCATTACTATTTAACGTTGGTGGAATATTTGAATCAGGTGGCATCTGGTAATTTGTTAACTTAGCCACTGTGCTAAATAAAAACCTTGGATTGTTTTGGTTATTTTCAATGAGTTTGTGTATATGCTCTGCCCTAGCAGTTTTTAGAGCCTGTCTATAGCTGGACATACTGTTTTTCCATGCAATTCTAAAAACTTCTAAGTTAGTTTTTCTCCATTTGTGTTCAAGACTACGAGTTAATTTCTTGAGAGAGTGAGTATTACTGTTATACCATGGTACAGTACGTTTTTCTCTAACTTTTTTCAATTTGATTGGGGCAACAGCTTCTAATGTATTAGAGAAAATAGTGCCCATGTTGTCAGTAATTTCGTCTAATTTGTGTGTATTTTTGGGTACAATTATCAGTTGAGATAGATCAGGCAGGTTATTTGCGAATCTTTCTTTGGTGGCTGGAACAATAGTTCTGCCCAGACGGTATCGCTGCGACATATAGTTAATATCAGTTATACGCAGCATGCACGATACAAGGAAATGGTCTGTAATATCATCACTTTGAGGTACAATATCTATAGCAGTAAGATCGATTCCATGCGATATAATTAAATCTAGTGTATGATTAAAACGATGAGTGGGCCCGGTGACATTTTGCTTGACTCCAAAGGAGTTTATTAGGTCAGTAAACGCAAGTCCTAGTGTATCATTTGCATTATCAACGTGAATATTAAAATCTCCCATGATTAGCGCCTTATCAACTGTAACTAGAAGGTCTGAGAGGAAATCTGCAAATTATTTTAGGAATTCTGTATACGGCCCTGGTGGTCTATACACAGTAGCCAGAGCAAGAGATACATTAGATTTCTTTTGCATGTCTGACAAAGTAACATTTAGCAGAAGTATTTCAAAAGAGTTAAACCTGTATCCTGTTTTCTGGGTAACATTGAGAATATCACTATATATTGTTGCAACACCCCCGCCACGGCCAGTCTGACGGGGCTCATGCTTATAACAGTAGTTTGGTGGAGTAGACTCATTTAGACCAAAATAATCATTTGGTTTTAGCCAGGTTTCAGTCAAGCAGAGTAAATCAAAACTATTATCTGTGATCATTTCATTTACAATAACTGCTTTTGGTGCGAGTGATCTAATATTTATGAGCCCAAACTTTAAAAATTGTTTTTGTTCATTTACTTTACATTTTTCTGGTTTAATTACGATAAGATTTTTTCTAGATCCTACATTATATTTATATTTATATTTTGACCTCACTATTCGGGGAACAGACACAGTCTTAATAGGTTTTACAGCGCAAGTACCTTTAGCATTTAAGCGGTTGGAACAAAACTCATCATAATGGTTATTTGAGAATTGTCTTACTAGTCACATGGAGCGAAGTGTCCTGGAGATGTTGTCAGAGAGAAACTCTGCTCCAATTCTGCTGGGGTGTAATCCATCAGTGCGAAACAGTCTAGGACGCTCCCAGAAAAGATTCCAGTTATTAACAAATAGCAGTTTCTGTTCTTTACACCATGACAACAACCATTCATTTAAAGCAAAAAGTCTACTGAACCTTTCGTGTCCTCGTCGATACGTGGGCAGTGGTCCTGACACGACGATCGTCGCCGCGGGCGTCGTGCTGCGAACCGTCTCGATCAGGCTGCTGAAGTCCCTCTTCAGTGTCTCCGTCTGCCGCAGCGTGGTGTCGTTAACCCCGGCGTGAAGCACGACCGCTCTGGGGCTCTCGCCGTCCTTCAGGATCGCGGGTATCTGCGCAGAAACATCGAGAACACGAGCACCAGGCAAACAATGAGTGTGCACTTTACCTTCGGCTAACGTAGCACTTACGTGTCGGACGATGGAGTCTCAGATGATCACAGCGTCGCGTCCTGTCTCGCGGAGGGGAGCGAAGCGGTTCTGGATGGAGATCTCGAAGGCAGGAGGGGGAGAAGTAGTCGCCCGGGACTCAGCTCGCGTCCTCCGCTGTGGATGCACCCAGGGTCCGTGGTGTCCCGGCGTTGCAGTGAAGGACATCTGGGAAGATCGCGTCCTGGGTGCACCGGGCCTGCGCAGAGAAACACACGGAGTAGACGTGGTGGGACTGTTAACAGCACGTTGTATACTTACCCCGGACTTGTGAGCGTCAGCCCAGGATGATTCCAGTGCGGCTCTCCGCTCTCTCAGCTGGGCCTGCCTATGTTCCAGGTCGCGAATCTGCTTCCCCACGGCCTCGAGCTCGAGCTGCACAGAGTGGAGACATTCATCCGCCATTAAAGCAAGTAACAGTGAGTACAGCAGTGGTAATGTGTGAGAATAGAGTATTAGCAATGTAAGCGCAGTTAGCAGCAACCACGCTTGCTGATGCTAACTGGCTGAAAGCTAATAGCGGACCCGGGAGATCAAAATAAAACTAGTGATAGCGAGGCGCTCTGATTGTTTTTGTTGTAGAATACAATAGAGGATATATTCACGCGTTATATAAACGGAAACAATGATGTATAAAATAGATTTTTAAGTTAAAAATAGTCAATGAAAAGAATATAGTGACGGAGCTCAAACGCAGTACAGCCGTCAACAACAAACAGGAAGTCGTTTAACATCAAATCTGCACTGGATATTAATATACAAACTATAGTGAAAACACTATCAATTAGCACAGTAGCAAGATCGGCAGTTTAAGACATTAACTTGTAAGCACAAAACACAAGATAATCTTTTCAATATGAATAAGGCTTTATTAGATAAACCAAAGACATATAAACTAATTTAACATATAAGCACACGCATTCACACATTCATACAAGTTGCAGGAAGATCAAAAGTTAGGGAAGAATGAGTTTAAGAGAATGAAAATGTGGAATCCCAAGTTTACAGCAATACGTGAAAATGCACAGACACAAATCCATCAATCACTTAATTAACCCTCACATTGAGTTCCTCAATGAGGTTAAAATTATATTAGATACACCAGTATAGATCAGTCTGGAGGTACTTGCTTTGCCTGTGTAAAGGGGTTTCCTTTGTTGTCCTTGAGAAGGGGGTTTCCCAATGTCGCTGATTGGCTGGAAGTTCAGTAGTCGTTGAAGTGACATCTTGGGAAGCCCATGGTGGGCCGTTGGCTGACGATGCAGAGTTTTGTGGGCTGGTTCAAGTTGAACGGGCACGCGAGGTCAGACTCGGAGACACAGCGTTACAAAACTTAACTCAGAACACAAAACTCTCAAACAGAAAAGAAAAGAAACTAAAGTAAAAGAACAGAAGTAAAGTTTGACGAGACTAGGTGGTGTTTCTTCTCATCGTGCCTAAGTAGCAGCAGGTATGCAGGCCGAAGCACACTGGAACCGCACTCAAAGAATGCTAACAGTGATGAAGCAAAGATACAAGCTAAAAGCAAACTAAAAGCAAAATTTGATGATGTCCTGAGTATTTAAACTGGTCTGTTGGCCACACCTCAAATGTTGTCTTGACCAATTAGATATTGTCTTGGCTCGGGTATCAGAAATCATATGTTATTTTCCCGCTCTTGCAGGGTATAATTTTGGACATGATTCCTATAACAAGAATATGATACATTTGACAAATAACTGATGGTCAGGAATGTCTCAAGCAAGCAGATTGAAACACAAAAATACTAAACATGAATATGAATCCTTAAGCTATCCTATAGCTATTAAAAGACAGTTATGCAATGGACTAATATTCATTTATAAGTCCTTTTGAGTTCATTAAAAGACATTTCTTGTGCCATTCTCTGACATAAAGATGTTCTGTAGGGACCAGAGGTTAAAAGGTCCCCTTAGGAATTTCAGTCTGGTTCTGCTAGGTGGGGGTGGGGGGGGGGGGTCAATCCAAGGATCTTGCTTATTACTCTCATGGGTTTACATGTACTGGCCGGCGTTGCATCTTGAATACTTGCCCTAAATTTGACAATCTCTTCTCCGAATTGAAATGTCAATAATTGTTCTAGTGGTGTTAATGTTGAAAGCTGTTCTGTTGGTTGGTTATCTTGCTTCTGACTCTGGCACTAGGAAGGATTTATGACCTCCTGTTGCCTTTCTGAGGAATTTGGCTTGCGTTTCAACCACAGTCCTGATCGACTCACTAATTTGTCTGGTTCGGGTCTGGTATGCTACAGCAATGAAGTAAGATAATTTTTAATGTGATAGAAGTGCTAGGCACTGAAACTTATGTTAGAGCTTCAGTGCTCAGGTTTGTCAGTTTACAGCTCTCTGAGAACACTAATGCTGGAAGATTGCTTCTGTTGAAATTAAGTGAAAACACTTAAACAGTCGAGCAACAGAGAAGGACAGCAGCTTGTGAGTGTTTTGTGTCGTTTTTTCATTAGACTACTGTGTGATCGTCATTGCTAGGAAAGTTTTTGATTTAAATTGTGTGTGTCTTACCCTGGTAAATACGTGCTGAAAGTGGCGCTTGGTTTTGTGTTTGCCCAGTTTCGATCTGCTAAATAGTGAGGCGTGGCCAAAGCCAGTGAAAGTACTTAATTAGCTGTTTTGTCCACTTGATCTGATCCCCACTCACCTCCTTCAAGCGATCACTTCTTCAGTCATACCTTCGCTTACACACATTATCAACTCCTCTCTTCACTCTGGAACATTTCCCTTAGCATTAAAGCAGGCTCGGGTAAACCCACTGCTCAAGAAACCATCTCTAAATCCAGCGCTTCTTGAAAACTACAGACCGGTATCCCTTCTTCCATTCATTGCAAAGACACTTGAGTGAGCTGTGTTCAACCAGCTTTCTATGTTCCTTGTACAGAACAACCTCCTGGACAGCAACCAATCTGGCTTCAAAAGTGGCCACTCAACTGAGACTGCTCTGCTCTCGGTTACTGAACCCCTGCGACTAGCAAGAGCAGCTTCAAAATCCTCTGTACTCATCTTACTGGACCTGTCTGCTGCTTTTGACACTATTAATCACCAGATTCTCCTGTCCAACCTCAGAAAAATGGGCATCTCTGGAACTGCACTCCTGTGGGTTAAGTCCTACCTCTCTGACAGATCCTTCAGTGTGTCTTGGAGGGGTGATGTTTCAGAGTCACACCACCTTGCTACTGGGGTTCCTCGAGGCTCATTACTTGGGCCTCTTCTCTTCTCCATCTACATGACATCATTATTCTGTCATTCAGAAGCATGACTTTTCTTATCACTGCTGCGCTGATTATACCCAACTCTACTTCTCATTCCAGCCAGATGACCCCGACGGTAGCTGCTCACATTTTAGCCTGTCTGAGTGACATTTAAAGCTGGATGAATGACCATTTCCTTCAGCTTAACCTTACGAAGACAGAAATCCTGGTGATTCCCATTCTCTGGTTGTAGCCCTTAACCACAAACCGCACATTGAATTTATCTCTTCCATCTACATCAGTCTTGATAGAGTAAACCCATCTACCCCCCACTGTTTTCTTGCCAGTTGGCAGTGTCTTCGGGGTAAATGTTTTGTTCTCATTTAGAGACTTGATTTCCTCATCCATGGCTTTTACCCATTCTTTTGAGTGAGCTGACCTCATCGCTCCATCAAATGTCTGTGGAATGCCACACACCGCTCTGCAGTAGTAGACTACCATGATATTAACTCCATCACTATCAATGTCTTCAGTTACGAAGTCATCCAAGTAACTCAGTGTTCTTCTCTCTCTAGTTGGATACCTCCTACTCTCTGGTTTACCACTTGTCACGCACTGCTGTGTCTGATTGTGGTCACTAGACCTCGTTACTTCACCTAGAATATCAATATGTGTACTTCCACTCTGTATACTTGGCTCTGGAGAATTTATTGTACTCCTACTCTGTGTGGTCTCACCAGTCTTGGTTTATAACCAGTACTTAGATCTGGCTCACCTGTCTGTGTCTGTTTTTCCACAACTGACTTGCTCACAAACTTCACTAGCCTGTGTTTTTGTACTTTGTATACATCTGGAAGATAAACCAAATATGCCGAGCTGTTCTTGTCATAACCTACAAAATGACCCTGGTCACACCTGGAATCAGATTTTCCCTTGTCTTGTTTGTACATGTAGAACACAGATCCAAACTTTTGCATTTTTGACACATTTGGTTTCTTGTCTGTCAGTGACTCATAAGAAGTCTGCCCTGTACGCCTGTTAAAACACCTGTTGCGTACCATTGCTGCTGTTTGTACTGTGTAGTGCCATAGTTGCTTTGGTAAAGCACTTTCAACTATCATGCACCTGCCCATCTCAAAAAGAGTACACCAACTCCTCTCTGCAGTTCCGTTCTAGTGTGGGGAATATGGAGTTGATGTTTCATGTCTGATTTTGTTTTTCCTCAAAAGTTTTGAAAATCACTGCACGTAAACTCTGTTCCGTTGTCGGATCTGATGCATCTCACTTTCCCGTAAGGAGATACATCTGCTAGGAACTTTTCAGTAGCCTGGAAAGTGGTTCCTAGTGCTTCTGTTCAAATGTTCAAATGAACTGCAAACTAGCCCAAACCTGCTCAAAAGCTTCTCTGTCAGTCAGAGAAAGCTACTCCATTCAATGTTGAGGGCAAAACTTGCCAATTTGAAAGATGCATATGTCTTATGCAATAAAATGTTTTTTTTGCAATGCAGTAAGACAGTTTTTAATGTGTTAGAAGTTATATGCACAAAAACTTATGTTAGAACTTCAATGTTCAGGTTTGCCAGTTTACAGGTTTCTGATAAGACTAAAGTTGAAATAGTGCTTCTGCTCAAATGAACAAAAATAGCCCAAATCTTCTCAACAGCTTCTCTCTCAGTGAGAGAATGCTGATTCATTCAAAGTTCAGTGCAAAACTTCCCAAACTGAAAGTTGCTTATGTCTTATGAAATAAAATGTTTTTTTGTTTTTTTTGCATTTAGTCATAAACATTTTTGATTGGATTAATAACATCTGGGACATCAGTACACCAGAAAGTTATTTTTTATACTTTAGTAACAAATATGCATTTTTGTTACAAACACTTGAGGGATAACTGAGAATGTAGCAGGAATGATCAGCGTGGTTCTTGTACTGTATTAAAACCAAGAGCACACACATTACTGATGTCCAACACCGATTTTTGCTAATTATATACAGTATTGTTCAAAATAATAGCAGTACAATGTGACTAACCAGAATAATCAAGGTTTTTCGTATATTTTTTTATTGCTACGTGGCAAACAAGTTACCAGTAGGTTCAGTAGATTCTCAGAAAACAAATGAGACCCAGCATTCATGATATGCACGCTCTTAAGGCTGTGCAATTGGGCAATTAGTTGAATTAGTTGAAAGGGGTGTGTTCAAAAAAATAGCAGTGTGGCATTCAATCACTGAGGTCATCAATTTTGTGAAGAAACAGGTGTGAATCAGGTGGCCCCTATTTAAGGATGAAGCCAACACTTGTTGAACATGCATTTGAAAGCTGAGGAAAATGGGTCGTTCAAGACATTGTTCAGAAGAACAGCGTACTTTGATTAAAAAGTTGATTAGAGAGGGGAAAACCTATAAAGAGGTGCAAAAAATGATAGGCTGTTCAGCTAAAATGATCTCCAATGCCTTAAAATGGAGAGCAAAACCAGAGAGACGTGGAAGAAAACGGAAGACAACCATCAAAATGGATAGAAGAATAACCAGAATGGCAAAGGCTCAGCCAATGATCACCTCCAGGATGATCAAAGACAGTCTGGAGTTACCTGTAAGTACTGTGACAGTTAGAAGACGTCTGTGTGAAGCTAATCTATTTTCAAGAATCCCCCGCAAAGTCCCTCTGTTAAAAAAAAGGCATGTGCAGAAGAGGTTACAATTTGCCAAAGAACACATCAACTGGCCTAAAGAGAAATGGAGGAACATTTTGTGGACTGATGAGAGTAAAAAATGCTGTTTCTGAAGCAAAACCAAGAAATGTGAATTAATTGTGGAATTTTGTTAAAGAATCATGGAGTGGAATAACAGCTGAGAGGTGCCACAAGTTGGTTGACTCCATGCCACACAGATGTCAAGCAGTTTTAAAAAACTGTGGTCATACAACTAAACATTAGTTTAGTGATTCACAGGATTGCTAAATCCCAGAAAAAAAAAATGTTTGTACAAAATAGTTTTGAGTTTGTACAGTCAAAGGTAGACACTGCTATTTTTTTGAACACACCCCTTTCAACTAATTGCCCAATTGCACAGCCTTAAGAGCGTGCATATCATGAATGCTGGGTCTTGTTTGTTTTCTGACAATCTACTGAACCTACTGGTAACTTGTTTGCCACGTAGCAATAAAAAATATACTAAAAAAGGCAAGTTGTTGCAGGTTCATCCATTATATGTATTGCCATTTACTTCAAAAATCAAAGAAATAATCTATTATTTTCATTATTAAATCATTTCTTTCAAATTTTTCCATGTTTCATCAGATGGCCTAACAATGTCCTGTCAAAAGGTATGATAGCCACGATGAATAGAATAGAAAACAGAGGACTGTGAAAACTGTCAGATATAAATGTGAATCAGCTCAGTTTGTTGTCCATGATGAGGAGAATACATATATGTAGGTTTTACTGCCCTTCTACCCCCAGGGGCCCAGTAGCAATCCCCCCCCCCCCCCCCCCCGGAGAGCCCAAAACTGTAAATTTCAAATGGCTGTAAATCAGAGTCCAATTAACATATCAAAGATAAAATGGGCAGGATTATTACTTATGCTATGCTGATAAAATAATGTTGAGCTCAGTTTTCAGAAATAAATGGAAAGCTGGCATAAAGGCATTTTAAATATTGCTCACTGTAAAATACCACATTTCAGCCTTCCTCTCAAATATATCATAGAGGTATGCACAATGAACATATTTAGATATCCAGTTTTCCTTAAAACAAATAATGTATTTCATTTCATTAATAAAAAGTTTTAAACTACATTACCCACAAGCCTCCATCGTTCTATCTATGTAAAGGCGAAAGTAGGGGCTGTTTTTTGTAGTTCATTGAAGTAATGGTTAGGGTTAGGGTTAGGATCTCGCTAAAGAAATTTTTCTCAAGATAGCAACACTTCATTGTTGACTTAATATATTACTAATGTGATGATATCAAGATACAGGTGTTTGTTTTCCTGCTGGGCATCATTGCCTGACGCACCTCCTCCGGTGCCTTTTGTACTGGTGTGCGGTGACACCTTGCTGAACACTTCTGTAAGCCTGAACGGTTCGTCAGCTGTGGACCACTACTCATCAACGTTTCGCTCCTTTAACCCCAGTACGTCTCGTGGTGGCGGAGCGATGGCAGGGATCTCTCCCAGCCACCAACCCTTCTCCTTCCTCCTTAGCCACAGCCAGAAGCTGCCTTTCTCTGCCTCCTCTGCCAGCTCTTTCATGGCTTTCCGATGCCTCGCTCCTGTGCATCACATGTCGTGGAGCAGGCGAGTGGTTGAGGAACCTACAAAGCCCCTACACCCCACTTCCACAGGACAGATAATGGCTTTCCAGCCTGCCTCCCTGCACTCTGCCGCCAGATCAGAGTACTTGGCTCGCTTCCGCTCATACGCGGCCTCCACCCCCCCCCCTCCCATGGTACAGTGAGTTCCACAAGGAGGATGGTCTTGCAAGCCTCTGCCGCAGGGATGTTTCCACTATTTCCCTGGGGAACTGGAGCTGCTTTCCCAAGTCAACCCTCATGGTCCACTCACTTCTCTCTGGCGGGTGGGTCTGACACTCTCTCCAGCCCTGGCGAACTGGATGGAATGTCGTCCTCGAGCGGAAGGTTTACTATTCGCCTCCTTTCTGCATGACTCTGACACCTCTGCCAACTTCTTCAGTACTTGGTCATGTCGCCACCTATAGCGGCCGTTGGACAATGCCGTCGTGCAGCCCGAAAGGATGTGCTGGAGGCTTGTATTGCTGGTGTTACAAAGGGAACATGACTCTTCGGCACCAAACCATTGGTGGAGGTTTCGGGGACAAGGCAAGGTGTCATAAGTTGCTCTGATCAGGAAGCTGAGCCTAGCTTGGGGGATCTTCCATAGGTCGGACCATGACATGGACCTATCTGTGAGACCTTCCCATGATGTCCAACGTCCTTGCTGGCCCTGGGACACCGATTTAGCGTTAAGATGTTCGTTCTCAGTTCTTGCCACTTCCGCCACCACCATGGCTTTCCAGTCTTCTTTGGAAGCCTTTGATCAGAACAAGGGCATATTGCCCCTCCCAAGGCCTGCTCGACCCTCCTGGACTCTGCCGACCACCTCACGGTGCTTCAGCCTAACGATTGCCATGTCGACCTCTTCTTGGGCTTTCCACTTTCTTCCCGTTCTTATCTGGGTGCCCGCTGCTCTCACCAGCTGGTCAGTGGTTTCCCTCAGCTCCAGCACCAGCCGAGCCTTCTCTTGCTTGTATCCCCCGCTGATGGATCGCAGTGGTAGTTGTAGCATGTTCCTCCCGAAGAGGCCTACTTTCGAGAAGCATTTTGGTAGTCCCAGACACTTCCTGATGAACGAATTTGCCATCCTGTCCATCTTGTTTACCACTGATGAGGGGATTTCGCTCATCTTCAGTGGCCACATCACCCTTTAGTACAGTATTGCCTGATAACACCAAACTTTGTACTTTCCGGGGAGTTGGCTTTGGTTGATCTTGGCCAGGCCATTTGCAAGCCGCTTCCTCACCGTCTCCCCCATCTGCCTATCTGAGAGCTCTGCTGTGTAGGTACAACTCAGACTACTGACAGGTTGATCTTTCAGCAACGGGATATTCTCACCGCCTGCGACAAAGATGGTGTTGTCATTTCTGACTCCTTTCTTGATCAACAAACTGTGTCACTTGGAGGGTTTTATCTTCATCCTCGCCCAGCCCACAAGCTGTCCGGAGTATGGTGGTGATATCGTCCATGTAACCACTAACTGCTGGTAGCCTTTGAGTTTCACTCCTCCGACCATCTTCCTTGCCCCTATGAGGATGATCTCAAAGGCTGCGATGAACAGGATGGGCGAGATTGAGCATCCCATGGCAAGTCCTACTTCCAGCTGTTTGACAGCCTGTTGTGAAGTCCTGATGGGTGCAGCACATCTGGAGGTCTCCAAAGTACTTGGCCACCAGGGCTCTAATACCGACTGGGACGTGGAAGAAGTCCAAGGCGAACTCCATGAGTTGGTGGGGGACTGAGCCGTATGCGTTAGCAAGATTGAGCCATGCTACGTGCAGGTCACCTCTCTCTCTTTTCGCCCTTTGGATCTGATCCCATATTACTGCTGAGTGTTCCACACACCCTGGGAAGCCTGGCACACCTGCACTTCTTCTCAAGATAGCAACATTTCATTGTTGACTTAATATATATATATATAAATTATATTTGAGATTCTGTTTTATTAACGTCTACACCTTCCTCCGTTGTTCAGCTTGACAAAAATTGGGCAATATTGATGTGTACATGCCCAGCAGTCGCAGTTGTATCCAACAGATAGATTCCTCTCATTAAATATAAGACACATTTTTAAGATTTAGATTTTTTTTTTTGACCAAAGTCAAATATATTTACTAATCAAATGATGTGCTTCTAAAATTTACATTGTATATTACATTGTGTTTTAAAGTTAAAATTGTTCACATTTGTGTTTCTGTGATTAACCATTTCTACCATTTGAACTCTAAATAAAAACAGAAAGAATGAATGAATGAATGAACGAACAAATAAATACATAAAGCATAATGAACATGCATATTTTTGTAAGGATCTTCCATTATTTATTGATATGTCAAACTCATTTAAAGACGTACCCAAATTACTCTGTCACCAAGCTCGTTTTTGCCACCATACAGAATAAAAAGGCAGTTATGTTGTAAACGTTAACTATTTTCAGTATGAAAACGAAAATGCTTTTTTTTTTTTAAAACAAAACAGTAAATACAGTATGTCTTTCAGAGAACACTGGAAAAATATCAATTTTCTTAAAAATTTAATTGACCAAAATGTTATACAACACAATGTAAATGTGATGTAAACTCACAAAATACCATCATGAAGACATGCATGTCAAGTGTGCAGTACCCATCTATAAAACTCTATCAGCACAGCATCAAATGAACATTGATTGTCCGAACAATGGAAAACAGAGAAAGTGTTCAGGAAAACAAACACCTGTTACCTTTGACAATAACATCATGAATTCACTTCATGACTGGAACTAGGGGATGACTGTGTTTGAATATCTCCTTTACTAAAACTCCTGATGAGAACTGATGCTTTTTTTAATGATAAAAGCATTAGGAAGACACCAAGTAAAGTTTACTGTATGAAGCTTGAAAAAGAGAACACAATGCTTTATCAATACGAAAAATACTATTTTTAACTATTGTTTTCATCACTGGTTCTCTAATGTATTCATTATGAGCTTATAATTAAAACAAAGTTACATCTTCTGCAAAAATCAAACCACTGCAAAGTCTAATCACTGATCCAGGGACCATTTCTGTGTGTGGGGGGGATAAAGAGTTAACGAGGTGAGTCATTTTGCATGGCGGAGAACTACAGTGTTATCTGCAAAAAAATCCTGTAAGTCAGAAAAGAAGGAAATATTATTTATTATGTGCAACTTATACATTACACTGGGTTTTGTTTAGACCATAAAAGCAGCCTCTGTAAACATGCTGTATAATTAAATGTTAAATGCATCCATTATTGAAAGCAAGTAATTGACAGCAAGCTATAATCATATGAATTCTTTTTATAGTGTCAGATGAGACAATATCATACAAGTGTTAAACTGAATTATTAAGACTGTGATGTGCAATTGTGTTTAGGGTTCATTTTTAAGACTTTGACCCTGTCCAGATACCCACACTTCCAGTCTTGGCCACTTGAAAGTGTGTGTACGTGACAGTGTGTGCACAAGACCGACCCCGGTCTTAATAATGTCAAAGCACAGCATCCTTAAAACACACTAAACCTCTCCAATACTGCTCCGGAGCACTATACAATGCTTAGTGTATCCCATCATGCATCATGTTCTGGAATAAATCGTCAGACTTTTTGCTGAGATCTCACAAGAGGTCACGGAAAGCTGTCCAATTTACAGTAGTTGAAATATTGATAATTAGATATTAAAAATATCTGTAAACACATAAGTGATCAAACACACCTGATTCAACTCATCAGCTCATCAGTGAAGACTCCAAGACTTAAAAAGTGTGTGTGTGTGGGAGACACCAAAACCGTGCAGAGATGGGGTTCTCCAGGACCAGGATTGGGAAACACAGTCATCAGGTCATGAAAAGTTTGACACACACTTGTGGTCATCATGCTCACTTGAAAACTGGCTAAATACAGGAAAGACGTCAAATAAGTAATCAAGTGGTCAAGTGCAAAGATGGCAAGTGTGGGTATTTGGACAGTGCAACAGTTTAAGAAACAACAAATGCTGTACAAATTATAACAGCAGGAATGTTTGATAAAAGGGACAAACTATCACAGACGTACTGCTGCAAATGTCTGCCTCCTCAGCTTTCTGCCTTCTCCATTTCTGAAGGAATACCTCTCCAGAAACACCACTGGGCTGACTGCCTTTACGTCTTTTCAGCTAAAAATCAAAATACAAATAATAAAAAAAGGGGAGAGAAAATAAAATTGAATTATATACATAATGTTAATAATGATCTGTGAGCAAAATATTTAGATATAAACTGATATGAATGAACTGCAAGATGAAATTTTTTTTTTATTTTTAATTTGTTTAAATTTTGGGGGATTAACATTAAAGGGTATTAAAAGCATGGTACAGAACATATGATTACTGGGATATCTGTCATATAAAAGCACATAAAGCACTAACATTACAGTGATACAAACATAGCTGGTTTGGTGATTATTGTATTGTTGTATTGATTATTAATATACCATAGTAAAATGTCCCGTTTACTGTGTTTTAACTTCACATTTCATTGATTTCTATTGTAAGTGTCGTAATTACCATGATTTAACTACAAATACAACTTACATCATTGATCCTGAAATTAATATAAAACAGATCGAAGGTCTATGGCACATCACGTGACCGATATAGTTTAATCACACTAATTAGCAGCTGTGTTCATTTATTTAAAAAATGAAACTCAAAGACAGCCGCGGATGACCGATATAATACAGCGATTAAATATATATGGCGCTAATCTGATTAATCAAGAAGACAGAATACATTTTATAAAAGGCATTAAAAGAGCGTATTTACGACTACTCACCCAAACTGTGGAACTGATAGCAAGTATCGCGATGTGTGCTGAATGAGACTTCATGAACGTGATTTCATAGCGATAAACATCTCATGTCCACACGTCGAAATTCTGACACCAAAAGTTTCCCACTGAAAGCAATGAAGGTCGTAGTGCATCAAAATTTTGACGCCGAGAGGCACATTTGGCATCATAAAAATGACGCTAGGGGCACTTAACCATGCTTCGTTTTTTGACGTCTTTGGAGTGAGAATGGGTTGACATTGAATGAAGCAGCTTTCTCTCATTGAGAGAGAAGCTTTTGAGCAGATTTGGGCTAGATTTCACTTCATTTGAACAGAAGCACTATTTCAACATTAGTGATCTCAGAAACCTGAAAACTGACAAACATGAGCATTGAAGATCTAACATAAGTTTTTGGGCATATAACTTCTAACACATTAAAAACTGTCTCACTACAGTGCAGAAAACATTTGATTTCATAAGACATAAGCATCTTTCAGTTTGGCAAAATTTGCACTGAACATTGAATGAAACAGCTTTCTCTCACAGAGAGAGAAGATTTGGAGTAGATTTGGGCTAGTTTTCACTTCATTTGAACAGAAGCACTATTTCAACATTACTGGTCTCAGAAACCTGTAAACTGACAATCTTGAGCATTGAAGCTCTAATATAAGTTTTTCTGCATATAACTTCTAACACAATTAAAAACTGTCTTAAAGCATTGCAAACGCATTGTATTTCATAAGGCATAAGCATCTTTCAGTTTGGCAAGATTGCAATGAATATTGAATGAAGCGGCTTTCTCTCACAGAGAGACAAGCTTTTGAGCAGATTTGGGCTAGATTTCACTTCATTTGAACAAAAGCACTTTTTCAACATTAGTGGTCTCAAGAAACCTGAAAACGGAAAAACCTGAGCATTGAAGCTCTAACATAAGTTTTTGTGCATATAACTTCTAACACATTAAAAACTGTCTCACTACATTGCAGAAAACATTTTATTTCATAAGACATAAGCCTCTTTCAGTTTGGCAAGATTTGCACTGAATATTGAAAGAAGCAGCTTTCTCTCATAGAGAGACAAGCTCTTGAGCAGATTTGGGCTAGATTTCACTTTATTTGAACAGAAGCACTATTTCAACATTACTGGTCTCAGAAACCTGTAAACTCACAATCTTGAGCATTGAAGCTCTAACATAAGTTTTTGTTTATATATAATCTAACACATTTAAAACTGTCTTAAAGCATTGCAAAAACATTGTATTTCATCAGGCATAAACATCTTTCAGTTTGGCAAGATTTGCACTGAATATTGAATGAAGCTGCTTTCTCTCAAAGAGAGACAAGCTTTTGAGCAGATTTGGGCTAGATTTCACTTCATTTGAACAGAAGCACTATTTCTATGTTACTGGTGTCAGAAACCTGTAAACTGACAATCTTGAGCATGGAAGCTCTAACATAAGGTTTTGTGCATATAACTTCTAACCCCTTAAAAACTGTCGTACAGCATTGCAAAAACATTGTATTTCATAAGGCATAATCATCTTTCGGTTTGGCAAGATTTGCACTGAATATTGAATGCAGCTGCTTTCTCTCATAGAAAGACAAGCTTATGAGCAGATTTGTGCTAGATTTCATTTCATTTGAACAGAAGCACTATTTCAACATTTCTGGTCTCAGAAACCTGTAAACTGACAATCCTGAGCATTGAAGCTGTAACATAAGTTTTTGTGCATATAACTTCTAACACATTAAAAATTGTCGTACAGCATTGCAAAAACATTGTATTTCATAAGGCATAAGCATCTTTCAGTTTGGCAATATTTGCACTGAACATTGAATGAAGCAGCTTTCTCTCACAGAAAGAGAAGCTTTTGAGCAGATTTGGACTAGATTTCACTTCATTTGAACAGAAGCACTATTTCAACATTAGTGATCTCAGAACCCTGAAAACTGACAAACATGAGCATTGAAGATCTAACATAAGTTTTTGTGCATATAACTTCTAACACATTAAAAACTGTCTCACTACATTGCAGAAAACATTTAATTTCATAAGACATAAGCATCTTTCAGTTTGGCAAGATTTGCACTGAACATTGAATGAAGCAGCTTTCTCTCATAGAGAGACAAGCTTTTGAGCAGAATTGGGCTAGATTTCACTTCATTTAAACAGAAGCACTATTTCAACATTTCTGGTCTCAGAAACCTGTAAACTGACAATCCTGAGCATTGAAGCTGTAACATAAGTTTTGTGCATATAACTTCTAATACATTAAAAAGTGTCTCACTACATTGCAGAAAACATTTTATTTCATGAGACATAAGCATCTTTCAGTTTGGCAAGATTTGCACTGAACATTGAATGAAGCAGCTTTCTCTCACAGAAAGAGAAGCTTTTGAGCAGATTTGGACTAGATTTCACTTCATTTGAACAGAAGCACTATTTCAACATTAGTGATCTCAGAAACCTGAAAACTGACAAACATGAGCATTGAAGATCTAACATAAGTTTTTGTGCATATAACTTCTAACACATTAAAAACTGTCTCACTACATTGCAGAAAACATTTTATTTCATAAGACATAAGCATCTTTCAGTTTGGCAAGATTT
This sequence comes from Carassius gibelio, assembly GCF_023724105.1. Taxonomy (NCBI): domain Eukaryota; kingdom Metazoa; phylum Chordata; class Actinopteri; order Cypriniformes; family Cyprinidae; genus Carassius; species Carassius gibelio. The sequence continues at coordinate 1,816,978 of NC_068412.1, read as the reverse complement.
GCACTGAACATTGAATGAAACAGCTTTCTCTCACAGAGAGAGAAGATTTGGAGCAGATTTGGGCTAGTTTTCACTTCATTTGAACAGAAGCACTATTTCAACATTACTGGTCTCAGAAACCTGTAAACTGACAATCTTGAGCATTGAAGCTCTAATATAAGTTTTTCTGCATATAACTTCTAACACAATTAAAAACTGTCTTACAGCATTGCAAACGCATTGTATTTCATAAGGCATAAGCATCTTTCAGTTTGGCAAGATTGCATTGAATATTGAATGAAGCGGCTTTCTCTCACAGAGAGACAAGCTTTTGAGCAGATTTGGGCTAGATTTCACTTAATTTGAACAAAAGCACTTTTTCAACATTAGTGGTCTCAAGAAACCTGAAAACGGAAAAACCTGAGCATTGAAGCTCTAACATAAGTTTTTGTGCATATAACTTCTAACACATTAAAAACTGTCTCACTACATTGCAGAAAACATTTTATTTCATAAGACATAAGCCTCTTTCAGTTTGGCAAGATTTGCACTGAATATTGAATGCAGCTGCTTTCTCTCATAGAGAGACAAGCTTATGAGCAGATTTGTGCTAGATGTCATTTCATTTGAACAGAAGCACTATTTCAACATTTCTGGTCTCAGAAACCTGTAAAGTGACAATCCTGAGCATTGAAGCTGTAACATAAGTTTTTGTGCATATAACTTCTAACACATTAAAAACTGTCGTACAGCATTGCAAAAACATTGTATTTCATAAGGCGTAAGCATCTTTCAGTTTGGCAAGATTTGCACTGAATATTGAATGAACCAGCTTTCTCTCATAGAGAGACAAGCTTTTGAGCAGATTTGGGCTAGATTTCACTTCATTCAAACAGAAGCACTATTTCAACATTACTGGACTCAGAAAGCTGTAAACTGACAATCTTGATCATTGAAGTCCTAACATAAGTTTTTGTGCATATAACTTCTAACACATTAAAAACTGTCTTACAGCATTGCAGAAAACATTGTATTTCATAAAGCATAAGCACCTTTCAGTTTGGCAAGATTTGCACTGAATACTGAATGAAACAGCTTTCTCTAATAGAGAGAAAAGCTTTTGAGCAGATTTGGGCTTGATTTCACTACATTTGAACAGAAGCACTATTTCAACATTACTGGACTCAGAAACATGTAAACGGACAGTCTTGAGCATTGTAGTCCTAACATAAGTTTTTGTGCATATAACTTCTAACACATTAAAAACTGTCTCACAGCATTGCAGAAAACATTGTATTTCATAAGGCATAAGCACCTTTCAGTTTGGCAAGATTTGCACTGAATACTGAATGAAACAGCTATCTCTAATAGAGAGAAAAGCTTTTGAGCAGATTTGGGCTTGATTTCACTACATTTGAACAGAAGCACCATTTCAACATTACTGGACTCAGAAAGCTGTAAACTGACAATCTTGATCATTGAAGTCCTAAAATGATTTTTGTGCATATAACTTCTAACACATTAAAAACTGTCTTACAGCATTGCAGAAAACATTGTATTTCATAAAGTATAAGCACCTTTCAGTTTGGCAAGATTTGCACTGAATACTGAATGAAACAGCTTTCTGTAATAGAGAGAAAAGCTTTTGAGCAGATTTGGGCTTGATTTCACTTCATTTGAACAGCAGCACTATTTCAACATTACTGGACTCAGAAAGCTGTAAACTGACAATCTTGATCATTGAAGTCCTAACATAAGTTTTTGTGCATATAACTTCTAACACATTAAAAACTGTCTTACAGCATTGCAGAAAACATTGTATTTCATAAAGCATAAGCACCTTTCAGTTTGGCAAGATTTGCACTGAATACTGAATGAAACAGCTTTCTCTAATAGAGAGAAAAGCTTTTGAGCAGATTTGGGCTTGATTTCACTACATTTGAACAGAAGCACTATTTCAACATTACTGGACTCAGAAAGCTGTAAACTGACAATCTTGATCATTGAAGTCCTAACATAAGTTTTTGTGCATATAACTTCTAACACATTAAAAACTGTCTTACAGCATTGCAGAAAACATTGTATTTCATAAGGCATAAGCACCTTTCAGTTTGGCAAGATTTGCACTGAAAACTGAATGAAACAGCTATCTCTAATAGAGAGAAAAGCTTTTGAGCAGATTTGGGCTTGATTTCACTACATTTGAACAGAAGCACCATTTCAACATTACTGGACTCAGAAAGGTGTAAACTGACAATCTTGATCATTGAAGTCCTAACATTAGTTTTTGTGCATATAAATTCTAACACATTAAAAACTGTCTTACAGCATTGCAGAAATCATTGTATTTCATAAAGCATAAGCACCTTTCAGTTTGGCAAGATTTGCACTGAATACTGAATGAAACAGCTTTCTCTAATAGAGAGAAAAGCTTTTGAGCAGATTTGGGCTTGATTACACTTCATTTGAACAGAATTACTATTTCAACATTACTGGACTCAGAAAGCTGTAAACTGACAATCTTGATCATTGAAGTCCTAACAGAAGTTTATGTGCATATAACTTCTAACACATTAAAAACTGTCTTACAGCATTGCAGAAAACATTGTATTTCATAAAGCATAAGCACCTTTCAGTTTGGCAAGATTTGCACCTAATACTGAATGAAACAGCTTTCTCTAATAGAGAGAAAAGCTTTTGAGCAGATTTGGGCTTGATTTCACTACATTTGAACAGAAGCACTATTTCAACATTACTGGACTCAGAAACATGTAAACGGACAATCTTGAGCATTGTAGTCCTAACATAAGTTTTTGTGCATATAACTTCTAACACATAAAAATCTGTCTTACAGCATTGCAGAAAACATTGTATTTCATAAGGCATGAGAATCTTTCAGTTTGGCAAGATTTGCACTGAATACTGAATGAAACATCTTTCTCTTATAGAGAGAAAAGCTTTTGAGCAGATTTGGGCTTGATTTCACTTCATTTGAACAGAAGCACTATTTCAACATTACTGGACTCAGAAAGCTGTAAACTGACAATCTTGATCATTGAAGTCCTAACATAAGTTTTTGTGCATATAACTTCTAACACATTAAAAACTGTCTTACAGCATTGCAGAAAACATTGTATTTCATAAGGCATAAGCACCTTTCAGTTTGGCAAGATTTGCACTGAATACTGAATGAAACAGCTATCTCTAATAGAGAGAAAAGCTTTTGAGCAGATTTGGGCTTGATTTCACTTCATTTGAACAGAAGTACTATTTCAACATTACTGGACTCAGAAAGCTGTAAACTGACAATCTTGATCATTGAAGTCCTAAAATGATTTTTGTGCATATAACTTCTAACACATTAAAAACTGTCTTACAGCATTGCAGAAAACATTGTATTTCATAAAGCATAAGCACCTTTCAGTTTGGCAAGATTTGCACTGAATACTGAATGAAACAGCTTTCTGTAATAGAGAGAAAAGCTTTTGAGCAGATTTGGGCTTGATTTCACTACATTTGAACAGAAGCACTATTTCAACATTACTGGACTCAGAAAGCTGTAAACTGACAATCTTGATCATTGAAGTCCTAACATGAGTTTTTGTGCATATAACTTCTAACACATTAAAAACTGTCTTACAGCATTGCAGAAAACATTGTATTTCATAAAGCATAAGCACCTTTCAGTTTGGCAAGATTTGCACTGAATACTGAATGAAACAGCTTTCTCTAATAGAGAGAAAAGCTTTTGAGCAGATTTGGGCTTGATTTCACTACATTTGAACAGAAGCACTATTTCAACATTACTGGACTCAGAAAGCTGTAAACTGACAATCTTGATCATTGAAGTCCTAACAGAAATTTATGTGCATATAACTTCTAACACATTAAAAACTGTCTTACAGCATTGCAGAAAACATTGTATTTCATAAAGCATAAGCACCTTTCAGTTTGGCAAGATTTGCACCTAATACTGAATGAAACAGCTTTCTCTAATAGAGAGAAAAGCTTTTGAGCGGATTTGGGCTTGATTTCACTACATTTGAACAGAAGCACTATTTCAACATTACTGGACTCAGAAACATGTAAATGGACAATCTTGAGCATTGTAGTCCTAACATAAGTTTTTGTGCATATAACTTCTAACACATAAAAATCTGTCTTACAGCATTGCAGAAAACATTGTATTTCATAAGGCATAAGAATCTTTCAGTTTGGCAAGATTTGCACTGAATACTGAATGAAACAGCTTTCTCTAATAGAGAGAAAAGCTTTTGAGCGGATTTGGGCTTGATTTCACTACATTTGAACAGAAGCACTATTTCAACATTACTGGACTCAGAAACATGTAAACGGACAGTCTTGAGCATTGTAGTCCTAACATAAGTTTTTGTGCATATAACTTCTAACACATTAAAAACTGTCTTACAGCATTGCAGAAAACATTGTATTTCATAAAGCATAAGCACCTTTCAGTTTGGCAAGATTTGCACTGAATACTGAATGAAACAGCTTTCTCTAATAAAGAGAAAAGCTTTTGAGCAGATTTTGGGCTTGATTTCACTACATTTGAACAGAAGCACCATTTCAACATTACTGGACTCAGAAAGCTGTAAACTGACAATCTTGATCATTGAAGTCCTAACATAAGTTTTTGTGCATATAACTTCTAACACATAAAAATCTGTCTTACAGCATTGCAGAAAACATTGTATTTCATAAGGCATAAGAATCTTTCAGTTTGGCAAGATTTGCACTGAATACTGAATGAAACAGCTTTCTCTAATAGAGAGAAAAGCTTTTGAGCAGATTTGGGCTTGATTTCACTTCATTTGAACAGAAGCACTATTTCAACATTACTGGACTCAGAAAGCTGTAAACTGACAATCTTGATCATTGAAGTCCTAACATAAGTTTTTGTGCATATAACTTCTAACACATTAAAAACTGTCTTACAGCATTGCAGAAAACATTGTATTTCATAAGGCATAAGCACCTTTCAGTTTGGCAAGATTTGCACTGAATACTGAATGAAACAGATTTCTCTAATAGAGAGAAAAGCTTTTGAGCAGATTTGGGCTTGATTTCACTATATTTGAACAGAAGCACTATTTCAACATTACTGGACTCAGAAACATGTAAACGGACAATCTTGATCATTGAAGTCCTAACAGAAGTTTTTGTGCATATAACTTCTAACACATTAAAAACTGTCTTACAGCATTGCAGAAAACATTGCATTTCATAAAGCATAATCACCTTTCAGTTTGGAAAGATTTGCACTGAATACTGAATGAAACAGCTTTCTCTAATAGAGAGAAAAGCTTTTGAGCAGATTTGGGCTTGATTTCACTTCATTTGAACAGAAGTACTATTTCAACATTACTGGACTCAGAAAGCTGTAAACTGACAATCTTGATCATTGAAGTCCTAAAATGATTTTTGTGCATATAACTTCTAACACATTAAAAACTGTCTTACAGCATTGCAGAAAACATTGTATTTCATAAAGCATAAGCACCTTTCAGTTTGGCAAGATTTGCACTGAATACTGAATGAAACAGCTTTCTGTAATAGAGAGAAAAGCTTTTGAGCAGATTTGGGCTTGATTTCACTACATTTGAACAGAAGCACTATTTCAACATTACTGGACTCAGAAAGCTGTAAACTGACAATCTTGATCATTGAAGTTCTTACATGAGTTTTTGTGCATATAACTTCTAACACATTAAAAACTGTCTTACAGCATTGCAGAAAACATTGTATTTCATAAAGCATAAGCACCTTTCAGTTTGGCAAGATTTGCACTGAATACTGAATGAAACAGCTTTCTCTAATAGAGAGAAAAGCTTTTGAGCAGATTTGGGCTTGATTTCACTACATTTGAACAGAAGCACTATTTCAACATTACTGGACTCAGAAAGCTGTAAACTGACAATCTTGATCATTGAAGTCCTAACATAAGTTTTTGTGCATATAACTTCTAACACATTAAAAACTGTCTTACAGCATTGCAGAAAACATTGTATTTCATAAGGCATAAGCACCTTTCAGTTTGGCAAGATTTGCACTGAATACTGAATGAAACAGTTTACTCTAATAGAGTGAAAAGCTTTTGAGCAGATTTGGGCTTGATTTCACTACATTTGAACAGAAGCACTATTTCAACATTACTGGACTCAGAAAGCTGTAAACTGACAATCTTGATCATTGAAGTCCTAACATAAGTTTTTGTGCATTTAACTTCTAACACATTAAAAACTGTCTTACAGCATTGCAGAAAACATTGTATTTCATAAAGCATAAGCACCTTTCAGTTTGGCAAGATTTGCACTGAAAACTGAATGAAACAGCTATCTCTAATAGAGAGAAAAGCTTTTGAGCAGATTTGGGCTTGATTTCACTACATTTGAACAGAAGCACCATTTCAACATTACTGGACTCAGAAAGGTGTAAACTGACAATCTTGATCATTGAAGTCCTAACATTAGTTTTTGTGCATATAAATTCTAACACATTAAAAACTGTCTTACAGCATTGCAGAAATCATTGTATTTCATAAAGCATAAGCACCTTTCAGTTTGGCAAGATTTGCACTGAATACTGAATGAAACAGCTTTCTCTAATAGAGAGAAAAGCTTTTGAGCAGATTTGGGCTTGATTACACTTCATTTGAACAGAATTACTATTTCAACATTACTGGACTCAGAAAGCTGTAAACTGACAATCTTGATCATTGAAGTCCTAACAGAAGTTTATGTGCATATAACTTCTAACACATTAAAAACTGTCTTACAGCATTGCAGAAAACATTGTATTTCATAAAGCATAAGCACCTTTCAGTTTGGCAAGATTTGCACCTAATACTGAATGAAACAGCTTTCTCTAATAGAGAGAAAAGCTTTTGAGCAGATTTGGGCTTGATTTCACTACATTTGAACAGAAGCACTATTTCAACATTACTGGACTCAGAAACATGTAAACGGACAATCTTGAGCATTGTAGTCCTAACATAAGTTTTTGTGCATATAACTTCTAACACATAAAAATCTGTCTTACAGCATTGCAGAAAACATTGTATTTCATAAGGCATAAGAATCTTTCAGTTTGGCAAGATTTGCACTGAATACTGAATGAAACATCTTTCTCTAATAGAGAGAAAATCTTTTGAGCAGATTTGGGCTTGATTTTACTTCATTTGAACAGAAGCACTATTTCAACATTACTGGACTCAGAAAGCTGTAAACTGACAATCTTGATCATTGAAGTCCTAACATAAGTTTTTGTGCATATAACTTCTAACACATTAAAAACTGTCTTACAGCATTGCAGAAAACATTGTATTTCATAAGGCATAAGCACCTTTCAGTTTGGCAAGATTTGCACTGAATACTGAATGAAACAGATTTCTCTAATAGAGAGAAAAGCTTTTGAGCAGATTTGGGCTTGATTTCACTATATTTGAACAGAAGCACTATTTCAACATTACTGGACTCAGAAACATGTAAACGGACAATCTTGAGCATTGTAGTCCTAGCATAAGTTTTTGTGCATATAACTTCTAACACATTAAAAACTGTCTTACAGCATTGCAGAAAACATTGTATTTCATAAGGCATAAGCACCTTTCAGTTTGGCAAGATTTGCACTGAATACTGAATGAAACAGCTATCTCTAATAGAGAGAAAAGCTTTTGAGCAGATTTGGGCTTGATTTCACTACATTTGAACAGAAGCACCATTTCAACATTACTGGACTCAGAAAGCTGTAAACTGACAATCTTGATCATTGAAGTCCTAACATAAGTTTTTGTGCATATAACTTCTAACACATTAAAAACTGTCTTACAGCATTGCAGAAAACATTGCATTTCATAAGGCATAAGCACCTTTCAGTTTGGCAAGATTTGCACTGAATACTGAATGAAACAGCTTTCTCTAATAGAGAGAAAAGCTTTTGAGCAGATTTGGGCTTGATTTCACTTCATTTGAACAGAAGTACTATTTCAACATTACTGGACTCAGAAAGCTGTAAACTGACAATCTTGATCATTGAAGTCCTAAAATGATTTTTGTGCATATAACTTCTAACACATTAAAAACTGTCTTACAGCATTGCAGAAAACATTGTATTTCATAAAGTATAAGCACCTTTCAGTTTGGCAAGATTTGCACTGAATACTGAATGAAACAGCTTTCTGTAATAGAGAGAAAAGCTTTTGAGCAGATTTGGGCTTGATTTCACTTCATTTGAACAGCAGCACTATTTCAACATTACTGGACTCAGAAAGCTGTAAACTGACAATCTTGATCATTGAAGTCCTAACATAAGTTTTTGTGCATATAACTTCTAACACATTAAAAACTGTCTTACAGCATTGCAGAAAACATTGTATTTCATAAAGCATAAGCACCTTTCAGTTTGGCAAGATTTGCACTGAATACTGAATGAAACAGCTTTCTCTAATAGAGAGAAAAGCTTTTGAGCAGATTTGGGCTTGATTTCACTACATTTGAACAGAAGCACTATTTCAACATTACTGGACTCAGAAAGCTGTAAACTGACAATCTTGATCATTGAAGTCCTAACATAAGTTTTTGTGCATATAACTTCTAACACATTAAAAACTGTCTTACAGCATTGCAGAAAACATTGTATTTCATAAGGCATAAGCACCTTTCAGTTTGGCAAGATTTGCACTGAAAACTGAATGAAACAGCTATCTCTAATAGAGAGAAAAGCTTTTGAGCAGATTTGGGCTTGATTTCACTACATTTGAACAGAAGCACCATTTCAACATTACTGGACTCAGAAAGGTGTAAACTGACAATCTTGATCATTGAAGTCCTAACATTAGTTTTTGTGCATATAAATTCTAACACATTAAAAACTGTCTTACAGCATTGCAGAAATCATTGTATTTCATAAAGCATAAGCACCTTTCAGTTTGGCAAGATTTGCACTGAATACTGAATGAAACAGCTTTCTCTAATAGAGAGAAAAGCTTTTGAGCAGATTTGGGCTTGATTACACTTCATTTGAACAGAATTACTATTTCAACATTACTGGACTCAGAAAGCTGTAAACTGACAATCTTGATCATTGAAGTCCTAACAGAAGTTTATGTGCATATAACTTCTAACACATTAAAAACTGTCTTACAGCATTGCAGAAAACATTGTATTTCATAAAGCATAAGCACCTTTCAGTTTGGCAAGATTTGCACCTAATACTGAATGAAACAGCTTTCTCTAATAGAGAGAAAAGCTTTTGAGCAGATTTGGGCTTGATTTCACTACATTTGAACAGAAGCACTATTTCAACATTACTGGACTCAGAAACATGTAAACGGACAATCTTGAGCATTGTAGTCCTAACATAAGTTTTTGTGCATATAACTTCTAACACATAAAAATCTGTCTTACAGCATTGCAGAAAACATTGTATTTCATAAGGCATGAGAATCTTTCAGTTTGGCAAGATTTGCACTGAATACTGAATGAAACATCTTTCTCTTATAGAGAGAAAAGCTTTTGAGCAGATTTGGGCTTGATTTTACTTCATTTGAACAGAAGCACTATTTCAACATTACTGGACTCAGAAAGCTGTAAACTGACAATCTTGATCATTGAAATCCTAACATAAGTTTTTGTGCATATAACTTCTAACACATTAAAAACTGTCTTACAGCATTGCAGAAAACATTGTATTTCATAAGGCATAAGCACCTTTCAGTTTGGCAAGATTTGCACTGAATACTGAATGAAACAGCTATCTCTAATAGAGAGAAAAGCTTTTGAGCAGATTTGGGCTTGATTTCACTTCATTTGAACAGAAGTACTATTTCAACATTACTGGACTCAGAAAGCTGTAAACTGACAATCTTGATCATTGAAGTCCTAAAATGATTTTTGTGCATATAACTTCTAACACATTAAAAACTGTCTTACAGCATTGCAGAAAACATTGTATTTCATAAAGCATAAGCACCTTTCAGTTTGGCAAGATTTGCACTGAATACTGAATGAAACAGCTTTCTGTAATAGAGAGAAAAGCTTTTGAGCAGATTTGGGCTTGATTTCACTACATTTGAACAGAAGCACTATTTCAACATTACTGGACTCAGAAAGCTGTAAACTGACAATCTTGATCATTGAAGTCCTAACATGAGTTTTTGTGCATATAACTTCTAACACATTAAAAACTGTCTTACAGCATTGCAGAAAACATTGTATTTCATAAAGCATAAGCACCTTTCAGTTTGGCAAGATTTGCACTGAATACTGAATGAAACAGCTTTCTCTAATAGAGAGAAAAGCTTTTGAGCAGATTTGGGCTTGATTTCACTACATTTGAACAGAAGCACTATTTCAACATTACTGGACTCAGAAAGCTGTAAACTGACAATCTTGATCATTGAAGTCCTAACAGAAGTTTATGTGCATATAACTTCTAACACATTAAAAACTGTCTTACAGCATTGCAGAAAACATTGTATTTCATAAAGCATAAGCACCTTTCAGTTTGGCAAGATTTGCACCTAATACTGAATGAAACAGCTTTCTCTAATAGAGAGAAAAGCTTTTGAGCGGATTTGGGCTTGATTTCACTACATTTGAACAGAAGCACTATTTCAACATTACTGGACTCAGAAACATGTAAATGGACAATCTTGAGCATTGTAGTCCTAACATAAGTTTTTGTGCATATAACTTCTAACACATAAAAATCTGTCTTACAGCATTGCAGAAAACATTGTATTTCATAAGGCATAAGAATCTTTCAGTTTGGCAAGATTTGCACTGAATACTGAATGAAACATCTTTCTCTAATAGAGAGAAAAGCTTTTGAGCAGATTTGGGCTTGATTTCACTTCATTTGAACAGAAGCACTATTTCAACATTACTGGACTCAGAAAGCTGTAAACTGACAATCTTGATCATTGAAGTCCTAACATAAGTTTTTGTGCATATAACTTCTAACACATTAAAAACTGTCTTACAGCATTGCAGAAAACATTGTATTTCATAAGGCATAAGCACCTTTCAGTTTGGCAAGATTTGCACTGAATACTGAATGAAACAGATTTCTCTAATAGAGAGAAAAGCTTTTGAGCAGATTTGGGCTTGATTTCACTATATTTGAACAGAAGCACTATTTCAACATTACTGGACTCAGAAACATGTAAACGGACAATCTTGATCATTGAAGTCCTAACAGAAGTTTTTGTGCATATAACTTCTAACACATTAAAAACTGTCTTACAGCATTGCAGAAAACATTGCATTTCATAAAGCATAATCACCTTTCAGTTTGGAAAGATTTGCACTGAATACTGAATGAAACAGCTTTCTCTAATAGAGAGAAAAGCTTTTGAGCAGATTTGGGCTTGATTTCACTTCATTTGAACAGAAGTACTATTTCAACATTACTGGACTCAGAAAGCTGTAAACTGACAATCTTGATCATTGAAGTCCTAAAATGATTTTTGTGCATATAACTTCTAACACATTAAAAACTGTCTTACAGCATTGCAGAAAACATTGTATTTCATAAAGCATAAGCACCTTTCAGTTTGGCAAGATTTGCACTGAATACTGAATGAAACAGCTTTCTGTAATAGAGAGAAAAGCTTTTGAGCAGATTTGGGCTTGATTTCACTACATTTGAACAGAAGCACTATTTCAACATTACTGGACTCAGAAAGCTGTAAACTGACAATCTTGATCATTGAAGTTCTTACATGAGTTTTTGTGCATATAACTTCTAACACATTAAAAACTGTCTTACAGCATTGCAGAAAACATTGTATTTCATAAAGCATAAGCACCTTTCAGTTTGGCAAGATTTGCACTGAATACTGAATGAAACAGCTTTCTCTAATAGAGAGAAAAGCTTTTGAGCAGATTTGGGCTTGATTTCACTACATTTGAACAGAAGCACTATTTCAACATTACTGGACTCAGAAAGCTGTAAACTGACAATCTTGATCATTGAAGTCCTAACATAAGTTTTTGTGCATATAACTTCTAACACATTAAAAACTGTCTTACAGCATTGCAGAAAACATTGTATTTCATAAGGCATAAGCACCTTTCAGTTTGGCAAGATTTGCACTGAATACTGAATGAAACAGTTTACTCTAATAGAGAGAAAAGCTTTTGAGCAGATTTGGGCTTGATTTCACTACATTTGAACAGAAGCACTATTTCAACATTACTGGACTCAGAAAGCTGTAAACTGACAATCTTGATCATTGAAGTCCTAACATAAGTTTTTGTGCATATAACTTCTAACACATTAAAAACTGTCTTACAGCATTGCAGAAAACATTGTATTTCATAAAGCATAAGCACCTTTCAGTTTGGCAAGATTTGCACTGAAAACTGAATGAAACAGCTATCTCTAATAGAGAGAAAAGCTTTTGAGCAGATTTGGGCTTGATTTCACTACATTTGAACAGAAGCACCATTTCAACATTACTGGACTCAGAAAGGTGTAAACTGACAATCTTGATCATTGAAGTCCTAACATTAGTTTTTGTGCATATAAATTCTAACACATTAAAAACTGTCTTACAGCATTGCAGAAATCATTGTATTTCATAAAGCATAAGCACCTTTCAGTTTGGCAAGATTTGCACTGAATACTGAATGAAACAGCTTTCTCTAATAGAGAGAAAAGCTTTTGAGCAGATTTGGGCTTGATTACACTTCATTTGAACAGAATTACTATTTCAACATTACTGGACTCAGAAAGCTGTAAACTGACAATCTTGATCATTGAAGTCCTAACAGAAGTTTATGTGCATATAACTTCTAACACATTAAAAACTGTCTTACAGCATTGCAGAAAACATTGTATTTCATAAAGCATAAGCACCTTTCAGTTTGGCAAGATTTGCACCTAATACTGAATGAAACAGCTTTCTCTAATAGAGAGAAAAGCTTTTGAGCAGATTTGGGCTTGATTTCACTACATTTGAACAGAAGCACTATTTCAACATTACTGGACTCAGAAACATGTAAACGGACAATCTTGAGCATTGTAGTCCTAACATAAGTTTTTGTGCATATAACTTCTAACACATAAAAATCTGTCTTACAGCATTGCAGAAAACATTGTATTTCATAAGGCATAAGAATCTTTCAGTTTGGCAAGATTTGCACTGAATACTGAATGAAACATCTTTCTCTAATAGAGAGAAAATCTTTTGAGCAGATTTGGGCTTGATTTTACTTCATTTGAACAGAAGCACTATTTCAACATTACTGGACTCAGAAAGCTGTAAACTGACAATCTTGATCATTGAAGTCCTAACATAAGTTTTTGTGCATATAACTTCTAACACATTAAAAACTGTCTTACAGCATTGCAGAAAACATTGTATTTCATAAGGCATAAGCACCTTTCAGTTTGGCAAGATTTGCACTGAATACTGAATGAAACAGATTTCTCTAATAGAGAGAAAAGCTTTTGAGCAGATTTGGGCTTGATTTCACTATATTTGAACAGAAGCACTATTTCAACATTACTGGACTCAGAAACATGTAAACGGACAATCTTGAGCATTGTAGTCCTAGCATAAGTTTTTGTGCATATAACTTCTAACACATTAAAAACTGTCTTACAGCATTGCAGAAAACATTGTATTTCATAAGGCATAAGCACCTTTCAGTTTGGCAAGATTTGCACTGAATACTGAATGAAACAGCTATCTCTAATAGAGAGAAAAGCTTTTGAGCAGATTTGGGCTTGATTTCACTACATTTGAACAGAAGCACCATTTCAACATTACTGGACTCAGAAAGCTGTAAACTGACAATCTTGATCATTGAAGTCCTAACATAAGTTTTTGTGCATATAACTTCTAACACATTAAAAACTGTCTTACAGCATTGCAGAAAACATTGCATTTCATAAGGCATAAGCACCTTTCAGTTTGGCAAGATTTGCACTGAATACTGAATGAAACAGCTTTCTCTAATAGAGAGAAAAGCTTTTGAGCAGATTTGGGCTTGATTTCACTTCATTTGAACAGAAGTACTATTTCAACATTACTGGACTCAGAAAGCTGTAAACTGACAATCTTGATCATTGAAGTCCTAAAATGATTTTTGTGCATATAACTTCTAACACATTAAAAACTGTCTTACAGCATTGCAGAAAACATTGTATTTCATAAAGTATAAGCACCTTTCAGTTTGGCAAGATTTGCACTGAATACTGAATGAAACAGCTTTCTGTAATAGAGAGAAAAGCTTTTGAGCAGATTTGGGCTTGATTTCACTTCATTTGAACAGCAGCACTATTTCAACATTACTGGACTCAGAAAGCTGTAAACTGACAATCTTGATCATTGAAGTCCTAACATAAGTTTTTGTGCATATAACTTCTAACACATTAAAAACTGTCTTACAGCATTGCAGAAAACATTGTATTTCATAAAGCATAAGCACCTTTCAGTTTGGCAAGATTTGCACTGAATACTGAATGAAACAGCTTTCTCTAATAGAGAGAAAAGCTTTTGAGCAGATTTGGGCTTGATTTCACTACATTTGAACAGAAGCACTATTTCAACATTACTGGACTCAGAAAGCTGTAAACTGACAATCTTGATCATTGAAGTCCTAACATAAGTTTTTGTGCATATAACTTCTAACACATTAAAAACTGTCTTACAGCATTGCAGAAAACATTGTATTTCATAAGGCATAAGCACCTTTCAGTTTGGCAAGATTTGCACTGAAAACTGAATGAAACAGCTATCTCTAATAGAGAGAAAAGCTTTTGAGCAGATTTGGGCTTGATTTCACTACATTTGAACAGAAGCACCATTTCAACATTACTGGACTCAGAAAGGTGTAAACTGACAATCTTGATCATTGAAGTCCTAACATTAGTTTTTGTGCATATAAATTCTAACACATTAAAAACTGTCTTACAGCATTGCAGAAATCATTGTATTTCATAAAGCATAAGCACCTTTCAGTTTGGCAAGATTTGCACTGAATACTGAATGAAACAGCTTTCTCTAATAGAGAGAAAAGCTTTTGAGCAGATTTGGGCTTGATTACACTTCATTTGAACAGAATTACTATTTCAACATTACTGGACTCAGAAAGCTGTAAACTGACAATCTTGATCATTGAAGTCCTAACAGAAGTTTATGTGCATATAACTTCTAACACATTAAAAACTGTCTTACAGCATTGCAGAAAACATTGTATTTCATAAAGCATAAGCACCTTTCAGTTTGGCAAGATTTGCACCTAATACTGAATGAAACAGCTTTCTCTAATAGAGAGAAAAGCTTTTGAGCAGATTTGGGCTTGATTTCACTACATTTGAACAGAAGCACTATTTCAACATTACTGGACTCAGAAACATGTAAACGGACAATCTTGAGCATTGTAGTCCTAACATAAGTTTTTGTGCATATAACTTCTAACACATAAAAATCTGTCTTACAGCATTGCAGAAAACATTGTATTTCATAAGGCATGAGAATCTTTCAGTTTGGCAAGATTTGCACTGAATACTGAATGAAACATCTTTCTCTTATAGAGAGAAAAGCTTTTGAGCAGATTTGGGCTTGATTTTACTTCATTTGAACAGAAGCACTATTTCAACATTACTGGACTCAGAAAGCTGTAAACTGACAATCTTGATCATTGAAGTCCTAACATAAGTTTTTGTGCATATAACTTCTAACACATTAAAAACTGTCTTACAGCATTGCAGAAAACATTGTATTTCATAAGGCATAAGCACCTTTCAGTTTGGCAAGATTTGCACTGAATACTGAATGAAACAGCTATCTCTAATAGAGAGAAAAGCTTTTGAGCAGATTTGGGCTTGATTTCACTACATTTGAACAGAAGCACCATTTCAACATTACTGGACTCAGAAAGGTGTAAACTGACAATCTTGATCATTGAAGTCCTAACATTAGTTTTTGTGCATATAAATTCTAACACATTAAAAACTGTCTTACAGCATTGCAGAAATCATTGTATTTCATAAAGCATAAGCACCTTTCAGTTTGGCAAGATTTGCACTGAATACTGAATGAAACAGCTTTCTCTAATAGAGAGAAAAGCTTTTGAGCAGATTTGGGCTTGATTACACTTCATTTGAACAGAATTACTATTTCAACATTACTGGACTCAGAAAGCTGTAAACTGACAATCTTGATCATTGAAGTCCTAACAGAAGTTTATGTGCATATAACTTCTAACACATTAAAAACTGTCTTACAGCATTGCAGAAAACATTGTATTTCATAAAGCATAAGCACCTTTCAGTTTGGCAAGATTTGCACCTAATACTGAATGAAACAGCTTTCTCTAATAGAGAGAAAAGCTTTTGAGCAGATTTGGGCTTGATTTCACTACATTTGAACAGAAGCACTATTTCAACATTACTGGACTCAGAAACATGTAAACGGACAATCTTGAGCATTGTAGTCCTAACATAAGTTTTTGTGCATATAACTTCTAACACATAAAAATCTGTCTTACAGCATTGCAGAAAACATTGTATTTCATAAGGCATGAGAATCTTTCAGTTTGGCAAGATTTGCACTGAATACTGAATGAAACATCTTTCTCTTATAGAGAGAAAAGCTTTTGAGCAGATTTGGGCTTGATTTTACTTCATTTGAACAGAAGCACTATTTCAACATTACTGGACTCAGAAAGCTGTAAACTGACAATCTTGATCATTGAAGTCCTAACATAAGTTTTTGTGCATATAACTTCTAACACATTAAAAACTGTCTTACAGCATTGCAGAAAACATTGTATTTCATAAGGCATAAGCACCTTTCAGTTTGGCAAGATTTGCACTGAATACTGAATGAAACAGCTATCTCTAATAGAGAGAAAAGCTTTTGAGCAGATTTGGGCTTGATTTCACTACATTTGAACAGAAGCACCATTTCAACATTACTGGACTCAGAAAGCTGTAAACTGACAATCTTGATCATTGAAGTCCTAAAATGATTTTTGTGCATATAACTTCTAACACATTAAAAACTGTCTTACAGCATTGCAGAAAACATTGTATTTCATAAAGCATAAGCACCTTTCAGTTTGGCAAGATTTGCACTGAATACTGAATGAAACAGCTTTCTGTAATAGAGAGAAAAGCTTTTGAGCAGATTTGGGCTTGATTTCACTACATTTGAACAGAAGCACTATTTCAACATTACTGGACTCAGAAAGCTGTAAACTGACAATCTTGATCATTGAAGTCCTAACATGAGTTTTTGTGCATATAACTTCTAACACATTAAAAACTGTCGTACAGCATTGCAAAAACATTGTATTTCATAAGGCATAAGCATCTTTCAGTTTGGCAAGATTTGCACTTAATATTGAATGAACCAGCTTTCTCTCATAGAGAGACAAGCTTTTGAGCAGATTTGGGCTAGATTTCACTTCATTTAAACAGAAGAACTATTTCAACATTTCTGGTCTCAGAAACCTGTAAACTGACAATCTTGGGCATTGAAGCTGTAACATAAGTTTTTGTGCATATAACTTCTAACACATTAAAAACTGTCTCACTACATTGCAGAAAACATTTGATTTCATAAGACATAAATATCTTTCAGTTTGGCAAGATTTGGACTGAACATTGAATGAAGCAGCTTTCTCTCAAAGACAGACAAGCTTTTGAGCAGATTTGGGCTAGATTTCACTTAATTTGAACAGAAGCATTTTTTCCAATATTAGTGGTCTCAAAAACCTGAAAACGGACAAACCTGAACATTGAAGCTCTAACATAAGTTGTTGTGCATATAACTTCTAACACATTAAAAAAAATGTCTCACTACATTGCAGAAAACATTTTATTTCATAAGACATAAACATCTTTCAGTTTGGCAAGATTTGCACTGAATATTGCATGAAGCAGCTTTCTCTCATAGAGAGACACGCTTTGAGCAGATTTGGGCTAGATTTCACTTCATTTGAACAGAAGCACTATTTCAACATTACTGGTCTCAGAAACCTGTAAACTAACAATCTTGGGCATTGAAGCTCTAACATAAGCTTTTGTGCATATAACTTCTAACACATTAAAATTGTCTCACTGCATTGCAGAAAACATTTTATTTCATGAGACATAAGCATCTTTCAGTTTGGCAAGATTTGCACTGAACATTGAATGAAGCAGCTTTCTCTCACAGAAAGAGAAGCTTTTGAGCAGATTTGGACTAGATTTCACTTCATTTGAACAGAAGCACTATTTCAACATTTCTGGTCTCAGAAACCTGTAAACTGACAATCCTGAGCATTGAAGCTGTAACATAAGTTTTTGTGCATATAACTTCTAACACATTAAAAACTGTCGTACAGCATTGCAAAAACATTGTATTTCATAAGGCATAAGCATCTTTCAGTTTGGCAAGATTTGCACTGAATACTGAATGAAGCAGCTTTCTCTCACAGAAAGAGAAGCTTTTGAGCAGATTTGGACTAGATTTCACTTCATTTGAACAGAAGCACTATTTCAACATTACAGGTCTCAGAAACCTTTAAACTGAGTATCTTGAGCATTGAAGCTCTAACATAAGTTTTTGTGCATATAACTTCTAACCCATTAAAAACTGTCGTGCAGCATTGCAAAAACATTGTATTTCATAAGGCATAATCATCTTTCAGTTTGGTAAGATTTGCACTGAATATTGAATGCAGCTGCTTTCTCTCATAGAGAGACAAGCTTTGAGCAGATTTGGGCTAGATTTCACTTCATTTAAACAGAAGAACTATTTCAACATTTCTGGTCTCAGAAACCTGTAAACTGACAATCTTGAGCATTTAAGCTCTAACATAAGTTTTTGTGCATATAACTTCTAATACATTAAAAACTGTCTCACTACATTGCAGAAAACATTTTATTTCATAAGACATAAATATCTTTCAGTTTGGCAAGATTTGGACTGAACATTGAATGAAGCAGCTTTCTCTCAAAGAGAGACAAGCTTTTGAGCAGATTTGGACTAGATTTCACTTCATTTGAACAGAAGCATTTTTTCCAATATTAGTGGTCTCAAAAACCTGAAAACGGACAAACCTGAGCATTTAAGCTCTAACATAAGTTTTTGTGCATATAACTTCTAACACATTAAAAACTGTCTCACTACATTGCAGAAAACATTTTATTTCATAAGACATAAACATCTTTCAGTTTGGCAAGATTTGCACTGAATATTGAATGCAGCTGCTTTCTCTCATAGAGAGACAAGCTTATGAGCAGATTTGGGCTTGATTTCACTTCATTTGAACAGAAGCACTATTTCAACATTACTGGTCTCAGAAACCTGTAAACTAACAATCTTGGGCATTGAAGCTCTAACATAAGCTTTTGTGCATATAACTTCTAACACATTAAAATTGTCTCACTGCATTGCAGAAAACATTTTATTTCATGAGACATAAGCATCTTTCAGTTTGGCAAGATTTGCACTGAATATTGCATGAAGCAGCTTTCTCTCATAGAGAGACACGCTTTGAGCAGATTTTGGCTAGATTTCACTTCATTTGAACAGAAGCAGTATTTCAACATTACTGGTCTCAGAAACCTGTAAACTAACAATCTTGGGCATTGAAGCTCTAACATAAGCTTTTGTGCATATAACTTCTAACACATTAAAATTGTCTCACTGCATTGCAGAAAACATTTTATTTCATGAGACATAAGCATCTTTCAGTTTGGCAAGATTTAAACTGAACATTGAATGAAGCAGCTTTCTCTCACAGAAAGAGAAGCTTTTGAGCAGATTTGGACTAGATTTCACTTTATTTGAACTGAAGCACTATTTCAACATTACTGGTCTCAGAAACCTTTAAACTGACTAACTTGAGCATTGAAGCTCTAACATAAGTTTTTGTGCATATAACTTCTAACACATTAAAAATTGTCTTACAGCATTGCAAAAACATTGTATTTCATAAGGCATAAGCATCTTTCAGTTTGGCAAGATTTGCACTGAACATTGAATGAAGCAGCTTTCTCTCATAGAGAGACAAGCTTTTGAGCAGATTTTGGCTAGATTTCCCCTCATTTGAACAGAAGCACTATTTCAACATTACTGATCTCAGTAACCTGTAAACTGACAATCTTGAGTATTGACGCTCTAACATAAGTTTTTGTGCATATAACTTCTAACAAATTAAAAACTGTTTACAGCATTGCAAAAACATTGTATTTCATAAGGCATAAGCATCTTTCAGTTTGGCAAGATTTGCACTGAATATTGAATGAAGCAGATTTCTCTAAAAGAGAGACAAGCTTTTGAGCAGATTTGGGCTAGATTTCACTTTTTTTTGAATAAAAGCACTTTTTCAACATTAGTGGTCTCAGAAACCTGAAAATGGACTAACCTGGGTATTGAAGCTCTAACATACGTTTTTGAGCATACAACATCTAACAAATTAAAAACTGTATTACAACATTGAAAAAACATTGAATTTCATAAGGCATAAGCATCTTTCAGATGACAGGTGAATCGTGATGGTCATGGAGCAGGTGGGTCATGATGGCAGGTGGTTCCTGAAGCTGAGGATTCAGATTGATGAGGTTTGGTGTTGTCTTTGACTTGGCACCCCCTTTCCAGGGATTCCATCGGAGACCTCCAGTCACAGTTGTCGTGAATTTGGCTGTAGAGGTTTGAGTCTCGTTGAGTATCATGTATAGGATGAAGGTCACGCCAAGAGTCATGGCGGGACCAATGACGGTGGAGATGCACCGTGCAGTGTCGGCAGCAATCTCTGCTTGCGTTTCTGTGACTTGTGTAAGAGGCTTGGCTTCGGCAGGGCAGCGCGTATCGCGGACCCGGGTTGCAACCAGCCGATTCCTTCAGCGTTGTAACACATATGCAGGTCATCGATTCATGGGTTAAATTCAGCCTGGCGCCAGCCTGGCTGGACTTAAATTATTTTACGATACCCGTGCGAGTCTCAAAGGAGAAATGAAAACCCCCAACCAAATTCCTGAACACAAAGGAAACCTTTGGTAGAAGTTCCTTACTTTCATCATTTTATTAATAATATGTATTTTGAATATGTTTTGTGTGTACCATGGTTAATCCTTGTTATGCGAGGATTATAATTTTTCTAGCGTATAAATTGGAATTGTTTCTCGGAAGAATCATTTTAACTTTCTCAAAGAGAGCCATGTTCTGCAACCCCCACACTCCTTGGCAGCTCGTACAATTTTACGACCACACAGGACCACAGGACAGGAAATCTAATCCTTACAAAAGAATGGTAAAATGTACTCAAATGTAGTCTTAATGGATATAGTATTGTTTTTGCGGTACATTAGAGGTTTCCCACATAAATTGGGACTATCTGCAGTGTTATCATGTGTTAAACAAATCTTTAAATGTGTGTAATTCTGCATTTGAATGTAACTTCATGTTTTGATCATTTAACTATATTATTTTTGGTATCTGTGAAATCGTCATGCTTTGACAGACCCATTTATCTAGAGCAAAGTAATGAAAAATGTATTTAATCTGGAATTACGAACTTGCTAGAATATCCCTGATGAAATCGGACAAGCCCTACATCATCAGGGGGTTGTCTCCACAGAGACAAAGGAACTTTTCCCTCCGTTTCAGATCGCGGACGTTCATTGGCTGTTCACGCGAAAAGAGGCGTGAACAATTTCAAGCTATAAGAATCGACCGTACAAGATCCGCCCTCTTCTCTTCTTCTCGTTCTTCGTTCTCAGCACAGGGACTGAGGAAAGGAAAGCCATTTTCATGGCTCCTTTGGAAGCTTTCATTTTAGTTGTTTGTTTTCTTTTCTTTACTAAGTTTATTCAACTATTCGCCTCTCCACACAAGGAAGACGAATTCTGGAACATTGTTTGTTGAACCTTTCAAATACCGCGCGAAGACAGAACAAAGGACCACGTGGCTCCACGCTCACGCCAAGATCCAGCGCAGCTTGCACGCGCGTCACACGGCCTCCGGCACACGCGCACAGTTTTCAAAAGGACCAGCGCACAAAGCGTCACAAAAAGACCACGCTCACGCACGATGGGCCATGCAAGTATCACTTTTCTATGGAGATTTAAATGCTGCTTTAAAGTTTTGCTATGATCTGATTGTTGTTGGCTTCCAAAAAGGTTACTGACTGATTTTCATACCTGAGCTCATTCTGTGATCTCTCTCGCTTTCTCCATTTTCTCTCTCTCTCGCTCGCTCGCTCTCTTTCTCTCTCTCTCTCTCTCTCTTTTATTTGGATTCCGTTATGTCTTGTATAAAGGTTACTGTCTGTATTGTCGTACGCATATTTAATCTGTGTGATTTGTAGTTTGATGTATCACTAGTTGAATTATTAAAAACCCATATATAACATGATTGGCTTGGACTCCACCCCACTCACATTACGAGTCACTGAAAGGTCTGATCTTTAGCTACAAGCTTTAAATTTAGAAACTAAATTTATCATAATGATAGGATAATGTTTTCATGGCCAGAGAATATTTTTCCTTGAATTATAAGGAGTGATAACTTCATTGAAAATTGATAGGTTAATCTGGTTTGCTGGATAAACCACTGTTTGATTTGCAGTAATTTACAGTAAGAGATATCACAATAATTGATATGAAGAATGGAATATTGACATATTAATGAGTAAGTTACAGTGCCCTGTAATTAGTTATTGGTATAGACAATTGAGCTATTTTTCATAATCAATAAAATTAAATGTAACTGTCATCTGAGATATATATTAATCATATTCCTGATTAATTATTCAAATTCCCTATATATCATTTGAGTTAATTATTATGTAAAACTCATTATTGTTACATTTTGGTGGAGGATAACGCGGGCATTTCAAACTTCATTTTGTGAGCAATCAATCTGTGTATATGGTTTTTAATAATTTCTGCACGTGCGCTATGAAATTATGTAAGGTTACTTGTGAGATAAGTCGCAAGACGCGAACTCACTCAACTGACTGAGGCAAAAAGCTGGTCAGTCAGCGTGCTAGGTATTTGTAGAAACTTAACAGTATAGTCACTGTTATTTTTAATGAAAGTAAACTGCAGTATAATGTTAAAAAGTATTCTGTTAAGAAAGATCAAGATCTTTTTACAGTGAGAACATTTTTAATATGAATAATTAAAAGATGAAGAAATCTTGTATTAGTTGCAACATGTAAATCTGAACATGAGCGATGTTCCTCTGATTCAGTTAAAAAGGCCTTGCTTATTAAATATCGTTATTGAATTTGTGGTGAACCACAGTGATATTCAAAAAATAAAACGGTAAAAACTCCTGGTCTAAAATTGGCTTAGCTACCCAATTTTTAAACCTAAAACGTTTAAATCATAAGTGCTATTTTGATAAATGTCTATTGGAGTCAACAGATGGAAAATTCCTGTTTTGTTACATTTGTGTTTTGGAAGTGAACGGATCCTTCCTTCACCCTATGTTTAATATAGCACCACAGAATCAAAACTTTCTGTTTGTTACTTGTGATTTTTGATGCAGAAAATCAGCCTGACAAACAATCAGATAATTTGTAAGTCATATTAAAATTGTAATTCCGCTATCTAAACACCAGAGGGAATTCGTGGTTCAGAAATTTCAGGTTACGCCCTGCTTTCTGATTCCAGCTTGAATGAGTGCAAAGTCGCCATCCTGTTTTCCGTTTCAGATAATGCGCTCTGATTGCTAATTTCTAATCCCCTGTGATGTATTTGAATTAGATGTTTAAATTCTCGATAATTATTTGCATTTACAGCTTTGCTTGTGCGAATATTATTACAGGGAAATATAATTTTAATACAGGGAATAATAATTTTCCCTGCCTTTGACTGTTTACATTTACTTTGAGTTTGGTTCAAACATGATTTCAATTAAAATGTAATTGTTTAATAGTGGAAATCTAGATGTTTCAGGTCAACTACTGATTGACCCACTTAGAAGGTAAGCCATCTAGTGGCAGTCTCCTGTTAAATCGACTAACGGACCTCTGTCTTCTCCATTCTGTTTTGAATTGCATGTCCACTTTTACCCTTTTTGATTAATCTCACCCTGTTTGATTAATTTCATAATCATTAATGATAACTTACAAGCTATCATGGGTTATTATAGGATATTATTCAGATTTTCCTTTTAATTCTTACATGCTTATTATAAATTTTGATTTGATTTAAACCAGTTTTTAATTTTTAATTTGAATTAAGTTTTCTGCTCAGCAGGTTAAAGACAGAGAAGCAGTACTTCCCCCCCTTGTGGTGAAAACCAGCTACTCCTTCTCCCTTGTTTCATTCCTGTCTTTTATTTTTATTTTTATTTTTTTCTTCGCTCAATTTTGGCTTAGATTATTTTGATAATTACCATCATTATCATAAGCTTTTGTTTTTGTTTTATCATTATTAGGTAAAGCTGTTACCTCTCATTTCTACATATATATTTACTCGATTGATGATTAAACAAACCAAACCTTAATTCACTTTAAGTTTCCTTTGTTCATCCTTTGTGTATTTGATTGTAGGACTCCCTTGGTGATTGGACAGTCATCTCAGGTTTCCAGTGAGCAAGGGGGCCGACCGGCATTACCAACACTGGCCGTGAGTGAAACTCGGTCCCTCTTATCTCTGTCCGTTTGCGGCAGGCAGTGGAGACATCAGCAATTTGGCACTCCAACGGTGATCAATCAGTCCAGCCGACACACGACGCAATCTCTGGGACCAGTACCTAAACCGGGGGCTAAATCGGGGCCCACTTTCTTTTCTAAGAGAGGGTTCTGGGGAACAGCCCAATTTTGTAGTGCTGTCTGGCGGTTGACATCTTGGTGTTGCCGGTTGTGTTAAAAGTCACAAGCTGTTTGAGAGGGCGCAGCGTCAGAGTAACGGAGGGCCAGGGACACTGCGGTTGAGTGTTTGGGAGTGCCAGGGAGGCTGACCGTGCCGCTGGATTCCACCAGGTGAACCAAAAGTGATAAAACCTATCCACTTATTATAAGCCACAGAATATTAGATATTCCCCCGGATATATTTTAAGTGTTTGACCCTTTTGCTTCTTTAAGCCACACCATATTTCTAGGTTTCCTACCCAGATAGCCCACTCACCTGTTGGCCCTATGTTAAAACCAGTAGGCTTAGGCCTCCTTATTCTCACTAACACATTGTGTTTCTATTGTTTTTATCTCATTTCATGTGTTGTTTCACTTTGATCTTTTTCTACCCTCTGTTCTGTTGTGATTTGTTTCTTTCATTTCACATAGAGAAAGTTAAATCGTAGAGCCAACCAGCAGCCGGTGTCATCACACGACCCGCTAGGCTACTGCCTGTCAAATCTCCATTTCAGGTCCTTCGTTGACCCAAGTTAATTGGCTACTTAACTGTCTGACTGTTTGCATCAGTTAGCCCCAAAATTCTCATAAACGGCACAGCACGTATGAATATAGCTCGTTAAACGTAGAACGAACTTGCATTGGTCTTTTTGTGTGTGTGTCCTGTGCTTCTCTCACCGACAGAGGACAAGGATGTTCCAGTCATCCAGTCCAGCAGTCCACAGGGGCCACCTCTCGACATGGTTGAAAGCAGTGACGACCCCCTTCCTGCCCAAGGACGCCAGTAACCTGCAGCACCCAGAGCAACTAGACACCGAGCTAGATGAACTGATGGCACGCGATCCAAACCAAAGCGACTACTACAGAGAACTCGCCAGGATCTTCGGAAGCCTAGTTCACATTCTCGTCGCCCAGCCACGGCTCAGTGAACGGAGCAACATCGCGGAGGAGGCCTGGAAGGACCAGGCCCCAACCCAGAGTCATCTTGATCAGCTCCTCCTCGAGACCCAGAACCAGGGCGAGAAAGAGGACAACACAGATCCAGTGCTACAGAAAGGAGTTGAAAGACTTCACAATGCCCTGCAAGATCTTCGCCTCGACACAGATAAAAAAGAACAGCTGGAGAGAGAAGCCAGAAAAGAACTCAACAAAAAACTCCAGCAAGGTGACGCTCTCCTAAAAAGAGCAGAGACTGAACTGAAAGAAAGAGACTATAAAACCTGGGCCTGCAAAACACACTTGCAAGCGGCCCAAGCTAAATTCAACAAGCTTACTCTGCAGAGAGACAAGCTCCAAGATGAACTTGACACTGCTCACACAGAACTGAGACAACCTCACAGATTACAGAGTGGCTGGATCGGAGAAACGCTCTACATTCAATCCAGATCTTGCAGGAGGACATGACGTTCATGCTTCTTTACAAGCCATTGACTTTCATTTGCAAACTGTCGCCAACGTGACAGATGTGAACACATTGTACCTGTTAAAAATCACGTCCAGCCGTGATGTGCATTGCTTTCTGGATCGTCAACCAGAGACTGTCAAAGCGTACTACCAGCAACTGCTACAGACTTTGATTCTTGAATTCTCTGATCCAAACTCAGACCATGGGCTCCTTATTGCTATGGACCTCAAACAGGGCCAATTTGAAAACCCACAGACTTTCTGTAGTCAGCTACGAAAAGCCTACGTCGGAGCATGCAACGAACCAGGTATGGAACAGCATGTCAATTTAAAAACTCTGTTCCTCCTAAACCTACATGCCAGTTGGAGTTTTCATCTCAGAGTCCCAGCGTGTCCACGTAACAGGACTACACAAGAGTTACGGAACTTAGCCCACAAAGCTTGCACCAAGCAAAAGACTATTTGTGAAAAGACTGTGAAAAACCCCAAAGTCTCTGTCTCTGAGCACTGCTTGGAGTTAACCCTAGATGGCGCCCTACAACGCCACAGTCACAGACATTTTTACAGAGAGTCAAAACCATTCCAAGCCAGCAGAGGGCAACACAATTGTGGTGGTGCTCATCCAACACACCAGAGCGAGCGATTCCTACCATCCAGGACACAAAGCCCCAACTGCCGGCAGTGGAACCACTCTCGACACGACACTGGTAAGCTCAATCCTGAACCCACATCAGAAAAACACAATGCAGCCACGTCTGAGACAGCAGAGATCCTGAGGGTGCTGAAAGATCTTCTTCACATGAAAACTCGCAAGGAAGATGAGCCAAGCACCCAGAACACTGCCCGTCATCTACAGACCACAGAGCTAACTGTCACAGCACAAAGTGACAACAACACCCAAGCTCCACAGCCGACAGCTGCACACCCTGACCGAGACAGCACAGGTCCTCACACCAGGTACCACAAACACAAGGTACCAGAAAATGCTGTTTTGACTACCTGCCTTCGCAGCGAGCTACACAAGACCGGTCCTCACCACCCACCGATCGTCACACCTGCCCTGATGCCAACATTCCTGGGCAGCCTTGTCAAAAAGGGGGTGGGCCGAAAAGGAGTCAACAGGGAAGACCTGATCGACACAGGATTAAATCTGACGGTGATCTCATCTCACCTTTTCAAAAGACTCCAATTTGAAGCTAAGAGACAAGATCGAACTCTTACACCTCAAACTTATGAACTGAAAGTACAGGTGTACAGACAGAATGACATCCAGTTTGAACAGGTTGTTTCCATTCACCTGACAATCGTTCTGATGAGTCTAATACATCCCATGTATGTCCCACCAATGAACACTCATACATCTCTCATCGACAAAGACCTGCTAGAACACTTTGACACTTTTCTGAACTTGAAAGAGCTAAAAGACTTTGCTCAAGTGCGAGAACCTCTTTCTCTCCAGCCACACAGGTTGCTAGAGCCAGACTGTCAGGTCGCAGAGGTCATGGGAACTCCCACAGAGCCAGACGGTCAGGTCACAGAGGTCACGGGAACCCCAGCAGCCAGCCATGAGTACAACGCCCTAACGACAGGCCCAAGTTCAAGCCTCTGTACCTTAGTCAACAAACAGGGTACTGTGGTACCAGCTTACACCATATGGGTTGCTGTTCGGCTCAACCTGCAATGTGGTCAAACCTTACACCACACGCTGGGTTTCTTCCAATCCTCAGCTGAATGTGTGGAACTCGGACTCACATTTGCAAACAACAAGCATGTCAAACACAAACACCTGTTCCAGCAATGTGATAACATCACAAAAACACACAATGTGATCGTGTACTGGAAAAAGGTAAAAGGACACTCGAAGTTACCAAGTCTAGACAAGGACTTTAAAGATCACACTGACACCCTTGCCAAAACTGGCACACTAAACAACATTCTGTGGTCACTACCAACCCACCCACCCACATTCAAGGTTGAAGTGATTACAAACAGCATAAGAACTTTACTAGCTTAACTGCCTACCTCAGAATCGCTTAAGCTGGCTCTGTTGTCTACACAGACCAACATAGCGGACATGCGTGCTTCTGAAACCTCGATAATGACTTTGCTTTATCACCTCTCAGACCCCTCCATCCACCCTGGCAACCAGTCTACAGTCACTGACAACCAAAGCCCCAGACCACTGCATGATACACAAATCATGCTGCGTGCACAGAACAACATTGTGGGTTGTGCACCGTCTGACATCACAATGCCAGGGCTTGTAATGCCACGGAGCAAAAGGGGGATAATGCCAATATATTTCCATGACGCAGCATGTGCTGCACCACGCAGCACCAGAGCCACTGACAAAACACTGAGGCACGTGTCATGCCAGCAGCAAGATGTGGCAAAACATGGGCGAGGGCGAGCTAAACCCAGTCGACGGCCACTAAGCAAAGAGGCTGCCCTGTCCAACCAAAGACAGCCCTCGTTTGTTTCTTTCTCCCTCTCTCTCCCTATTATCTGTACCAGGATGCTGCTGTGGTTTGCCGTGCCGTGCTGTCAGCCAAAGAGAGGACAGCTGCCACCGAGAAAACCGCTGAGACTCCTGACCACCGATGACAGGGCACACTACCCCAGCACTGTAACCGAATACAGCTGTACAAGGTTCCGATGGAGAGAGGACTCCCTCACTCACACTGAGGCCGATGTCAAACACATGTTCAGCCAACATGAGAAAGTGACTGTTACACGAATGGAGTTAAGTGGACACCACCACCGCTCCAAACAGTTCCCGGGAGCTTTGCTTAGAGCCGCTGCTGCCACCAGAATGTTTAACATTGTTATGTCCAGTGTCAATGCAGCGAACCACACCGTAAACTCCTTGAAACCACTGTTTACTGTCTCCCAGAAGGACTTTACCCAGACTCAGCTGTTTACAGCGTTAACAACAGACATGCTGTGGGAGGTTAGCTCCTCCAATGACAGCCTAACCACGAGTAAAACCCCACCATACATGACACCCTTAAGCCTTGTGTTAACTGTGCTGTCTTACGCCATCACCATGCCAGCTGACCTGCTACAAATACACCTGGCCAACTCTCTGGATAGCGCCTTCCTACGGCACGTCAACCCCAAACAGAGAGAAGTGAACGTGCTCCTGAACCAACCCATCTGCGAGTCAAGCCAAGTCTACAGACCTAAAGACATTGTCAGTGTCAGGATGTGGAAAAGCAACACCCACACCAAAACACACATTCCAAATGTGGTGGCCTACCACGACAGCGACACATAGCTGTACCTGGCCCCAAACATGCACATGTGTACTTTGTCCAAAGACATTAATTATCTCTGCCTTAGCAAACCCTTCCTCAGACACAACTCTGAAGGAATCTGCGAGCTGCAACCCTGGGTCAGCGATACGCGCTGCCCTGCCGAAGCCAAGCCTCGTACACAAGTCAAAGAAACGCAAGCAGAGATTGTGGGTAACAGATGGCTCGTCAACACTCCTGTGCGCTCAGCTACGCTGACCTACGACCAGCATGACACCGCCACCCGTGCCAACCTGCTTGACCAAGTACTGAAAGGTACCACCCAACACATTGACATTACTCCTGTCGACACATCCCTCCAAGCACAGCCTCGACAGCCCGTTCTGAACCCGTCATCTGCGGTCCGAGCCTGGACTGCTGCCGACACTGCACGGGGCATCTCCACTGTCATTGGTCACACCCTGACTCTTGGCGTGACCTTCATCCTATACAGGAGACTCAACGAGATGCAAACCTCTACAGCCAAACTCACGACAACTGTGGCTGGAGGTCTCCGATGGAATCCCCGGGAAGGGGGTGCCAAGTCAAAGACAACACCGAACCTCATCAAGCTGAATCCTCAGCTTCAGGACCCACCTGCTACATGACCATCACGATTCACCTATCATCTGCCCATCCTGATGATTGTCGTCCGATGATGTCCACACAGGGACTTCATCTGACGTAAAGGGGGAGATGTAACACATATGCAGGTCATCGATTCATGGGTTAAATTCAGCCTGGCGCCAGCCTGGCTGGACTTAAATTATTTTAGGATACCCGTGCGAGCCTCAAAGGAGAAATGAAAACCCCCAACCAAATTCCTGAACACAAAGGAAACCTTTTGTAGAAGTTCCTTACTTTCATCATTTTATTAATAATATATATTTTGAATATGTTTTGTGTGTACCATGGTTAATCCTTGTTATGCGAGAATTATAATTTTTCTAGCGTATAAATTGGAATTGTTTCTCAGAAGAATCATTTTAACTTTCTCAAAGAGAGCCATGTTCTGCAACCCCCACACTCCTTGGCAGCTCATAAAATTGTACGACCACACAGGACCACAGGACAGGAAATCTAATCCTTACAAAAGAATGGTAAAATGTACTCAAATGTAGTCTTAATGGATATAGTATTGTTTTTGTGGTACATTAGAGGTTTCCCATATAAATTGGGACTATCTGCATTGTTATCATGTGTTAATCAAATCTTTAAATGTGTGTAATTCTGCATTTGAATGTAACTTCATGTTTTGATCACTTTATATATATTATTTTTGGTATCTGTGAAATCGTCATGCTTTGACAGACCCATTTATCTAGAGCAAAGTAATGAAAAATGTGTTTAATCTGGAATTACGAACTTGCTCGCGCTCATTTCGCCGTCCCCCTCAGCACAGGGACTGAGGAAAGGAAAGCCATTTTCATGGCTCCTTTGGAAGCTTTCGTTTTTGTTGTTTGTTTTCTTTATTTTCTTTATAAGTTTATTCAACTATTCGCCTCTCCACACAAGGAAGACGAATTCTGGAACATTGTTTGTTGAACCTTTCAAATACCGCGCGAAGACAGAACAAAGGACCACGTGGCTCCACGCTCACGCCAAGATCCAGCGCAGCTTGCATACGCGTCACACGGCCTCTGGCACACGCGCGCAGTTTTCAAAAGGACCAGTGCACAAAGCGTCACAAAAAGACCACGCTCACACACGATGGGCCATGCAAGTATCACTTTTCTATGGAGATTTAAATGCTGCTTTAAAGTGTTGCTATGATCTGATTGTTGTTGGCTTCCAAAAAGGTTACTGACTGATTTTCATACCTGAGCTCATTCTGTGATCTCTCTCGCTTTCTCCATTTTCTCTCTCTCTCGCTCGCTTTCTTTCTCTCTCTCTCTCTCTCTCTCTCTCTTTTATTTGGATTCCGTTACGTCTTGTATAAAGGTTACTGTCTGTATTGTTGTACGCATATTTACTCTGTGTGATTTGTAGTTTGATGTATCACTAGTTGAATTATTAAAAACCCATATATAACATGATTGGCTTGGACTCCACCCCACTCACATTATGAGTCACTGAAAGGTCTGATCTTTAGCTACAAGCTTTAAATTTAGAAACTAAATTTATCATAAGGATAGGAAAATGTTTTCATGGCCAGAGAATATTTTTCCTTGAATTATAAGGAGTGATAACTTTATTGAAAATTGATAGGTCAATCTGGTTTGCTGGACAAACCGCTGTTTGATTTGCAGTAATTTACAGTAAGAGATATCACAATAATTGATCTGAAGAATGGAATATTGACATATTAATGAGTAAGTTACAGTGCCCTGTAATTAGTTATTGGTATAGACAATTGAGCTATTTTTCATTATCAATAAAATTAAATGTAACTGTCATCTGAGATATATATTAATCATATTCCTGATTAATTATTCAAATTCCCTATATATCATTTGAGTTAATTATTATGTAAAACTCATTGTTGTTACAGCGTTGTGTCTGAGGAAGGGTTTGCTAAGGCAGAGATAATGAATGTCTTTGGACAAGGCACACATGTGCATGTTTGGGGCCAGGTACAGCTGTGTGTCGCTGTCGTGGTAGGCCACCACATCTGGAATGTGTGTCTTGGTGTGGGTGCTGCTTTTCCACAACCTGACACTGACACTGTAGACTTGGCTTGACTCGCTGATGGGTTGGTTCAGGCGCACATTCACTTCTCTCTGTTTGGGGTTGTAGTGCCGTAGGAAAGCACAATCCAGAGAGTTGGCCAGGTGTATTTGTAGCAGGTCAGCTGGCGTGGTGATGGCGTAAGACAGCACAGTCAACACAAGGCTTAAGGGTATCATGTATGGTGGGGTTTTACTCGTGGTTAGGCTGTCATTGGAGGAGCTAACCTCCCACAGCATGTCTGTTGTTAACGCTGTAAACAGCTGAGTCTGGGTAAAGTCCTTCTGGAAGAAAGTAAACAGTGGTTTCAAGGAGTTTACGGTCTGGTTCACTGCATTGACACTGGACATAACAATGTTAAACATTCTGGCGGCAGCAGCGGCTCTGAGCAAAGCTCTCGGGAACTGTTTGGAGCGGTCGTGGTGTCCACTTAACTCCATTTGTGTAACAGTCACTTTCTCATGTTGGCTGAACATGTGTTTGACATCGGCCTCAGTGTGAGTGAGGGAGTCCTCTCTCCATCGGATCCCTGTACAGCTGTACAGCTGTTCGGTTACGGTGCTGGGGTAGTGTGCCCTGTCGTCGGTGATCAGGAGTCTCAGTGGTTTTCTCGG
Source organism: Carassius gibelio (assembly GCF_023724105.1). Classification (NCBI taxonomy): domain Eukaryota; kingdom Metazoa; phylum Chordata; class Actinopteri; order Cypriniformes; family Cyprinidae; genus Carassius; species Carassius gibelio. Next base: position 1,784,191 of record NC_068412.1, on the reverse strand, counting down.
TGGCAGCTGTCCTCTCTTTGGCTGACAGCACAGCACGGCAAACCACAGCAGGATCCTGGTACAGATAATAGGGAGAGAGAGAGAGAAAGGGGAGAAAGAAACAAACGAGGGCTGTCTTTGGTTGGACAGGGTAGCCTCTTTGCTTAGTGGGCGGCGACTGGGTTTAGCTCGCCCTCGCCCATGTTTTGCCACATCTTGCTGCTGGCATGACGCTTGCCTCAGTGTTTTGTCAGTGGCTCTGGTGCTGCGTGGTGCAGCACATGCTGCATCATGGAAATATATTGGCATTATCCCCCTTTTGCTCCGTGGCATTAGAAGCCCTGGCATTGTGATGTCAGATGGTGCACCACCCACAATATTGTTCTGTGCACGCAGCATGTTTTGGTTATGGTGCAGTGGTCTGGGGCGTTGGTTGTCAGTGACTGTAGACTGGTTGCCAGGGTGGATGGAGGGGTCTGAGAGGTGGTAAAGCAAAGTCATTATGGAGGTTTCAGAAGCCCGCATGTCCGCTATGTTGGTCTGTGTAGACAACAGAGCCAGCTTAAGCGATTCTGATGTAGGCAGTTTAGCTAGTAAAGTTCTTATGCTGTGTGTAATCACTTCAACTTTGAATGTGGGTGGGTGGGTTGGGAGTGACCACAGAATGTTGTTTAGTGTGCCAGTTTTGGCAAGGGTGTCAGTGTGATCTTTAAAATCCTTGTCTAGACTTGGTAGCTTCAAGTGTCCTTTTACCTTCCTCCAGTACACTCGCCTGAACCAACCCATCAGCGAGTCAAGCCAAGTCTACAGTGTCAGTGTACACATTGTATGTTTTTGTGATGTTGTCACATTGCTGGAACAGGTGTTGGTGTTTGACATGCTTGTTGTTTGCGAGTTCCACACATTCAGGTGAGGATTGGAAGAAACCCAGCGTGTGGTTTAAGGTTTGACCACATTGCAGGTTGAGCCGAACAGCGACCCCTTTGGTGTAAGCTGGTACCACCGTACCCTGTTTGTTGACTAAGGTACAGAGGCATGAACTTGAGCTTGTCGTTTGGGTGTTGTACTCATGGCTGGCTGCTGGGGTTCCCGTGACCTCTGTGACCTGACCGTCTGGTTCTGTGGGAGTTCCCGTGACCTCTGTGACCTGACAGTCTGGCTCTAGCAACCTGTGTGGCTGGAGGGAAAGAGGCTCTCGCCCTTGAGCAAAGTCTTTTAGCTGTTTGAAGTTCAGAAAAGGGTAAAGGGGTCTAGCAGGTCTTTGCCGATGAGAAATGTATGAGTGTTCATTGGTGGGACATACATGGGATGTATTAGACTCATCAGAACGATTGTCAGGTGAATGGAAACAACCTGTTCAAACTGGATGTCATTCTGTCTGTATGCCTGTACATTCAGTTCATAAGTTTGAGGTGTAAAAGTTCGATCTTGTCTCTTAGCTTCAAATTGGAGTCTTTTGAAAAGGTGAGATGATATCACCGTCAGGTTTAATCCTGTGTCGTGCCGTGCCGTGCCGTGCCGTGCCATGCCTGGGCAACGAGAATGTGAACTAGGCTTCTGAAGATCCTGGCGAGTTCTTTGTAGTAGTCGCTTTGGTTTGGATCGCGTGCCATCAGTTCATCTAGCTCAGAGTCTAGTTGCTCTGGGTGCTGCAGGTTACTGGCATCCTTGGGCAGGAAGGGGGTCGTCACTGCTTTCAACCATGTCGAGAGGTGGCCCTCGTGGACTGCTGGACTGGATGACTGGAACATCCTGACTCTCTGTCGGTGAGAGAAGCACAGCACACACACACAAAAAGACCAATGCAAGTTTGTTCTACGTTTAACGAGCTATATTCATACGGGCTGTGCCGTTTATGAGAATTTTGGGGCTAACTGATGCAAACAGTCAGGCAGTTAAGTAGCCAATTAACTTGGGTCAACGAAGGACCTGAAATGGAGATTTGACAGGCAGTAGCCTAGCGGGCCGTGTCATGACACGGGCTGCTGGTTGTTGCTCTACTATTTAGCTTCCTTGGTGGATCACAGGTTACTGTCTCTATGTGAAATGAAAGAAACAAATCACAACAGAACAGAGGATAGAAAAAGATCAAAGTGAAACAACACTTGAAATAAAAATAATAGAAACACAATGTGTTAGTGAGAATAAGGAGGCCTAAGCCTACTGCTAGGTTTTAAGATAGGGCCGACAGGTGAGTGGGCTATCTGGGTAGGAAACCTAGAAATATGGTGTGGCTTAAAGAAGCAAAAGGGTCAAACACTTAAAATATATCCGGGGGAATATCTAATATTCGGTGGCTTATAATAAGTGGATGGGTTTTATCACATTTGGTTCACCTGGGTGAATTGAAGTCATTCAGGTGGAAACCAGTGGCTGGGTCAACCTCTCCGGCGCTCCCCAAACACTCAACCGCAGTGTCCCCGGTCCTCCGTTACTCTGGCGTTGCACCCTCTCAAACAGCTTGTGACTTTTAGCACAATTTTTGGAGTGCCAAATTGCTGATGTCTCCACTGCGTGTCACTAACGGACAGAGACAAGAGGAACCGAGTTTCACTCGCAGCCAGTGGTCGGGCACCGGTCGGGCAGCCTTGCTCACTGGAAACCTGAGATGACGGTCCAATCACCAAGGGAGTTCTACAATCAAATACACAAAGGATGAACAAAAGAAACTTAAAGTTAATTAAGGTTTTGTTTGTTTAACATCAATTGAGTAAATATACATGTAGAAATGAGAGGTAACAGCTTTACCTAATAACGATAAAACAAAGAAAAGGAATTATGATAATAATGGTAATTATCAAAATAACCTAAGCCAAAAGAGAGAAGAACAATAATAAAAATCAAAATAAAAGACAGGAAAGAAACACGGGAGAAGAATTAGCTGGTTTTCACCACAAGGGGGGAAGTACTGTTTCTCTGTGCTAAACCTGGCAAGCAGAAAACTTAATTCAAATTAAAAATTAAAAACTGGTTTAAATCAAAATTTAAAATAAGCATGTAAGAATTAAAAGGAAAATCTGAATAATATCCTATAATAACCCATGATAGCTTGTAAGTTATCATTAATAATTAGGAAATTAATCAAACAGGGTGAGATTAATCAAAAAGGGTAAAAGTGGACATGCAATTCAAAACAGAATGGAAAAGACAGAAGTCTGTTAGTCGATTTAACAGGAGACTGCCACTAGATGGCTTACCTTCTAAGTGGATCAATCAGTAGTTGACCTGAAACATCTAGATTTCCACTATTAAACAATTACATTTTAATTCAAATCATGTTTGAACCAAACTCAAAGTAAATGTAAACAGTCAAAGGCAGGGAAAATTCTTTTGTTTCCCTGTAATAATATTCGCACGAGCAAAGCTGTAATTGCAAATAATTATCGAGAACTTAAACAGCTAATTCAATACCTCAAGGGGAAAAGATTAGCAATTAGAGCACATTATCTGAAACGGCCACGGGATGGCGACTTTGCACTCATGCAAGCTGGAATCAGAAAGCAGGGCGTAACCTGAAATTTCTGAACCACGAGTTCCCTCTGGTGTTTAGATAGCGGAATTACAGAATTTAAATAGGACTCAGAATCTGATCGTTTGTCAGGCTGATTTTCTGCATCAAATCACAAGTAACAAACAAAAGGTTTTAATGATCTCTGAGGTGCTATAGACTGCACAAGAGTGTAAGGACAGGATTCGTTTCACTGTCAAGATACAAATGTGAAAAACAGGAATTTTTACATCTGTTGACTACAATAGACATTTATCAAAATAGCTAAGCTATAAAAATCGGGTAGCTAAGCCAATTTTAGATCAGGAGTTTTTATCGTTTTATTTTTGAATATTACTGTGGTTTACCACAAATTCAATAATGATATTTAATAAGCAAGGCCTTTTTAACTGAATCAGAGGAACATCACTCGTTCAGATTTACATGTTGCAACTAATAAAATATTTCTTTATCTTTTAATTATTCATATTAAAATGTTCTCACTGTAAAAAGATTTTGGTCTTTCTTAACAGGAGACTTTAAACGTTATACTGCAGTTTACTTTCATTAAAAATAACAGTGACTATACTGTTAAGTTTCTATAAATACCTAACGTGCTGACTGATCAGCTTTTTGCCTCAGTCAGTTAGGAGTGAGTTCGCGTCTTGCGACTTATCTCACAAGTACATAATTTCATAGCGCACGTGTATGAATTATTAAAAACCATATACACAGATTGATTGCTCACAAAACGAAGTTTGAAATGCGCGCGTTTCTCCACCAAAACTGTAACAACAATGAGTTGTACAGAATAATTAACTCAAATATTATATAGGGAATTTGAATAATTAATCAGGAATATGATTAATATATATATCTCATATGACAGTTACAATAAATTTTATTGATTATGAAAAATAGCTCAATTGTCTATACCAATAAATCATTACAGGGCACTGTAACTTACTCATTAATATGTCAATATTCCATTCTTCATAGCAATTATTGTGATATCTCTTACTGTAAATTACTGCAAATCAAACAGTGGTTTGTCCCGCAAACGGCTGTAAGATTGACCTATCAATTTTCATTAAAGTTATCACTTCTTATAATTCAAGGAAAAATATTCTCTGGCCATGAAAACATTATCCTATCATTATGATAAATTTAGTTTCTAAATTTAAAGCTTGTAGCTAAAGATCAGACATCTCAGTGACTCGTAATGTGAGCGGGTGGTGGAGACAAGAATCATGAATATATGGGTTTTTAATAATTGACTAATAATATATCAAACCTAAAAAAAACACACAGACTAAACATTGTCCAGTCATTCAACACACTGTTAAAATAAAATCAGAACAGACAAGACACAATTATCTTAAGAGGGATGAAAAATGCAGATTATCATCAATAATTTCACACAAAGCCCCCTTATTGCACCAAATCTGATCAAAAGAAACAAGGTCATTCATAGTTTTAAAATATTGAAAATCAATTAAAATTCTAGATTTCACTGAAAACACTGCCTCTAAATTATAACTTGTGTCTCGTTCAATCTTATGTTTCCTGGTATTATATATAGCCATTTTAGCTTGGCCTAACAAAAAATTCAGAAGTTGACACCGAAAACGGTGTCTCCTAACATACTTAAAACCACAAATAAAAACTCCAACAGAAAAAGATTCACCAAAACAAACAAATAAATTCTGCAAAACAATTAACAATGACTTCAGTCTTAAACATTGCATAAATGCATGGAACACAGTCTCTCTCATCAAACAAAAAGGACAACCATGACTAACACCAGGGTTTAAAACTGAAATAAAAGCATTAACTGCGACTGCCCCAGGTAATATTCTCCACTGTAAATCGCCAATTTTCTTAGTTAATGGTGACTTGTACAGAGCTCTCCATTCTGGTTTTGTGCCTTCTCCCATCTGTAGGATGGTACGCCAGGGTGTATCTACTTTATTATCTAAAAACCTTTTATTCAAAGATTTGATACATCTTTAATATAAAAGGCTTTTCCAGAGGCCGGCTCTGAACCCATTAATGACACATTTTCAGAATACAAAAAAACACCTTTGCATTCTATTAAATTAGGTGATAGCAGCAAATTAGGAAACGGATTTCTGCAGTCCAGAATAATCAGTCCCTCAGAGCAGTCCTCCAGTAGTTTACATTCTTCTGTTGTAAGAGAAGATCTATCATACATCAGATGTTGATCTCACAATCAAAACGTACATATTTAGACGTAAATTAAAACTGTCCAATACGTATGTGCCTTTACGTATTTACAGTGTTGTTTACGTATTATCTGGACGTAATTACAGGTTCGATATGTAACTAAATTTACATAAAAACAACCTAAAATACGTACAGATAGAACGTGTTCTCTGACCAGTCAGTTATCCATAGAAAAATGCGTAACCCCACCCGAACCTAAACCTACCCAATTTATACAGAATGTTAAAAGAATAAAACATAATAAAACACAATTTTAGTAAAAATGTAACATTAAAACGTTATTAAGAGCCACTAACGTTAATTCTACACCTACTCCTAAACCTACCAATAACCATTTCTTAAAACTACATAACGTTACTGTTATAAATAAACAAATAACAGACAAACAAACTTAACATTAATCATTTATTTTTTGTGAAAAGATCAAAAGTGGTACCAAAAGTAGTTCAAATGATAATGAGTTCCAGTCGCAGTCCTCTCTGGAGGTAATAGTTTTTATAAAGTACAGAGCCGAATTTAATTTATTAATCCGTGAAATTATGAATCTGTCTTCTCTCGGTGAAGGCGCACTGGCGCAGTACTGATTTCAAATGTCTATCAACTGAAACAAGGCATGTCGCAATCTGTGACGAATTAGGTGAGAACCAATGAGAGTTCGATATCAGTGCCGTAAACCGTGTCGTAACGTTTCTCGAGGGTGGCGCACTGGCGCTATTTTCACATTCAAATCAAATAACGAGCGCGGGCTTTGACTATGTGATGGTCGCTGTTACTGAGAATGAAGAAGAAGATCGATTGATAAAGGGCCGAATTTGGATATGTTCCTTGCAAACTTCTGGATTCTAAAGATATGGAGTACAGCAAACAAATAAAATGGATGTGATTTGTAATTTCATGCTGTGCTTTTGTGTATCTATGGTTGTAATGCCACTCATTGGATAGGAGAAAATCGCACAGCAAAATATTGCAAAATGTTTCAGGTTCAAAATAAGTCATTCAGAATTATTTGATCATTAATTATTAATTACTAATGGGTTCCCTATGTTTTCACTTTAGAATACTGTTTCAGATTCTAAGTAATTCTTGAGGAATTATCTCATAATTATTTATTAATTACTAATGGTTTCCCAACATTTCCACTTTAGAATAGGTTTAATGTTTCAGGTTCAAAATAAGTCCTGCAGAATTATTTGATAATTAATTATTAATTAATAATGGGTTGCCTATGTTTTCACTTTAGAATACTGTTTCAGATTCTAAGAAATTCTTCAGGAATTATCTGATAATAATTTGTTAATTACTAATGGGTTCCCAATATTTTCACTTTAGAATAGGCCTAATGTTTCAGGTTCAAAATAAGTCCTGCATAATTATTTTATAATTCTTTATTATTTACAAATTGGGTACCTGTATTTTCACTTTTCCTGGTATATATATATATATATATATATATATATATATATATATATATATATATATATATATATAATGTGGTATATGCTGAGGAGGCACACATACAGTACTGTATATAAAATATAAAAACTAAGGTAAGTTATCACAAGGCACTGGAGTGGGGTTCCTACTACAAGGTGATTTCTTACAAAACACACTCACAAAACAATTTACTAAATAGGCAAAACCTCTATAAAATGTATTGCATTTATTAATATTGCATTTTCATACTACTGCTATTATTGCTAATAGCATTTATATGAAAGGGTCACAATTAAATGTAATTGTGTAAAACTGTCCATTAGTAGTTACTTCATAGTTATTTTTCTAGAACACTAAGTAGTAGATAATCAATAGAAGTTCTTCAGGAGGTATGACAGAATACATTAGTTATTGATTAGCCAACTGTTACTTAACATAATCATAAAATTATATTACATACTGATTAATTAACACATCTTCCTTAGTAGTTAACAGTAGTGAGTTAAGTGTTAATGAATAATCACCTGTTAGTTCTTCAATAATTCCTTATAAGTTATGTAGTAAGTAAGAAACAGTATTCTAAAGTGTTACCGTTTTTGTGCATATAACTTTTAACACATTAAAAACTGTCTTACAGCATTGCAGAAAACATTGTATTTCATAAAGCATAAGCACCTTTCAGTTTGGCAAGATTTGCACTGAATACTGAATGAAACAGCTTTCTCTAATAGAGAGAAAAGCTTTTGAGCAGATTTGGGCTTGATTTCACTTCATTTGAACAGAAGTACTATTTCAACATTACTGGACTCAGAAAGCTGTAAACTGACAATCTTGATCATTGAAATCCTAACATAAGTTTTTGTGCATATAACTTCTAACACATTAAAAACTGTCTTACAGCATTGCAGAAAACATTGTATTTCATAAGGCATAAGCACCTTTCAGTTTGGCAAGATTTGCACTGAATACTGAATGAAACAGCTTTCTCTAATAGAGAGAAAAGCTTTTGAGCAGATTTGGGCTCGAATTCACTTCATTTGAACAGAAGCACTATTTCAACATTACTGGACTCAGAAAGCTGTAAACTGACAATCTTGATCATTGAAGTCCTAACATAAGTTTTTGTGCATATAACTTCTAACACATAAAAAACTGTCTTACAACATTGCAGAAAACATTGTATTTCATAAAGCATAAGCACCTTTCAGTTTGGAAAGATTTGCACTGAATACTGAATGAAACAATTTTCTCTAATAGAGAGAAAAGCTTTTGAGCAGATTTGGGCTTGATTTCACTAAATTTGAACAGAAGCACTATTTCAACATTACTGGACTCAGAAAGCTGTAAACTGACAATCTTGATCATTGAAGTCCTAACATAAGTTTTTGTGCATATAACTTCTAACACATTAAAAACTGTCTTACAGCATTGCATAAAACATTGTATTTCATAAAGCATAAGCACCTTTCAGTTTGGCAAGATTTGCACTGAATACTGAATGAAACAGCTTTCTCTAATAGAGAGAAAAGCTTTTGAGCAGATTTGAGCTTGATTTCACTACATTTGAACAGAAGCACTATTTCAACATTACTGGACTCAGAAACATGTAAACGGACAATCTTGATCATTGAAGTCCTAACATAAGTTTTTGTGCATATAACTTTTAACAAATTAAAAACTGTCTTACAGCATTGCAGAAAACATTGTATTTCATAAGGCATAAAAAACTTTCAGTTTGGCAAGATTTGCACTGAATACTGAATGAAACAGCTTTCTCTAATAGAGAGAAAAGCTTTTGAGCAGATTTGGGCTTGATTTCACTACATTTGAACAGAAGCACTATTTCAACATTACTGGACTCAGAAAGCTGTAAAACTGACAATCTTGATCATTGAAGTCCTAACATAAGTTTTTGTGCATATAACTTTTAACACATTAAAAACTGTCTTACAGCATTGCAGAAAACATTGTATTTCATAAAGCATAAGCACCTTTCAGTTTGGCAAGATTTGCACTGAATACTGAATGAAACAGCTTGCTCTAATAGAGAGAAAAGCTTTTGAGCAGATTTGGGCTTGATTTCACTACATTTGAACAGAAGCACTATTTCAACATTACTGGACTCAGAAAGCTGTAAACTGACAATCTTGATCATTGAAGTCCTAACATAAGTTTTTGTGCATATAACTTTTAACAAATTAAAAACTGTCTTACAGCATTGCAGAAAACATTGTATTTCATAAGGCATAAAAAACTTTCAGTTTGGCAAGATTTGCACTGAATACTGAATGAAACAGCTTTCTCTAATAGAGAGAAAAGATTTTGAGCAGATTTGGGCTTGATTTCACTACATTTGAACAGAAGCACTATTTCAACATTACTGGACTCAGAAACATGTAAACGGACAATCTTGATCATTGAAGTCCTAACATAAGTTTTTGTGCATATAACTTCTAACACATTAAAAACTGTCTTACAGCATTGCAGAAAACATTGTATTTCATAAGGCATAAGAATCTTTCAGTTTGGCAAGATTTGCACTGAATACTGAATGAAACAGCTTTCTCTAATAGAGAGAAAGGCTTTTGAGCAGATTTGGGCTTGATTTCACTTCATTTGAACAGAAGCACTATTTCAACATTACTGGACTCAGAAAGCTGTAAACTGACAATCTTGATCATTGAAGTCCTAACATAAGTTTTTGTGCATATAACTTCTAACACATTAAAAACTGTCTTACAGCATTGCAGAAAACATTGTATTTCATAAGGCATAAGCACCTTTCAGTTTGGCAAGATTTGCACTGAATACTGAATGAAACAGCTTGCTCTAATAGAGAGAAAAGCTTTTGAGCAGATTTGGGCTTGATTTCACTACATTTGAACAGAAGCACTATTTCAACATTACTGGACTCAGAAAGCTGTAAACTGACAATCTTGATCATTGAAGTCCTAACATAAGTTTTTGTGCATATAACTTTTAACACATTAAAAACTGTCTTACAGCATTGCAGAAAACATTGTATTTCATAAAGCATAAGCACCTTTCAGTTTGGCAAGATTTGCACTGAATACAGAATGAAACAGCTTTCTCTAATAGAGAGAAAAGCTTTTGAGCAGATTTGGTCTTGATTTCACTTCATTTGAACAGAAGTACTATTTCAACATTACTGGACTCAGAAAGCTGTAAACTGACAATCTTGATCATTGAAGTCCTAACATGAGTTTTTGTGCATATAACTTCTGACACATTAAAAACGGTCTTACAGCATTGCAGAAAACATTGTATTTCATAAAGCATATGCACCTTTCAGTTTGGCAAGATTTGCACTGAATACTGAATGAAACAGCTTTCTCTAATAGAGAGAAAAGCTTTTGAGCAGATTTGGTCTTGATTTCACTTCATTTGAACAGAAGTACTATTTCAACATTACTGGACTCAGAAACATGTAAACAGACAATCTTGAGCATTGTAGTCCTAACATAAGTTTTTGTGCATATAACTTCTAACACATTAAAAACTGTCTTACAGCATTGCAGAAAACATTGTATTTCATAAAGCATAAGCACCTTTCAGTTTGGCAAGATTTGCACTGAATACTGAATGAAACAGCTTTCTCTAATAGAGAGAAAAGCTTTTGAGCAGATTTGAGCTTGATTTCACTACATTTGAACAGAAGCACTATTTCAACATTACTGGACTCAGAAACATGTAAACGGACAATCTTGATCATTGAAGTCCTAACATAAGTTTTTGTGCATATAACTTCTAACACATTAAAAACTGTCTTACAGCATTGCAGAAAACATTGTATTTCATAAGGCATAAGAATCTTTCAGATTGGCAAGATTTGCACTGAATGCTGAATGAAACAGCTTTCTCTAATAGAGAGAAAGGCTTTTGAGCAGATTTGGGCTTGATTTCACTTCATTTGAACAGAAGCACTATTTCAACATTACTGGACTCAGAAAGCTGTAAACTGACAATCTTGATCATTGAAGTCCTAACATAAGTTTTTGTGCATATAACTTCTAACACATTAAAAACTGTCTTACAGCATTGCAGAAAACATTGTATTTCATAAGGCATAAGCACCTTTCAGTTTGGCAAGATTTGAACTGAATACTGAATGAAACAGCTTTCTCTAATAGAGAGAAAAGCTTTTGAGCAGATTTGGGCTTGATTTCACTAAATTTGAACAGAAGCACTATTTCAACATTACTGGACTCAGAAAGCTGTAAACTGACAATCTTGATCATTGAAGTCCTAACATAAGTTTTTGTGCATATAACTTCTAACACATTAAAAACTGTCTTACAGCATTGCATAAAACATTGTATTTCATAAAGCATAAGCACCTTTCAGTTTGGCAAGATTTGCACTGAATACTGAATGAAACAGCTTTCTCTAATAGAGAGAAAAGCTTTTGAGCAGATTTGAGCTTGATTTCACTACATTTGAACAGAAGCACTATTTCAACATTACTGGACTCAGAAACATGTAAACGGACAATCTTGATCATTGAAGTCCTAACATAAGTTTTTGTGCATATAACTTTTAACAAATTAAAAACTGTCTTACAGCATTGCAGAAAACATTGTATTTCATAAGGCATAAAAAACTTTCAGTTTGGCAAGATTTGCACTGAATACTGAATGAAACAGCTTTCTCTAATAGAGAGAAAAGCTTTTGAGCAGATTTGGGCTTGATTTCACTACATTTGAACAGAAGCACTATTTCAACATTACTGGACTCAGAAAGCTGTAAAACTGACAATCTTGATCATTGAACTCCTAACATAAGTTTTTGTGCCTATAACTTTTAACACATTAAAAACTGTCTTACAGCATTGCAGAAAACATTGTATTTCATAAAGCATAAGCACCTTTCAGTTTGGCAAGATTTGCACTGAATACTGAATGAAACAGCTTTCTCTAATAGAGAGAAAAGCTTTTGAGCAGATTTGGTCTTGATTTCACTTCATTTGAACAGAAGTACTATTTCAACATTACTGGACTCAGAAAGCTGTAAACTGACAATCTTGATCATTGAAGTCCTAACATGAGTTTTTGTGCATATAACTTCTGACACATTAAAAACGGTCTTACAGCATTGCAGAAAACATTGTATTTCATAAAGCATAAGCACCTTTCAGTTTGGCAAGATTTGCACTGAATACTGAATGAAACAGCTTTCTCCAATAGAGAGAAAAGCTTTTGAGCAGATTTGGGCTTGATTTCACTTCATTTGAACAGAAGCACCATTTCAACATTACTGGACTCAGAAAGCTGTCAATTGACAATCTTGATCATTGAAGTCCTAACATAAGTTTTTGTGCATATAACTTCTAACACATTAAAAACTGTCTTACAGCATTGCAGAAAACATTGTATTTCATAAGGCATAAAAAACTTTCAGTTTGGCAAGATTTGCACTGAATACTGAATGAAACAGCTTTCTCTAATAGAGAGAAAAGCTTTTGAGCAGATTTGGGCTTGATTTCACTACATTTGAACAGAAGCACTATTTCAACATTACTGGACTCAGAAAGCTGTAAAACTGACAATCTTGATCATTGAAGTCCTAACATAAGTTTTTGTGCATATAACTTTTAACACATTAAAAACTGTCTTACAGCATTGCAGAAAACATTGTATTTCATAAAGCATAAGCACCTTTCAGTTTGGCAAGATTTGCACTGAATACTGAATGAAACAGCTTTCTCTAATAGAGAGAAAAGCTTTTGAGCAGATTTGGTCTTGATTTCACTTCATTTGAACAGAAGTACTATTTCAACATTACTGGACTCAGAAAGCTGTAAACTGACAATCTTGATCATTGAAGTCCTAACATGAGTTTTTGTGCATATAACTTCTGACACATTAAAAACGGTCTTACAGCATTGCAGAAAACATTGTATTTCATAAAGCATAAGCACCTTTCAGTTTGGCAAGATTTGCACTGAATACTGAATGAAACAGCTTTCTCTAATAGAGAGAAAAGCTTTTGAGCAGATTTGGGCTTGATTTCACTACATTTGAACAGAAGCACTATTTCAACATTACTGGACTCAGAAACATGTAAACAGACAATCTTGAGCATTGTAGTCCTAACATAAGTTTTTGTGCATATAACTTCTAACACATTAAAAACTGTCTTACAGCATTGCAGAAAACATTGTATTTCATAAAGCATAAGCACCTTTCAGTTTGGCAAGATTTGCACTGAATACTGAATGAAACAGCTTTCTCTAATAGAGAGAAAAGCTTTTGAGCAGATTTGAGCTTGATTTCACTACATTTGAACAGAAGCACTATTTCAACATTACTGGACTCAGAAACATGTAAACGGACAATCTTGATCATTGAAGTCCTAACATAAGTTTTTGTGCATATAACTTCTAACACATTAAAAACTGTCTTACAGCATTGCAGAAAACATTGTATTTCATAAGGCATAAGAATCTTTCAGTTTGGCAAGATTTGCACTGAATACTGAATGAAACAGCTTTCTCTAATAGAGAGAAAGGCTTTTGAGCAGATTTGGGCTTGATTTCACTTCATTTGAACAGCAGCACTATTTCAACATTACTGGACTCAGAAAGCTGTAAACTGACAATCTTGATCATTGAAGTCCTAACATAAGTTTTTGTGCATATAACTTCTAACACATTAAAAACTGTCTTACAGCATTGCAGAAAACATTGTATTTCATAAGGCATAAGCACCTTTCAGTTTGGCAAGATTTGAACTGAATACTGAATGAAACAGCTTTTTCTAATAGAGAGAAAAGCTTTTGAGCAGATTTGGGCTTGATTTCAATACATTTGAACAGAAGCACCATTTCAACATTACTGGACTCAGAAAGCTGTAAACTGACAATCTTGATCATTGAAGTCCTAACATAAGTTCCTTTTCGGGAACTCGAGCTGCGTCGATATCGCTTTGGGGAACGTCCCTGACGAGACCGGCTCTGAACATCGTGTGCAAACTGTCCAATGGACGGGCGTGACGTCACGGAGCGGGGTGACGTAGCGACCAGGAAGCTATATAAGCACGTGCCGTGCAGCTGGCTTCAGCTTCGCTCTGTCAGCAAGCGCTCTGTGTGTGCATGTTAAAAAGTCTGTCCCGTTGGTCCTATTTATTGTTGTCTGTCTCCTTAGCCATTAAAAGATCGCTAATACAGCTCAATAATGCCAAAAGCAAAGCAGAAGACCAAGTATTTAAAGGGCGATTCCAAGCCTCGTTACAGATTGTGTGTTCCTCCCTGCCCTCGCTACATCACGAGCGGGGATACACACAATCTGTGCGTGGCTTGCCTGGGATCGAAGCACGCTGAGTCGGCTCTCGAGGGGGCCGACTGTCCGCATTGCGAGCGATTGCCAATGCGGGCGCTTCGATCCCGGAGGGCTCTCTTCGAGGAGGGAGCCTTCACCAGCGTTCCTCGCGCAGTTGATAGATTAAAAATCGAATGGCCTGCAGAAAAACACACTGAGCCGCAGAAAAGCAAGCTAGATGAACGCTTTCTGCGGCCGAGGCAACCACCTCCACGCCGGAGTCTACCGTTTTTTCCCGATCTCCATGATGAGTTAGCGAGATCGTGGAAACACCCATATTCGACCCGCCTCTTTGGCCCCGATTCACTATATTATGGCAACGTGATGGGGCTGGGAGAGCGGGGTTATAGGACGTTGCCACGGGTTGAACAGACGCTCGCGGGCTATCTGTCACCCGGCTCGGCATCGTCCTTAAAGGCTCCGGCATTGCCCACTAAGCCGCTGCGAGTTACATCATCGCTTGTGGGCAAAGGTTATGTGGCAGCAGGTCAGGCTGGGGCTTGCCTTCACACCATGGCAGTCCTTCAAGCTTATCAGGCCGACCTGCTGGGAGATATCGATGAGGGAGAGGGGATTAAGTCTGATGATATTGAAGAGCTTAGAAAGACCGCTGATCTCTCCCTCCGCGCCACTAAAGAGACCGCTCGCGCGATTGGGCGGTCTATGGCAGCCTTAGTGGCCGCGGAGAGGCATTTGTGGCTGACCCTGTCAGAGATAAAAGAAAGAGACAGGGTCTGCCTCCTGGACGCCCCGCTTCAAGCCTCGGGCCTGTTTGGCGACACAGTCAACACTGTCGTCGACAGGTTCCAGGAGGCACGCAAACAGGCGGCGGCGTTCCAGAATTTCCTCCCTCGTCGCTCTCGTGGTGCATCTGGGCGGGAGATCACCACGCCACATACCGGCTCCTCATACCGGGAAGCGCAGAAACAGAGTGTCGCCGCTCGTGTTCCCCCACGTCGGGACCGAGGGCCTCAGCGACGCCCTGAGTCGGGGACTTCCAGAGCTAAAAAGCCCGATTTAAGAACAGTTATCGAGGCCCGGAAGTCCTCGACGAAACGATCCTGACATCAGGGTCCAGAGGGTAGCCCCTACTGGGGTAGAGCGCGGTCCACCTCAGTATACGGTGCCCGCCTCACCTCAGTGCCCTCAGGAGGTCGGTCTGCCAACCCTGCCAGAGCTTCAGGGCGCAGCGGCCTCCCGCGAGCACTACTCCCAGTTATTTCCGCCCGTGAGCGCAGCGGAGCTAGGAGGCTCGCCGCCCCTTCGGGGGCCTCTTACACCAGAGGTCAGTCTCGAGAGACTGATTCCCTTAGTAGATTATTTAGCAGCGTGGAAGCTACTGCCAAATGTATCTCGTTGGGTCCTGCGTACAATAGAAAAAGGCTATTGCATTCAGTTTGGTCGTCCACCACCGAAGTTCAACGGGGTTACACCGACTGTGGTCGGCCCCCAGCAGGCTCTGGTTATGGAACAAGAAGTGAATACCCTATTAAGGAAGGAGGCCATCGAGGTGGTCCCTCCTCTAGACAGGGAATCCGGATTTTACAGCCGGTATTTCATAGTTCCAAAGAAGGATGGGGGGTTGCGTCCGATCATAGACTTACGTCACCTGAACCGCTCAGTTATGTCACTGAAGTTCAAAATGCTCACTGTCAAGCAGGTTGTAGCTCAAATCAGATCCGAGGACTGGTTTGTCACCATAGATCTCAAAGACGCATACTTCCACATATCCATCCTTCCACAACACAGGAAGTATCTGAGGTTCGCTTTCGGGGGCAAAGCTTATCAATATCGAGTACTTCCCTTCGGCCTTGCACTCTCACCCCGCACGTTCACGAAATGTGTAGATGCGGCTCTGGTATCCCTCCGTATGCAGGGCATCCGCATTCTGAATTATATCGACGATTGGTTGATCTTAGCTCGATCAGAGCAGATGGCGGTTCGACATCGAGGTGTCGTTCTCGCACACATGGGGGAGCTGGGTTTGAGACTAAATGCCAAGAAGAGTGTACTTTCTCCAGTTCAGAGAACCACCTATCTAGGCGTAGTGTGGGATTCGACCACGATGCAGGCACGTATGTCTCCTGCTCGGATCGAGTCGATCCTCACTTCAGTCGAGAGAGTCAAAGAAGGCCAGTCACTCACTGTCAAACAATTCCAGAGATTGTTAGGGCTCATGGCAGCTGCGTCCAACGTGATACCTTTTGGCCTGCTGCACATGAGACCCCTACAGTGGTGGCTCAAGTCCAAGGGCTTTTCCCCGAGGGGAAATCCACTTCGAGTTATCAAGGTCACGCGGCGATGCCTTCGTGCCTTAGACATGTGGAAGAAACCTGCCCGCGGTCTGTGGAGTGGTCGCCACCTGACGTGGCACATCAATTGCCTAGAGATGTTAGCAGTCTATCGAGCATTAAAATATTTCCTCCCAGACCTGAGAGGTCACCATGTGTTGGTGCGCACCGACAACACATCAGTGGTCTCTTATATCAATCACCAGGGGGGTCTGCGCTCACGCCCCTTGTACAAGCTGGCATACCAGATCCTTCTCTGGTCCCAGGGCAAACTCCTCTCGATCAGAGCAGTGTATATTCCTGGGAGATTGAATGTGGGAGCAGACATACTGTCGAGGCAGGGGCCGAGGCCCGGGGAATGGATGCTTCACCCCGAGGTGGTGGAGCAGATATGGAGAGTGTTTGGCAAAGCTCAGGTGGACCTCTTTGCGACTCAAGAGACATCGCAATGTCCCCTCTGGTTCTCTCTAGTTCATCCAGCTCCTCTGGGACTGGACGCTATGGTACAGACCTGGCCGAGGCTTCGTCTGTACGCTTTTCCCCCTACCGCTCTGCTCCCGGGAGTTCTGGCGAGAGTACGCCAGGACGGGGTCCGTCTGTTGTTAGTAGCCCCGTTCTGGCCGGGCCGAATATGGTTCTCAGATCTAGTCTCGCTCCTCGACGGCTCTCCGTGGGAGATACCGATCAGGAAAGACCTACTCTCACAAGCACAGGGCACGATAATCCACCCTCGCCCGGAGGTGTTCAAGCTGTGGGTGTGGCCCCTGAGGGGGCACAACTGTTAGCAGCTGGTCTCTCAACCGAGGTTGTTGAGACCCTCCTCCAGTCCAGAGCTCCCTCTACGAGGAAACTGTACGCCCTGAAGTGGTCATTCTTTACTTCATGGTGCAGAGATCGCCATCTTGACCCTGTTAACTGCCCAGTTGGTACAGTTCTGGAGTTTTTACAAGCTAGGCTCTCTGCGGGGTTATCCCACTCCACCTTAAAGGTGTACGTGGCGGCCATAGCTGCTTTCCATGTCCCTTTCAATGATCAGTCAGTGGGTAGACACCCCCTAGTTACACGTTTCCTCCGAGGTGCATTGAGGCTGAGACCTCCAGTACGGTCCCGTATTCCCCCATGGGATTTGGTTGTGGTTCTAGAGGCTCTTTGTAAAGCTCCATTCGAGCCAATTCAAGATATCTCAGATAGACATCTGACACTGAAAACTGCCCTGCTACTGGCAATCACCTCGCTGAAACGAGTTGGAGATCTCCAGGCCCTTTCGGTGGCCCCTACTTATTTAGACTTTGCCCCTGGTATGGCCAAAGCATTCTTATACCCTCGAGCGGGTTATGTTCCAAAGGTTCCCTCTGTTACACCACAGCCTATCGTACTGCAGGCCTTCTGTCCTCCTCCCTTTCGGGAGCCAGACCAAGAGAAGCTAAATTGTATGTGTCCAGTGCGAGCACTCGACGCATACGTCCACAGAGCTGCCCTGTGGAGAAAGTCCGACCAATTGCTTGTATGCTACGGTCCTACTAATAAGGGTTCTCCTGCCACCAAGCAGACCCTTAGTCGTTGGATAGTCGAGGCTATCAACGAGTCCTATGAGTCCTCTGGTCTTCCCCCTCCTTTGGGGGCCAAGGCTCACTCTACTCGGGGTATGGCGGCCTCCAAGGCCTTCTCAGCAGGTGTGTCCCTCTTGGACATCTGCAACGCTGCGGGGTGGTCCACGCCCTCTACATTTGTCAGATTCTACGATCTTGATATGCGAGCCACTCCGGGCTCTTCTGTTCTCTCGTCCTAAGCTGTGCTCTACGGATACACACTAGGCAGGGATTTGGTAGTCTGGCAGCGTGGGCACCTCGTTCCCCAAAGCGATATCGACGCAGCTCGAGTTCCCGAAAAGGAACGTCCCAAGGTTACGCATGTAACCCTAGTTCCTTGAGGGAACGAGACGCTGCGTCGCAGAGCCATACTCCCGGCACCCCTGCCGGCGCTTGCTTCCCTACTCGAAGCTGAAGCCAGCTGCACGGCACGTGCTTATATAGCTTCCTGGTCGCTACGTCACCCCGCTCCGTGACGTCACGCCCGTCCATTGGACAGTTTGCACACGATGTTCAGAGCCGGTCTCGTCAGGGACGTTCCCCAAAGCGATATCGACGCAGCGTCTCGTTCCCTCAAGGAACTAGGGTTACATGCGTAACCTTGGGACGTTTTTGTGCATATAACTTCTAACACATTAAAAACTGTCTTACAGCATTGCAGAAAACATTGTATTTCATAAGGCATAAGCACCTTTCAGTTTGGCAAGATTTGCACTGAATACTGAATGAAACAGCTTGCTCTAATAGAGAGAAAAGCTTTTGAGCAGATTTGGGCTTGATTTCACTACATTTGAACAGAAGCACTATTTCAACATTACTGGACTCAGAAAGCTGTAAACTGACAATCTTGATCATTGAAGTCCTAACATAAGTTTTTGTGCATATAACTTTTAAAAAATTAAAAACTGTCTTACAGCATTGCAGAAAACATTGTATTTCATAAGGCATAAAAAACTTTCAGTTTGGCAAGATTTGCACTGAATACTGAATGAAACAGCTTTCTCTAATAGAGAGAAAAGCTTTTGAGCAGATTTGGGCTTGATTTCACTACATTTGAACAGAAGCACTATTTCAACATTACTGGACTCAGAAACATGTAAACGGACAATCTTGATCATTGAAGTCCTAACATAAGTTTTTGTGCATATAACTTCTAACACATTAAAAACTGTCTTACAGCATTGCAGAAAACATTGTATTTCATAAGGCATAAGAATCTTTCAGTTTGGCAAGATTTGCACTGAATACTGAATGAAACAGCTTTCTCTAATAGAGAGAAAGGCTTTTGAGCAGATTTGGGCTTGATTTCACTTCATTTGAACAGAAGCACTATTTCAACATTACTGGACTCAGAAAGCTGTAAACTGACAATCTTGATCATTGAAGTCCTAACATAAGTTTTTGTGCATATAACTTCTAACACATTAAAAACTGTCTTACAGCATTGCAGAAAACATTGTATTTCATAAGGCATAAGCACCTTTCAGTTTGGCAAGATTTGCACTGAATACTGAATGAAACAGCTTGCTCTAATAGAGAGAAAAGCTTTTGAGCAGATTTGGGCTTGATTTCACTACATTTGAACAGAAGCACTATTTCAACATTACTGGACTCAGAAAGCTGTAAACTGACAATCTTGATCATTGAAGTCCTAACATGAGTTTTTGTGCATATAACTTCTGACACATTAAAAACGGTCTTACAGCATTGCAGAAAACATTGTATTTCATAAAGCATAAGCACCTTTCAGTTTGGCAAGATTTGCACTGAATACTGAATGAAACAGCTTTCTCTAATAGAGAGAAAAGCTTTTGAGCAGATTTGGGCTTGATTTCACTACATTTGAACAGAAGCACTATTTCAACATTACTGGACTCACAAACACGTAAACAGACAATCTTGAGCATTGTAGTCCTAACATAAGTTTTTGTGCATATAACTTCTAACACATTAAAAACTGTCTTACAGCATTGCAGAAAACATTGTATTTCATAAAGCATAAGCACCTTTCAGTTTGGCAAGATTTGCACTGAATACTGAATGAAACAGCTTTCTCTAATAGAGAGAAAAGCTTTTGAGCAGATTTGAGCTTGATTTCACTACATTTGAACAGAAGCACTATTTCAACATTACTGGACTCAGAAACATGTAAACGGACAATCTTGATCATTGAAGTCCTAACATAAGTTTTTGTGCATATAACTTCTAACACATTAAAAACTGTCTTACAGCATTGCAGAAAACATTGTTATTCATAAGGCATAAGAATCTTTCAGTTTGGCAAGATTTGCACTGAATACTGAATGAAACAGCTTTCTCTAATAGAGAGAAAGGCTTTTGAGCAGATTTGGGCTTGATTTCACTTCATTTGAACAGAAGCACTATTTCAACATTACTGGACTCAGAAAGCTGTAAACTGACAATCTTGATCATTGAAGTCCTAACATAAGTTTTTGTGCATATAACTTCTAACACATTAAAAACTGTCTTACAGCATTGCAGAAAACGTCCCTAGGTTACGTATGTAACCCTAGTTCCTCGAGGGAACGAGACGCTGCGTCGAGCGCTTTTGGGGAACGCCTTTGGCAAGAACAACTCTGAATATCGTGTGCAATCAGTCCAATGGAAGAGCGTGGCGTCACGGGCGGGGTGACGCAGCGACCAGGAAGCTATAAAGGCACCTGCCACACAGCTGACTTCAGCTTCGAGTAGGGAAGCAAGCGCAGGCAGGGTGCCGGGAGTATGGCTCTGCGACGCAGCGTCTCGTTCCCTCGAGGAACTAGGGTTACATACGTAACCTAGGGACGTTCCTCTTCGGGAACTCGAGCTGCGTCGAGCGCTTTTGGGGAACGATGTGCCAACGCTGCCAGACTACCAAACCCCTGCCTAGTGTGTATCCGAAGAGCACAGCTAAGGCGAGAGGACAGAAGAGCCAGGAGCGGCTTGCATATCAAGATTGTAAAATCTGGCGAATGTAGAGGGCGTGGACCACCCCGCAGCGTTGCAGATGTCCAAGAGGGACGCACCTGCTAGAAAGGCCTTAGAGGCAGCCATACTCCGTGTAGAGTGAGCCTTGGCTCCCAAAGAAAGGGGAAGACCAGAGGACTCATAGGACTCGTTGATAGCCTCGACTATCCAACGACTAAGGGTCTGCTTAGAGGCAGGGGAACCCTTTTTAGGAGGACCGTAGCAAACAAGCAATTGGTCAGGTTTTCTCCACAGCAGCTCTGTGGACGTATGTGTCCAGTCCTCGAACTGGACTCATACAGTTTAGCTTCACCTGGTCTGGTTCCCGAAAGGGAGGAGGACAGAAGGCCTGCAGGACTATGGGTTGTGGCGTAACAGAGGGAACTTTAGGAATGTAACCCGCTCGAGGGTATAAAAATGCTTTGGCCATACCAGGGGCAAAGTCTAAGTAGGTAGGGGCCACCGAGGGGGCCTGACAGTAATATTCATGAATCGGCTCAAATGGAGCTTTACAAAGAGCCTCTAACACCACAACCAAGTCCCAGGGGGAACACGGGACCGTACTGGAGGTCTCAGCCTCAGCGCACCGTGGAGGAAACGTGTAACTAGGGGGGTGTCTACCCACTGACTGACCATTGAAAGGGACGTGGTAAGCAGCTATGACCGCCACGTACACCTTTAAGGTGGAGTGAGTTAACCCCGCAGAGAGCCTAGCTTGGAGAAACTCCAGAACTGTACCAACTGGGCAGTTAGCAGGGTCAAGCTGGCGGTCTCTGCACCATGAGGAGAAGGGTTTCAACCTCAGGGCGTACAGTTTCCTCGTAGAGGGAGCTCTGGATTGGAGTGTGGGGGTCTCAACAACCTCGGTTGGGAGACTGGAAACTATGAGCTGTGCCCCCTCAGGGGCTACACAGACAACTTCCACAACTCCGGGCGAGGGTGAATATTTTGCCCTACGCCTGAGAGAGCAGATCTGTCCTGATCGGAATCACCCATGAAGAGCCGTCGAGGAGAGATTAGACCTGCGAGCCATACTGGGCTCGGCCAGAACGGGGCTACTAACAACAGACGGACCCCGTCCCGGCGTACTCTCGCCAGAACTCCCGGGAGCAGAGCGATAGGGGGAAAAGCGTACGGACGAAGCCTCGGCCAGGTCTGTACCATAGCGTCCAGTCCCAAAGGAGCTGGATGAACTAGAGAGAAACAGAGGGGACATTGCAATATCTCTTGAGTCGCAAAGAGGTCCAAAAACTCTCCATATCTACTTCACCTTAGGGTGAAGCCCCCGGGTCTCGACCCCTGTCTCGACAGTATGTCTGCTCCCACAGTCAATCTCCCAGGAATATACACTGCTCCGAACGAGAGGAGTTTGTCCTGGGACCACAGAAGGATCTGGTGTGCCAGCTTGTACAAGGGGCACGGATGCCGATCTCTCTGGTGACTGATATAAGAGATCGCCAATGTGTTGTCGGTGCGCACCAACACATGGTGACCTCTCAGGTCTGGGAGGAAATATTTCAATGATCGATGCACAGGTAGCATCTTTAGACAACTGGTATGCCATGTCAAATGGCGACCGCTCCACAGACCGCGGGCAGGGTGGCCACTCATGACCGCACCCCAACCGGTGAGGGACGCGTCTGTCGCTAGCGTTACACGGCGACCAAGAGCTCCCAACACCGGGCCCTGATTCAAGAACCAAGGTTTCTTCCATATGTCTAAGGCACGAAGGCATCGCCGCGTGACCTGAATAGCTCGGAAAGGATTTCCCCTCGGGGAAAACCCCTTGGTCTTGAGCCACCACTGAAGGGGCCTCATGTGCAGGAGACCAAAAGGTATCACGTTGGACGCAGCTGCCATGAGCCCTAACAGTCTCTGAAACTGCTTCACAGTGAGTGACTGGCCTTCTTTGACTCTCTTGACTGATGTGAGGATCGACTCGATCCGAGCAGGAGACATACGTGCCTGCATCGTGGTCGAATCCCATACTACGCCTAGATAGGTGGTTCTCTAAAGTGGAGAAAGTACACTCTTCTTGGCATTCAGTCTCAAACCCAGCTCCCCCATATGGGCGAGAACGACACCTCGATGTCGAACCGCCATCTGCTCTGATTGAGCTAGAATCAACCAATCGTCGATATAATTTAGAATGCGGATGCCCTGCATACGGAGGGATACCAGAGCCGCATCTACACATTACGTGAACGTGCGGGGTGAAAGTGCAAGGCCAAAGGGAAGTACTCGATATTGGTAGGCTTTGCCCCTGAAAGCGAACCTCAGAGACTTCCTGTGTTGTGGAAGGATGGATATGTGGAAGTATGCGTCTTTGAGATCTATTGTGACAAACCAGTCCTCGGATCTGATTTGAGCTACATCCTGTTTGACAGTGAGCATTTTGAACTTCAGTGACATAACTGAGAGGTTTCGATGACGTAAGTCTAAGATCGGACGCAACCCCCCATCCTTCTTTGGAACTATGAAATACCGGTTGTAAAACCCGGATTCCCTGTCTAGAGGAGGGACCACCTCGATGGCCGCCTTCCTTATTAGGGTATTCACTTCTTGTTCCATCACCAGAGCCTGCTGGGGGCCGACTACTGTCGATGTAACCCCATTGAATGTCGGCGGTGGATGGCCGAACTGAATACGATAGCCTCTTTCTACCGTGTGCAGGACCCATTGAGATACATTTGGCAGTAGTTTTCACGCTGCTAACTGATGTACTAAGGGAATCAGTCCCTCGAGACTGACCTCTGGTGTAAGAGGCCCCCGAAGGGGCGGCGAGCGTCTCAGCTCCGCTACGCTCACGAGCGGAAATAACTGAGAGCAGTGCTCGCTGGAAGCGGCTGCACCCTGAAACTCTGGCAGGGTTGGCAGACCCACCTCCCGAGGGCACTGAGGTGAGACAGGCACCGTATAATGAGGTGGACACCGCTCTACCCCAGTAGGGGCCGCCCTCTGTAGTCGTGACTGAAATGCGTCATGACTTCTTGGCCGTGGACCTCCCAGCCTGACATCTTAGATTGGGATTAGGCTGAGAAGTCGTCGGCCCAGAGCTTTGCTCTGTCTGTACATGGAGAGGCAGCTCCCGCCCAGCAGTCCCTCCAGTACATCTAACTTCACATGTTCAATAACTGTCATTACATTCCTCAGAATTTAATGCAATCAAACAATCAGACAAGTAAACACGGTCTGGATTGTGATACAATTCACATTGAAGTGATATATTGAACTTCTTGAAGTTAGATAACGGTCATTAGATTCCTCAGAATCAAATGAAATTCAGCAATCAGACAAGTAAACACGGTCTAGATTGAGATAAAGTACACATTGAAGTGCTGACTTCTCAAAGTCATTATATTTCTTATAATTTTTAAACAATCAGACAAGTAAACACGGTCTAGATTGGGATAAAGTACACATTGAAGTGCTGACTTCTCAAAGTCATTATATTTCTTAGAATTTTTAAACAATCAGACAAGTAAACACGGTCTAGATTGTGACAAAGTACACATTGAAGTGATAGAACTAACTCCTACTTTTTTAAATGGAGTTTAAACAACCAGACAAGCGGTCGGGTATGGAAAATTCACATCAAAACTGAAAATGATGTAATACACGCGTTGCCTCGACAGCGCGCGAATAATTAGTCACACAAACAATATTAATCCCCTCGGAGACTTAAATAGCTGCTTGTATAATGTTGGGCATAACACTGTTTATTGTATATGCTTATGCAACTTTATGTTTGTGCAACTAAAAGCTCGCCGACGCCCTCCGTATCAATCTCCTCGGAGAAAGAAAGGTGGAGCGTCAAGCCCGATGCTCGGGGGGGAAGAACCGAAGCTCGGGCTTCCGAATCCCGGAATCAGGCAGATCTGATGGGTAAGGTAGGAGATAAGGACGTGCCCGTCTCCATTCCCTCCAACAGATCGATCTGCGAACCCAACGAATGCCGGCGCCGTTCCGCCTCGGCGAAAACGGGACCGGTATCGCGAGGAACGCTGGCGAAGGCTCTCTCCTCGAAGAGAGCCCTCCGGGATCGAAGCGTACACAACGGCCGGGCAGTCGGCTCCCTCGAGAGCCGACTCAGCGTGCTTCGATCCCAGGCAAACCACGCATAGACTGTTTGTATCCCCACTCGTGATGTACGTGAGCAGGGAGGAACAAACAATCCATAGCGCAATCTGGAATCGCCCTCCAATTGTCGTGTCTTTGCTTTGCTCTTAGGCATTATGTTGTTTATTGGGACAGACAACAATAAATAAGACTCACAAGACAGACTTTAGACATGCACACACAGAGCGCTTGCTGAAAGACGCGAAGCTGAAGTCAGCTGTGTGGCAGGTGCCTTTATAGCTTCCTGGTCGCTGCGTCACCCCGCCCGTGACGCCACGCTCTTCCATTGGACTGATTGCACACGATATTCAGAGTTGTTCTTGCCAAAGGCGTTCCCCAAAAGCGCTCGACGCAGCTCGAGTTCCCGAAGAGGAACATTGTATTTCATAAGGCATAAGCACCTTTCAGTTTGGCAAGATTTGAACTGAATACTGAATGAAACAGCTTTTTCTAATAGAGAGAAAAGCTTTTGAGCAGATTTGGGCTTGATTTCAATACATTTGAACAGAAGCACCATTTCAACATTACTGGACTCAGAAAGCTGTAAACTGACAATCTTGATCATTGAAGTCCTAACATAAGTTTTTGTGCATATAACTTCTAACACATTAAAAACTGTCTTACAGCATTGCAGAAAACATTGTAATTCATAAGGCATAAGCACCTTTCAGTTTGGCAAGATTTGCACTGAATACTGAATGAAACAGCTTACTCTAATAGAGAGAAAAGCTTTTGAGCAGATTTGGGCTTGATTTCACTACATTTGAACAGAAGCACTATTTCAACATTACTGGACTCAGAAAGCTGTAAACTGACAATCTTGATCATTGAAGTCCTAACATAAGTTTTTGTGCATATAACTTTTAACAAATTAAAAACTGTCTTACAGCATTGCAGAAAACATTGTATTTCATAAAGCATAAGCACCTTTCAGTTTGGCAAGATTTGCACTGAATACTGAATGAAACAGCTTTCTCTAATAGAGAGAAAAGCTTTTGAGCAGATTTGGGCTTGATTTCACTTCATTTGAACCGAAGCACTATTTCAACATTACTGGACTCAGAAAGCTGTAAACTGACAATCTTGATCATTGAAGTCCTAACATGAGTTTTTGTGCATATAACTTCTAACACATTAAAATGTGTCTTACAGCATTGCAGAAAACATTGTATTTCATAAAGCATAAGCACCTTTCAGTTTGGCAAGATTTGCACTGAATACTGAATGAAACAGCTTTCTCTAATAGAGAGAAAAGCTTTTGAGCAGATTTGGGCTTGATTTCACTAAATTTGAACAGAAGCACTATTTCAACATTACTGGACTCAGAAAGCTGTAAACTGACAATCTTGATCATTGAAGTCCTAACATAAGTTTTTGTGCATATAACTTCTAACACATTAAAAACTGTCTTACAGCATTGCATAAAACATTGTATTTCATAAAGCATAAGCACCTTTCAGTTTGGCAAGATTTGCACTGAATACTGAATGAAACAGCTTTCTCTAATAGAGAGAAAAGCTTTTGAGCAGATTTGAGCTTGATTTCACTACATTTGAACAGAAGCACTATTTCAACATTACTGGACTCAGAAACATGTAAACGGACAATCTTGATCATTGAAGTCCTAACATAAGTTTTTGTGCATATAACTTTTAACAAATTAAAAACTGTCTTACAGCATTGCAGAAAACATTGTATTTCATAAGGCATAAAAAACTTTCAGTTTGGCAAGATTTGCACTGAATACTGAATGAAACAGCTTTCTCTAATAGAGAGAAAAGCTTTTGAGCAGATTTGGGCTTGATTTCACTACATTTGAACAGAAGCACTATTTCAACATTACTGGACTCAGAAAGCTGTAAAACTGACAATCTTGATCATTGAAGTCCTAACATAAGTTTTTGTGCATATAACTTTTAACACATTAAAAACTGTCTTACAGCATTGCATAAAACATTGTATTTCATAAAGCATAAGCACCTTTCAGTTTGGCAAGATTTGCACTGAATACTGAATGAAACAGCTTTCTCTAATAGAGAGAAAAGCTTTTGAGCAGATTTGAGCTTGATTTCACTACATTTGAACAGAAGCACTATTTCAACATTACTGGACTCAGAAACATGTAAACGGACAATCTTGATCATTGAAGTCCTAACATAAGTTTTTGTGCATATAACTTTTAACAAATTAAAAACTGTCTTACAGCATTGCAGAAAACATTGTATTTCATAAGGCATAAAAAACTTTCAGTTTGGCAAGATTTGCACTGAATACTGAATGAAACAGCTTTCTCTAATAGAGAGAAAAGCTTTTGAGCAGATTTGGGCTTGATTTCACTACATTTGAACAGAAGCACTATTTCAACATTACTGGACTCAGAAAGCTGTAAAACTGACAATCTTGATCATTGAAGTCCTAACATGAGTTTTTGTGCATATAACTTCTGACACATTAAAAACGGTCTTACAGCATTGCAGAAAACATTGTATTTCATAAAGCATAAGCACCTTTCAGTTTGGCAAGATTTGCACTGAATACTGAATGAAACAGCTTTCTCTAATAGAGAGAAAAGCTTTTGAGCAGATTTGAGCTTGATTTCACTACATTTGAACAGGAGCACTATTTCAACATTACTGGACTCAGAAACATGTAAACGGACAATCTTGATCATTGAAGTCCTAACATAAGTTTTTGTGCATATAACTTCTAACACATTAAAAACTGTCTTACAGCATTGCAGAAAACATTGTATTTCATAAGGCATAAGCACCTTTCAGTTTGGCAAGATTTGAACTGAATACTGAATGAAACAGCTTTTTCTAATAGAGAGAAAAGCTTTTGAGCAGATTTGGGCTTGATTTCAATACATTTGAACAGAAGCACCATTTCAACATTACTGGACTCAGAAAGCTGTAAACTGACAATCTTGATCATTGAAGTCCTAACATAAGTTTTTGTGCATATAACTTCTAACACATTAAAAACTGTCTTACAGCATTGCAGAAAACATTGTATTTCATAAGGCATAAGCGCCTTTCAGTTTGGCAAGATTTGCACTGAATACTGAATGAAACAGCTTTCTCTAATAGAGAGAAAAGCTTTTGAGCAGATTTGGGCTTGATTTCACTACATTTGAACAGAAGCACGATTTCTACATTACTGGACTCAGAAAGCTGTAAACTGACAATCTTGATCATTGAAGTCCTAACATAAGTTCCTTTTCGGGAACTCGAGCTGCGTCGATAACGCTTTGGGGAACGTCCCTGACGAGACCGGCTCTGAACATCGTGTGCAATCTGTCCAATGGACGGGCGTGACGTCACGGGCAGGGTGACGTAGCGACCAGGAAGCTATATAAGCACGTGCCGTGCAGCTGGCTTCAGCTTCGCTCTGTCAGCAAGCGCTCTGTGTGTGCATGTCAAAAGTCTGTCCCGTTGGTCCTATTTATTGTTGTCTGTCCCTAGCCATTAAAAGATCGCTAAAACAGCTCAATATGCCAAAAGTAAAAGCATAGACCAACATATTAAGGGCGATTCCAAGCCACGTTATAGATTGTGTGTTCCTCCCTGCCCTCGCTACATTACGAGTGGGGATACACACAGTTTGTGCGTGGCTTGCCTGGGATCGAAGCACGCTGAGTCAGCTCTCGAGGGGGCCGACTGCCCGCATTGTAAACGATAGTGCCAATGCGGACGCTTCGATCCCGGAGGGCTCTCTTCGAGAAGTGAGCCTTCGCCAGCGTTCCTCGCGATGCCGGTTCCGCTTTCGCCGAGGCGGAGCCGCGCCGGCATTCGTTGGGTTCGCGGATAGATCTGCTGGAAGGAATGGAGACGGGCAGGTCCTTATCTCCTACCTTATCCACCAGATCTGCCTGATTCCGGGATTCGGAAGCCCGAGCTTCGGTTCTTCCCCCCCGAGCATCGGGCTTGACGCTCTGCCTTTCTTTCTCCGAGGAGATTGACACGGAGGGCGTTGGCGAGCTTGTAGTTGCACAAACATAAAGTTGCATAAGCACAGTATAAAACAAACAGTGTTATGCCTTATACGGGTAGTGTTAATGAGCACCTATTTAATCTCTGAGGGGATTAATATTGACATTGAGAAGTCAATATATCACTACAATGTGTACTTTATCACAATCTAGACCGTGTTTACTTGTCTGATTGTTGAATTGCATTAGATTCTGAGGAATCTAATGACCATTATCTAACTTAAAGGAGGTCAATATATCACTTCTATGTGAATTTTATCTCAATCCAGACCGTGTCTACTTGTCTGATTGTTTGATTGCATTAAATTCTGAGGAATATAATGACAATTTATTTGACTCATGAAGTTAGATGTACTGGAGGGACTGCTGGGCAGGAGCAGCCCCCTCCGCGTACAAACAGAGTGTTGCCGCCCGTGTTCCCCGCTTAAGGAACGGGATCAGAGGCTGAAGCAACGCTCCGGGCCAGTGACTTCCCAGCCTAGTCTGAAAGAGCAGACTGGGAGTTCAACGGCCAAAAAGTCATGACGCATTTCGGTCACGACTACAGAGGGCGGCCCCTACTGGGGCAGAGCGGTGTCCACCTCATCACACGGTGCCCGTCTCACCTCAGTGCCCTCGGGAGGTGGGTCTGCCAACCCTGCAAGAGTTTCAGGGTGCAGCGGCTTCCAGCGAGCATCGCTCTCAGTTATTTCCGCCCGTGAGCGCGTAGCGGAGCTGAGACGCTCGCCGCCCCTTCGGGGGCCTCTTACACCAGAGGTCAGTCTCGAGAGACTGATTCCCTTAGTACATCAGTTAGCAGCGTGAAAACTACTGCCAAATGTATCTCAATGGGTCCCGCTGACATTCGATGGGGTCACACCGACAGTAGTCGCCCCCCAGCAGGCTCTGGTGATGGAACAAGAAGTGAATACCCTATTAAGGAAGGCGGCCATCGAGGTGGTCCCCCCTCTAGACAGGGAATCCGGATTTTACAGCCGGTATTTCATAGTTCCAAGGAAGGATGGGGGAGGTTGCGTCCGATCTTAGACTTACGTCATCCAAACCTCTCAGTTGTGTCACTGAAGTTTAAAATGCTCACTGTCAAACAGGATGTAGCCCAAATCAGATCCGAGGACTGGTTTGTCGCAATAGATCTCAAAGACGCATACTTCCACAATTCCATCCTTCCACAACACAGGAAGTCTCTAAGGTTCGCTTTCGGGGGCAAAGCCTACCAATATCGAGTACTTCCCTTCGGCCTTGCACTCTCACCCCGCACGTTCACAAAATGTGTAGATGCGGCTCTGGTATCCCTCCGTATGCAGGGCATCCGCATTCTAAATTATATCGACGATTGCTTGATTCTAGCTCAATCAGAGCAGATGGCGGTTCGACATCGAGGTGTCGTTCTCGCCCATATGGGGGAGCTGGGTTTGAGACTGAATGCCAAGAAGAGTGTACTTTCTCCAGTTCAGAGAACCACCTATCTAGGCGTAGTATGGAATTCGACCACGATGCAGGCACGTATGTCTCCTGCTCGGATCGAGTCGATCCTCACATCAGTCAAGAGAGTCAAAGATGGCCAGTCACTCACTGTCAAGCAGTCTCAGAGACTGCTAGGGCTCATGGCAGCTGCGTCCAACGGGATACCTTTTGGCCTGCTGCACATGAGGCCCCTACAGTGGTGGCTCAAGACCAAGGGGTTTTCCCCGAGGGGAAATCCTTTCCGAACTATTCAGGTCACGCGGCGATGCCTTCGTGCCTTAGACATATGGAAGAAACCTTGGGTCTTGAATCAGGGCCCGGTGTTGGGAGCTCTTGGTCGCCGTGTAACGCTAGCGACAGACGTGTCCCTCACCGGTTAGGGTGCGGTCATGAGTGGCCACCCTGCCCGCGGTCTGTGGAGCGGTCGCCATCTGACATGGCATACCAGTTGTCTAAAGATGCTAGCTGTGCATCGAGCATTAAAATATTTCCTCCCAGACCTGAGAGGTCACCATGTGTTGGGGCGCACCGACAACACATTGGCGAACTCTTATATCAGTCACCAGAGAGATCGGCATCCATGCCCCTTGTACAAGCTGGAACATCAGATCCTTCTGTTGTCCCAGGACAAACTCCTCTTGTCCAGAGCAGTGTATATTCCTGGGAGATTGACTGTGGGAGCAGACGTACTGTCGAGACAGGGGCCGAGACCCGGGGGCTTCACCCCAAAGTGGTGAAGTAGATATGGAGAGTTTTCTTGGACCTCTTTGCGACTCAAGAGATATCGCAATGTCCCCTCTGTTTCTCTCTAGTTCATCCAGCTCCTCTGGGACTGGACGCTATGGTACAGACCTGGCCGAGGCTTCGTCTGTACGCTTTTCCCCCTATCGCTCTGCTCCCGGGAGTTCTGGCGAGAGTACGCCGGGACGGGGTCCGTCTGTTGTTATTAGCCCCGTTCTGGCCGAGCCCAGTATGGCTCGCAGATCTGATCTCTCTCCTCGACGGCTCTCCATGCGTGATTCCGATCAGAACAGATCTGCTCTCTCAGGCGTAGGGCAAATTATTCACCCTCGCCCGGAGTCGTCAAGCTGTGGGTGTGGCCCCTGAGGGGGCACAACTGTTAGCAGCTGGTCTCTCAACTGAGGTTGTTGAGACCCTCCTCCAATCCAGAGCTCCCTCTACGAGGAAACTGTACGCCCTGAAGTGGTCATTCTTTACTTCATGGTGCAGAGATCGCCACCTTGACCCTGTTAACTGCCCAGTTGGTACAGTTCTGGAGTTCTTACAAGCTAGGCTCTCTGCGGGGTTATCCCACTCCACCTTAAAGGTGTACGTGGCGGCCATAGCTGCTTTCCATGTCCCTTTCAATGATCAGTCAGTGGGTAGACACCCCCTAGTTACATGTTTCCTCCGAGGTGCACTGAGGCTAAGACCTCCAGTACGGTCCCGTATTCCCCCCTGGGATTTGGTTGTGGTTCTAGAGGCTCTTTGTAAAGCTCCATTCGAGCTAATACAAGATATCTCAGATAGACATCTGACACTGAAAACTGCCCTGCTACTGGCAATCACCTCGCTAAAACGAGTTGGAGATCTCCAGGCCCTTTCGGTGGCCCCTACTTATTTAGACTTTGCCCCTGGTATGGCCAAAGCATTCTTATACCCTCGAGCGGGTTATGTTCCAAAGGTTCCCTCTGTTACACCACAACCTGTCGTACTGCAGGCCTTTTGTCCTCCTCCCTTTCGGGAGCCAGACCAAGAGAAGCTAAACTGTGTGTGTCCAGTTCGAGGACTGGACGCATACGTCCACAGAGCTGCTGTGGAGAAAACCTGACCAATTGCTTGCTTGCTATGGTCCTCCTAAAAAGGGTTCCCCTGCCTCTAAGCAGACCCTTAGTCGTTGGATAGTCGAGGCTATCAACGACTCCTATGAGCCCTCTGGTCTTCCCCCTCCTTTGGGGGCCAAGGCTCACTCTACTCGGGGTATGGCGGCCTCCAAGGCCTTCTCAGCAGGTGTGTCCCTCTTGGACATCTGCAACGCTGCGGGGTGGTCCACGCCCTCTACATTTGTCAGATTCTACGATCTTGATATGCGAGCCGCTCCGGGCTCTTCTGTTCTCTCGCCTCAGCTGTGCTCTTCGGACACACACTAGGCAGGGATTTGGTAGTCTGGCAGCGTTGGCACTTCGTTCCCCAAAGCGTTATCGACGCAGCTCGAGTTCCCGAAAAGGAACGTCCCAAGGTTACGCATGTAACCCTAGTTCCTTGAGGGAACGAGACGCTGCGTCGCAGAGCCATACTCCCGGCACCCCTGCCGGCGCTTGCTTCCCTACTCGAAGCTGAAGCCAGCTGCACGGCACGTGCTTATATAGCTTCCTGGTCGCTACGTCACCCTGCCCGTGACGTCACGCCCGTCCATTGGACAGATTGCACACGATGTTCAGAGCCGGTCTCATCAGGGACGTTCCCCAAAGCGTTATCGACGCAGCGTCTCGTTCCCTCAAGGAACTAGGGTTACATGCGTAACCTTGGGACGTTTTTGTGCATATAACTTTTAACAAATTAAAAACTGTCTTACAGCATTGCAGAAAACATTGTATTTCATAAAGCATAAGCACCTTTCAGTTTGGCAAGATTTGCACTGAATACTGAATGAAACAGCTTTCTCTAATAGAGAGAAAAGCTTTTGAGCAGATTTGGGCTTGATTTCACTTCATTTGAACAGAAGCACTATTTCAACATTACTGGACTCAGAAAGCTGTAAACTGACAATCTTGATCATTGAAGTCCTAACAGAAGTTTTTGTGCATATAACTTCTAACAGATTAAAAACTGTCTTACAGCATTGCAGAAAACATTGTATTTCATAAAGCATAAGAACCTTTCAGTTTTGCAAGATTTGCACTGAATACTGAATGAAACAGCTTTCTCTAATAGAGAGAAAAGCTTTTGAGCAGATTTGGGCTTGATTTCACTTCATTTGAACAGAAGTACTATTTCAACATTACTGGACTCAGAAAGCTGTAAACTGACAATCTTGATCATTGAAGTCCTAACATGAGTTTTTGTGCATATAACTTCTAACACATTAAAAACTATCTTACAGCATTGCAGAAAACATTGTATTTCATAAAGCATAAGCACCTTTCAGTTTGGCAAGATTTGCACTGAATACTGAATGAAACAGCTTTCTCTAATAGAGAGAAAAGCTTTTGAGCAGATTTGGGCTTGATTTCACTACATTTGAACAGAAGCACTATTTCAATATTACTGGACTCAGAAACATGTAAACGGACAATCTTGATCATTGAAGTCCTAACATAAGTTTTTGTGCATATAACTTCTAACACATTAAAAACTGTCTTACAGCATTGCAGAAAACATTGTATTTCATAAGGCATAAGAATCTTTCAGTTTGGCAAGATTTGCACTGAATACTGAATGAAACAGCTTTCTCTAATACAGAGAAAAGCTTTTGAGCAGTTTTGGGCTTGATTTCACTTCATTTGAACAGAAGCACTATTTCAACATTACTGGACTCAGAAACATGTAAACGGACAATCTTGATCATTGAAGTCCTAACATAAGTTTTTGTGCATATAACTTCTAACACATTAAAAACTGTCTTACAGCATTGCAGAAAACATTGTATTTCATAAGGCATAAGAATCTTTCAGTTTGGCAAGATTTGCACTGAATACTGAATGAAACAGCTTTCTCTAATAGAGAGAAAAGCTTTTGAGCAGATTTGGGCTTGATTTCACTTAATTTGAACAGAAGCACTATTTCAACATTACTGGACTCAGAAAGCTGTAAACTGACAATCTTGATCATTGAAGTCCTAACATAAGTTTTTGTGCATATAACTTCTAACACATTAAAAACTGTCTTACAGCATTGCAGAAAACATTGTATTTCATAAGGCATAAGAATCTTTCAGTTTGGCAAGATTTGCACTGAATACTGAATGAAACAGCTTTCTCTAATAGAGAGAAAAGCTTTTGAGCAGATTTGGGCTTGATTTCAATACATTTGAACAGAAGCACCATTTCAACATTACTGGACTCAGAAAGCTGTAAACTGACAATCTTGATCATTGAAGTCCTAACATAAGTTTTTGTGCATATAACTTCTAACACATTAAAAACTGTCTTACAGCATTGCAGGAAACATTGTATTTCATAAGGCATAAGCACCTTTCAGTTTGGCAAGATTTGCACTGAATACTGAATAAGA
This sequence comes from Carassius gibelio, assembly GCF_023724105.1. Classification (NCBI taxonomy): domain Eukaryota; kingdom Metazoa; phylum Chordata; class Actinopteri; order Cypriniformes; family Cyprinidae; genus Carassius; species Carassius gibelio. The sequence continues at coordinate 1,749,054 of NC_068412.1, read as the reverse complement.
CAGCTTACTCTAATAGAGAGAAAAGCTTTTGAGCAGATTTGGGCTTGATTTCACTACATTTGAACAGAAGCACTATTTCAACATTACTGGACTCAGAAAGCTGTAAACTGACAATCTTGATCATTGAAGTCCTAACATAAGTTTTTGTGCATATAACTTTTAACAAATTAAAAACTGTCTTACAGCATTGCAGAAAACATTGTATTTCATAAAGCATAAGCACCTTTCAGTTTGGCAAGATTTGCACTGAATACTGAATGAAACAGCTTTCTCTAATAGAGAGAAAAGCTTTTGAGCAGATTTGGGCTTGATTTCACTTCATTTGAACAGAAGTACTATTTCAACATTACTGGACTCAGAAAGCTGTAAACTGACAATCTTGATCATTGAAGTCCTAACAGAAGTTTTTGTGCATATAACTTCTAACAGATTAAAAACTGTCTTACAGCATTGCAGAAAACATTGTATTTCATAAAGCATAAGCACCTTTCAGTTTGGCAAGATTTGCACTGAATACTGAATGAAACAGCTTTCTCTAATAGAGAGAAAAGCTTTTGAGCAGACTTGGGCTTGATTTCACCACATTTGAACAGAAGCACCATTTCAACATTACTGGACTCAGAAAGCTGTAAATTGACAATCTTGATCATTGAAGTCCTAACATAAGTTTTTGTGCATATAACTTCTAACACATTAAAAACTGTCTTACAGCATTGCAGAAAACATTGTATTTCATAAGGCATAAGCACCTTTCAGTTTGGCAAGATTTGCACTGAATACTGAATGAAACAGCTTTCTCTAATAGAGAGAAAAGCTTTTGTGCAGATTTGGGCTTGATTTCACTACATTTGAACAGAAGCACCATTTCAACATTACTGGACTCAGAAAGCTGTAAATTGACAATCTTGATCATTGTAGTCCTAACATAAGTTTTTGTGCATATAACTTCTAACAGATTAAAAACTGTCTTACAGCATTGCAGAAAACATTGTATTTCATAAAGCATAAGCACCTTTCAGTTTGGCAAGATTTGCACTGAATACTGAATGAAACAGCTTTCTCTAATAGAGAGAAAAGCTTTTGAGCAGATTTGGGCTTGATTTCACTTCATTTTAACAGAAGTACTATTTCAACATTACTGGACTCAGAAAGCTGTAAACTGACAATCTTGATCATTGAAGTCCTAACAGAAGTTTTTGTGCATATAACTTCTAACAGATTAAAAACTGTCTTACAGCATTGCAGAAAACATTGTATTTCATAAAGCATAAGCACCTTTCAGTTTGGCAAGATTTGCACTGAATACTGAATGAAACAGCTTTCTCTAATAGAGAGAAAAGCTTTTGAGCAGACTTGGGCTTGATTTCACTACATTTGAACAGAAGCACTATTTCAACATTACTGGACTCAGAAACATGGAAACGGACAATCTTGATCATTGAAGTCCTAACATAAGTTTTTGTGCATATAACTTCTAACACATTAAAAACTGTCTTACAGCATTGCAGAAAACATTGTATTTCATAAAGCATAAGCACCTTTCAGTTTGGCAAGATTTGCACTGAATACTGAATGAAACAGCTTTCTCTAATAGAGAGAAAAGCTTTTGAGCAGATTTGGGCTTGATTTCACTTCATTTGAACAGAAGCACTATTTCAACATTACTGGACTCAGAAAGCTGTAAACTGACAATCTTGATCATTGAAGTCCTAACAGAAGTTTTTGTGCATATAACTTCTAACAGATTAAAAACTGTCTTACAGCATTGCAGAAAACATTGTATTTCATAAAGCATAAGAACCTTTCAGTTTTGCAAGATTTGCACTGAATACTGAATGAAACAGCTTTCTCTAATAGAGAGAAAAGCTTTTGAGCAGATTTGGGCTTGATTTCACTTCATTTGAACAGAAGTACTATTTCAACATTACTGGACTCAGAAAGCTGTAAACTGACAATCTTGATCATTGAAGTCCTAACATGAGTTTTTGTGCATATAACTTCTAACACATTAAAAACTATCTTACAGCATTGCAGAAAACATTGTATTTCATAAAGCATAAGCACCTTTCAGTTTGGCAAGATTTGCACTGAATACTGAATGAAACAGCTTTCTCTAATAGAGAGAAAAGCTTTTGAGCAGATTTGGGCTTGATTTCACTACATTTGAACAGAAGCACTATTTCAATATTACTGGACTCAGAAACATGTAAACGGACAATCTTGATCATTGAAGTCCTAACATAAGTTTTTGTGCATATAACTTCTAACACATTAAAAACTGTCTTACAGCATTGCAGAAAACATTGTATTTCATAAGGCATAAGAATCTTTCAGTTTGGCAAGATTTGCACTGAATACTGAATGAAACAGCTTTCTCTAATACAGAGAAAAGCTTTTGAGCAGTTTTGGGCTTGATTTCACTTCATTTGAACAGAAGCACTATTTCAACATTACTGGACTCAGAAACATGTAAACGGACAATCTTGATCATTGAAGTCCTAACATAAGTTTTTGTGCATATAACTTCTAACACATTAAAAACTGTCTTACAGCATTGCAGAAAACATTGTATTTCATAAGGCATAAGAATCTTTCAGTTTGGCAAGATTTGCACTGAATACTGAATGAAACAGCTTTCTCTAATAGAGAGAAAAGCTTTTGAGCAGATTTGGGCTTGATTTCACTTAATTTGAACAGAAGCACTATTTCAACATTACTGGACTCAGAAAGCTGTAAACTGACAATCTTGATCATTGAAGTCCTAACATAAGTTTTTGTGCATATAACTTCTAACACATTAAAAACTGTCTTACAGCATTGCAGAAAACATTGTATTTCATAAGGCATAAGAATCTTTCAGTTTGGCAAGATTTGCACTGAATACTGAATGAAACAGCTTTCTCTAATAGAGAGAAAAGCTTTTGAGCAGATTTGGGCTTGATTTCAATACATTTGAACAGAAGCACCATTTCAACATTACTGGACTCAGAAAGCTGTAAACTGACAATCTTGATCATTGAAGTCCTAACATAAGTTTTTGTGCATATAACTTCTAACACATTAAAAACTGTCTTACAGCATTGCAGGAAACATTGTATTTCATAAGGCATAAGCACCTTTCAGTTTGGCAAGATTTGCACTGAATACTGAATAAGACAGCTTACTCTAATAGAGAGAAAAGCTTTTGAGCAGATTTGGGCTTGATTTCACTACATTTGAACAGAAGCACTATTTCAACATTACTGGACTCAGAAAGCTGTAAACTGACAATCTTGATCATTGAAGTCCTAACATAAGTTTTTGTGCATATAACTTTTAACAAATTAAAAACTGTCTTACAGCATTGCAGAAAACATTGTATTTCATAAAGCATAAGCACCTTTCAGTTTGGCAAGATTTGCACTGAATACTGAATGAAACAGCTTTCTCTAATAGAGAGAAAAGCTTTTGAGCAGATTTGGGCTTGATTTCACTTCATTTGAACAGAAGTACTATTTCAACATTACTGGACTCAGAAAGCTGTAAACTGACAATCTTGATCATTGAAGTCCTAACAGAAGTTTTTGTGCATATAACTTCTAACAGATTAAAAACTGTCTTACAGCATTGCAGAAAACATTGTATTTCATAAAGCATAAGCACCTTTCAGTTTGGCAAGATTTGCACTGAATACTGAATGAAACAGCTTTCTCTAATAGAGAGAAAAGCTTTTGAGCAGACTTGGGCTTGATTTCACCACATTTGAACAGAAGCACCATTTCAACATTACTGGACTCAGAAAGCTGTAAATTGACAATCTTGATCATTGAAGTCCTAACATAAGTTTTTGTGCATATAACTTCTAACACATTAAAAACTGTCTTACAGCATTGCAGAAAACATTGTATTTCATAAGGCATAAGCACCTTTCAGTTTGGCAAGATTTGCACTGAATACTGAATGAAACAGCTTTCTCTAATAGAGAGAAAAGCTTTTGTGCAGATTTGGGCTTGATTTCACTACATTTGAACAGAAGCACCATTTCAACATTACTGGACTCAGAAAGCTGTAAATTGACAATCTTGATCATTGTAGTCCTAACATAAGTTTTTGTGCATATAACTTCTAACAGATTAAAAACTGTCTTACAGCATTGCAGAAAACATTGTATTTCATAAAGCATAAGCACCTTTCAGTTTGGCAAGATTTGCACTGAATACTGAATGAAACAGCTTTCTCTAATAGAGAGAAAAGCTTTTGAGCAGATTTGGGCTTGATTTCACTTCATTTGAACAGAAGTACTATTTCAACATTACTGGACTCAGAAAGCTGTAAACTGACAATCTTGATCATTGAAGTCCTAACAGAAGTTTTTGTGCATATAACTTCTAACAGATTAAAAACTGTCTTACAGCATTGCAGAAAACATTGTATTTCATAAAGCATAAGCACCTTTCAGTTTGGCAAGATTTGCACTGAATACTGAATGAAACAGCTTTCTCTAATAGAGAGAAAAGCTTTTGAGCAGACTTGGGCTTGATTTCACTACATTTGAACAGAAGCACTATTTCAACATTACTGGACTCAGAAACATGGAAACGGACAATCTTGATCATTGAAGTCCTAACATAAGTTTTTGTGCATATAACTTCTAACACATTAAAAACTGTCTTACAGCATTGCAGAAAACATTGTATTTCATAAGGCATAAGCACCTTTCAGTTTGGCAAGATTTGAACTGAATACTGAATGAAACAGCTTTTTCTAATAGAGAGAAAAGCTTTTGAGCAGATTTGGGCTTGATTTCAATACATTTGAACAGAAGCACCATTTCAACATTACTGGACTCAGAAAGCTGTAAACTGACAATCTTGATCATTGAAGTCCTAACATAAGTTTTTGTGCATATAACTTCTAACACATTAAAAACTGTCTTACAGCATTGCAGAAAATATTGTATTTCATAAAGCATAAGCACCTTTCAGTTTGGCAAGATTTCCACTGAATACTGAATGAAACAGCTATCTCTAATAGAGAGAAAAGCTTTTGAGCAGATTTGGGCTTGATTTCACTACATTTGAACAGAAGCACTATTTCAACATTACTGGACTCAGAAAGCTGTAAACTGACAATCTTGATCATTGAAGTCCTAACATAAGTTTTTGTGCATATAACTTCTAACTCATTAAAAACTGTCTTACAGCATTGCAGAAAACATTGTATTTCATAAGGCATAAGCATCTATCAGTTTGGCAAGATTTGCACTTAATACTGAATGAAACCGCTTACTCTGATAGAGAGAAAAGCTTTTGAGCAGATTTGGGCTTGATTTCACTTCATTTGAACAGCAGCACTATTTCAACATTACTGGACTCAGAAAGCTGTAAACTGACAATCTTGATCATTGAAGTCCTAACATAAGTTTTTGTGCATATAACTTCTAACACATTAAAAACTGTCTTACAGCATTGCAGAAAACATTGTATTGCATAAGGCATAAGCATCTATCAGTTTGGCAAGATTTGCACTTAATACTGAATGAAACAGCTTACTCTGATAGAGAGAAAAGCTTTTGAGCAGATTTGGGCTTGGTTTCACTTCATTTGAACAGAATCACTATTTCAACATTACTGGACTCAGAAAGCTGTAAACTGACAATCTTGATCATTGAAGTCCTAACATTAGATTTTGTGCATATAACTTCTAACACATTAAAAACAGTCTTACAGCATTGCAGAAAACATTGTATTTCATAAGGCATAAACATCTATCAGTTTGGCAAGGTTTGCACTGAATACTGAATGAAACAGCTTTCTCTAATAGAGAGAAAAGCTTTTGAGCAGATTTGGTCTTGATTTCACTTCATTTGAACAGAATCACTATTTCAACATTACTGGACTCAGAAAGCTGTAAACTGACAATCTTGATCATTGAAGTCCTAACATAAGTTTTTGTGCATATAACTTCTAACACATTAAAAACTGTCTTACAGCATTTGCAGAAAACATTGTATTTCATAAGGCATAAACATCTTTCAGTTTGGCAAGATTTGCACTGAATACTGAATGAAACAGCTTTCTCTATTAGAGAGAAAAGCTTTTGAGCAGATTTGGGCTTGATTTCACTTCATTTGAACAGAATCACTATTTCAACATAACTGGACTCAGAAAGCTGTAAACTGACAATCTTGATCATTGAAGTCCTAACATAAGTTTTTGTGCATATAACTTCTAACACATTAAAAACTGTCTTACAGCATTGCAGAAAACATTGTATTTCATAAGGCATAAACATCTTTCAGTTTGGCAAGATTTGCACTGAATACTGAATGAAACAGCTCTCTCTAATAGAGAGAAAAGCTTTTGAGCAGATTTGGGCTTGGTTTCACTTCATTTGAACAGAATCACTATTTCAACATTACTGGACTCAGAAAGCTGTAAACTGACAATCTTGATCATTGAAGTCCTAACATTAGTTTTTGTGCATATAACTTCTAACACATTAAAAACTGTCTTACAGCATTGCAGAAAACATTGTATTTCATAAGGCATAAGCATCTATCAGTTTGGCAAGATTTGCACTGAATACTGAATGAAACAGCTTACTCTGATAGAGAGAAAAGCTTTTGAGCAGATTTGGGCTTGATTTCACTTCATTTGAACAGCAGCACTATTTCAACATTACTGGACTCAGAAAGCTGTAAATTGACAATCTTGATCATTGAAGTCCTAACATAAGTTTTTGTGCATATAACTTCTAACACATTAAAAACTGTCTTACAGCATTGCAGAAAACATTGTATTTCATAAGGCATAAGCACCTTTCAGTTTGGCAAGATTTGCACTGAATACTGAATGAAACAGCTTTCTCTAATAGAGAGAAAAGCTTTTGAGCAGATTTGGGCTTGATTTCACTACATTTGAACAGAAGCACCATTTCAACATTACTGGACTCAGAAAGCTGTAAAAAGCTGGGGGAAGTCGTGGCCTAATGGTTAGAGGGTTGGACTCTCAATCGAAGGGTTGTGGGTTCTAGTCTCGGGCCGGACGGAATTGTGGGTGGGGGGAGTGCATGTACAGTTCTCTCTCCACCTTCAATACCACGACTTAGGTGCCCTTGAGCAAGGCATCGAACCCCCAACTGCTCCCCGGGCGCCGCAGCATAAATGGCTGCCCACTGCTCCGGGTGTGTGCTCACAGTGTGTGTGTGTGTGTGTGTGTGTGTGTTCACTGCTCTGTGTGTGTGCATTTCGGATGGGTTAAATGCAGAGCACAAATTCTGAGTATGGGTCACCATACTTGGCTGAATGTCACTTCACTAAATTGACAATCTTGATCATTGAAGTCCTAACATAAGTTTTTGTGCATATAACTTCTAACACATTAAAAACTGTCTTACAGCATTGCAGAAAATATTGTATTTCATAAAGCATAAGCACCTTTCAGTTTGGCAAGATTTCCACTGAATACTGAATGAAACAGCTATCTCTAATAGAGAGAAAAGCTTTTGAGCAGATTTGGGCTTGATTTCACTACATTTGAACAGAAGCACTATTTCAACATTACTGGACTCAGAAAGCTGTAAACTGACAATCTTGATCATTGAAGTCCTAACATAAGTTTTTGTGCATATAACTTCTAACACATTAAAAACTGTCTTACAGCATTGCAGAAAACATTGTATTGCATAAGGCATAAGCATCTATCAGTTTGGCAAGATTTGCACTTAATACTGAATGAAACAGCTTACTCTGATAGAGAGAAAAGCTTTTGAGCAGATTTGGGCTTGGTTTCACTTCATTTGAACAGAATCACTATTTCAACATTACTGGACTCAGAAAGCTGTAAACTGACAATCTTGATCATTGAAGTCCTAACATTATTTTTTGTGCATATAACTTCTAACACATTAAAAACTGTCTTACAGCATTGCAGAAAACATTGTATTTATAAGGCATACGCATCTATCAGTTTGGCAAGGTTTGCACTGAATACTGAATGAAACAGCTTTCTCTAATAGAGAGAAAAGCTTTTGAGCAGATTTGGGCTTGATTTCACTTCATTTGAACAGAATCACTATTTCAACATTACTGGACTCAGAAAGCTGTAAACTGACAATCTTGATCATTGAAGTCCTAACATAAGTTTTTGTGCATATAACTTCTAACACATTAAAAACTGTTTTACAGCATTGCAGAAAACATTGTATTTCATAAGTCATAAACATCTTTCAGTTTGGCAAGATTTGCACTGAATACTGAATGAAACAGCTCTCTCTAATAGAGAGAAAAGCTTTTGAGCAGATTTGGGCTTGGTTTCACTTCATTTGAACAGAATCACTATTTCAACATTACTGGACTCAGAAAGCTGTAAACTGACAATCTTGATCATTGAAGTCCTAACATTAGTTTTTGTGCATATAACTTCTAACACATTAAAAACAGTCTTACAGCATTGCAGAAAACATTGTATTTCATAAGGCATAAACATCTATCAGTTTGGCAAGGTTTGCACTGAATACTGAATGAAACAGCTTTCTCTATTAGAGAGAAAAGCTTTTGAGCAGATTTGGGCTTGATTTCACTTCATTTGAACAGAATCACTATTTCAACATTACTGGACTCAGAAAGCTGTAAACTGACAATCTTGATCATTGAAGTCCTAACATAAGTTTTTGTGCATATAACTTCTAACACATTAAAAACTGTTTTACAGCATTGCAGAAAACATTGTATTTCATAAGTCATAAACATCTTTCAGTTTGGCAAGATTTGCACTGAATACTGAATGAAACAGCTCTCTCTAATAGAGAGAAAAGCTTTTGAGCAGATTTGGGCTTGGTTTCACTTCATTTGAACAGAATCACTATTTCAACATTACTGGACTCAGAAAGCTGTAAACTGACAATCTTGATCATTGAAGTCCTAACATTAGTTTTTGTGCATATAACTTCTAACACATTAAAAACTGTCTTACAGCATTGCAGAAAACATTGTATTTCATAAGGCATAAGCATCTATCAGTTTGGCAAGATTTGCACTTAATACTGAATGAAACCGCTTACTCTGATAGAGAGAAAAGCTTTTGAGCAGATTTGGGCTTGATTTCACTTCATTTGAACAGAATCACTATTTCAACATTACTGGACTCAGAAAGCTGTAAACTGACAATCTTGATCATTGAAGTCCTAACATAAGTTTTTGTGCATATAACTTCTAACACATTAAAAACTGTTTTACAGCATTGCAGAAAACATTGTATTTCATAAGTCATAAACATCTTTCAGTTTGGCAAGATTTGCACTGAATACTGAATGAAACAGCTCTCTCTAATAGAGAGAAAAGCTTTTGAGCAGATTTGGGCTTGGTTTCACTTCATTTGAACAGAATCACTATTTCAACATTACTGGACTCAGAAAGCTGTAAACTGACAATCTTGATCATTGAAGTCCTAACATTAGTTTTTGTGCATATAACTTCTAACACATTAAAAACTGTCTTACAGCATTGCAGAAAACATTGTATTTCATAAGGCATAAGCATCTATCAGTTTGGCAAGATTTGCACTTAATACTGAATGAAACCGCTTACTCTGATAGAGAGAAAAGCTTTTGAGCAGATTTGGGCTTGATTTCACTTCATTTGAACAGCAGCACTATTTCAACATTACTGGACTCAGAAAGCTGTAAACTGACAATCTTGATCATTGAAGTCCTAACATAAGTTTTTGTGCATATAACTTCTAACACATTAAAAACTGTCTTACAGCATTGCAGAAAACATTGTATTGCATAAGGCATAAGCATCTATCAGTTTGGCAAGATTTGCACTGAATACTGAATGAAACAGCTTACTCTGATAGAGAGAAAAGCTTTTGAGCAGATTTGGGCTTGATTTCACTTCATTTGAACAGCAGCACTATTTCAACATTACTGGACTCAGAAAGCTGTAAATTGACAATCTTGATCATTGAAGTCCTAACATTAGTTTTTGTGCATATAACTTCTAACACATTAAAAACTGTCTTACAGCATTGCAGAAAACATTGTATTTCATAAGGCATAAGCATCTATCAGTTTGGCAAGATTTGCACTTAATACTGAATGAAACAGCTTACTCTGATAGAGAGAAAAGCTTTTGAGCAGATTTGGGCTTGATTTCACTTCATTTGAACAGCAGCACTATTTCAACATTACTGGACTCAGAAAGCTGTAAACTGACAATCTTGATCATTGAAGTCCTAACATAAGTTTTTGTGCATATAACTTCTAACACATTAAAAACTGTCTTACAGCATTGCAGAAAACATTGTATTGCATAAGGCATAAGCATCTATCAGTTTGGCAAGATTTGCACTTAATACTGAATGAAACAGCTTACTCTGATAGAGAGAAAAGCTTTTGAGCAGATTGGGGCTTGGTTTCACTTCATTTGAACAGAATCACTATTTCAACATTACTGGACTCAGAAAGCTGTAAACTGACAATCTTGATCATTGAAGTCCTAACATTAGTTTTTGTGCATATAACTTCTAACACATTAAAAACTGTCTTACAGCATTGCAGAAAACATTGTATTTCATAAGGCATAAGCATCTATCAGTTTGGCAAGGTTTGCACTGAATACTGAATGAAACAGCTTTCTCTAATAGAGAGAAAAGCTTTTGAGCAGATTTGGGCTTGATTTCACTTCATTTGAACAGCAGCACTATTTCAACATTACTGGACTCAGAAAGCTGTAAACTGACAATCTTGATCATTGAAGTCCTAACATTAGTTTTTGTGTATATAACTTCTAACACATTAAAAACTGTCTTACAGCATTGCAGAAAACATTGTATTTCATAAGGCATAAACATCTTTCAGTTTGGCAAGATTTGCTCTGAATACTGAATGAAACAGCTCTCTCTAATAGAGAGAAAAGCTTTTGAGCAGATTTGGGCTTGGTTTCACTTCATTTGAACAGAATCACTATTTCAACATTACTGGACTCAGAAAGCTGTAAACTGACAATCTTGATCATTGAAGTCCTAACATTAGTTTTTGTGCATATAACTTCTAACACATTAAAAACTGTCTTACAGCATTGCAGAAAACATTGTATTTCATAAGGCATAAGCATCTATCAGTTTGGCAAGATTTGCACTTAATACTGAATGAAACAGCTTACTCTGATAGAGAGAAAAGCTTTTGAGCAGATTTGGGCTTGATTTCACTTCATTTGAACAGCAGCACTATTTCAACATTACTGGACTCAGAAAGCTGTAAACTGACAATCTTGATCATTGAAGTCCTAACATTAGTTTTTGTGCATATAACTTCTAACACATTAAAAACTGTCTTACAGCATTGCAGAAAACATTGTATTTCATAAGGCATAAGCATCTATCAGTTTGGCAAGATTTGCACTTAATACTGAATGAAACAGCTTACTCTGATAGAGAGAAAAGCTTTTGAGCAGATTTGGGCTTGGTTTCACTTCATTTGAACAGAATCACTATTTCAACATTACTGGACTCAGAAAGCTGTAAACTGACAATCTTGATCATTGAAGTCCTAACATTAGTTTTTGTGCATATAACTTCTAACACATTAAAAACTGTCTTACAGCATTGCAGAAAACATTGTATTTCATAAGGCATAAGCATCTATCAGTTTGGCAAGATTTGCACTTAATACTGAATGAAACAGCTTACTCTGATAGAGAGAAAAGCTTTTGAGCAGATTTGGGCTTGATTTCACTTCATTTGAACAGAATCACTATTTCAACATTACTGGACTCAGAAAGCTGTAAACTGACAATCTTGATCATTGAAGTCCTAACATTAGTTTTTGTGCATATAACTTCTAACACATTAAAAACTGTCTTACAGCATTGCAGAAAACATTGTATTTCATAAGGCATAAGCATCTATCAGTTTGGCAAGATTTGCACTTAATACTGAATGAAACAGCTTACTCTGATAGAGAGAAAAGCTTTTGAGCAGATTTGGGCTTGATTTCACTTCATTTGAACAGCAGCACTATTTCAACATTACTGGACTCAGAAAGCGGTAAACTGACAATCTTGATCATTGAAGTCCTAACATAAGTTTTTGTGCATATAACTTCTAACACATTAAAAACTGTCTTACAGCATTGCAGAAAACATTGTATTTCATAAGGCATAAGCATCTATCAGTTTGGCAAGATTTGCACTTAATACTGAATGAAACAGCTTACTCTGATAGAGAGAAAAGCTTTTGAGCAGATTTGGGCTTGATTTCACTTCATTTGAACAGCAGCACTATTTCAACATTACTGGACTCAGAAAGCTGTAAACTGACAATCTTGATCATTGAAGTCCTAACATAAGTTTTTGTGCATATAACTTCTAACACATTAAAAACTGTCTTACAGCATTGCAGAAAACATTGTATTGCATAAGGCATAAGCATCTATCAGTTTGGCAAGATTTGCACTTAATACTGAATGAAACAGCTTACTCTGATAGAGAGAAAAGCTTTTGAGCAGATCGGGGCTTGGTTTCACTTCATTTGAACAGAATCACTATTTCAACGTTACTGACTAAGAAAGCTGTAAACTGACAATCTTGATCATTGAAGTCCTAACATTAGTTTTTGTGCATATAACTTCTAACACATTAAAAACTGTCTTACAGCATTGCAGAAAACATTGTATTTCATAAGGCATAAGCATCTATCAGTTTGGCAAGGTTTGCACTGAATACTGAATGAAACAGCTTTCTCTGATAGAGAGAAAAGCTTTTGAGCAGATTTGGGCTTGATTTCACTTCATTTGAACAGCAGCACTATTTCAACATTACTGGACTCAGAAAGCTGTAAACTGACAATCTTGATCATTGAAGTCCTAAACATAAGTTTTTGTGCCTATAACTTCTAACACATTAAAAACTGTCTTACAGCATTGCAGAAAAACATTGTATTGCATAAGGCATAAGCATCTATCAGTTTGGCAAGATTTGCACTTAATACTGAATGAAACAGCTTACTCTGATAGAGAGAAAAGCTTTTGAGCAGATCGGGGCTTGGTTTCACTTCATTTGAACAGAATCACTATTTCAACATTACTGGACTCAGAAAGCTGTAAACTGACAATCTTGATCATTGAAGTCCTAACATTAGTTTTTGTGCATATAACTTCTAACACATTAAAAACTGTCTTACAGCATTGCAGAAAACATTGTATTTCATAAGGCATAAGCATCTATCAGTTTGGCAAGGTTTGCACTGAATACTGAATGAAACAGCTTTCTCTAATAGAGAGAAAAGCTTTTGAGCAGATTTGGGCTTGATTTCACTTCATTTGAACAGCAGCACTATTTCAACATTACTGGACTCAGAAAGCTGTAAACTGACAATCTTGATCATTGAAGTCCTAACATAAGTTTTTGTGCATATAACTTCTAACACATTAAAAACTGTCTTACAGCATTGCAGAAAACATTGTATTGCATAAGGCATAAGCATCTATCAGTTTGGCAAGATTTGCACTTAATACTGAATGAAACAGCTTACTCTGATAGAGAGAAAAGCTTTTGAGCAGATTTGGGCTTGGTTTCACTTCATTTGAACAGAATCACTATTTCAACATTACTGGACTCAGAAAGCTGTAAACTGACAATCTTGATCATTGAAGTCCTAACATAAGTTTTTGTGCATATAACTTCTAACACATTAAAAACTGTCTTACAGCATTGCAGAAAACATTGTATTGCATAAGGCATAAGCATCTATCAGTTTGGCAAGATTTGCACTTAATACTGAATGAAACAGCTTACTCTGATAGAGAGAAAAGCTTTTGAGCAGATTTGGGCTTGATTTCACTTCATTTGAACAGAATCACTATTTCAACATTACTGGACTCAGAAAGCTGTAAACTGACAATCTTGATCATTGAAGTCCTAACATTAGTTTTTGTGCATATAACTTCTAACACATTAAAAACTGTCTTACAGCATTGCAGAAAAACATTGTATTGCATAAGGCATAAGCATCTATCAGTTTGGCAAGATTTGCACTTAATACTGAATGAAACAGCTTACTCTGATAGAGAGAAAAGCTTTTGAGCAGATCGGGGCTTGGTTTCACTTCATTTGAACAGAATCACTATTTCAACATTACTGGACTCAGAAAGTTGTAAACTGACAATCTTGATCATTGAAGTCCTAACATTAGTTTTTGTGCATATAACTTCTAACACATTAAAAACTGTCTTACAGCATTGCAGAAAACATTGTATTGCATAAGGCATAAGCATCTATCAGTTTGGCAAGATTTGCACTTAATACTGAATGAAACAGCTTACTCTGATAGAGAGAAAAGCTTTTGAGCAGATCGGGGCTTGGTTTCACTTCATTTGAACAGAATCACTATTTCAACGTTACTGACTAAGAAAGCTGTAAACTGACAATCTTGATCATTGAAGTCCTAACATTAGTTTTTGTGCATATAACTTCTAACACATTAAAAACTGTCTTACAGCATTGCAGAAAACATTGTATTTCATAAGGCATAAGCATCTATCAGTTTGGCAAGGTTTGCACTGAATACTGAATGAAACAGCTTTCTCTGATAGAGAGAAAAGCTTTTGAGCAGATTTGGGCTTGATTTCACTTCATTTGAACAGCAGCACTATTTCAACATTACTGGACTCAGAAAGCTGTAAACTGACAATCTTGATCATTGAAGTCCTAACATAAGTTTTTGTGCATATAACTTCTAACACATTAAAAACTGTCTTACAGCATTGCAGAAAACATTGTATTGCATAAGGCATAAGCATCTATCAGTTTGGCAAGATTTGCACTTAATACTGAATGAAACAGCTTACTCTGATAGAGAGAAAAGCTTTTGAGCAGATTTGGGCTTGGTTTCACTTCATTTGAACAGAATCACTATTTCAACATTACTGGACTCAGAAAGCTGTAAACTGACAATCTTGATCATTGAAGTCCTAACATAAGTTTTTGTGCATATAACTTCTAACACATTAAAAACTGTCTTACAGCATTGCAGAAAACATTGTATTGCATAAGGCATAAGCATCTATCAGTTTGGCAAGATTTGCACTTAATACTGAATGAAACAGCTTACTCTGATAGAGAGAAAAGCTTTTGAGCAGATTTGGGCTTGATTTCACTTCATTTGAACAGAATCACTATTTCAACATTACTGGACTCAGAAAGCTGTAAACTGACAATCTTGATCATTGAAGTCCTAACATTAGTTTTTGTGCATATAACTTCTAACACATTAAAAACTGTCTTACAGCATTGCAGAAAAACATTGTATTGCATAAGGCATAAGCATCTATCAGTTTGGCAAGATTTGCACTTAATACTGAATGAAACAGCTTACTCTGATAGAGAGAAAAGCTTTTGAGCAGATCGGGGCTTGGTTTCACTTCATTTGAACAGAATCACTATTTCAACATTACTGGACTCAGAAAGTTGTAAACTGACAATCTTGATCATTGAAGTCCTAACATTAGTTTTTGTGCATATAACTTCTAACACATTAAAAACTGTCTTACAGCATTGCAGAAAACATTGTATTGCATAAGGCATAAGCATCTATCAGTTTGGCAAGATTTGCACTTAATACTGAATGAAACAGCTTACTCTGATAGAGAGAAAAGCTTTTGAGCAGATCGGGGCTTGGTTTCACTTCATTTGAACAGAATCACTATTTCAACGTTACTGACTAAGAAAGCTGTAAACTGACAATCTTGATCATTGAAGTCCTAACATTAGTTTTTGTGCATATAACTTCTAACACATTAAAAACTGTCTTACAGCATTGCAGAAAACATTGTATTTCATAAGGCATAAGCATCTATCAGTTTGGCAAGGTTTGCACTGAATACTGAATGAAACAGCTTTCTCTGATAGAGAGAAAAGCTTTTGAGCAGATTTGGGCTTGATTTCACTTCATTTGAACAGCAGCACTATTTCAACATTACTGGACTCAGAAAGCTGTAAACTGACAATCTTGATCATTGAAGTCCTAAACATAAGTTTTTGTGCCTATAACTTCTAACACATTAAAAACTGTCTTACAGCATTGCAGAAAAACATTGTATTGCATAAGGCATAAGCATCTATCAGTTTGGCAAGATTTGCACTTAATACTGAATGAAACAGCTTACTCTGATAGAGAGAAAATCTTTTGAGCAGATCGGGGCTTGGTTTCACTTCATTTGAACAGAATCACTATTTCAACATTACTGGACTCAGAAAGCTGTAAACTGACAATCTTGATCATTGAAGTCCTAACATTAGTTTTTGTGCATATAACTTCTAACACATTAAAAACTGTCTTACAGCATTGCAGAAAACATTGTATTTCATAAGGCATAAGCATCTATCAGTTTGGCAAGGTTTGCACTGAATACTGAATGAAACAGCTTTCTCTAATAGAGAGAAAAGCTTTTGAGCAGATTTGGGCTTGATTTCACTTCATTTGAACAGCAGCACTATTTCAACATTACTGGACTCAGAAAGCTGTAAACTGACAATCTTGATCATTGAAGTCCTAACATAAGTTTTTGTGCATATAACTTCTAACACATTAAAAACTGTCTTACAGCATTGCAGAAAACATTGTATTGCATAAGGCATAAGCATCTATCAGTTTGGCAAGATTTGCACTTAATACTGAATGAAACAGCTTACTCTGATAGAGAGAAAAGCTTTTGAGCAGATTTGGGCTTGGTTTCACTTCATTTGAACAGAATCACTATTTCAACATTACTGGACTCAGAAAGCTGTAAACTGACAATCTTGATCATTGAAGTCCTAACATAAGTTTTTGTGCATATAACTTCTAACACATTAAAAACTGTCTTACAGCATTGCAGAAAACATTGTATTGCATAAGGCATAAGCATCTATCAGTTTGGCAAGATTTGCACTTAATACTGAATGAAACAGCTTACTCTGATAGAGAGAAAAGCTTTTGAGCAGATTTGGGCTTGATTTCACTTCATTTGAACAGAATCACTATTTCAACATTACTGGACTCAGAAAGCTGTAAACTGACAATCTTGATCATTGAAGTCCTAACATTAGTTTTTGTGCATATAACTTCTAACACATTAAAAACTGTCTTACAGCATTGCAGAAAAACATTGTATTGCATAAGGCATAAGCATCTATCAGTTTGGCAAGATTTGCACTTAATACTGAATGAAACAGCTTACTCTGATAGAGAGAAAAGCTTTTGAGCAGATCGGGGCTTGGTTTCACTTCATTTGAACAGAATCACTATTTCAACATTACTGGACTCAGAAAGTTGTAAACTGACAATCTTGATCATTGAAGTCCTAACATTAGTTTTTGTGCATATAACTTCTAACACATTAAAAACTGTCTTACAGCATTGCAGAAAACATTGTATTTCATAAGGCATAAGCATCTATCAGTTTGGCAAGGTTTGCACTGAATACTGAATGAAACAGCTTTCTCTAATAGAGAGAAAAGCTTTTGAGCAGATTTGGGCTTGATTTCACTTCATTTGAACAGAATCACTATTTCAACATTACTGGACTCAGAAAGCTGTAAACTGACAATCTTGATCATTGAAGTCCTAACATTAGTTGTTGTGCATATAACTTCTAACACATTAAAAACTGTCTTACAGCATTGCAGAAAACATTGTATTTCATAAGGCATAAGCATCTATCAGTTTGGCAAGATTTGCACTTAATACTGAATGAAACAGCTTACTCTGATAGAGAGAAAAGCTTTTGAGCAGATTTGGGCTTGATTTCACTTCATTTGAACAGCAGCACTATTTCAACATTACTGGACTCAGAAAGCGGTAAACTGACAATCTTGATCATTGAAGTCCTAACATAAGTTTTTGTGCATATAACTTCTAACACATTAAAAACTGTCTTACAGCATTGCAGAAAACATTGTATTGCATAAGGCATAAGCATCTATCAGTTTGGCAAGATTTGCACTTAATACTGAATGAAACAGCTTACTCTGATAGAGAGAAAAGCTTTTGAGCAGATTTGGGCTTGGTTTCACTTCATTTGAACAGAATCACTATTTCAACATTACTGGACTCAGAAAGCTGTAAACTGACAATCTTGATCATATAAGTCCTAACATTAGTTTTTGTGCATATAACTTCTAACACATTAAAAACTGTCTTACAGCATTGCAGAAAACATTGTATTTCATAAGGTATAAGCATCTATCAGTTTGGCAAGATTTGCACTTAATACTGAATGAAACAGCTTACTCTGATAGAGAGAAAAGCTTTTGGGCAGATTTGGGCTTGGTTTCACTTCATTTGAACAGAATCACTATTTCAACATTACTGGACTCAGAAAGCTGTAAACTGACAATCTTGATCATTGAAGTCCTAACATTAGTTTTTGTGCATATAACTTCTAACACATTAAAAATTGTCTTAAAGCATTGCAGAAAACATTTTATTAGATAAGACATAAGTATGTTTCAGTTTGGCAAGATTTGCACTGAATACTGAATGAAACAGCTTTCTCTAATAGAGAGAAAAGCTTTTGAGCAGATTTGGGCTTGATTTCACTTCATTTGAACAGAATCACTATTTCAACATTACTGGACTCAGAAAGCTGTAAACTGACAATCTTGATCATTGAAGTCCTAACATTAGTTTTTGTGCATATAACTTCTAACACATTAAAAACTGTCTTACAGCATTGCAGAAAACATTGTATTTCATAAGGCATAAGCATCTATCAGTTTGGCAAGATTTGCACTTAATACTGAATGAAACAGCTTACTCTGATAGAGAGAAAAGCTTTTGAGCAGATTTGGGCTTGATTTTACTTCATTTGAACAGCAGCACTATTTCAACATTACTGGACTCAGAAAGCTGTAAACTGACAATCTTGATCATTGAAGTCCTAACATAAGTTTTTGTGCATATAACTTCTAACACATTAAAAACTGTCTTACAGCATTGCAGAAAACATTGTATTGCATAAGGCATAAGCATCTATCAGTTTGGCAAGATTTGCACTTAATACTGAATGAAACAGCTTACTCTGATAGAGAGAAAAGCTTTTGAGCAGATTTGGGCTTGGTTTCACTTCATTTGAACAGAATCACTATTTCAACATTACTGGACTCAGAAAGCTGTAAACTGACAATCTTGATCATTGAAGTCCTAACATAAGTTTTTGTGCATATAACTTCTAACACATTAAAAACTGTCTTACAGCATTGCAGAAAACATTGTATTGCATAAGGCATAAGCATCTATCAGTTTGGCAAGATTTGCACTGAATACTGAATGAAACAGCTTACTCTGATAGAGAGAAAAGCTTTTGAGCAGATTTGGGCTTGATTTCACTTCATTTGAACAGCAGCACTATTTCAACATTACTGGACTCAGAAAGCTGTAAATTGACAATCTTGATCATTGAAGTCCTAACATTAGTTTTTGTGCATATAACTTCTAACACATTAAAAACTGTCTTACAGCATTGCAGAAAACATTGTATTTCATAAGGCATAAGCATCTATCAGTTTGGCAAGATTTGCACTTAATACTGAATGAAACAGCTTACTCTGATAGAGAGAAAAGCTTTTGAGCAGATTTGGGCTTGATTTCACTTCATTTGAACAGCAGCACTATTTCAACATTACTGGACTCAGAAAGCTGTAAACTGACAATCTTGATCATTGAAGTCCTAACATAAGTTTTTGTGCATATAACTTCTAACACATTAAAAACTGTCTTACAGCATTGCAGAAAACATTGTATTGCATAAGGCATAAGCATCTATCAGTTTGGCAAGATTTGCACTTAATACTGAATGAAACAGCTTACTCTGATAGAGAGAAAAGCTTTTGAGCAGATTGGGGCTTGGTTTCACTTCATTTGAACAGAATCACTATTTCAACATTACTGGACTCAGAAAGCTGTAAACTGACAATCTTGATCATTGAAGTCCTAACATTAGTTTTTGTGCATATAACTTCTAACACATTAAAAACTGTCTTACAGCATTGCAGAAAACATTGTATTTCATAAGGCATAAGCATCTATCAGTTTGGCAAGGTTTGCACTGAATACTGAATGAAACAGCTTTCTCTAATAGAGAGAAAAGCTTTTGAGCAGATTTGGGCTTGATTTCACTTCATTTGAACAGCAGCACTATTTCAACATTACTGGACTCAGAAAGCTGTAAACTGACAATCTTGATCATTGAAGTCCTAACATTAGTTTTTGTGTATATAACTTCTAACACATTAAAAACTGTCTTACAGCATTGCAGAAAACATTGTATTTCATAAGGCATAAACATCTTTCAGTTTGGCAAGATTTGCTCTGAATACTGAATGAAACAGCTCTCTCTAATAGAGAGAAAAGCTTTTGAGCAGATTTGGGCTTGGTTTCACTTCATTTGAACAGAATCACTATTTCAACATTACTGGACTCAGAAAGCTGTAAACTGACAATCTTGATCATTGAAGTCCTAACATTAGTTTTTGTGCATATAACTTCTAACACATTAAAAACTGTCTTACAGCATTGCAGAAAACATTGTATTTCATAAGGCATAAGCATCTATCAGTTTGGCAAGATTTGCACTTAATACTGAATGAAACAGCTTACTCTGATAGAGAGAAAAGCTTTTGAGCAGATTTGGGCTTGATTTCACTTCATTTGAACAGCAGCACTATTTCAACATTACTGGACTCAGAAAGCTGTAAACTGACAATCTTGATCATTGAAGTCCTAACATTAGTTTTTGTGCATATAACTTCTAACACATTAAAAACTGTCTTACAGCATTGCAGAAAACATTGTATTTCATAAGGCATAAGCATCTATCAGTTTGGCAAGATTTGCACTTAATACTGAATGAAACAGCTTACTCTGATAGAGAGAAAAGCTTTTGAGCAGATTTGGGCTTGGTTTCACTTCATTTGAACAGAATCACTATTTCAACATTACTGGACTCAGAAAGCTGTAAACTGACAATCTTGATCATTGAAGTCCTAACATTAGTTTTTGTGCATAAAACTTCTAACACATTAAAAACTGTCTTACAGCATTGCAGAAAACATTGTATTTCATAAGGCATAAGCATCTATCAGTTTGGCAAGATTTGCACTTAATACTGAATGAAACAGCTTACTCTGATAGAGAGAAAAGCTTTTGAGCAGATTTGGGCTTGATTTCACTTCATTTGAACAGAATCACTATTTCAACATTACTGGACTCAGAAAGCTGTAAACTGACAATCTTGATCATTGAAGTCCTAACATTAGTTTTTGTGCATATAACTTCTAACACATTAAAAACTGTCTTACAGCATTGCAGAAAACATTGTATTTCATAAGGCATAAGCATCTATCAGTTTGGCAAGATTTGCACTTAATACTGAATGAAACAGCTTACTCTGATAGAGAGAAAAGCTTTTGAGCAGATTTGGGCTTGATTTCACTTCATTTGAACAGCAGCACTATTTCAACATTACTGGACTCAGAAAGCTGTAAACTGACAATCTTGATCATTGAAGTCCTAACATAAGTTTTTGTGCATATAACTTCTAACACATTAAAAACTGTCTTACAGCATTGCAGAAAACATTGTATTTCATAAGGCATAAGCATCTATCAGTTTGGCAAGATTTGCACTTAATACTGAATGAAACAGCTTACTCTGATAGAGAGAAAAGCTTTTGAGCAGATTTGGGCTTGATTTCACTTCATTTGAACAGCAGCACTATTTCAACATTACTGGACTCAGAAAGCTGTAAACTGACAATCTTGATCATTGAAGTCCTAACATAAGTTTTTGTGCATATAACTTCTAACACATTAAAAACTGTCTTACAGCATTGCAGAAAACATTGTATTGCATAAGGCATAAGCATCTATCAGTTTGGCAAGATTTGCACTTAATACTGAATGAAACAGCTTACTCTGATAGAGAGAAAAGCTTTTGAGCAGATCGGGGCTTGGTTTCACTTCATTTGAACAGAATCACTATTTCAACGTTACTGACTAAGAAAGCTGTAAACTGACAATCTTGATCATTGAAGTCCTAACATTAGTTTTTGTGCATATAACTTCTAACACATTAAAAACTGTCTTACAGCATTGCAGAAAACATTGTATTTCATAAGGCATAAGCATCTATCAGTTTGGCAAGGTTTGCACTGAATACTGAATGAAACAGCTTTCTCTGATAGAGAGAAAAGCTTTTGAGCAGATTTGGGCTTGGTTTCACTTCATTTGAACAGAATCACTATTTCAACATTACTGGACTCAGAAAGCTGTAAACTGACAATCTTGATCATTGAAGTCCTAACATTAGTTTTTGTGCATATAACTTCTAACACATTAAAAACTGTCTTACAGCATTGCAGAAAACATTGTATTTCATAAGGCATAAGCATCTATCAGTTTGGCAAGATTTGCACTTAATACTGAATGAAACAGCTTACTCTGATAGAGAGAAAAGCTTTTGAGCAGATTTGGGCTTGATTTCACTTCATTTGAACAGCAGCACTATTTCAACATTACTGGACTCAGAAAGCTGTAAACTGACAATCTTGATCATTGAAGTCCTAACATTAGTTTTTGTGCATATAACTTCTAACACATTAAAAACTGTCTTACAGCATTGCAGAAAACATTGTATTTCATAAGGCATAAGCATCTATCAGTTTGGCAAGATTTGCACTTAATACTGAATGAAACAGCTTACTCTGATAGAGAGAAAAGCTTTTGAGCAGATTTGGGCTTGGTTTCACTTCATTTGAACAGAATCACTATTTCAACATTACTGGACTCAGAAAGCTGTAAACTGACAATCTTGATCATTGAAGTCCTAACATTAGTTTTTGTGCATAAAACTTCTAACACATTAAAAACTGTCTTACAGCATTGCAGAAAACATTGTATTTCATAAGGCATAAGCATCTATCAGTTTGGCAAGATTTGCACTTAATACTGAATGAAACAGCTTACTCTGATAGAGAGAAAAGCTTTTGAGCAGATTTGGGCTTGATTTCACTTCATTTGAACAGAATCACTATTTCAACATTACTGGACTCAGAAAGCTGTAAACTGACAATCTTGATCATTGAAGTCCTAACATTAGTTTTTGTGCATATAACTTCTAACACATTAAAAACTGTCTTACAGCATTGCAGAAAACATTGTATTTCATAAGGCATAAGCATCTATCAGTTTGGCAAGATTTGCACTTAATACTGAATGAAACAGCTTACTCTGATAGAGAGAAAAGCTTTTGAGCAGATTTGGGCTTGATTTCACTTCATTTGAACAGCAGCACTATTTCAACATTACTGGACTCAGAAAGCTGTAAACTGACAATCTTGATCATTGAAGTCCTAACATAAGTTTTTGTGCATATAACTTCTAACACATTAAAAACTGTCTTACAGCATTGCAGAAAACATTGTATTTCATAAGGCATAAGCATCTATCAGTTTGGCAAGATTTGCACTTAATACTGAATGAAACAGCTTACTCTGATAGAGAGAAAAGCTTTTGAGCAGATTTGGGCTTGATTTCACTTCATTTGAACAGCAGCACTATTTCAACATTACTGGACTCAGAAAGCTGTAAACTGACAATCTTGATCATTGAAGTCCTAACATAAGTTTTTGTGCATATAACTTCTAACACATTAAAAACTGTCTTACAGCATTGCAGAAAACATTGTATTGCATAAGGCATAAGCATCTATCAGTTTGGCAAGATTTGCACTTAATACTGAATGAAACAGCTTACTCTGATAGAGAGAAAAGCTTTTGAGCAGATCGGGGCTTGGTTTCACTTCATTTGAACAGAATCACTATTTCAACGTTACTGACTAAGAAAGCTGTAAACTGACAATCTTGATCATTGAAGTCCTAACATTAGTTTTTGTGCATATAACTTCTAACACATTAAAAACTGTCTTACAGCATTGCAGAAAACATTGTATTTCATAAGGCATAAGCATCTATCAGTTTGGCAAGGTTTGCACTGAATACTGAATGAAACAGCTTTCTCTGATAGAGAGAAAAGCTTTTGAGCAGATTTGGGCTTGATTTCACTTCATTTGAACAGCAGCACTATTTCAACATTACTGGACTCAGAAAGCTGTAAACTGACAATCTTGATCATTGAAGTCCTAAACATAAGTTTTTGTGCCTATAACTTCTAACACATTAAAAACTGTCTTACAGCATTGCAGAAAAACATTGTATTGCATAAGGCATAAGCATCTATCAGTTTGGCAAGATTTGCACTTAATACTGAATGAAACAGCTTACTCTGATAGAGAGAAAAGCTTTTGAGCAGATCGGGGCTTGGTTTCACTTCATTTGAACAGAATCACTATTTCAACATTACTGGACTCAGAAAGCTGTAAACTGACAATCTTGATCATTGAAGTCCTAACATTAGTTTTTGTGCATATAACTTCTAACACATTAAAAACTGTCTTACAGCATTGCAGAAAACATTGTATTTCATAAGGCATAAGCATCTATCAGTTTGGCAAGGTTTGCACTGAATACTGAATGAAACAGCTTTCTCTAATAGAGAGAAAAGCTTTTGAGCAGATTTGGGCTTGATTTCACTTCATTTGAACAGCAGCACTATTTCAACATTACTGGACTCAGAAAGCTGTAAACTGACAATCTTGATCATTGAAGTCCTAACATAAGTTTTTGTGCATATAACTTCTAACACATTAAAAACTGTCTTACAGCATTGCAGAAAACATTGTATTGCATAAGGCATAAGCATCTATCAGTTTGGCAAGATTTGCACTTAATACTGAATGAAACAGCTTACTCTGATAGAGAGAAAAGCTTTTGAGCAGATTTGGGCTTGGTTTCACTTCATTTGAACAGAATCACTATTTCAACATTACTGGACTCAGAAAGCTGTAAACTGACAATCTTGATCATTGAAGTCCTAACATAAGTTTTTGTGCATATAACTTCTAACACATTAAAAACTGTCTTACAGCATTGCAGAAAACATTGTATTGCATAAGGCATAAGCATCTATCAGTTTGGCAAGATTTGCACTTAATACTGAATGAAACAGCTTACTCTGATAGAGAGAAAAGCTTTTGAGCAGATTTGGGCCTGATTTCACTTCATTTGAACAGAATCACTATTTCAACATTACTGGACTCAGAAAGCTGTAAACTGACAATCTTGATCATTGAAGTCCTAACATTAGTTTTTGTGCATATAACTTCTAACACATTAAAAACTGTCTTACAGCATTGCAGAAAAACATTGTATTGCATAAGGCATAAGCATCTATCAGTTTGGCAAGATTTGCACTTAATACTGAATGAAACAGCTTACTCTGATAGAGAGAAAAGCTTTTGAGCAGATCGGGGCTTGGTTTCACTTCATTTGAACAGAATCACTATTTCAACATTACTGGACTCAGAAAGTTGTAAACTGACAATCTTGATCATTGAAGTCCTAACATTAGTTTTTGTGCATATAACTTCTAACACATTAAAAACTGTCTTACAGCATTGCAGAAAACATTGTATTGCATAAGGCATAAGCATCTATCAGTTTGGCAAGATTTGCACTTAATACTGAATGAAACAGCTTACTCTGATAGAGAGAAAAGCTTTTGAGCAGATCGGGGCTTGGTTTCACTTCATTTGAACAGAATCACTATTTCAACGTTACTGACTAAGAAAGCTGTAAACTGACAATCTTGATCATTGAAGTCCTAACATTAGTTTTTGTGCATATAACTTCTAACACATTAAAAACTGTCTTACAGCATTGCAGAAAACATTGTATTTCATAAGGCATAAGCATCTATCAGTTTGGCAAGGTTTGCACTGAATACTGAATGAAACAGCTTTCTCTGATAGAGAGAAAAGCTTTTGAGCAGATTTGGGCTTGATTTCACTTCATTTGAACAGCAGCACTATTTCAACATTACTGGACTCAGAAAGCTGTAAACTGACAATCTTGATCATTGAAGTCCTAACATAAGTTTTTGTGCATATAACTTCTAACACATTAAAAACTGTCTTACAGCATTGCAGAAAACATTGTATTGCATAAGGCATAAGCATCTATCAGTTTGGCAAGATTTGCACTTAATACTGAATGAAACAGCTTACTCTGATAGAGAGAAAAGCTTTTGAGCAGATTTGGGCCTGATTTCACTTCATTTGAACAGAATCACTATTTCAACATTACTGGACTCAGAAAGCTGTAAACTGACAATCTTGATCATTGAAGTCCTAACATTAGTTTTTGTGCATATAACTTCTAACACATTAAAAACTGTCTTACAGCATTGCAGAAAAACATTGTATTGCATAAGGCATAAGCATCTATCAGTTTGGCAAGATTTGCACTTAATACTGAATGAAACAGCTTACTCTGATAGAGAGAAAAGCTTTTGAGCAGATCGGGGCTTGGTTTCACTTCATTTGAACAGAATCACTATTTCAACATTACTGGACTCAGAAAGTTGTAAACTGACAATCTTGATCATTGAAGTCCTAACATTAGTTTTTGTGCATATAACTTCTAACACATTAAAAACTGTCTTACAGCATTGCAGAAAACATTGTATTGCATAAGGCATAAGCATCTATCAGTTTGGCAAGATTTGCACTTAATACTGAATGAAACAGCTTACTCTGATAGAGAGAAAAGCTTTTGAGCAGATCGGGGCTTGGTTTCACTTCATTTGAACAGAATCACTATTTCAACGTTACTGACTAAGAAAGCTGTAAACTGACAATCTTGATCATTGAAGTCCTAACATTAGTTTTTGTGCATATAACTTCTAACACATTAAAAACTGTCTTACAGCATTGCAGAAAACATTGTATTTCATAAGGCATAAGCATCTATCAGTTTGGCAAGGTTTGCACTGAATACTGAATGAAACAGCTTTCTCTGATAGAGAGAAAAGCTTTTGAGCAGATTTGGGCTTGATTTCACTTCATTTGAACAGCAGCACTATTTCAACATTACTGGACTCAGAAAGCTGTAAACTGACAATCTTGATCATTGAAGTCCTAAACATAAGTTTTTGTGCCTATAACTTCTAACACATTAAAAACTGTCTTACAGCATTGCAGAAAAACATTGTATTGCATAAGGCATAAGCATCTATCAGTTTGGCAAGATTTGCACTTAATACTGAATGAAACAGCTTACTCTGATAGAGAGAAAATCTTTTGAGCAGATCGGGGCTTGGTTTCACTTCATTTGAACAGAATCACTATTTCAACATTACTGGACTCAGAAAGCTGTAAACTGACAATCTTGATCATTGAAGTCCTAACATTAGTTTTTGTGCATATAACTTCTAACACATTAAAAACTGTCTTACAGCATTGCAGAAAACATTGTATTTCATAAGGCATAAGCATCTATCAGTTTGGCAAGGTTTGCACTGAATACTGAATGAAACAGCTTTCTCTAATAGAGAGAAAAGCTTTTGAGCAGATTTGGGCTTGATTTCACTTCATTTGAACAGCAGCACTATTTCAACATTACTGGACTCAGAAAGCTGTAAACTGACAATCTTGATCATTGAAGTCCTAACATAAGTTTTTGTGCATATAACTTCTAACACATTAACAACTGTCTTACAGCATTGCAGAAAACATTGTATTGCATAAGGCATAAGCATCTATCAGTTTGGCAAGATTTGCACTTAATACTGAATGAAACAGCTTACTCTGATAGAGAGAAAAGCTTTTGAGCAGATTTGGGCTTGGTTTCACTTCATTTGAACAGAATCACTATTTCAACATTACTGGACTCAGAAAGCTGTAAACTGACAATCTTGATCATTGAAGTCCTAACATAAGTTTTTGTGCATATAACTTCTAACACATTAAAAACTGTCTTACAGCATTGCAGAAAACATTGTATTGCATAAGGCATAAGCATCTATCAGTTTGGCAAGATTTGCACTTAATACTGAATGAAACAGCTTACTCTGATAGAGAGAAAAGCTTTTGAGCAGATTTGGGCTTGATTTCACTTCATTTGAACAGAATCACTATTTCAACATTACTGGACTCAGAAAGCTGTAAACTGACAATCTTGATCATTGAAGTCCTAACATTAGTTTTTGTGCATATAACTTCTAACACATTAAAAACTGTCTTACAGCATTGCAGAAAAACATTGTATTGCATAAGGCATAAGCATCTATCAGTTTGGCAAGATTTGCACTTAATACTGAATGAAACAGCTTACTCTGATAGAGAGAAAAGCTTTTGAGCAGATCGGGGCTTGGTTTCACTTCATTTGAACAGAATCACTATTTCAACATTACTGGACTCAGAAAGTTGTAAACTGACAATCTTGATCATTGAAGTCCTAACATTAGTTTTTGTGCATATAACTTCTAACACATTAAAAACTGTCTTACAGCATTGCAGAAAACATTGTATTTCATAAGGCATAAGCATCTATCAGTTTGGCAAGGTTTGCACTGAATACTGAATGAAACAGCTTTCTCTAATAGAGAGAAAAGCTTTTGAGCAGATTTGGGCTTGATTTCACTTCATTTGAACAGAATCACTATTTCAACATTACTGGACTCAGAAAGCTGTAAACTGACAATCTTGATCATTGAAGTCCTAACATTAGTTGTTGTGCATATAACTTCTAACACATTAAAAACTGTCTTACAGCATTGCAGAAAACATTGTATTTCATAAGGCATAAGCATCTATCAGTTTGGCAAGATTTGCACTTAATACTGAATGAAACAGCTTACTCTGATAGAGAGAAAAGCTTTTGAGCAGATTTGGGCTTGATTTCACTTCATTTGAACAGTAGCACTATTTCAACATTACTGGACTCAGAAAGCGGTAAACTGACAATCTTGATCATTGAAGTCCTAACATAAGTTTTTGTGCATATAACTTCTAACACATTAAAAACTGTCTTACAGCATTGCAGAAAACATTGTATTGCATAAGGCATAAGCATCTATCAGTTTGGCAAGATTTGCACTTAATACTGAATGAAACAGCTTACTCTGATAGAGAGAAAAGCTTTTGAGCAGATTTGGGCTTGGTTTCACTTCATTTGAACAGAATCACTATTTCAACATTACTGGACTCAGAAAGCTGTAAACTGACAATCTTGATCATATAAGTCCTAACATTAGTTTTTGTGCATATAACTTCTAACACATTAAAAACTGTCTTACAGCATTGCAGAAAACATTGTATTTCATAAGGTATAAGCATCTATCAGTTTGGCAAGATTTGCACTTAATACTGAATGAAACAGCTTACTCTGATAGAGAGAAAAGCTTTTGGGCAGATTTGGGCTTGGTTTCACTTCATTTGAACAGAATCACTATTTCAACATTACTGGACTCAGAAAGCTGTAAACTGACAATCTTGATCATTGAAGTCCTAACATTAGTTTTTGTGCATATAACTTCTAACACATTAAAAATTGTCTTAAAGCATTGCAGAAAACATTTTATTAGATAAGACATAAGTATGTTTCAGTTTGGCAAGATTTGCACTGAATACTGAATGAAACAGCTTTCTCTAATAGAGAGAAAAGCTTTTGAGCAGATTTGGGCTTGATTTCACTTCATTTGAACAGAATCACTATTTCAACATTACTGGACTCAGAAAGCTGTAAACTGACAATCTTGATCATTGAAGTCCTAACATTAGTTTTTGTGCATATAACTTCTATCACATTAAAAACTGTCTTACAGCATTGCAGAAAACATTGTATTTCATAAGGCATAAGCATCTATCAGTTTGGCAAGATTTGCACTTAATACTGAATGAAACAGCTTACTCTGATAGAGAGAAAAGCTTTTGAGCAGATTTGGGCTTGATTTTACTTCATTTGAACAGCAGCACTATTTCAACATTACTGGACTCAGAAAGCTGTAAACTGACAATCTTGATCATTGAAGTCCTAACATAAGTTTTTGTGCATATAACTTCTAACACATTAAAAACTGTCTTACAGCATTGCAGAAAACATTGTATTGCATAAGGCATAAGCATCTATCAGTTTGGCAAGATTTGCACTTAATACTGAATGAAACAGCTTACTCTGATAGAGAGAAAAGCTTTTGAGCAGATTTGGGCTTGGTTTCACTTCATTTGAACAGAATCACTATTTCAACATTACTGGACTCAGAAAGCTGTAAACTGACAATCTTGATCATTGAAGTCCTAACATTAGTTTTTGTGCATATAACTTCTAACACATTAAAAACTGTCTTACAGCATTGCAGAAAACATTGTATTGCATAAGGCATAAGCATCTATCAGTTTGGCAAGATTTGCACTTAATACTGAATGAAACAGCTTACTCTGATAGAGAGAAAAGCTTTTGAGCAGATCGGGGCTTGGTTTCACTTCATTTGAACAGAATCACTATTTCAACATTACTGGACTCAGAAAGCTGTAAACAGACAATCTTGATCATTGAAGTCCTAACATTAGTTTTTGTGCATGTAACTTCTAACACATTAAAAACTGTCTTACAGCATTGCAGAAAACATTTTATTAGATAAGACATAAGTATGTTTCAGTTTGGCAAGATTTGCACTTAATACTGAATGAAACAGCTTACTCTGATAGAGAGAAAAGCTTTTGAGCAGATTTGGGCTTGATTTCACTTCATTTGAACAGCAGCACTATTTCAACATTACTGGACTCAGAAAGCTGTAAACTGACAATCTTGATCATTGAAGTCCTAACATAAGTTTTTGTGCATATAACTTCTAACACATTAAAAACTGTCTTACAGCATTGCAGAAAACATTGTATTTCATAAGGCATAAGCATCTATCAGTTTGGCAAGATTTGCACTTAATACTGAATGAAACAGCTTACTCTGATAGAGAGAAAAGCTTTTGAGCAGATTTGGGCTTGATTTTACTTCATTTGAACAGCAGCACTATTTCAACATTACTGGACTCAGAAAGCTGTAAACTGACAATCTTGATCATTGAAGTCCTAACATTAGTTTTTGTGCATATAACTTCTAACACATTAAAAACTGTCTTACAGCATTGCAGAAAACATTGTATTTCATAAGGCATAAGCATCTATCAGTTTGGCAAGGTTTGCACTGAATACTGAATGAAACAGCTTTCTCTAATAGAGAGAAAAGCTTTTGAGCAGATTTGGGCTTGATTTCACTTCATTTGAACAGAATCACTATTTCAACATTACTGGACTCAGAAAGCTGTAAACTGACAATCTTGATCATTGAAGTCCTAACATAAGTTTTTGTGCATATAACTTCTAACACATTAAAAACTGTCTTACAGCATTGCAGAAAACATTGTATTGCATAAGGCATAAGCATCTATCAGTTTGGCAAGATTTGCACTTAATACTGAATGAAACAGCTTACTCTGATAGAGAGAAAAGCTTTTGAGCAGATTTGGGCTTGATTTCACTTCATTTGAACAGAATCACTATTTCAACATTACTGGACTCAGAAAGCTGTAAACTGACAATCTTGATCATTGAAGTCCTAACATTAGTTTTTGTGCATATAACTTCTAACACATTAAAAACTGTCTTACAGCATTGCAGAAAACATTGTATTTCATAAGGCATAAGCATCTATCAGTTTGGCAAGATTTGCACTTAATACTGAATGAAACAGCTTACTCTGATAGAGAGAAAAGCTTTTGAGCAGATTTGGGCTTGATTTCACTTCATTTGAACAGCAGCACTATTTCAACATTACTGGACTCAGAAAGCTGTAAACTGACAATCTTGATCATTGAAGTCCTAACATAAGTTTTTGTGCATATAACTTCTAACACATTAAAAACTGTCTTACAGCATTGCAGAAAACATTGTATTTCATAAGGCATAAGCATCTATCAGTTTGGCAAGATTTGCACTTAATACTGAATGAAACAGCTTACTCTGATAGAGAGAAAAGCTTTTGAGCAGATTTGGGCTTGATTTCACTTCATTTGAACAGCAGCACTATTTCAACATTACTGGACTCAGAAAGCTGTAAACTGACAATCTTGATCATTGAAGTCCTAACATAAGTTTTTGTGCATATAACTTCTAACACATTAAAAACTGTCTTACAGCATTGCAGAAAACATTGTATTGCATAAGGCATAAGCATCTATCAGTTTGGCAAGATTTGCACTTAATACTGAATGAAACAGCTTACTCTGATAGAGAGAAAAGCTTTTGAGCAGATCGGGGCTTGGTTTCACTTCATTTGAACAGAATCACTATTTCAACGTTACTGACTAAGAAAGCTGTAAACTGACAATCTTGATCATTGAAGTCCTAACATTAGTTTTTGTGCATATAACTTCTAACACATTAAAAACTGTCTTACAGCATTGCAGAAAACATTGTATTTCATAAGGCATAAGCATCTATCAGTTTGGCAAGGTTTGCACTGAATACTGAATGAAACAGCTTTCTCTGATAGAGAGAAAAGCTTTTGAGCAGATTTGGGCTTGATTTCACTTCATTTGAACAGCAGCACTATTTCAACATTACTGGACTCAGAAAGCGGTAAACTGACAATCTTGATCATTGAAGTCCTAACATAAGTTTTTGTGCATATAACTTCTAACACATTAAAAACTGTCTTACAGCATTGCAGAAAACATTGTATTGCATAAGGCATAAGCATCTATCAGTTTGGCAAGATTTGCACTTAATACTGAATGAAACAGCTTACTCTGATAGAGAGAAAAGCTTTTGAGCAGATTTGGGCTTGGTTTCACTTCATTTGAACAGAATCACTATTTCAACATTACTGGACTCAGAAAGCTGTAAACTGACAATCTTGATCATATAAGTCCTAACATTAGTTTTTGTGCATATAACTTCTAACACATTAAAAACTGTCTTACAGCATTGCAGAAAACATTGTATTTCATAAGGTATAAGCATCTATCAGTTTGGCAAGATTTGCACTTAATACTGAATGAAACAGCTTACTCTGATAGAGAGAAAAGCTTTTGGGCAGATTTGGGCTTGGTTTCACTTCATTTGAACAGAATCACTATTTCAACATTACTGGACTCAGAAAGCTGTAAACTGACAATCTTGATCATTGAAGTCCTAACATTAGTTTTTGTGCATATAACTTCTAACACATTAAAAATTGTCTTAAAGCATTGCAGAAAACATTTTATTAGATAAGACATAAGTATGTTTCAGTTTGGCAAGATTTGCACTGAATACTGAATGAAACAGCTTTCTCTAATAGAGAGAAAAGCTTTTGAGCAGATTTGGGCTTGATTTCACTTCATTTGAACAGAATCACTATTTCAACATTACTGGACTCAGAAAGCTGTAAACTGACAATCTTGATCATTGAAGTCCTAACATTAGTTTTTGTGCATATAACTTCTAACACATTAAAAACTGTCTTACAGCATTGCAGAAAACATTGTATTTCATAAGGCATAAGCATCCATCAGTTTGGCAAGATTTGCACTTAATACTGAATGAAACAGCTTACTCTGATAGAGAGAAAAGCTTTTGAGCAGATTTGGGCTTGATTTTACTTCATTTGAACAGCAGCACTATTTCAACATTACTGGACTCAGAAAGCTGTAAACTGACAATCTTGATCATTGAAGTCCTAACATAAGTTTTTGTGCATATAACTTCTAACACATTAAAAACTGTCTTACAGCATTGCAGAAAACATTGTATTGCATAAGGCATAAGCATCTATCAGTTTGGCAAGATTTGCACTTAATACTGAATGAAACAGCTTACTCTGATAGAGAGAAAAGCTTTTGAGCAGATTTGGGCTTGGTTTCACTTCATTTGAACAGAATCACTATTTCAACATTACTGGACTCAGAAAGCTGTAAACTGACAATCTTGATCATTGAAGTCCTAACATTAGTTTTTGTGCATATAACTTCTAACACATTAAAAACTGTCTTACAGCATTGCAGAAAACATTGTATTGCATAAGGCATAAGCATCTATCAGTTTGGCAAGATTTGCACTTAATACTGAATGAAACAGCTTACTCTGATAGAGAGAAAAGCTTTTGAGCAGATCGGGGCTTGGTTTCACTTCATTTGAACAGAATCACTATTTCAACATTACTGGACTCAGAAAGCTGTAAACTGACAATCTTGATCATTGAAGTCCTAACATTAGTTTTTGTGCATATAACTTCTAACACATTAAAAACTGTCTTACAGCATTGCAGAAAACATTGTATTTCATAAGGCATAAGCATCTATCAGTTTGGCAAGGTTTGCACTGAATACTGAATGAAACAGCTTTCTCTAATAGAGAGAAAAGCTTTTGAGCAGATTTGGGCTTGATTTCACTTCATTTGAACAGAATCACTAT
Source organism: Carassius gibelio (assembly GCF_023724105.1). Lineage (NCBI taxonomy): Eukaryota > Metazoa > Chordata > Actinopteri > Cypriniformes > Cyprinidae > Carassius > Carassius gibelio. The sequence continues at coordinate 1,714,690 of NC_068412.1, read as the reverse complement.
TTCAACATTACTGGACTCAGAAAGCTGTAAACTGACAATCTTGATCATTGAAGTCCTAACATTAGTTGTTGTGCATATAACTTCTAACACATTAAAAACTGTCTTACAGCATTGCAGAAAACATTGTATTTCATAAGGCATAAGCATCTATCAGTTTGGCAAGATTTGCACTTAATACTGAATGAAACAGCTTACTCTGATAGAGAGAAAAGCTTTTGAGCAGATTTGGGCTTGATTTCACTTCATTTGAACAGCAGCACTATTTCAACATTACTGGACTCAGAAAGCGGTAAACTGACAATCTTGATCATTGAAGTCCTAACATAAGTTTTTGTGCATATAACTTCTAACACATTAAAAACTGTCTTACAGCATTGCAGAAAACATTGTATTGCATAAGGCATAAGCATCTATCAGTTTGGCAAGATTTGCACTTAATACTGAATGAAACAGCTTACTCTGATAGAGAGAAAAGCTTTTGAGCAGATTTGGGCTTGGTTTCACTTCATTTGAACAGAATCACTATTTCAACATTACTGGACTCAGAAAGCTGTAAACTGACAATCTTGATCATATAAGTCCTAACATTAGTTTTTGTGCATATAACTTCTAACACATTAAAAACTGTCTTACAGCATTGCAGAAAACATTGTATTTCATAAGGTATAAGCATCTATCAGTTTGGCAAGATTTGCACTTAATACTGAATGAAACAGCTTACTCTGATAGAGAGAAAAGCTTTTGGGCAGATTTGGGCTTGGTTTCACTTCATTTGAACAGAATCACTATTTCAACATTACTGGACTCAGAAAGCTGTAAACTGACAATCTTGATCATTGAAGTCCTAACATTAGTTTTTGTGCATATAACTTCTAACACATTAAAAATTGTCTTAAAGCATTGCAGAAAACATTTTATTAGATAAGACATAAGTATGTTTCAGTTTGGCAAGATTTGCACTGAATACTGAATGAAACAGCTTTCTCTAATAGAGAGAAAAGCTTTTGAGCAGATTTGGGCTTGATTTCACTTCATTTGAACAGAATCACTATTTCAACATTACTGGACTCAGAAAGCTGTAAACTGACAATCTTGATCATTGAAGTCCTAACATTAGTTTTTGTGCATATAACTTCTAACACATTAAAAACTGTCTTACAGCATTGCAGAAAACATTGTATTTCATAAGGCATAAGCATCTATCAGTTTGGCAAGATTTGCACTTAATACTGAATGAAACAGCTTACTCTGATAGAGAGAAAAGCTTTTGAGCAGATTTGGGCTTGATTTTACTTCATTTGAACAGCAGCACTATTTCAACATTACTGGACTCAGAAAGCTGTAAACTGACAATCTTGATCATTGAAGTCCTAACATAAGTTTTTGTGCATATAACTTCTAACACATTAAAAACTGTCTTACAGCATTGCAGAAAACATTGTATTGCATAAGGCATAAGCATCTATCAGTTTGGCAAGATTTGCACTTAATACTGAATGAAACAGCTTAATCTGATAGAGAGAAAAGCTTTTGAGCAGATTTGGGCTTGGTTTCACTTCATTTGAACAGAATCACTATTTCAACATTACTGGACTCAGAAAGCTGTAAACTGACAATCTTGATCATTGAAGTCCTAACATTAGTTTTTGTGCATATAACTTCTAACACATTAAAAACTGTATTACAGCATTGCAGAAAACATTGTATTTCATAAGGCATAAGCATCTATCAGTTTGGCAAGATTTGCACTTAATACTGAAGGAAACAGCTTACTCTGATAGAGAGAAAAGCTTTTGAGCAGATTTGGGCTTGATTTCACTTCATTTGAACAGCAGCACTATTTCAACATTACTGGACTCAGAAAGCTGTAAACTGACAATCTTGATCATTGAAGTCCTAACATAAGTTTTTGTGCATATAACTTCTAACACATTAAAAACTGTCTTACAGCATTGCAGAAAACATTGTATTGCATAAGGCATAAGCATCTATCAGTTTGGCAAGATTTGCACTTAATACTGAATGAAACAGCTTACTCTGATAGAGAGAAAAGCTTTTGAGCAGATTTGGGCTTGGTTTCACTTCATTTGAACATAATCACTATTTCAACATTACTGGACTCAGAAAGCTGTAAACTGACAATCTTGATCATTGAAGTCCTAACATAAGTTTTTGTGCATATAACTTCTAACACATTAAAAACTGTCTTACAGCATTGCAGAAAACATTGTATTGCATAAGGCATAAGCATCTATCAGTTTGGCAAGATTTGCACTTAATACTGAATGAAACAGCTTAATCTGATAGAGAGAAAAGCTTTTGAGCAGATTTGGGCTTGGTTTCACTTCATTTGAACAGAATCACTATTTCAACATTACTGGACTCAGAAAGCTGTAAACTGACAATCTTGATCATTGAAGTCCTAACATTAGTTTTTGTGCATATAACTTCTAACACATTAAAAACTGTATTACAGCATTGCAGAAAACATTGTATTTCATAAGGCATAAGCATCTATCAGTTTGGCAAGATTTGCACTTAATACTGAAGGAAACAGCTTACTCTGATAGAGAGAAAAGCTTTTGAGCAGATTTGGGCTTGATTTCACTTCATTTGAACAGCAGCACTATTTCAACATTACTGGACTCAGAAAGCTGTAAACTGACAATCTTGATCATTGAAGTCCTAACATAAGTTTTTGTGCATATAACTTCTAACACATTAAAAACTGTCTTACAGCATTGCAGAAAACATTGTATTGCATAAGGCATAAGCATCTATCAGTTTGGCAAGATTTGCACTTAATACTGAATGAAACAGCTTACTCTGATAGAGAGAAAAGCTTTTGAGCAGATCGGGGCTTGGTTTCACTTCATTTGAACAGAATCACTATTTCAACATTACTGGACTCAGAAAGCTGTAAACTGACAATCTTGATCATTGAAGTCCTAACATTAGTTTTTGTGCATATAACTTCTAACACATTAAAAACTGTCTTACAGCATTGCAGAAAACATTGTATTTCATAAGGCATAAGCATCTATCAGTTTGGCAAGGTTTGCACTGAATACTGAATGAAACAGCTTTCTCTAATAGAGAGAAAAGCTTTTGAGCAGATTTGGGCTTGATTTCACTTCATTTGAACAGAATCACTATTTCAACATTACTGGACTCAGAAAGCTGTAAACTGACAATCTTGATCATTGAAGTCCTAACATTAGTTTTTGTGCATATAACTTCTAACACATTAAAAACTGTCTTACAGCATTGCAGAAAACATTGTATTTCATAAGGCATAAGCATCTTTCAGTTTGGCAAGATTTGCACTGAATACTGAATGAAACAGCTCTCTCTAATAGAGAGAAAGGGCCCTATTTAAACGATCTGAAACGCAAGTGTCAAAGCGCAAAGCGCAAGTAAGTTTGTGGGCGGGTCTCGGCGCTGTTGCTATTTTCCCGGCGGGATAAATGGCTCTTGCGCCCGGCGCAAATCTAAAATGGGTTGGTCTGAAGTAGCTTCATTATTCATAGGTGTGGTTTGGGCGTAACGTGAAATAAACCAATCAGAGCGTCATCCAACATTCCCTTTAAAAGCAGGTGCGCAAGTTCCATTATGGATTGCTATTATTATGGCGTATTTACCAGGCGCACGCCAGGAGCGGTTCACAGCCGAGGAGACTGATGTTCTTGTAAGAGCAGTGAAAGACAGAGAAGTTGTGTTGTATGGGGATGGGAGAAACCCACCCAAAATAGCGTCGGTTAAACAGGCGTGTGAGGAAATAGCCACAATTGTTTCATCGATTTTTTTTCCTGGTTCTTGACGGACAAATCAATTTGTCAGATGTCCTTATATACATATATGACCTCAAACAGGTCTGATCCTTAATTACTACAATTAGCCTGAATAATTTGTAAGCTAGATGTATGCCTATTTTTTCACATCTTCGTGGCACACCACAATGATTTCCGTCATCTCATGTGTTAATATTTTTTTAGTGTAACAATTTATGATTTGCAAAAATAACTGTTGCATCTGTGTAGATTACATGAGCAAAGTGTATGCGCCGTTGTGCACGCTATACATTATGGTCAAGCATGCGCCCTTAAAATAGCATAATGAACAACGCGCAACGCGCCACTGACTTTAGACTAGGTTTTTTCTGGTCAGTGGCGCAATTGTATAATGGAACAGCAAAATAGCACCAGGGATTGTTTGCGCCGGAACACGCCTCCTTTTTTGCGCTGAACCGCCCAGGGAGCGCAAGTTCATTCACTAGTTTAGCGACGTGCTTCTGTGGAGGGAAAAGCGCGCTTTGCGCGGGTGCAAAATAGGAATGACACATGCGTCGGTGTACAAAGTCAATTGCGCTGGGTGCAAGATAGGGCCCAAAAGCTTTTGAGCAGATTTGGGCTTGGTTTCACTTCATTTGAACAGAATCACTATTTCAACATTACTGCACTCAGAAAGCTGTAAACTGACAATCTTGATCATTGAAGTCCTAACATTAGTTTTTGTGCATATAACTTCTAACACATTAAAAACTGTCTTACAGCATTGCAGAAAACATTGTATTTCATAAGGCATAAGCATCTATCAGTTTGGCAAGATTTGCACTTAATACTGAATGAAACAGCTCTCTCTAATAGAGAGAAAAGCTTTTGAGCAGATTTGGGCTTGGTTTCACTTCATTTGAACAGAATCACTATTTCAACATTACTGCACTCAGAAAGCTGTAAACTGACAATCTTGATCATTGAAGTCCTAACATTAGTTTTTGTGCATATAACTTCTAACACATTAAAAACTGTCTTACAGCATTGCAGAAAACATTGTATTTCATAAGGCATAAGCATCTATCAGTTTGGCAAGATTTGCACTTAATACTGAATGAAACAGCTTACTCTGATAGAGAGAAAAGCTTTTGAGCAGATTTGGGCTTGATTTCACTTCATTTGAACAGCAGCACTATTTCAACATTACTGGACTCAGAAAGCTGTAAACTGACAATCTTGATCATTGAAGTCCTAACATAAGTTTTTGTGCATATAACTTCTAACACATTAAAAACTGTCTTACAGCATTGCAGAAAACATTGTATTGCATAAGGCATAAGCATCTATCAGTTTGGCAAGATTTGCACTTAATACTGAATGAAACAGCTTACTCTGATAGAGAGAAAAGCTTTTGAGCAGATTTGGGCTTGGTTTCACTTCATTTGAACAGAATCACTATTTCAACATTACTGGACTCAGAAAGCTGTAAACTGACAATCTTGATCATTGAAGTCCTAACATAAGTTTTTGTGCATATAACTTCTAACACATTAAAAACTGTCTTACAGCATTGCAGAAAACATTGTATTGCATAAGGCATAAGCATATATCAGTTTGGCAAGATTTGCACTTAATACTGAATGAAACAGCTTACTCTGATAGAGAGAAAAGCTTTTGAGCAGATTTGGGCTTGGTTTCACTTCATTTGAACAGAATCACTATTTCAACATTACTGGACTCAGAAAGCTGTAAACTGACAATCTTGATCATTGAAGTCCTAACATTAGTTTTTGTGCATATAACTTCTAACACATTAAAAACTGTCTTACAGCATTGCAGAAAACATTGTATTTCATAAGGCATAAGCATCTATCAGTTTGGCAAGATTTGCACTTAATACTGAATGAAACAGCTTACTCTGATAGAGAGAAAAGCTTTTGAGCAGATTTGGGCTTGATTTCACTTCATTTGAACAGCAGCACTATTTCAACATTACTGGACTCAGAAAGCTGTAAACTGACAATCTTGATCATTGAAGTCCTAACATAAGTTTTTGTGCATATAACTTCTAACACATTAAAAACTGTCTTACAGCATTGCAGAAAACATTGTATTTCATAAGGCATAAGCATCTATCAGTTTGGCAAGATTTGCACTTAATACTTAATGAAACAGCTTACTCTGATAGAGAGAAAAGCTTTTGAGCAGATTTGGGCTTGATTTCACTTCATTTGAACAGCAGCACTATTTCAACATTACTGGACTCAGAAAGCTGTAAACTGACATTCTTGATCATTGAAGTCCTAACATAAGTTTTTGTGCATATAACTTCTAACACATTAAAAACTGTCTTACAGCATTGCAGAAAACATTGTATTGCATAAGGCATAAGCATCTATCAGTTTGGCAAGATTTGCACTTAATACTGAATGAAACAGCTTACTCTGATAGAGAGAAAAGCTTTTGAGCAGATCGGGGCTTGGTTTCACTTCATTTGAACAGAATCACTATTTCAACATTACTGGACTCAGAAAGCTGTAAACTGACAATCTTGATCATTGAAGTCCTAACATTAGTTTTTGTGCATATAACTTCTAACACATTAAAAACTGTCTTACAGCATTGCAGAAAACATTGTATTTCATAAGGCATAAGCATCTATCAGTTTGGCAAGATTTGCACTTAATACTGAATGAAACAGCTTACTCTGATAGAGAGAAAAGCTTTTGAGCAGATTTGGGCTTGATTTCACTTCATTTGAACAGCAGCACTATTTCAACATTACTGGACTCAGAAAGCTGTAAACTGACAATCTTGATCATTGAAGTCCTAACATAAGTTTTTGTGCATATAACTTCTAACACATTAAAAACTGTCTTACAGCATTGCAGAAAACATTGTATTTCATAAGGCATAAGCATCTATCAGTTTGGCAAGATTTGCACTTAATACTGAATGAAACAGCTTACTCTGATAGAGAGAAAAGCTTTTGAGCAGATTTGGGCTTGATTTCACTTCATTTGAACAGCAGCACTATTTCAACATTACTGGACTCAGAAAGCTGTAAACTGACAATCTTGATCATTGAAGTCCTAACATTAGTTTTTGTGCATATAACTTCTAACACATTAAAAACTGTCTTACAGCATTGCAGAAAACATTGTATTTCATAAGGCATAAGCATCTATCAGTTTGGCAAGGTTTGCACTGAATACTGAATGAAACAGCTTTCTCTAATAGAGAGAAAAGCTTTTGAGCAGATTTGGGCTTGATTTCACTTCATTTGAACAGAATCACTATTTCAACATTACTGGACTCAGAAAGCTGTAAACTGACAATCTTGATCATTGAAGTCCTAACATTAGTTTTTGTGCATATAACTTCTAACACATTAAAAACTGTCTTACAGCATTGCAGAAAACATTGTATTGCATAAGGCATAAGCATCTATCAGTTTGGCAAGATTTGCACTTAATACTGAATGAAACAGCTTACTCTGATAGAGAGAAAAGCTTTTGAGCAGATTGGGGCTTGGTTTCACTTCATTTGAACAGAATCACTATTTTAACATTACTGGACTCAGAAAGCTGTAAACTGACAATCTTGATCATTGAAGTCCTAACATTAGTTTTTGTGCATATAACTTCTAACACATTAAAAACTGTCTTACAGCATTGCAGAAAACATTGTATTTCATAAGGCATAAGCATCTATCAGTTTGGCAAGGTTTGCACTGAATACTGAATGAAACAGCTTTCTCTAATAGAGAGAAAAGCTTTTGAGCAGATTTGGGCTTGATTTCACTTCATTTGAACAGAATCACTATTTCAACATTACTGGACTCAGAAAGCTGTAAACTGACAATCTTGATCATTGAAGTCCTAACATTAGTTTTTGTGCATATAACTTCTAACACATTAAAAACTGTCTTACAGCATTGCAGAAAACATTGTATTTCATAAGGCATAAGCATCTATCAGTTTGGCAAGATTTGCACTTAATACTGAATGAAACAGCTTACTCTGATAGAGAGAAAAGCTTTTGAGCAGATTTGGGCTTGATTTCACTTCATTTGAACAGCAGCACTATTTCAACATTACTGGACTCAGAAAGCTGTAAACTGACAATCTTGATCATTGAAGTCCTAACATAAGTTTTTGTGCATATAACTTCTAACACATTAAAAACTGTCTTACAGCATTGCAGAAAACATTGTATTTCATAAGGCATAAACATCTTTCAGTTTGGCAAGATTTGCACTGAATACTGAATGAAACAGCTCTCTCTAATAGAGAGAAAAGCTTTTGAGCAGATTTGTGCTTGGTTTCACTTCATTTGAACAGAATCACTATTTCAACATTACTGCACTCAGAAAGCTGTAAACTGACAATCTTGATCATTGAAGTCCTAACATTAGTTTTTGTGCATATAACTTCTAACACATTAAAAACTGTCTTACAGCATTGCAGAAAACATTGTATTTCATAAGGCATAAGCATCTATCAGTTTGGCAAGATTTGCACTTAATACTGAATGAAACAGCTTACTCTGATAGAGAGAAAAGCTTTTGAGCAGATTTGGGCTTGATTTCACTTCATTTGAACAGCAGCACTATTTCAACATTACTGGACTCAGAAAGCTGCAAACTGACAATCTTGATCATTGAAGTCCTAACATAAGTTTTTGTGCATATAACTTCTAACACATTAAAAACTGTCTTACAGCATTGCAGAAAACATTGTATTGCATAAGGCATAAGCATCTATCAGTTTGGCAAGATTTGCACTTAATACTGAATGAAACAGCTTACTCTGATAGAGAGAAAAGCTTTTGAGCAGATTTGGGCTTGGTTTCACTTCATTTGAACAGAATCACTATTTCAACATTACTGGACTCAGAAAGCTGTAAACTGACAATCTTGATCATTGAAGTCCTAACATAAGTTTTTGTGCATATAACTTCTAACACATTAAAAACTGTCTTACAGCATTGCAGAAAACATTGTATTGCATAAGGCATAAGCATCTATCAGTTTGGCAAGATTTGCACTTAATACTGAATGAAACAGCTTACTCTGATAGAGAGAAAAGCTTTTGAGCAGATTTGGGCTTGGTTTCACTTCATTTGAACAGAATCACTATTTCAACATTACTGGACTCAGAAAGCTGCAAACTGACAATCTTGATCATTGAAGTCCTAACATAAGTTTTTGTGCATATAACTTCTAACACATTAAAAACTGTCTTACAGCATTGCAGAAAACATTGTATTGCATAAGGCATAAGCATCTATCAGTTTGGCAAGATTTGCACTTAATACTGAATGAAACAGCTTACTCTGATAGAGAGAAAAGCTTTTGAGCAGATTTGGGCTTGGTTTCACTTCATTTGAACAGAATCACTATTTCAACATTACTGGACTCAGAAAGCTGTAAACTGACAATCTTGATCATTGAAGTCCTAACATAAGTTTTTGTGCATATAACTTCTAACACATTAAAAACTGTCTTACAGCATTGCAGAAAACATTGTATTGCATAAGGCATTAGCATCTATCAGTTTGGCAAGATTTGCACTTAATACTGAATGAAACAGGTTACTCTGATAGAGAGAAAAGCTTTTGAGCAGATTTGGGCTTGGTTTCACTTCATTTGAACAGAATCACTATTTCAACATTACTGGACTCAGAAAGCTGCAAACTGACAATCTTGATCATTGAAGTCCTAACATTAGTTTTTGTGTATATAACTTCTAACACATTAAAAACTGTCTTACAGCATTGCAGAAAACATTGTATTTCATAAGGCATAAACATCTTTCAGTTTGGCAAGATTTGCACTGAATACTGAATGAAACAGCTCTCTCTAATAGAGAGAAAAGCTTTTGAGCAGATTTGGGCTTGGTTTCACTTCATTTGAACAGAATCACTATTTCAACATTACTGGACTCAGAAAGCTGTAAACTGACAATCTTGATCATTGAAGTCCTAACATTAGTTTTTGTGCATATAACTTCTAACACATTAAAAACTGTCTTACAGCATTGCAGAAAACATTGTATTTCATAAGGCATAAGCATCTATCAGTTTGGCAAGATTTGCACTTAATACTGAATGAAACAGCTTACTCTGATAGAGAGAAAAGCTTTTGAGCAGATTTGGGCTTGATTTCACTTCATTTGAACAGCAGCACTATTTCAACATTACTGGACTCAGAAAGCTGTAAACTGACAATCTTGATCATTGAAGTCCTAACATTAGTTTTTGTGCATATAACTTCTAACACATTAAAAACTGTCTTACAGCATTGCAGAAAACATTGTATTTCATAAGGCATAAGCATCTATCAGTTTGGCAAGATTTGCACTTAATACTGAATGAAACAGCTTACTCTGATAGAGAGAAAAGCTTTTGAGCAGATTTGGGCTTGATTTCACTTCATTTGAACAGCAGCACTATTTCAACATTACTGGACTCAGAAAGCTGTAAACTGACAATCTTGATCATTGAAGTCCTAACATAAGTTTTTGTGCATATAACTTCTAACACATTAAAAACTGTCTTACAGCATTGCAGAAAACATTGTATTGCATAAGGCATAAGCATCTATCAGTTTGGCAAGATTTGCACTTAATACTGAATGAAACAGCTTACTCTGATAGAGAGAAAAGCTTTTGAGCAGATTGGGGCTTGGTTTCACTTCATTTGAACAGAATCACTATTTCAACATTACTGGACTCAGAAAGCTGTAAACTGACAATCTTGATCATTGAAGTCCTAACATTAGTTTTTGTGCATATAACTTCTAACACATTAAAAACTGTCTTACAGCATTGCAGAAAACATTGTATTTCATAAGGCATAAGCATCTATCAGTTTGGCAAGGTTTGCACTGAATACTGAATGAAACAGCTTTCTCTAATAGAGAGAAAAGCTTTTGAGCAGATTTGGGCTTGATTTCACTTCATTTGAACAGCAGCACTATTTCAACATTACTGGACTCAGAAAGCTGTAAACTGACAATCTTGATCATTGAAGTCCTAACATTAGTTTTTGTGTATATAACTTCTAACACATTAAAAACTGTCTTACAGCATTGCAGAAAACATTGTATTTCATAAGGCATAAACATCTTTCAGTTTGGCAAGATTTGCACTGAATACTGAATGAAACAGCTCTCTCTAATAGAGAGAAAAGCTTTTGAGCAGATTTGGGCTTGGTTTCACTTCATTTGAACAGAATCACTATTTCAACATTACTGGACTCAGAAAGCTGTAAACTGACAATCTTGATCATTGAAGTCCTAACATTAGTTTTTGTGCATATAACTTCTAACACATTAAAAACTGTCTTACAGCATTGCAGAAAACATTGTATTTCATAAGGCATAAGCATCTATCAGTTTGGCAAGATTTGCACTTAATACTGAATGAAACAGCTTACTCTGATAGAGAGAAAAGCTTTTGAGCAGATTTGGGCTTGATTTCACTTCATTTGAACAGCAGCACTATTTCAACATTACTGGACTCAGAAAGCTGTAAACTGACAATCTTGATCATTGAAGTCCTAACATTAGTTTTTGTGCATATAACTTCTAACACATTAAAAACTGTCTTACAGCATTGCAGAAAACATTGTATTTCATAAGGCATAAGCATCTATCAGTTTGGCAAGATTTGCACTTAATACTGAATGAAACAGCTTACTCTGATAGAGAGAAAAGCTTTTGAGCAGATTTGGGCTTGGTTTCACTTCATTTGAACAGAATCACTATTTCAACATTACTGGACTCAGAAAGCTGTAAACTGACAATCTTGATCATTGAAGTCCTAACATAAGTTTTTGTGCATATAACTTCTAACACATTAAAAACTGTCTTACAGCATTGCAGAAAACATTGTATTGCATAAGGCATAAGCATCTATCAGTTTGGCAAGATTTGCACTTAATACTGAATGAAACAGCTTACTCTGATAGAGAGAAAAGCTTTTGAGCAGATTTGGGCTTGGTTTCACTTCATTTGAACAGAATCACTATTTCAACATTACTGGACTCAGAAAGCTGCAAACTGACAATCTTGATCATTGAAGTCCTAACATAAGTTTTTGTGCATATAACTTCTAACACATTAAAAACTGTCTTACAGCATTGCAGAAAACATTGTATTGCATAAGGCATAAGCATCTATCAGTTTGGCAAGATTTGCACTTAATACTGAATGAAACAGCTTACTCTGATAGAGAGAAAAGCTTTTGAGCAGATTTGGGCTTGGTTTCACTTCATTTGAACAGAATCACTATTTCAACATTACTGGACTCAGAAAGCTGTAAACTGACAATCTTGATCATTGAAGTCCTAACATAAGTTTTTGTGCATATAACTTCTAACACATTAAAAACTGTCTTACAGCATTGCAGAAAACATTGTATTGCATAAGGCATTAGCATCTATCAGTTTGGCAAGATTTGCACTTAATACTGAATGAAACAGGTTACTCTGATAGAGAGAAAAGCTTTTGAGCAGATTTGGGCTTGGTTTCACTTCATTTGAACAGAATCACTATTTCAACATTACTGGACTCAGAAAGCTGCAAACTGACAATCTTGATCATTGAAGTCCTAACATTAGTTTTTGTGTATATAACTTCTAACACATTAAAAACTGTCTTACAGCATTGCAGAAAACATTGTATTTCATAAGGCATAAACATCTTTCAGTTTGGCAAGATTTGCACTGAATACTGAATGAAACAGCTCTCTCTAATAGAGAGAAAAGCTTTTGAGCAGATTTGGGCTTGGTTTCACTTCATTTGAACAGAATCACTATTTCAACATTACTGGACTCAGAAAGCTGTAAACTGACAATCTTGATCATTGAAGTCCTAACATTAGTTTTTGTGCATATAACTTCTAACACATTAAAAACTGTCTTACAGCATTGCAGAAAACATTGTATTTCATAAGGCATAAGCATCTATCAGTTTGGCAAGATTTGCACTTAATACTGAATGAAACAGCTTACTCTGATAGAGAGAAAAGCTTTTGAGCAGATTTGGGCTTGATTTCACTTCATTTGAACAGCAGCACTATTTCAACATTACTGGACTCAGAAAGCTGTAAACTGACAATCTTGATCATTGAAGTCCTAACATTAGTTTTTGTGCATATAACTTCTAACACATTAAAAACTGTCTTACAGCATTGCAGAAAACATTGTATTTCATAAGGCATAAGCATCTATCAGTTTGGCAAGATTTGCACTTAATACTGAATGAAACAGCTTACTCTGATAGAGAGAAAAGCTTTTGAGCAGATTTGGGCTTGATTTCACTTCATTTGAACAGCAGCACTATTTCAACATTACTGGACTCAGAAAGCTGTAAACTGACAATCTTGATCATTGAAGTCCTAACATAAGTTTTTGTGCATATAACTTCTAACACATTAAAAACTGTCTTACAGCATTGCAGAAAACATTGTATTGCATAAGGCATAAGCATCTATCAGTTTGGCAAGATTTGCACTTAATACTGAATGAAACAGCTTACTCTGATAGAGAGAAAAGCTTTTGAGCAGATTGGGGCTTGGTTTCACTTCATTTGAACAGAATCACTATTTCAACATTACTGGACTCAGAAAGCTGTAAACTGACAATCTTGATCATTGAAGTCCTAACATTAGTTTTTGTGCATATAACTTCTAACACATTAAAAACTGTCTTACAGCATTGCAGAAAACATTGTATTTCATAAGGCATAAGCATCTATCAGTTTGGCAAGGTTTGCACTGAATACTGAATGAAACAGCTTTCTCTAATAGAGAGAAAAGCTTTTGAGCAGATTTGGGCTTGATTTCACTTCATTTGAACAGCAGCACTATTTCAACATTACTGGACTCAGAAAGCTGTAAACTGACAATCTTGATCATTGAAGTCCTAACATTAGTTTTTGTGCATATAACTTCTAACACATTAAAAACTGTCTTACAGCATTGCAGAAAACATTGTATTTCATAAGGCATAAGCATCTATCAGTTTGGCAAGATTTGCACTTAATACTGAATGAAACAGCTTACTCTGATAGAGAGAAAAGCTTTTGAGCAGATTTGGGCTTGGTTTCACTTCATTTGAACAGAATCACTATTTCAACATTACTGGACTCAGAAAGCTGTAAACTGACAATCTTGATCATTGAAGTCCTAACATAAGTTTTTGTGCATATAACTTCTAACACATTAAAAACTGTCTTACAGCATTGCAGAAAACATTGTATTGCATAAGGCATAAGCATATATCAGTTTGGCAAGATTTGCACTTAATACTGAATGAAACAGCTTACTCTGATAGAGAGAAAAGCTTTTGAGCAGATTTGGGCTTGGTTTCACTTCATTTGAACAGAATCACTATTTCAACATTACTGGACTCAGAAAGCTGTAAACTGACAATCTTGATCATTGAAGTCATAACATTAGTTTTTGTGCATATAACTTCTAACACATTAAAAACTGTCTTACAGCATTGCAGAAAACATTGTATTTCATAAGGCATAAGCATCTATCAGTTTGGCAAGATTTGCACTTAATACTGAATGAAACAGCTTACTCTGATAGAGAGAAAAGCTTTTGAGCAGATTTGGGCTTGATTTCACTTCATTTGAACAGCAGCACTATTTCAACATTACTGGACTCAGAAAGCTGTAAACTGACAATCTTGATCATTGAAGTCCTAACATTAGTTTTTGTGCATATAACTTCTAACACATTAAAAACTGTCTTACAGCATTGCAGAAAACATTGTATTTCATAAGGCATAAGCATCTATCAGTTTGGCAAGATTTGCACTTAATACTGAATGAAACAGCTTACTCTGATAGAGAGAAAAGCTTTTGAGCAGATTTGGGCTTGGTTTCACTTCATTTGAACAGAATCACTATTTCAACATTACTGGACTCAGAAAGCTGTAAACTGACAATCTTGATCATTGAAGTCCTAACATAAGTTTTTGTGCATATAACTTCTAACACATTAAAAACTGTCTTACAGCATTGCAGAAAACATTGTATTGCATAAGGCATAAGCATATATCAGTTTGGCAAGATTTGCACTTAATACTGAATGAAACAGCTTACTCTGATAGAGAGAAAAGCTTTTGAGCAGATTTGGGCTTGGTTTCACTTCATTTGAACAGAATCACTATTTCAACATTACTGGACTCAGAAAGCTGTAAACTGACAATCTTGATCATTGAAGTCATAACATTAGTTTTTGTGCATATAACTTCTAACACATTAAAAACTGTCTTACAGCATTGCAGAAAACATTGTATTTCATAAGGCATAAGCATCTATCAGTTTGGCAAGATTTGCACTTAATACTGAATGAAACAGCTTACTCTGATAGAGAGAAAAGCTTTTGAGCAGATTTGGGCTTGATTTCACTTCATTTGAACAGCAGCACTATTTCAACATTACTGGACTCAGAAAGCTGTAAACTGACAATCTTTATCATTGAAGTCCTAACATAAGTTTTTGTGCATATAACTTCTAACACATTAAAAACTGTCTTACAGCATTGCAGAAAACATTGTATTTCATAAGGCATAAGCATCTATCAGTTTGGCAAGATTTGCACTTAATACTGAATGAAACAGCTTACTCTGATAGAGAGAAAAGCTTTTGAGCAGATTTGGGCTTGATTTCACTTCATTTGAACAGCAGCACTATTTCAACATTACTGGACTCAGAAAGCTGTAAACTGACAATCTTGATCATTGAAGTCCTAACATAAGTTTTTGTGCATATAACTTCTAACACATTAAAAACTGTCTTACAGCATTGCAGAAAACATTGTATTGCATAAGGCATAAGCATCTATCAGTTTGGCAAGATTTGCACTTAATACTGAATGAAACAGCTTACTCTGATAGAGAGAAAAGCTTTTGAGCAGATCGGGGCTTGGTTTCACTTCATTTGAACAGAATCACTATTTCAACGTTACTGACTAAGAAAGCTGTAAACTGACAATCTTGATCATTGAAGTCCTAACATTAGTTTTTGTGCATATAACTTCTAACACATTAAAAACTGTCTTACAGCATTGCAGAAAACATTGTATTTCATAAGGCATAAGCATCTATCAGTTTGGCAAGGTTTGCACTGAATACTGAATGAAACAGCTTTCTCTGATAGAGAGAAAAGCTTTTGAGCAGATTTGGGCTTGATTTCACTTCATTTGAACAGCAGCACTATTTCAACATTACTGGACTCAGAAAGCTGTAAACTGACAATCTTGATCATTGAAGTCCTAAACATAAGTTTTTGTGCCTATAACTTCTAACACATTAAAAACTGTCTTACAGCATTGCAGAAAAACATTGTATTGCATAAGGCATAAGCATCTATCAGTTTGGCAAGATTTGCACTTAATACTGAATGAAACAGCTTACTCTGATAGAGAGAAAAGCTTTTGAGCAGATCGGGGCTTGGTTTCACTTCATTTGAACAGAATCACTATTTCAACATTACTGGACTCAGAAAGCTGTAAACTGACAATCTTGATCATTGAAGTCCTAACATAAGTTTTTGTGCATATAACTTCTAACACATTAAAAACTGTCTTACAGCATTGCAGAAAACATTGTATTGCATAAGGCATAAGCATCTATCAGTTTGGCAAGATTTGCACTTAATACTGAATGAAACAGCTTACTCTGATAGAGAGAAAAGCTTTTGAGCAGATCGGGGCTTGGTTTCACTTCATTTGAACAGAATCACTATTTCAACGTTACTGACTAAGAAAGCTGTAAACTGACAATCTTGATCATTGAAGTCCTAACATTAGTTTTTGTGCATATAACTTCTAACACATTAAAAACTGTCTTACAGCATTGCAGAAAACATTGTATTTCATAAGGCATAAGCATCTATCAGTTTGGCAAGGTTTGCACTGAATACTGAATGAAACAGCTTTCTCTGATAGAGAGAAAAGCTTTTGAGCAGATTTGGGCTTGATTTCACTTCATTTGAACAGCAGCACTATTTCAACATTACTGGACTCAGAAAGCTGTAAACTGACAATCTTGATCATTGAAGTCCTAAACATAAGTTTTTGTGCCTATAACTTCTAACACATTAAAAACTGTCTTACAGCATTGCAGAAAAACATTGTATTGCATAAGGCATAAGCATCTATCAGTTTGGCAAGATTTGCACTTAATACTGAATGAAACAGCTTACTCTGATAGAGAGAAAAGCTTTTGAGCAGATTTGGGCTTGGTTTCACTTCATTTGAACAGAATCACTATTTCAACATTACTGGACTCAGAAAGCTGTAAACTGACAATCTTGATCATTGAAGTCCTAACATTAGTTTTTGTGCATATAACTTCTAACACATTAAAAACTGTCTTACAGCATTGCAGAAAACATTGTATTGCATAAGGCATAAGCATCTATCAGTTTGGCAAGATTTGCACTTAATACTGAATGAAACAGCTTACTCTGATAGAGAGAAAAGCTTTTGAGCAGATCGGGGCTTGGTTTCACTTCATTTGAACAGAATCACTATTTCAACGTTACTGACTAAGAAAGCTGTAAACTGACAATCTTGATCATTGAAGTCCTAACATTAGTTTTTGTGCATATAACTTCTAACACATTAAAAACTGTCTTACAGCATTGCAGAAAACATTGTATTTCATAAGGCATAAGCATCTATCAGTTTGGCAAGGTTTGCACTGAATACTGAATGAAACAGCTTTCTCTGATAGAGAGAAAAGCTTTTGAGCAGATTTGGGCTTGATTTCACTTCATTTGAACAGCAGCACTATTTCAACATTACTGGACTCAGAAAGCTGTAAACTGACAATCTTGATCATTGAAGTCCTAAACATAAGTTTTTGTGCCTATAACTTCTAACACATTAAAAACTGTCTTACAGCATTGCAGAAAAACATTGTATTGCATAAGGCATAAGCATCTATCAGTTTGGCAAGATTTGCACTTAATACTGAATGAAACAGCTTACTCTGATAGAGAGAAAAGCTTTTGAGCAGATCGGGGCTTGGTTTCACTTCATTTGAACAGAATCACTATTTCAACATTACTGGACTCAGAAAGCTGTAAACTGACAATCTTGATCATTGAAGTCCTAACATAAGTTTTTGTGCATATAACTTCTAACACATTAAAAACTGTCTTACAGCATTGCAGAAAACATTGTATTGCATAAGGCATAAGCATCTATCAGTTTGGCAAGATTTGCACTTAATACTGAATGAAACAGCTTACTCTGATAGAGAGAAAAGCTTTTGAGCAGATCGGGGCTTGGTTTCACTTCATTTGAACAGAATCACTATTTCAACGTTACTGACTAAGAAAGCTGTAAACTGACAATCTTGATCATTGAAGTCCTAACATTAGTTTTTGTGCATATAACTTCTAACACATTAAAAACTGTCTTACAGCATTGCAGAAAACATTGTATTTCATAAGGCATAAGCATCTATCAGTTTGGCAAGGTTTGCACTGAATACTGAATGAAACAGCTTTCTCTGATAGAGAGAAAAGCTTTTGAGCAGATTTGGGCTTGATTTCACTTCATTTGAACAGCAGCACTATTTCAACATTACTGGACTCAGAAAGCTGTAAACTGACAATCTTGATCATTGAAGTCCTAAACATAAGTTTTTGTGCCTATAACTTCTAACACATTAAAAACTGTCTTACAGCATTGCAGAAAAACATTGTATTGCATAAGGCATAAGCATCTATCAGTTTGGCAAGATTTGCACTTAATACTGAATGAAACAGCTTACTCTGATAGAGAGAAAAGCTTTTGAGCAGATCGGGGCTTGGTTTCACTTCATTTGAACAGAATCACTATTTCAACATTACTGGACTCAGAAAGCTGTAAACTGACAATCTTGATCATTGAAGTCCTAACATTAGTTTTTGTGCATATAACTTCTAACACATTAAAAACTGTCTTACAGCATTGCAGAAAACATTGTATTTCATAAGGCATAAGCATCTATCAGTTTGGCAAGGTTTGCACTGAATACTGAATGAAACAGCTTTCTCTAATAGAGAGAAAAGCTTTTGAGCAGATTTGGGCTTGATTTCACTTCATTTGAACAGAATCACTATTTCAACATTACTGGACTCAGAAAGCTGTAAACTGACAATCTTGATCATTGAAGTCCTAACATTAGTTGTTGTGCATATAACTTCTAACACATTAAAAACTGTCTTACAGCATTGCAGAAAACATTGTATTTCATAAGGCATAAGCATCTATCAGTTTGGCAAGATTTGCACTTAATACTGAATGAAACAGCTTACTCTGATAGAGAGAAAAGCTTTTGAGCAGATTTGGGCTTGATTTCACTTCATTTGAACAGCAGCACTATTTCAACATTACTGGACTCAGAAAGCTGTAAACTGACAATCTTGATCATTGAAGTCCTAACATAAGTTTTTGTGCATATAACTTCTAACACATTAAAAACTGTCTTACAGCATTGCAGAAAACATTGTATTTCATAAGGCATAAACATCTTTCAGTTTGGCAAGATTTGCACTGAATACTGAATGAAACAGCTCTCTCTAATAGAGAGAAAAGCTTTTGAGCAGATTTGTGCTTGGTTTCACTTCATTTGAACAGAATCACTATTTCAACATTACTGCACTCAGAAAGCTGTAAACTGACAATCTTGATCATTGAAGTCCTAACATTAGTTTTTGTGCATATAACTTCTAACACATTAAAAACTGTCTTACAGCATTGCAGAAAACATTGTATTTCATAAGGCATAAGCATCTATCAGTTTGGCAAGATTTGCACTTAATACTGAATGAAACAGCTTACTCTGATAGAGAGAAAAGCTTTTGAGCAGATTTGGGCTTGATTTCACTTCATTTGAACAGCAGCACTATTTCAACATTACTGGACTCAGAAAGCTGTAAACTGACAATCTTGATCATTGAAGTCCTAACATAAGTTTTTGTGCATATAACTTCTAACACATTAAAAACTGTCTTACAGCATTGCAGAAAACATTGTATTGCATAAGGCATAAACATCTTTCAGTTTGGCAAGATTTGCACTTAATACTGAATGAAACAGCTTACTCTGATAGAGAGAAAAGCTTTTGAGCAGATTTGGGCTTGGTTTCACTTCATTTGAACAGAATCACTATTTCAACATTACTGGACTCAGAAAGCTGTAAACTGACAATCTTGATCATTGAAGTCCTAACATAAGTTTTTGTGCATATAACTTCTAACACATTAAAAACTGTCTTACAGCATTGCAGAAAACATTGTATTGCATAAGGCATAAGCATCTATCAGTTTGGCAAGATTTGCACTTAATACTGAATGAAACAGCTTACTCTGATAGAGAGAAAAGCTTTTGAGCAGATTTGGGCTTGATTTCACTTCATTTGAACAGCAGCACTATTTCAACATTACTGGACTCAGAAAGCTGTAAACTGACAATCTTGATCATTGAAGTCCTAACATTAGTTTTTGTGCATATAACTTCTAACACATTAAAAACTGTCTTACAGCATTGCAGAAAACATTGTATTTCATAAGGCATAAGCATCTATCAGTTTGGCAAGATTTGCACTTAATACTGAATGAAACAGCTTACTCTGATAGAGAGAAAAGCTTTTGAGCAGATTTGGGCTTGGTTTCACTTCATTTGAACAGAATCACTATTTCAACATTACTGGACTCAGAAAGCTGTAAACTGACAATCTTGATCATTGAAGTCCTAACATAAGTTTTTGTGCATATAACTTCTAACACATTAAAAACTGTCTTACAGCATTGCAGAAAACATTGTATTGCATAAGGCATAAGCATATATCAGTTTGGCAAGATTTGCACTTAATACTGAATGAAACAGCTTACTCTGATAGAGAGAAAAGCTTTTGAGCAGATTTGGGCTTGGTTTCACTTCATTTGAACAGCAGCACTATTTCAACATTACTGGACTCAGAAAGCTGTAAACTGACAATCTTGATCATTGAAGTCCTAAACATAAGTTTTTGTGCCTATAACTTCTAACACATTAAAAACTGTCTTACAGCATTGCAGAAAAACATTGTATTGCATAAGGCATAAGCATCTATCAGTTTGGCAAGATTTGCACTTAATACTGAATGAAACAGCTTACTCTGATAGAGAGAAAAGCTTTTGAGCAGATTTGGGCTTGGTTTCACTTCATTTGAACAGAATCACTATTTCAACATTACTGGACTCAGAAAGCTGTAAACTGACAATCTTGATCATTGAAGTCCTAACATTAGTTTTTGTGCATATAACTTCTAACACATTAAAAACTGTCTTACAGCATTGCAGAAAACATTGTATTGCATAAGGCATAAGCATCTATCAGTTTGGCAAGATTTGCACTTAATACTGAATGAAACAGCTTACTCTGATAGAGAGAAAAGCTTTTGAGCAGATCGGGGCTTGGTTTCACTTCATTTGAACAGAATCACTATTTCAACGTTACTGACTAAGAAAGCTGTAAACTGACAATCTTGATCATTGAAGTCCTAACATTAGTTTTTGTGCATATAACTTCTAACACATTAAAAACTGTCTTACAGCATTGCAGAAAACATTGTATTTCATAAGGCATAAGCATCTATCAGTTTGGCAAGGTTTGCACTGAATACTGAATGAAACAGCTTTCTCTGATAGAGAGAAAAGCTTTTGAGCAGATTTGGGCTTGATTTCACTTCATTTGAACAGCAGCACTATTTCAACATTACTGGACTCAGAAAGCTGTAAACTGACAATCTTGATCATTGAAGTCCTAAACATAAGTTTTTGTGCCTATAACTTCTAACACATTAAAAACTGTCTTACAGCATTGCAGAAAAACATTGTATTGCATAAGGCATAAGCATCTATCAGTTTGGCAAGATTTGCACTTAATACTGAATGAAACAGCTTACTCTGATAGAGAGAAAAGCTTTTGAGCAGATCGGGGCTTGGTTTCACTTCATTTGAACAGAATCACTATTTCAACATTACTGGACTCAGAAAGCTGTAAACTGACAATCTTGATCATTGAAGTCCTAACATAAGTTTTTGTGCATATAACTTCTAACACATTAAAAACTGTCTTACAGCATTGCAGAAAACATTGTATTGCATAAGGCATAAGCATCTATCAGTTTGGCAAGATTTGCACTTAATACTGAATGAAACAGCTTACTCTGATAGAGAGAAAAGCTTTTGAGCAGATCGGGGCTTGGTTTCACTTCATTTGAACAGAATCACTATTTCAACGTTACTGACTAAGAAAGCTGTAAACTGACAATCTTGATCATTGAAGTCCTAACATTAGTTTTTGTGCATATAACTTCTAACACATTAAAAACTGTCTTACAGCATTGCAGAAAACATTGTATTTCATAAGGCATAAGCATCTATCAGTTTGGCAAGGTTTGCACTGAATACTGAATGAAACAGCTTTCTCTGATAGAGAGAAAAGCTTTTGAGCAGATTTGGGCTTGATTTCACTTCATTTGAACAGCAGCACTATTTCAACATTACTGGACTCAGAAAGCTGTAAACTGACAATCTTGATCATTGAAGTCCTAAACATAAGTTTTTGTGCCTATAACTTCTAACACATTAAAAACTGTCTTACAGCATTGCAGAAAAACATTGTATTGCATAAGGCATAAGCATCTATCAGTTTGGCAAGATTTGCACTTAATACTGAATGAAACAGCTTACTCTGATAGAGAGAAAAGCTTTTGAGCAGATCGGGGCTTGGTTTCACTTCATTTGAACAGAATCACTATTTCAACATTACTGGACTCAGAAAGCTGTAAACTGACAATCTTGATCATTGAAGTCCTAACATTAGTTTTTGTGCATATAACTTCTAACACATTAAAAACTGTCTTACAGCATTGCAGAAAACATTGTATTTCATAAGGCATAAGCATCTATCAGTTTGGCAAGGTTTGCACTGAATACTGAATGAAACAGCTTTCTCTAATAGAGAGAAAAGCTTTTGAGCAGATTTGGGCTTGATTTCACTTCATTTGAACAGAATCACTATTTCAACATTACTGGACTCAGAAAGCTGTAAACTGACAATCTTGATCATTGAAGTCCTAACATTAGTTGTTGTGCATATAACTTCTAACACATTAAAAACTGTCTTACAGCATTGCAGAAAACATTGTATTTCATAAGGCATAAGCATCTATCAGTTTGGCAAGATTTGCACTTAATACTGAATGAAACAGCTTACTCTGATAGAGAGAAAAGCTTTTGAGCAGATTTGGGCTTGATTTCACTTCATTTGAACAGCAGCACTATTTCAACATTACTGGACTCAGAAAGCTGTAAACTGACAATCTTGATCATTGAAGTCCTAACATAAGTTTTTGTGCATATAACTTCTAACACATTAAAAACTGTCTTACAGCATTGCAGAAAACATTGTATTTCATAAGGCATAAACATCTTTCAGTTTGGCAAGATTTGCACTGAATACTGAATGAAACAGCTCTCTCTAATAGAGAGAAAAGCTTTTGAGCAGATTTGTGCTTGGTTTCACTTCATTTGAACAGAATCACTATTTCAACATTACTGCACTCAGAAAGCTGTAAACTGACAATCTTGATCATTGAAGTCCTAACATTAGTTTTTGTGCATATAACTTCTAACACATTAAAAACTGTCTTACAGCATTGCAGAAAACATTGTATTTCATAAGGCATAAGCATCTATCAGTTTGGCAAGATTTGCACTTAATACTGAATGAAACAGCTTACTCTGATAGAGAGAAAAGCTTTTGAGCAGATTTGGGCTTGATTTCACTTCATTTGAACAGCAGCACTATTTCAACATTACTGGACTCAGAAAGCTGTAAACTGACAATCTTGATCATTGAAGTCCTAACATAAGTTTTTGTGCATATAACTTCTAACACATTAAAAACTGTCTTACAGCATTGCAGAAAACATTGTATTGCATAAGGCATAAGCATCTATCAGTTTGGCAAGATTTGCACTTAATACTGAATGAAACAGCTTACTCTGATAGAGAGAAAAGCTTTTGAGCAGATTTGGGCTTGGTTTCACTTCATTTGAACAGAATCACTATTTCAACATTACTGGACTCAGAAAGCTGTAAACTGACAATCTTGATCATTGAAGTCCTAACATAAGTTTTTGTGCATATAACTTCTAACACATTAAAAACTGTCTTACAGCATTGCAGAAAACATTGTATTGCATAAGGCATAAGCATCTATCAGTTTGGCAAGATTTGCACTTAATACTGAATGAAACAGCTTACTCTGATAGAGAGAAAAGCTTTTGAGCAGATTTGGGCTTGATTTCACTTCATTTGAACAGAATCACTATTTCAACATTACTGGACTCAGAAAGCTGTAAACTGACAATCTTGATCATTGAAGTCCTAACATTAGTTTTTGTGCATATAACTTCTAACACATTAAAAACTGTCTTACAGCATTGCAGAAAACATTGTATTTCATAAGGCATAAACATCTTTCAGTTTGGCAAGATTTGCACTGAATACTGAATGAAACAGCTCTCTCTAATAGAGAGAAAAGCTTTTGAGCAGATTTGGGCTTGGTTTCACTTCATTTGAACAGAATCACTATTTCAACATTACTGGACTCAGAAAGCTGTAAACTGACAATCTTGATCATTGAAGTCCTAACATTAGTTTTTGTGCATATAACTTCTAACACATTAAAAACTGTCTTACAGCATTGCAGAAAACATTGTATTTCATAAGGCATAAGCATCTATCAGTTTGGCAAGATTTGCACTTAATACTGAATGAAACAGCTTACTCTGATAGAGAGAAAAGCTTTTGAGCAGATTTGGGCTTGATTTCACTTCATTTGAACAGCAGCACTATTTCAACATTACTGGACTCAGAAAGCTGTAAACTGACAATCTTGATCATTGAAGTCCTAACATTAGTTTTTGTGCATATAACTTCTAACACATTAAAAACTGTCTTACAGCATTGCAGAAAACATTGTATTTCATAAGGCATAAGCATCTATCAGTTTGGCAAGATTTGCACTTAATACTGAATGAAACAGCTTACTCTGATAGAGAGAAAAGCTTTTGAGCAGATTTGGGCTTGGTTTCACTTCATTTGAACAGAATCACTATTTCAACATTACTGGACTCAGAAAGCTGTAAACTGACAATCTTGATCATTGAAGTCCTAACATAAGTTTTTGTGCATATAACTTCTAACACATTAAAAACTGTCTTACAGCATTGCAGAAAACATTGTATTGCATAAGGCATAAGCATATATCAGTTTGGCAAGATTTGCACTTAATACTGAATGAAACAGCTTACTCTGATAGAGAGAAAAGCTTTTGAGCAGATTTGGGCTTGGTTTCACTTCATTTGAACAGAATCACTATTTCAACATTACTGGACTCAGAAAGCTGTAAACTGACAAACTTGATCATTGAAGTCCTAACATTAGTTTTTGTGCATATAACTTCTAACACATTAAAAACTGTCTTACAGCATTGCAGAAAACATTGTATTTCATAAGGCATAAGCATCTATCAGTTTGGCAAGATTTGCACTTAATACTGAATGAAACAGCTTACTCTGATAGAGAGAAAAGCTTTTGAGCAGATTTGGGCTTGATTTCACTTCATTTGAACAGAATCACTATTTCACCATTACTGGACTCAGAAAGCTGTAAACTGACAATCTTGATCATTGAAGTCCTAACATTAGTTTTTGTGCATATAACTTCTAACACATTAAAAACTGTCTTACAGCATTGCAGAAAACATTGTATTGCATAAGGCATAAGCATCTATCAGTTTGGCAAGATTTGCACTTAATACTGAATGAAACAGCTTACTCTGATAGAGAGAAAAGCTTTTGAGCAGATTTGGGCTTGATTTCACTTCATTTGAACAGCAGCACTATTTCAACATTACTGGACTCAGAAAGCTGTAAACTGACAATCTTGATAATTGAAGTCCTAACATAAGTTTTTGTGCATATAACTTCTAACACATTAAAAACTGTCTTACAGCATTGCAGAAAACATTGTATTTCATAAGGCATAAGCATCTATCAGTTTGGCAAGATTTGCACTTAATACTGAATGAAACAGCTTACTCTGATAGAGAGAAAAGCTTTTGAGCAGATTTGGGCTTGATTTCACTTCATTTGAACAGCAGCACTATTTCAACATTACTGGACTCAGAAAGCTGTAAACTGACAATCTTGATCATTGAAGTCCTAACATAAGTTTTTGTGCATATAACTTCTAACACATTAAAAACTGTCTTACAGCATTGCAGAAAACATTGTATTGCATAAGGCATAAGCATCTATCAGTTTGGCAAGATTTGCACTTAATACTGAATGAAACAGCTTACTCTGATAGAGAGAAAAGCTTTTGAGCAGATCGGGTCTTGGTTTCACTTCATTTGAACAGAATCACTATTTCAACGTTACTGACTAAGAAAGCTGTAAACTGACAATCTTGATCATTGAAGTCCTAACATTAGTTTTTGTGCATATAACTTCTAACACATTAAAAACTGTCTTACAGCATTGCAGAAAACATTGTATTTCATAAGGCATAAACATCTTTCAGTTTGGCAAGATTTGCACTGAATACTGAATGAAACAGCTCTCTCTAATAGAGAGAAAAGCTTTTGAGCAGATTTGTGCTTGGTTTCACTTCATTTGAACAGAATCACTATTTCAACATTACTGCACTCAGAAAGCTGTAAACTGACAATCTTGATCATTGAAGTCCTAACATTAGTTTTTGTGCATATAACTTCTAACACATTAAAAACTGTCTTACAGCATTGCAGAAAACATTGTATTTCATAAGGTATAAGCATCTATCAGTTTGGCAAGATTTGCACTTAATACTGAATGAAACAGCTTACTCTGATAGAGAGAAAAGTTTTTGGGCAGATTTGGGCTTGGTTTCACTTCATTTGAACAGAATCACTATTTCAACATTACTGGACTCAGAAAGCTGTAAACTGACAATCTTGATCATTGAAGTCCTAACATTAGTTTTTGTGCATATAACTTCTAACACATTAAAAACTGTCTTAAAGCATTGCAGAAAACATTTTATTAGATAAGACATAAGTATGTTTCAGTTTGGCAAGATTTGCACTGAATACTGAATTAAACAGCTTTCTCTAATAGAGAGAAAAGCTTTTGAGCAGATTTGGGCTTGATTTCACTTCATTTGAACAGAATCACTATTTCAACATTACTGGACTCAGAAAGCTGTAAACTGACAATCTTGATCATTGAAGTCCTAACATTAGTTTTTGTGCATATAACTTCTAACACATTAAAAACTGTCTTACAGCATTGCAGAAAACATTGTATTTCATAAGGCATAAGCATCTATCAGTTTGGCAAGATTTGCACTTAATACTGAATGAAACAGCTTACTCTGATAGAGAGAAAAGCTTTTGAGCAGATTTGGGCTTGATTTTACTTCATTTGAACAGCAGCACTATTTCAACATTACTGGACTCAGAAAGCTGTAAACTGACAATCTTGATCATTGAAGTCCTAACATAAGTTTTTGTGCATATAACTTCTAACACATTAAAAACTGTCTTACAGCATTGCAGAAAACATTGTATTGCATAAGGCATAAGCATCTATCAGTTTGGCAAGATTTGCACTTAATACTGAATGAAACAGCTTACTCTGATAGAGAGAAAAGCTTTTGAGCAGATTTGGGCTTGGTTTCACTTCATTTGAACAGAATCACTATTTCAACATTACTGGACTCAGAAAGCTGTAAACTGACAATCTTGATCATTGAAGTCCTAACATTAGTTTTTGTGCATATAACTTCTAACACATTAAAAACTGTCTTACAGCATTGCAGAAAACATTGTATTTCATAAGGCATAAGCATCTATCAGTTTGGCAAGATTTGCACTTAATACTGAATGAAACAGCTTACTCTGATAGAGAGAAAAGCTTTTGAGCAGATTTGGGCTTGATTTCACTTCATTTGAACAGCAGCACTATTTCAACATTACTGGACTCAGAAAGCTGTAAACTGACAATCTTGATCATTGAAGTCCTAACATTAGTTTTTGTGCATATAACTTCTAACACATTAAAAACTGTCTTACAGCATTGCAGAAAACATTGTATTTCATAAGGCATAAGCATCTATCAGTTTGGCAAGGTTTGCACTGAATACTGAATGAAACAGCTTTCTCTGATAGAGAGAAAAGCTTTTGAGCAGATTTGGGCTTGATTTCACTTCATTTGAACAGCAGCACTATTTCAACATTACTGGACTCAGAAAGCTGTAAACTGACAATCTTGATCATTGAAGTCCTAACATAAGTTTTTGTGCATATAACTTCTAACACATTAAAAACTGTCTTACAGCATTGCAGAAAAACATTGTATTGCATAAGGCATAAGCATCTATCAGTTTGGCAAGATTTGCACTTAATACTGAATGAAACAGCTTACTCTGATAGAGAGAAAAGCTTTTGAGCAGATCGGGGCTTGGTTTCACTTCATTTGAACAGAATCACTATTTCAACATTACTGGACTCAGAAAGCTGTAAACTGACAATCTTGATCATTGAAGTCCTAACATTAGTTTTTGTGCATATAAGTTTTTGTGCATATAACTTCTAACACATTAAAAACTGTCTTACAGCATTGCAGAAAACATTGTATTTCATAAGGCATAAGCATCTATCAGTTTGGCAAGGTTTGCACTGAATACTGAATGAAACAGCTTTCTCTAATAGAGAGAAAAGCTTTTGAGCAGATTTGGGCTTGATTTCACTTCATTTGAACAGAATCACTATTTCAACATTACTGGACTCAGAAAGCTGTAAACTGACAATCTTGATCATTGAAGTCCTAACATTAGTTGTTGTGCATATAACTTCTAACACATTAAAAACTGTCTTACAGCATTGCAGAAAACATTGTATTTCATAAGGCATAAGCATCTATCAGTTTGGCAAGATTTGCACTTAATACTGAATGAAACAGCTTACTCTGATAGAGAGAAAAGCTTTTGAGCAGATTTGGGCTTGATTTCACTTCATTTGAACAGCAGCACTATTTCAACATTACTGGACTCAGAAAGCGGTAAACTGACAATCTTGATCATTGAAGTCCTAACATAAGTTTTTGTGCATATAACTTCTAACACATTAAAAACTGTCTTACAGCATTGCAGAAAACATTGTATTGCATAAGGCAAAAGCATCTAACAGTTTGGCAAGATTTGCACTTAATACTGAATGAAACAGCTTACTCTGATAGAGAGAAAAGCTTTTGAGCAGATTTGGGCTTGGTTTCACTTCATTTGAACAGAATCACTATTTCAACATTACTGGACTCAGAAAGCTGTAAACTGACAATCTTGATCATTGAAGTCCTAACATTAGTTTTTGTGCATATAACTTCTAACACATTAAAAACTGTCTTACAGCATTGCAGAAAACATTGTATTTCATAAGGTATAAGCATCTATCAGTTTGGCAAGATTTGCACTTAATACTGAATGAAACAGCTTACTCTGATAGAGAGAAAAGCTTTTGGGCAGATTTGGGCTTGGTTTCACTTCATTTGAACAGAATCACTATTTCAACATTACTGGACTCAGAAAGCTGTAAACTGACAATCTTGATCATTGAAGTCCTAACATTAGTTTTTGTGCATATAACTTCTAACACATTAAAAACTGTCTTAAAGCATTGCAGAAAACATTTTATTAGATAAGACATAAGTATGTTTCAGTTTGGCAAGATTTGCACTGAATACTGAATGAAACAGCTTTCTCTAATAGAGAGAAAAGCTTTTAAGCAGATTTGGGCTTGATTTCACTTCATTTGAACAGAATCACTATTTCAACATTACTGGACTCAGAAAGCTGTAAACTGACAATCTTGATCATTGAAGTCCTAACATTAGTTTTTGTGCATATAACTTCTAACACATTAAAAACTGTCTTACAGCATTGCAGAAAACATTGTATTTCATAAGGCATAAGCATCTATCAGTTTGGCAAGATTTGCACTTAATACTGAATGAAACAGCTTACTCTGATAGAGAGAAAAGCTTTTGAGCAGATTTGGGCTTGATTTTACTTCATTTGAACAGCAGCACTATTTCAACATTACTGGACTCAGAAAGCTGTAAACTGACAATCTTGATCATTGAAGTCCTAACATAAGTTTTTGTGCATATAACTTCTAACACATTAAAAACTGTCTTACAGCATTGCAGAAAACATTGTATTGCATAAGGCATAAGCATCTATCAGTTTGGCAAGATTTGCACTTAATACTGAATGAAACAGCTTACTCTGATAGAGAGAAAAGCTTTTGAGCAGATTTGGGCTTGGTTTCACTTCATTTGAACAGAATCACTATTTCAACATTACTGGACTCAGAAAGCTGTAAACTGACAATCTTGATCATTGAAGTCCTAACATTAGTTTTTGTGCATATAACTTCTAACACATTAAAAACTGTATTACAGCATTGCAGAAAACATTGTATTTCATAAGGCATAAGCATCTATCAGTTTGGCAAGATTTGCACTTAATACTGAAGGAAACAGCTTACTCTGATAGAGAGAAAAGCTTTTGAGCAGATTTGGGCTTGATTTCACTTCATTTGAACAGCAGCACTATTTCAACATTACTGGACTCAGAAAGCTGTAAACTGACAATCTTGATCATTGAAGTCCTAACATTAGTTTTTGTGCATATAACTTCTAACACATTAAAAACTGTCTTACAGCATTGCAGAAAACATTGTATTTCATAAGGCATAAGCATCTATCAGTTTGGCAAGGTTTGCACTGAATACTGAATGATACAGCTTTCTCTAATAGAGAGAAAAGCTTTTGAGCAGATTTGGGCTTGATTTCACTTCATTTGAACAGAATCACTATTTCAACATTACTGGACTCAGAAAGCTGTAAACTGACAATCTTGATCATTGAAGTCCTAACATAAGTTTTTGTGCATATGACTTCTAACACATTAAAAACTGTCTTACAGCATTGCAGAAAACATTGTATTGCATCAGGCATAAGCATCTATCAGTTTGGCAAGATTTGCTCTGAATACTGAATGAAACAGCTTTCTCTAATAGAGAGAAAAGCTTTTGAGCAGATTTGGGCTTGGTTTCACTTCATTTGAACAGAATCACTATTTCAACATTACTGGACTCAGAAAGCTGTAAACTGACAATCTTGATCATTGAAGTCCTAACATAAGTTTTTGTGCATATAACTTCTAACACATTAAAAACTGTCTTACAGCATTGCAGAAAACATTGTATTTCATAAGGCATAAGCATCTATCAGTTTGGCAAGATTTGCACTTAATACTGAATGAAACAGCTTACTCTGATAGAGAGAAAAGCTTTTGAGCAGATTTGGGCTTGGTTTCACTTCATTTGAACAGAATCACTATTTCAACATTACTGGACTCAGAAAGCTGTAAACTGACAATCTTGATCATTGAAGTCCTAACATAAGTTTTTGTGCATATAACTTCTAACACATTAAAAACTGTCTTACAGCATTGCAGAAAACATTGTATTGCATAAGGCATAAGCATCTATCAGTTTGGCAAGATTTGCACTTAATACTGAATGAAACAGCTTACTCTGATAGAGAGAAAAGCTTTTGAGCAGATTTGGGCTTGGTTTCACTTCATTTGAACAGAATCACTATTTCAACATTACTGGACTCAGAAAGCTGCAAACTGACAATCTTGATCATTGAAGTCCTAACATTAGTTTTTGTGCATATAACTTCTAACACATTAAAAACTGTCTTACAGCATTGCAGAAAACATTGTATTTCATAAGGCATAAGCATCTATCAGTTTGGCAAGATTTGCACTTAATACTTAATGAAACAGCTTACTCTGATAGAGAGAAAAGCTTTTGAGCAGATTTGGGCTTGATTTCACTTCATTTGAACAGCAGCACTATTTCAACATTACTGGACTCAGAAAGCTGTAAACTGACATTCTTGATCATTGAAGTCCTAACATAAGTTTTTGTGCATATAACTTCTAACACATTAAAAACTGTCTTACAGCATTGCAGAAAACATTGTATTGCATAAGGCATAAGCATCTATCAGTTTGGCAAGATTTGCACTTAATACTGAATGAAACAGCTTACTCTGATAGAGAGAAAAGCTTTTGAGCAGATCGGGGCTTGGTTTCACTTCATTTGAACAGAATCACTATTTCAACATTACTGGACTCAGAAAGCTGTAAACTGACAATCTTGATCATTGAAGTCCTAACATTAGTTTTTGTGCATATAACTTCTAACACATTAAAAACTGTCTTACAGCATTGCAGAAAACATTGTATTTCATAAGGCATAAGCATCTATCAGTTTGGCAAGGTTTGCACTGAATACTGAATGAAACAGCTTTCTCTAATAGAGAGAAAAGCTTTTGAGCAGATTTGGGCTTGATTTCACTTCATTTGAACAGAATCACTATTTCAACATTACTGGACTCAGAAAGCTGTAAACTGACAATCTTGATCATTGAAGTCCTAACATTAGTTTTTGTGCATATAACTTCTAACACATTAAAAACTGTCTTACAGCATTGCAGAAAACATTGTATTGCATAAGGCATAAGCATCTATCAGTTTGGCAAGATTTGCACTTAATACTGAATGAAACAGCTTACTCTGATAGAGAGAAAAGCTTTTGAGCAGATTTGGGCTTGGTTTCACTTCATTTGAACAGAATCACTATTTCAACATTACTGGACTCAGAAAGCTGCAAACTGACAATCTTGATCATTGAAGTCCTAACATTAGTTTTTGTGCATATAACTTCTAACACATTAAAAACTGTCTTACAGCATTGCAGAAAACATTGTATTTCATAAGGCATAAGCATCTATCAGTTTGGCAAGGTTTGCACTGAATACTGAATGAAACAGCTTTCTCTAATAGAGAGAAAAGCTTTTGAGCAGATTTGGGCTTGATTTCACTTCATTTGAACAGAATCACTATTTCAACATTACTGGACTCAGAAAGCTGTAAACTGACAATCTTGATCATTGAAGTCCTAACATTAGTTTTTGTGCATATAACTTCTAACACATTAAAAACTGTCTTACAGCATTGCAGAAAACATTGTATTGCATAAGGCATAAGCATCTATCAGTTTGGCAAGATTTGCACTTAATACTGAATGAAACAGCTTACTCTGATAGAGAGAAAAGCTTTTGAG
Source organism: Carassius gibelio (assembly GCF_023724105.1). NCBI lineage: Eukaryota > Metazoa > Chordata > Actinopteri > Cypriniformes > Cyprinidae > Carassius > Carassius gibelio. The sequence continues at coordinate 1,681,599 of NC_068412.1, read as the reverse complement.
CAGATTTGGGCTTGGTTTCACTTCATTTGAACAGAATCACTATTTCAACATTACTGGACTCAGAAAGCTGCAAACTGACAATCTTGATCATTGAAGTCCTAACATTAGTTTTTGTGCATATAACTTCTAACACATTAAAAACTGTCTTACAGCATTGCAGAAAACATTGTATTTCATAAGGCATAAGCATCTATCAGTTTGGCAAGATTTGCACTTAATACTTAATGAAACAGCTTACTCTGATAGAGAGAAAAGCTTTTGAGCAGATTTGGGCTTGATTTCACTTCATTTGAACAGCAGCACTATTTCAACATTACTGGACTCAGAAAGCTGTAAACTGACATTCTTGATCATTGAAGTCCTAACATAAGTTTTTGTGCATATAACTTCTAACACATTAAAAACTGTCTTACAGCATTGCAGAAAACATTGTATTGCATAAGGCATAAGCATCTATCAGTTTGGCAAGATTTGCACTTAATACTGAATGAAACAGCTTACTCTGATAGAGAGAAAAGCTTTTGAGCAGATCGGGGCTTGGTTTCACTTCATTTGAACAGAATCACTATTTCAACATTACTGGACTCAGAAAGCTGTAAACTGACAATCTTGATCATTGAAGTCCTAACATTAGTTTTTGTGCATATAACTTCTAACACATTAAAAACTGTCTTACAGCATTGCAGAAAACATTGTATTTCATAAGGCATAAGCATCTATCAGTTTGGCAAGGTTTGCACTGAATACTGAATGAAACAGCTTTCTCTAATAGAGAGAAAAGCTTTTGAGCAGATTTGGGCTTGATTTCACTTCATTTGAACAGAATCACTATTTCAACATTACTGGACTCAGAAAGCTGTAAACTGACAATCTTGATCATTGAAGTCCTAACATTAGTTTTTGTGCATATAACTTCTAACACATTAAAAACTGTCTTACAGCATTGCAGAAAACATTGTATTTCATAAGGCATAAGCATCTATCAGTTTGGCAAGATTTGCACTTAATACTGAATGAAACAGCTTACTCTGATAGAGAGAAAAGTTTTTGAGCAGATTTGGGCTTGATTTCACTTCATTTGAACAGCAGCACTATTTCAACATTACTGGACTCAGAAAGCTGTAAACTGACAATCTTGATCATTGAAGTCCTAACATAAGTTTTTGTGCATATAACTTCTAACACATTAAAAACTGTCTTACAGCATTGCAGAAAACATTGTATTTCATAAGGCATAAGCATCTATCAGTTTGGAAAGATTTGCACTTAATACTGAATGAAACAGCTTACTCTGATAGAGAGAAAAGCTTTTGAGCAGATTTGGGCTTGATTTTACTTCATTTGAACAGCAGCACTATTTCAACATTACTGGACTCAGAAAGCTGTAAACTGACAATCTTGATCATTGAAGTCCTAACATTAGTTTTTGTGCATATAACTTCTAACACATTAAAAACTGTCTTACAGCATTGCAGAAAACATTGTATTGCATAAGGCATAAGCATCTATCAGTTTGGCAAGATTTGCACTTAATACTGAATGAAACAGCTTACTCTGATAGAGAGAAAAGCTTTTGAGCAGATTTGGGCTTGGTTTCACTTCATTTGAACAGAATCACTATTTCAACATTACTGGACTAAGAAAGCTGTAAACTGACAATCTTGATCATTGAAGTCCTAACATTAGTTTTTGTGCATATAACTTCTAACACATTAAAAACTGTCTTACAGCATTGCAGAAAACATTGTATTTCATAAGGCATAAGCATCTATCAGTTTGGCAAGGTTTGCACTGAATACTGAATGAAACAGCTTTCTCTAATAGAGAGAAAAGCTTTTGAGCAGATTTGGGCTTGATTTCACTTCATTTGAACAGAATCACTATTTCAACATTACTAGACTCAGAAAGCTGTAAACTGACAATCTTGATCATTGAAGTCCTAACATTAGTTTTTGTGCATATAACTTCTAACACATTAAAAACTGTCTTACAGCATTGCAGAAAACATTTTATTAGATAAGACATAAGTATGTTTCAGTTTGGCAAGATTTGCACTGAATACTGAATGAAACAGCTTTCTCTAATAGAGAGAAAAGCTTTTGAGCAGATTTGGGCTTGGTTTCACTTCATTTGAACAGAATCACTATTTCAACATTACTGGACTCAGAAAGCTGTAAACTGACAATCTTGATCATTGAAGTCCTAACATAAGTTTTTGTGCATATAACTTCTAACACATTAAAAACTGTCTTACAGCATTGCAGAAAACATTGTATTGCATAAGGCATAAGCATCTATCAGTTTGGCAAGATTTGCACTTAATACTGAATGAAACAGCTTACTCTGATAGAGAGAAAAGCTTTTGAGCAGATCGGGGCTTGGTTTCACTTCATTTGAACAGAATCACTATTTCAACATTACTGGACTCAGAAAGCTGTAAACTGACAATCTTGATCATTGAAGTCCTAACATTAGTTTTTGTGCATATAACTTCTAACACATTAAAAACTGTCTTACAGCATTGCAGAAAACATTTTATTAGATAAGACATAAGTATGTTTCAGTTTGGCAAGATTTGCACTGAATACTGAATGAAACAGCTTTCTCTAATAGAGAGAAAAGCTTTTGAGCAGATTTGGGCTTGGTTTCACTTCATTTGAACAGAATCACTATTTCAACATTACTGGACTCAGAAAGCTGTAAACTGACAATCTTGATCATTGAAGTCCTAACATAAGTTTTTGTGCATATAACTTCTAACACATTAAAAACTGTCTTACAGCATTGCAGAAAACATTGTATTGCATAAGGCATAAGCATCTATCAGTTTGGCAAGATTTGCACTTAATACTGAATGAAACAGCTTACTCTGATAGAGAGAAAAGCTTTTGAGCAGATCGGGGCTTGGTTTCACTTCATTTGAACAGAATCACTATTTCAACATTACTGGACTCAGAAAGCTGTAAACTGACAATCTTGATCATTGAAGTCCTAACATTAGTTTTTGTGCATATAAGTTTTTGTGCATATAACTTCTAACACATTAAAAACTGTCTTACAGCATTGCAGAAAACATTGTATTTCATAAGGCATAAGCATCTATCAGTTTGGCAAGGTTTGCACTGAATACTGAATGAAACAGCTTTCTCTAATAGAGAGAAAAGCTTTTGAGCAGATTTGGGCTTGATTTCACTTCATTTGAACAGAATCACTATTTCAACATTACTGGACTCAGAAAGCTGTAAACTGACAATCTTGATCATTGAAGTCCTAACATAAGTTTTTGTGCATATAACTTCTAACACATTAAAAACTGTCTTACAGCATTGCAGAAAACATTGTATTTCATAAGGCATAAGCATCTATCAGTTTGGCAAGGTTTGCACTGAATACTGAATGAAACAGCTTTCTCTAATAGAGAGAAAAGCTTTTGAGCAGATTTGGGCTTGATTTCACTTCATTTGAACAGAATCACTATTTCAACATTACTGGACTCAGAAAGCTGTAAACTGACAATCTTGATCATTGAAGTCCTAACATTAGTTGTTGTGCATATAACTTCTAACACATTAAAAACTGTCTTACAGCATTGCAGAAAACATTGTATTTCATAAGGCATAAGCATCTATCAGTTTGGCAAGATTTGCACTTAATACTGAATGAAACAGCTTACTCTGATAGAGAGAAAAGCTTTTGAGCAGATTTGGGCTTGACTTCACTTCATTTGAACAGCAGCACTATTTCAACATTACTGGACTCAGAAAGCGGTAAACTGACAATCTTGATCATTGAAGTCCTAACATAAGTTTTTGTGCATATAACTTCTAACACATTAAAAACTGTCTTACAGCATTGCAGAAAACATTGTATTGCATAAGGCAAAAGCATCTAACAGTTTGGCAAGATTTGCACTTAATACTGAATGAAACAGCTTACTCTGATAGAGAGAAAAGCTTTTGAGCAGATTTGGGCTTGGTTTCACTTCATTTGAACAGAATCACTATTTCAACATTACTGGACTCAGAAAGCTGTAAACTGACAATCTTGATCATTGAAGTCCTAACATTAGTTTTTGTGCATATAACTTCTAACACATTAAAAACTGTCTTACAGCATTGCAGAAAACATTGTATTGCATAAGGTATAAGCATCTATCAGTTTGGCAAGATTTGCACTTAATACTGAATGAAACAGCTTACTCTGATAGAGAGAAAAGCTTTTGAGCAGATTTGGGCTTGGTTTCACTTCATTTGAACAGAATCACTATTTCAACATTACTGGACTCAGAAAGCTGTAAACTGACAATCTTGATCATTGAAGTCCTAACATTAGTTTTTGTGCATATAACTTCTAACACATTAAAAACTGTATTACAGCATTGCAGAAAACATTGTATTTCATAAGGCATAAGCATCTATCAGTTTGGCAAGATTTGCACTTAATACTGAAGGAAACAGCTTACTCTGATAGAGAGAAAAGCTTTTGAGCAGATTTGGGCTTGATTTCACTTCATTTGAACAGCAGCACTATTTCAACATTACTGGACTCAGAAAGCTGTAAACTGACAATCTTGATCATTGAAGTCCTAACATTAGTTTTTGTGCATATAACTTCTAACACATTAAAAACTGTCTTACAGCATTGCAGAAAACATTGTATTTCATAAGGCATAAGCATCTATCAGTTTGGCAAGGTTTGCACTGAATACTGAATGATACAGCTTTCTCTAATAGAGAGAAAAGCTTTTGAGCAGATTTGGGCTTGATTTCACTTCATTTGAACAGAATCACTATTTCAACATTACTGGACTCAGAAAGCTGTAAACTGACAATCTTGATCATTGAAGTCCTAGCATAAGTTTTTGTGCATATGACTTCTAACACATTAAAAACTGTCTTACAGCATTGCAGAAAACATTGTATTGCATCAGGCATAAGCATCTATCAGTTTGGCAAGATTTGCTCTGAATACTGAATGAAACAGCTTTCTCTAATAGAGAGAAAAGCTTTTGAGCAGATTTGGGCTTGGTTTCACTTCATTTGAACAGAATCACTATTTCAACATTACTGGACTCAGAAAGCTGTAAACTGACAATCTTGATCATTGAAGTCCTAACATTAGTTTTTGTGCATATAACTTCTAACACATTAAAAACTGTCTTACAGCATTGCAGAAAACATTGTATTTCATAAGGCATAAGCATCTATCAGTTTGGCAAGATTTGCACTTAATACTGAATGAAACAGCTTACTCTGATAGAGAGAAAAGCTTTTGAGCAGATTTGGGCTTGATTTCACTTCATTTGAACAGCAGCACTATTTCAACATTACTGGACTCAGAAAGCTGTAAAACTGACAATCTTGATCATTGAAGTCCTAACATAAGTTTTTGTGCATATGACTTCTAACACATTAAAAACTGTCTTACAGCATTGCAGAAAACATTGTATTGCATAAGGCATAAGCATCTATCAGTTTGGCAAGATTTGCACTTAATACTGAATGAAACAGCTTACTCTGATAGAGAGAAAAGCTTTTGAGCAGATTTGGGCTTGGTTTCACTTCATTTGAACAGAATCACTATTTCAACATTACTGGACTCAGAAAGCTGTAAACTGACAATCTTGATCATTGAAGTCCTAACATAAGTTTTTGTGCATATAACTTCTAACACATTAAAAACTGTCTTACAGCATTGCAGAAAACATTGTATTGCATAAGGCATAAGCATCTATCAGTTTGGCAAGATTTGCACTTAATACTGAATGAAACAGCTTACTCTGATAGAGAGAAAAGCTTTTGAGCAGATTTGGGCTTGGTTTCACTTCATTTGAACAGAATCACTATTTCAACATTACTGGACTCAGAAAGCTGCAAACTGACAATCTTGATCATTGAAGTCCTAACATTAGTTTTTGTGCATATAACTTCTAACACATTAAAAACTGTCTTACAGCATTGCAGAAAACATTGTATTTCATAAGGCATAAGCATCTATCAGTTTGGCAAGATTTGCACTTAATACTTAATGAAACAGCTTACTCTGATAGAGAGAAAAGCTTTTGAGCAGATTTGGGCTTGATTTCACTTCATTTGAACAGCAGCACTATTTCAACATTACTGGACTCAGAAAGCTGTAAACTGACATTCTTGATCATTGAAGTCCTAACATAAGTTTTTGTGCATATAACTTCTAACACATTAAAAACTGTCTTACAGCATTGCAGAAAACATTGTATTGCATAAGGCATAAGCATCTATCAGTTTGGCAAGATTTGCACTTAATACTGAATGAAACAGCTTACTCTGATAGAGAGAAAAGCTTTTGAGCAGATTTGGGCTTGATTTCACTTCATTTGAACAGCAGCACTATTTCAACATTACTGGACTCAGAAAGCTGTAAAACTGACAATCTTGATCATTGAAGTCCTAACATAAGTTTTTGTGCATATGACTTCTAACACATTAAAAACTGTCTTACAGCATTGCAGAAAACATTGTATTGCATAAGGCATAAGCATCTATCAGTTTGGCAAGATTTGCACTTAATACTGAATGAAACAGCTTACTCTGATAGAGAGAAAAGCTTTTGAGCAGATCGGGGCTTGGTTTCACTTCATTTGAACAGAATCACTATTTCAACATTACTGGACTCAGAAAGCTGTAAACTGACAATCTTGATCATTGAAGTCCTAACATTAGTTTTTGTGCATATAACTTCTAACACATTAAAAACTGTCTTACAGCATTGCAGAAAACATTGTATTTCATAAGGCATAAGCATCTATCAGTTTGGCAAGGTTTGCACTGAATACTGAATGAAACAGCTTTCTCTAATAGAGAGAAAAGCTTTTGAGCAGATTTGGGCTTGATTTCACTTCATTTGAACAGAATCACTATTTCAACATTACTGGACTCAGAAAGCTGTAAACTGACAATCTTGATCATTGAAGTCCTAACATTAGTTTTTGTGCATATAACTTCTAACACATTAAAAACTGTCTTAAAGCATTGCAGAAAACATTTTATTAGATAAGACATAAGTATGTTTCAGTTTGGCAAGATTTGCACTGAATACTGAATGAAACAGCTTTCTCTAATAGAGAGAAAAGCTTTTGAGCAGATTTGGGCTTGATTTCACTTCATTTGAACAGAATCACTATTTCAACATTACTGGACTCAGAAAGCTGTAAACTGACAATCTTGATCATTGAAGTCCTAACATTAGTTTTTGTGCATATAACTTCTAACACATTAAAAACTGTCTTACAGCATTGCAGAAAACATTGTATTTCATAAGGCATAAGCATCTATCAGTTTGGCAAGATTTGCACTTAATACTGAATGAAACAGCTTACTCTGATAGAGAGAAAAGCTTTTGAGCAGATTTGGGCTTGATTTTACTTCATTTGAACAGCAGCACTATTTCAACATTACTGGACTCAGAAAGCTGTAAACTGACAATCTTGATCATTGAAGTCCTAACATAAGTTTTTGTGCATATAACTTCTAACACATTAAAAACTGTCTTACAGCATTGCAGAAAACATTGTATTGCATAAGGCATAAGCATCTATCAGTTTGGCAAGATTTGCACTTAATACTGAATGAAACAGCTTACTCTGATAGAGAGAAAAGCTTTTGAGCAGATTTGGGCTTGGTTTCACTTCATTTGAACAGAATCACTATTTCAACATTACTGGACTCAGAAAGCTGTAAACTGACAATCTTGATCATTGAAGTCCTAACATTAGTTTTTGTGCATATAACTTCTAACACATTAAAAACTGTATTACAGCATTGCAGAAAACATTGTATTTCATAAGGCATAAGCATCTATCAGTTTGGCAAGATTTGCACTTAATACTGAAGGAAACAGCTTACTCTGATAGAGAGAAAAGCTTTTGAGCAGATTTGGGCTTGATTTCACTTCATTTGAACAGCAGCACTATTTCAACATTACTGGACTCAGAAAGCTGTAAACTGACAATCTTGATCATTGAAGTCCTAACATTAGTTTTTGTGCATATAACTTCTAACACATTAAAAACTGTCTTACAGCATTGCAGAAAACATTGTATTTCATAAGGCATAAGCATCTATCAGTTTGGCAAGGTTTGCACTGAATACTGAATGATACAGCTTTCTCTAATAGAGAGAAAAGCTTTTGAGCAGATTTGGGCTTGATTTCACTTCATTTGAACAGAATCACTATTTCAACATTACTGGACTCAGAAAGCTGTAAACTGACAATCTTGATCATTGAAGTCCTAACATAAGTTTTTGTGCATATGACTTCTAACACATTAAAAACTGTCTTACAGCATTGCAGAAAACATTGTATTGCATCAGGCATAAGCATCTATCAGTTTGGCAAGATTTGCACTTAATACTGAATGAAACAGCTTACTCTGATAGAGAGAAAAGCTTTTGAGCAGATTTGGGCTTGGTTTCACTTCATTTGAACAGAATCACTATTTCAACATTACTGGACTCAGAAAGCTGTAAACTGACAATCTTGATCATTGAAGTCCAAACATAAGTTTTTGTGCATATAACTTCTAACACATTAAAAACTGTCTTACAGCATTGCAGAAAACATTGTATTTCATAAGGCATAAACATCTTTCAGTTTGGCAAGATTTGCTCTGAATACTGAATGAAACAGCTTTCTCTAATAGAGAGAAAAGCTTTTGAGCAGATTTGGGCTTGGTTTCACTTCATTTGAACAGAATCACTATTTCAACATTACTGGACTCAGAAAGCTGTAAACTGACAATCTTGATCATTGAAGTCCTAACATTAGTTTTTGTGCATATAACTTCTAACACATTAAAAACTGTCTTACAGCATTGCAGAAAACATTGTATTTCATAAGGCATAAGCATCTATCAGTTTGGCAAGATTTGCACTTAATACTGAATGAAACAGCTTACTCTGATAGAGAGAAAAGCTTTTGAGCAGATTTGGGCTTGATTTCACTTCATTTGAACAGCAGCACTATTTCAACATTACTGGACTCAGAAAGCTGTAAAACTGACAATCTTGATCATTGAAGTCCTAACATAAGTTTTTGTGCATATGACTTCTAACACATTAAAAACTGTCTTACAGCATTGCAGAAAACATTGTATTGCATAAGGCATAAGCATCTATCAGTTTGGCAAGATTTGCACTTAATACTGAATGAAACAGCTTACTCTGATAGAGAGAAAAGCTTTTGAGCAGATTTGGGCTTGGTTTTACTTCATTTGAACAGAATCACTATTTCAACATTACTGGACTCAGAAAGCTGTAAACTGACAATCTTGATCATTGAAGTCCTAACATAAGTTTTTGTGCATATAACTTCTAACACATTAAAAACTGTCTTACAGCATTGCAGAAAACATTGTATTGCATAAGGCATAAGCATCTATCAGTTTGGCAAGATTTGCACTTAATACTGAATGAAACAGCTTACTCTGATAGAGAGAAAAGCTTTTGAGCAGATTTGGGCTTGGTTTCACTTCATTTGAACAGAATCACTATTTCAACATTACTGGACTCAGAAAGCTGCAAACTGACAATCTTGATCATTGAAGTCCTAACATTAGTTTTTGTGCATATAACTTCTAACACATTAAAAACTGTCTTACAGCATTGCAGAAAACATTGTATTTCATAAGGCATAAGCATCTATCAGTTTGGCAAGATTTGCACTTAATACTTAATGAAACAGCTTACTCAGATAGAGAGAAAAGCTTTTGAGCAGATTTGGGCTTGATTTCACTTCATTTGAACAGCAGCACTATTTCAACATTACTGGACTCAGAAAGCTGTAAACTGACATTCTTGATCATTGAAGTCCTAACATAAGTTTTTGTGCATATAACTTCTAACACATTAAAAACTGTCTTACAGCATTGCAGAAAACATTGTATTGCATAAGGCATAAGCATCTATCAGTTTGGCAAGATTTGCACTTAATACTGAATGAAACAGCTTACTCTGATAGAGAGAAAAGCTTTTGAGCAGATCGGGGCTTGGTTTCACTTCATTTGAACAGAATCACTATTTCAACATTACTGGACTCAGAAAGCTGTAAACTGACAATCTTGATCATTGAAGTCCTAACATTAGTTTTTGTGCATATAACTTCTAACACATTAAAAACTGTCTTACAGCATTGCAGAAAACATTGTATTTCATAAGGCATAAGCATCTATCAGTTTGGCAAGGTTTGCACTGAATACTGAATGAAACAGCTTTCTCTAATAGAGAGAAAAGCTTTTGAGCAGATTTGGGCTTGATTTCACTTCATTTGAACAGCAGCACTATTTCAACATTACTGGACTCAGAAAGCTGTAAACTGACAATCTTGATCATTGAAGTCCTAACATAAGTTTTTGTGCATATAACTTCTAACACATTAAAAACTGTCTTACAGCATTGCAGAAAACATTGTATTTCATAAGGCATAAGCATCTATCAGTTTGGCAAGATTTGCACTTAATACTGAATGAAACAGCTTACTCTGATAGAGAGAAAAGCTTTTGAGCAGATTTGGGCTTGATTTCACTTCATTTGAACAGCAGCACTATTTCAACATTACTGGACTCAGAAAGCTGTAAACTGACAATCTTGATCATTGAAGTCCTAACATTAGTTTTTGTGCATATAACTTCTAACACATTAAAAACTGTCTTACAGCATTGCAGAAAACATTGTATTTCATAAGGCATAAGCATCTATCAGTTTGGCAAGGTTTGCACTGAATACTGAATGAAACAGCTTTCTCTAATAGAGAGAAAAGCTTTTGAGCAGATTTGGGCTTGATTTCACTTCATTTGAACAGAATCACTATTTCAACATTACTGGACTCAGAAAGCTGTAAACTGACAATCTTGATCATTGAAGTCCTAACATAAGTTTTTGTGCATATAACTTCTAACACATTAAAAACTGTCTTACAGCATTGCAGAAAACATTGTATTGCATAAGGCATAAGCATCTATCAGTTTGGCAAGATTTGCACTTAATACTGAAAGAAACAGCTTACTCTGATAGAGAGAAAAGCTTTTGAGCAGATTGGGGCTTGGTTTCACTTCATTTGAACAGAATCACTATTTCAACATTACTGGACTCAGAAAGCTGTAAACTGACAATCTTGATCATTGAAGTCCTAACATTAGTTTTTGTGCATATAACTTCTAACACATTAAAAATTGTCTTAAAGCATTGCAGAAAACATTTTATTAGATAAGACATAAGTATGTTTCAGTTTGGCAAGATTTGCACTGAATACTGAATGAAACAGCTTTCTCTAATAGAGAGAAAAGCTTTTGAGCAGATTTGGGCTTGATTTCACTTCATTTGAACAGAATCACTATTTCAACATTACTGGACTCAGAAAGCTGTAAACTGACAATCTTGATCATTGAAGTCCTAACATTAGTTTTTGTGCATATAACTTCTAACACATTAAAAACTGTCTTACAGCATTGCAGAAAACATTGTATTTCATAAGGCATAAGCATCTATCAGTTTGGCAAGATTTGCACTTAATACTGAATGAAACAGCTTACTCTGATAGAGAGAAAAGCTTTTGAGCAGATTTGGGCTTGATTTTACTTCATTTGAACAGCAGCACTATTTCAACATTACTGGACTCAGAAAGCTGTAAACTGACAATCTTGATCATTGAAGTCCTAACATAAGTTTTTGTGCATATAACTTCTAACACATTAAAAACTGTCTTACAGCATTGCAGAAAACATTGTATTGCATAAGGCATAAGCATCTATCAGTTTGGCAAGATTTGCACTTAATACTGAATGAAACAGCTTACTCTGATAGAGAGAAAAGCTTTTGAGCAGATTTGGGCTTGGTTTCACTTCATTTGAACAGAATCACTATTTCAACATTACTGGACTCAGAAAGCTGTAAACTGACAATCTTGATCATTGAAGTCCTAACATTAGTTTTTGTGCATATAACTTCTAACACATTAAAAACTGTATTACAGCATTGCAGAAAACATTGTATTTCATAAGGCATAAGCATCTATCAGTTTGGCAAGATTTGCACTTAATACTGAAGGAAACAGCTTACTCTGATAGAGAGAAAAGCTTTTGAGCAGATTTGGGCTTGATTTCACTTCATTTGAACAGCAGCACTATTTCAACATTACTGGACTCAGAAAGCTGTAAACTGACAATCTTGATCATTGAAGTCCTAACATAAGTTTTTGTGCATATAACTTCTAACACATTAAAAACTGTCTTACAGCATTGCAGAAAACATTGTATTGCATAAGGCATAAGCATCTATCAGTTTGGCAAGATTTGCACTTAATACTGAATGAAACAGCTTACTCTGATAGAGAGAAAAGCTTTTGAGCAGATCGGGGCTTGGTTTCACTTCATTTGAACAGAATCACTATTTCAACATTACTGGACTCAGAAAGCTGTAAACTGACAATCTTGATCATTGAAGTCCTAACATTAGTTTTTGTGCATATAACTTCTAACACATTAAAAACTGTCTTACAGCATTGCAGAAAACATTGTATTTCATAAGGCATAAGCATCTATCAGTTTGGCAAGGTTTGCACTGAATACTGAATGATACAGCTTTCTCTAATAGAGAGAAAAGCTTTTGAGCAGATTTGGGCTTGATTTCATTTCATTTGAACAGAATCACTATTTCAACATTACTGGACTCAGAAAGCGGTAAACTGACAATCTTGATCATTGAAGTCCTAACATAAGTTTTTGTGCATATGACTTCTAACACATTAAAAACTGTCTTACAGCATTGCAGAAAACATTGTATTGCATAAGGCATAAGCATCTATCAGTTTGGCAAGATTTGCACTTAATACTGAATGAAACAGCTTACTCTGATAGAGAGAAAAGCTTTTGAATAGATCGGGGCTTGGTTTCACTTCATTTGAACAGAATCACTATTTCAACATTACTGGACTCAGAAAGCTGTAAACTGACAATCTTGATCATTGAAGTCCTAACATAAGTTTTTGTGCATATAACTTCTAACACATTAAAAACTGTCTTACAGCATTGCAGAAAACATTGTATTGCATAAGGCATAAGCATCTATCAGTTTGGCAAGATTTGCACTTAATACTGAATGAAACAGCTTACTCTGATAGAGAGAAAAGCTTTTTAGCAGATTTGGGCTTGGTTTCACTTCATTTGAACAGAATCACTATTTCAACATTACTGGACTCAGAAAGCTGTAAACTGACAATCTTGATCATTGAAGTCCTAACATAAGTTTTTGTGCATATAACTTCTAACACATTAAAAACTGTCTTACAGCATTGCAGAAAACATTGTATTGCATAAGGCATAAGCATCTATCAGTTTGGCAAGATTTGCACTTAATACTGAATGAAACAGCTTACTCTGATAGAGAGAAAAGCTTTTGAGCAGATTTGGGCTTGGTTTCACTTCATTTGAACAGAATCACTATTTTAACATTACTGGACTCAGAAAGCTGCAAACTGACAATCTTGATCATTAATGTCCTAACATTAGTTTTTGTGCATATAACTTCTAACACATTAAAAACTGTCTTACAGCATTGCAGAAAACATTGTATTTCATAAGGCATAAGCATCTATCAGTTTGGCAAGATTTGCACTTAATACTTAATGAAACAGCTTACTCTGATAGAGAGAAAAGCTTTTGAGCAGATTTGGGCTTGATTTCACTTCATTTGAACAGCAGCACTATTTCAACATTACTGGACTCAGAAAGCTGTAAACTGACATTCTTGATCATTGAAGTCCTAACATAAGTTTTTGTGCATATAACTTCTAACACATTAAAAACTGTCTTACAGCATTGCAGAAAACATTGTATTGCATAAGGCATAAGCATCTATCAGTTTGGCAAGATTTGCACTTAATACTGAATGAAACAGCTTACTCTGATAGAGAGAAAAGCTTTTGAGCAGATCGGGGCTTGGTTTCACTTCATTTGAACAGAATCACTATTTCAACATTACTGGACTCAGAAAGCTGTAAACTGACAATCTTGATCATTGAAGTCCTAACATTAGTTTTTGTGCATATAACTTCTAACACATTAAAAACTGTCTTACAGCATTGCAGAAAACATTGTATTTCATAAGGCATAAGCATCTATCAGTTTGGCAAGATTTGCACTGAATACTGAATGAAACAGCTTACTCTGATAGAGAGAAAAGCTTTTGAGCAGATTTGGGCTTGATTTCACTTCATTTGAACAGCAGCACTATTTCAACATTACTGGACTCAGAAAGCTGTAAACTGACAATCTTGATCATTGAAGTCCTAACATAAGTTTTTGTGCATATAACTTCTAACACATTAAAAACTGTCTAACAGCATTGCAGAAAACATTGTATTTCATAAGGCATAAGCATCTATCAGTTTGGCAAGATTTGCACTTAATACTGAATGAAACAGCTTACTCTGATAGAGAGAAAAGCTTTTGAGCAGATTTGGGCTTGATTTTACTTCATTTGAACAGCAGCACTATTTCAACATTACTGGACTCAGAAAGCTGTAAACTGACAATCTTGATCATTGAAGTCCTAACATTAGTTTTTGTGCATATAACTTCTAACACATTAAAAACTGTCTTACAGCATTGCAGAAAACATTGTATTGCATAAGGCATAAGCATCTATCAGTTTGGCAAGATTTGCACTTAATACTGAATGAAACAGCTTACTCTGATAGAGAGAAAAGCTTTTGAGCAGATTTGGGCTTGGTTTCACTTCATTTGAACAGAATCACTATTTCAACATTACTGGACTCAGAAAGCTGCAAACTGACAATCTTGATCATTGAAGTCCTAACATTAGTTTTTGTGCATATAACTTCTAACACATTAAAAACTGTCTTACAGCATTGCAGAAAACATTGTATTTCATAAGGCATAAGCATCTATCAGTTTGGCAAGATTTGCACTTAATACTTAATGAAACAGCTTACTCTGATAGAGAGAAAAGCTTTTGAGCAGATTTGGGCTTGATTTCACTTCATTTGAACAGCAGCACTATTTCAACATTACTGGACTCAGAAAGCTGTAAACTGACATTCTTGATCATTGAAGTCCTAACATAAGTTTTTGTGCATATAACTTCTAACACATTAAAAACTGTCTTACAGCATTGCAGAAAACATTGTATTGCATAAGGCATAAGCATCTATCAGTTTGGCAAGATTTGCACTTAATACTGAATGAAACAGCTTACTCTGATAGAGAGAAAAGCTTTTGAGCAGATCGGGGCTTGGTTTCACTTCATTTGAACAGAATCACTATTTCAACATTACTGGACTCAGAAAGCTGTAAACAGACAATCTTGATCATTGAAGTCCTAACATTAGTTTTTGTGCATATAACTTCTAACACATTAAAAACTGTCTTACCGCATTGCAGAAAACATTGTATTTCATAAGGCATAAGCATCTATCAGTTTGGCAAGATTTGCACTTAATACTGAATGAAACAGCTTACTCTGATAGAGAGAAAAGCTTTTGAGCAGATTTGGGCTTGATTTTACTTCATTTGAACAGCAGCACTATTTCAACATTACTGGACTCAGAAAGCTGTAAACTGACAATCTTGATCATTGAAGTCCTAACATTAGTTTTTGTGCATATAACTTCTAACACATTAAAAACTGTCTTACAGCATTGCAGAAAACATTGTATTTCATAAGGCATAAGCATCTATCAGTTTGGCAAGGTTTGCACTGAATACTGAATGAAACAGCTTTCTCTAATAGAGAGAAAAGCTTTTGAGCAGATTTGGGCTTGATTTCACTTCATTTGAACAGAATCACTATTTCAACATTACTGGACTCAGAAAGCTGTAAACTGACAATCTTGATCATTGAAGTCCTAACATAAGTTTTTGTGCATATAACTTCTAACACATTAAAAACTGTCTTACAGCATTGCAGAAAACATTGTATTGCATAAGGCATAAGCATCTATCAGTTTGGCAAGATTTGCACTTAATACTGAATGAAACAGCTTACTCTGATAGAGAGAAAAGCTTTTGAGCAGATTGGGGCTTGGTTTCACTTCATTTGAACAGAATCACTATTTCAACATTACTGGACTCAGAAAGCTGTAAACTGACAATCTTGATCATTGAAGTCCTAACATTAGTTTTTGTGCATATAACTTCTAACACATTAAAAACTGTCTTACAGCATTGCAGAAAACATTGTATTTCATAAGGCATAAGCATCTATCAGTTTGGCAAGGTTTGCACTGAATACTGAATGAAACAGCTCTCTCTAATAGAGAGAAAAGCTTTTGAGCAGATTTGGGCTTGGTTTCACTTCATTTGAACAGAATCACTATTTCAACATTACTGGACTCAGAAAGCTGTAAACTGACAATCTTGATCATTGAAGTCCTAACATTAGTTTTTGTGCATATAACTTCTAACACATTAAAAACTGTCTTACAGCATTGCAGAAAACATTGTATTTCATAAGGCATAAGCATCTATCAGTTTGGCAAGATTTGCACTTAATACTGAATGAAACAGCTTACTCTGATAGAGAGAAAAGCTTTTGAGCAGATTTGGGCTTGATTTCACTTCATTTGAACAGCAGCACTATTTCAACATTACTGGACTCAGAAAGCTGTAAACTGACAATCTTGATCATTGAAGTCCTAACATAAGTTTTTGTGCATATAACTTCTAACACATTAAAAACTGTCTTACAGCATTGCAGAAAACATTGTATTGCATAAGGCATAAGCATCTATCAGTTTGGCAAGATTTGCACTTAATACTGAATGAAACAGCTTACTCTGATAGAGAGAAAAGCTTTTGAGCAGATTTGGGCTTGGTTTCACTTCATTTGAACAGAATCACTATTTCAACATTACTGGACTCAGAAAGCTGTAAACTGACAATCTTGATCAATGAAGTCCTAACATAAGTTTTTGTGCATATAACTTCTAACACATTAAAAACTGTCTTACAGCATTGCAGAAAACATTGTATTGCATAAGGCATAAGCATCTATCAGTTTGGCAAGATTTGCACTTAATACTGAATGAAACAGCTTACTCTGATAGAGAGAAAAGCTTTTGAGCAGATTTGGGCTTGGTTTCACTTCATTTGAACAGAATCACTATTTCAACATTACTGGACTCAGAAAGCTGCAAACTGACAATCTTGATCATTGAAGTCCTAACATAAGCTTTTGTGCATATAACTTCTAACACATTAAAAACTGTCTTACAGCATTGCAGAAAACATTGTATTGCATAAGGCATAAGCATCTATCAGTTTGGCAAGATTTGCACTTAATACTGAATGAAACAGCTTACTCTGATAGAGAGAAAAGCTTTTGAGCAGATTTGGGCTTGGTTTCACTTCATTTTGAACAGAATCACTATTTCAACATTACTGGACTCAGAAAGCTGTAAACTGACAATCTTGATCATTGAAGTCCTAACATAAGTTTTTGTGCATATAACTTCTAACACATTAAAAACTGTCTTACAGCATTGCAGAAAACATTGTATTGCATAAGGCATTAGCATCTATCAGTTTGGCAAGATTTGCACTTAATACTGAATGAAACAGCTTACTCTGATAGAGAGAAAAGCTTTTGAGCAGATTTGGGCTTGGTTTCACTTCATTTGAACAGAATCACTATTTCAACATTACTGGACTCAGAAAGCTGCAAACTGACAATCTTGATCATTGAAGTCCTAACATTAGTTTTTGTGCATATAACTTCTAACACATTAAAAACTGTCTTACAGCATTGCAGAAAACATTGTATTTCATAAGGCATAAGCATCTATCAGTTTGGCAAGGTTTGCACTGAATACTGAATGAAACAGCTTTCTCTAATAGAGAGAAAAGCTTTTGAGCAGATTTGGGCTTGATTTCACTTCATTTGAACAGAATCACTATTTCAACATTACTGGACTCAGAAAGCTGTAAACTGACAATCTTGATCATTGAAGTCCTAACATTAGTTTTTGTGCATATAACTTCTAACACATTAAAAACTGTCTTACAGCATTGCAGAAAACATTGTATTTCATAAGGCATAAGCATCTATCAGTTTGGCAAGATTTGCACTTAATACTGAATGAAACAGCTTACTCTGATAGAGAGAAAAGCTTTTGAGCAGATTTGGGCTTGATTTCACTTCATTTCAACAGCAGCACTATTTCAACATTACTGGACTCAGAAAGCTGTAAACTGACAATCTTGATCATTGAAGTCCTAACATAAGTTTTTGTGCATATAACTTCTAACACATTAAAAACTGTCTTACAGCATTGCAGAAAACATTGTATTTCATAAGGCATAAGCATCTATCAGTTTGGCAAGATTTGCACTTAATACTGAATGAAACAGCTTACTCTGATAGAGAGAAAAGCTTTTGAGCAGATTTGGGCTTGATTTCACTTCATTTGAACAGCAGCACTATTTCAACATTACTGGACTCAGAAAGCTGTAAACTGACAATCTTGATCATTGAAGTCCTAACATAAGTTTTTGTGCATATAACTTCTAACACATTAAAAACTGTCTTACAGCATTGCAGAAAACATTGTATTTCATAAGGCATAAGCATCTATCAGTTTGGCAAGATTTGCACTTAATACTGAATGAAACAGCTTACTCTGATAGAGAGAAAAGCTTTTGAGCAGATTTGGGCTTGATTTTACTTCATTTGAACAGCAGCACTATTTCAACATTACTGGACTAAGAAAGCTGTAAACTGACAATCTTGATCATTGAAGTCCTAACATTAGTTTTTGTGCATATAACTTCTAACACATTAAAAACTGTCTTACAGCATTGCAGAAAACATTGTATTGCATAAGGCATAAGCATCTATCAGTTTGGCAAGATTTGCACTTAATACTGAATGAAACAGCTTACTCTGATAGAGAGAAAAGCTTTTGAGCAGATTTGGGCTTGGTTTCACTTCATTTGAACAGAATCACTATTTCAACATTACTGGACTCAGAAAGCTGCAAACTGACAATCTTGATCATTGAAGTCCTAACATTAGTTTTTGTGCATATAACTTCTAACACATTAAAAACTGTCTTACAGCATTGCAGAAAACATTGTATTTCATAAGGCATAAGCATCTATCAGTTTGGCAAGATTTGCACTTAATACTTAATGAAACAGCTTACTCTGATAGAGAGAAAAGCTTTTGAGCAGATTTGGGCTTGATTTCACTTCATTTGAACAGCAGCACTATTTCAACATTACTGGACTCAGAAAGCTGTAAACTGACATTCTTGATCATTGAAGTCCTAACATAAGTTTTTGTGCATATAACTTCTAACACATTAAAAACTGTCTTACAGCATTGCAGAAAACATTGTATTGCATAAGGCATAAGCATCTATCAGTTTGGCAAGATTTGCACTTAATACTGAATGAAACAGCTTACTCTGATAGAGAGAAAAGCTTTTGAGCAGATCGGGGCTTGGTTTCACTTCATTTGAACAGAATCACTATTTCAACATTACTGGACTCAGAAAGCTGTAAACTGACAATCTTGATCATTGAAGTCCTAACATTAGTTTTTGTGCATATAACTTCTAACACATTAAAAACTGTCTAACAGCATTGCAGAAAACATTGTATTTCATAAGGCATAAGCATCTATCAGTTTGGCAAGATTTGCACTTAATACTGAATGAAACAGCTTACTCTGATAGAGAGAAAAGCTTTTGAGCAGATTTGGGCTTGATTTTACTTCATTTGAACAGCAGCACTATTTCAACATTACTGGACTCAGAAAGCTGTAAACTGACAATCTTGATCATTGAAGTCCTAACATTAGTTTTTGTGCATATAACTTCTAACACATTAAAAACTGTCTTACAGCATTGCAGAAAACATTGTATTGCATAAGGCATAAGCATCTATCAGTTTGGCAAGATTTGCACTTAATACTGAATGAAACAGCTTACTCTGATAGAGAGAAAAGCTTTTGAGCAGATTTGGGCTTGGTTTCACTTCATTTGAACAGAATCACTATTTCAACATTACTGGACTCAGAAAGCTGCAAACTGACAATCTTGATCATTGAAGTCCTAACATTAGTTTTTGTGCATATAACTTCTAACACATTAAAAACTGTCTTACAGCATTGCAGAAAACATTGTATTTCATAAGGCATAAGCATCTATCAGTTTGGCAAGATTTGCACTTAATACTTAATGAAACAGCTTACTCTGATAGAGAGAAAAGCTTTTGAGCAGATTTGGGCTTGATTTCACTTCATTTGAACAGCAGCACTATTTCAACATTACTGGACTCAGAAAGCTGTAAACTGACAATCTTGATCATTGAAGTCCTAACATAAGTTTTTGTGCATATAACTTCTAACACATTAAAAACTGTCTTACAGCATTGCAGAAAACATTGTATTGCATAAGGCATAAGCATCTATCAGTTTGGCAAGATTTGCACTTAATACTGAATGAAACAGCTTACTCTGATAGAAAGAAAAGCTTTTGAGCAGATCGGGGCTTGGTTTCACTTCATTTGAACAGAATCACTATTTCAACATTACTGGACTCAGAAAGCTGTAAACTGACAATCTTGATCATTGAAGTCCTAACATTAGTTTTTGTGCATATAACTTCTAACACATTAAAAACTGTCTTACAGCATTGCAGAAAACATTGTATTTCATAAGGCATAAGCATCTATCAGTTTGGCAAGGTTTGCACTGAATACTGAATGATACAGCTTTCTCTAATAGAGAGAAAAGCTTTTGAGCAGATTTGGGCTTGATTTCATTTCATTTGAACAGAATCACTATTTCAACATTACTGGACTCAGAAAGCGGTAAACTGACAATCTTGATCATTGAAGTCCTAACATAAGTTTTTGTGCATATGACTTCTAACACATTAAAAACTGTCTTACAGCATTGCAGAAAACATTGTATTGCATAAGGCATAAGCATCTATCAGTTTGGCAAGATTTGCACTTAATACTGAATGAAACAGCTTACTCTGATAGAGAGAAAAGCTTTTGAATAGATCGGGGCTTGGTTTCACTTCATTTGAACAGAATCACTATTTCAACATTACTGGACTCAGAAAGCTGTAAACTGACAATCTTGATCATTGAAGTCCTAACATAAGTTTTTGTGCATATAACTTCTAACACATTAAAAACTGTCTTACAGCATTGCAGAAAACATTGTATTGCATAAGGCATAAGCATCTATCAGTTTGGCAAGATTTGCACTTAATACTGAATGAAACAGCTTACTCTGATAGAGAGAAAAGCTTTTTAGCAGATTTGGGCTTGGTTTCACTTCATTTGAACAGAATCACTATTTCAACATTACTGGACTCAGAAAGCTGTAAACTGACAATCTTGATCATTGAAGTCCTAACATAAGTTTTTGTGCATATAACTTCTAACACATTAAAAACTGTCTTACAGCATTGCAGAAAACATTGTATTGCATAAGGCATAAGCATCTATCAGTTTGGCAAGATTTGCACTTAATACTGAATGAAACAGCTTACTCTGATAGAGAGAAAAGCTTTTGAGCAGATTTGGGCTTGGTTTCACTTCATTTGAACAGAATCACTATTTTAACATTACTGGACTCAGAAAGCTGCAAACTGACAATCTTGATCATTAATGTCCTAACATTAGTTTTTGTGCATATAACTTCTAACACATTAAAAACTGTCTTACAGCATTGCAGAAAACATTGTATTTCATAAGGCATAAGCATCTATCAGTTTGGCAAGATTTGCACTTAATACTTAATGAAACAGCTTACTCTGATAGAGAGAAAAGCTTTTGAGCAGATTTGGGCTTGATTTCACTTCATTTGAACAGCAGCACTATTTCAACATTACTGGACTCAGAAAGCTGTAAACTGACATTCTTGATCATTGAAGTCCTAACATAAGTTTTTGTGCATATAACTTCTAACACATTAAAAACTGTCTTACAGCATTGCAGAAAACATTGTATTGCATAAGGCATAAGCATCTATCAGTTTGGCAAGATTTGCACTTAATACTGAATGAAACAGCTTACTCTGATAGAGAGAAAAGCTTTTGAGCAGATCGGGGCTTGGTTTCACTTCATTTGAACAGAATCACTATTTCAACATTACTGGACTCAGAAAGCTGTAAACTGACAATCTTGATCATTGAAGTCCTAACATTAGTTTTTGTGCATATAACTTCTAACACATTAAAAACTGTCTTACAGCATTGCAGAAAACATTGTATTTCATAAGGCATAAGCATCTATCAGTTTGGCAAGATTTGCACTGAATACTGAATGAAACAGCTTACTCTGATAGAGAGAAAAGCTTTTGAGCAGATTTGGGCTTGATTTCACTTCATTTGAACAGCAGCACTATTTCAACATTACTGGACTCAGAAAGCTGTAAACTGACAATCTTGATCATTGAAGTCCTAACATAAGTTTTTGTGCATATAACTTCTAACACATTAAAAACTGTCTAACAGCATTGCAGAAAACATTGTATTTCATAAGGCATAAGCATCTATCAGTTTGGCAAGATTTGCACTTAATACTGAATGAAACAGCTTACTCTGATAGAGAGAAAAGCTTTTGAGCAGATTTGGGCTTGATTTTACTTCATTTGAACAGCAGCACTATTTCAACATTACTGGACTCAGAAAGCTGTAAACTGACAATCTTGATCATTGAAGTCCTAACATTAGTTTTTGTGCATATAACTTCTAACACATTAAAAACTGTCTTACAGCATTGCAGAAAACATTGTATTGCATAAGGCATAAGCATCTATCAGTTTGGCAAGATTTGCACTTAATACTGAATGAAACAGCTTACTCTGATAGAGAGAAAAGCTTTTGAGCAGATTTGGGCTTGGTTTCACTTCATTTGAACAGAATCACTATTTCAACATTACTGGACTCAGAAAGCTGCAAACTGACAATCTTGATCATTGAAGTCCTAACATTAGTTTTTGTGCATATAACTTCTAACACATTAAAAACTGTCTTACAGCATTGCAGAAAACATTGTATTTCATAAGGCATAAGCATCTATCAGTTTGGCAAGATTTGCACTTAATACTTAATGAAACAGCTTACTCTGATAGAGAGAAAAGCTTTTGAGCAGATTTGGGCTTGATTTCACTTCATTTGAACAGCAGCACTATTTCAACATTACTGGACTCAGAAAGCTGTAAACTGACATTCTTGATCATTGAAGTCCTAACATAAGTTTTTGTGCATATAACTTCTAACACATTAAAAACTGTCTTACAGCATTGCAGAAAACATTGTATTGCATAAGGCATAAGCATCTATCAGTTTGGCAAGATTTGCACTTAATACTGAATGAAACAGCTTACTCTGATAGAGAGAAAAGCTTTTGAGCAGATCGGGGCTTGGTTTCACTTCATTTGAACAGAATCACTATTTCAACATTACTGGACTCAGAAAGCTGTAAACAGACAATCTTGATCATTGAAGTCCTAACATTAGTTTTTGTGCATATAACTTCTAACACATTAAAAACTGTCTTACCGCATTGCAGAAAACATTGTATTTCATAAGGCATAAGCATCTATCAGTTTGGCAAGATTTGCACTTAATACTGAATGAAACAGCTTACTCTGATAGAGAGAAAAGCTTTTGAGCAGATTTGGGCTTGATTTTACTTCATTTGAACAGCAGCACTATTTCAACATTACTGGACTCAGAAAGCTGTAAACTGACAATCTTGATCATTGAAGTCCTAACATTAGTTTTTGTGCATATAACTTCTAACACATTAAAAACTGTCTTACCGCATTGCAGAAAACATTGTATTTCATAAGGCATAAGCATCTATCAGTTTGGCAAGGTTTGCACTGAATACTGAATGAAACAGCTTTCTCTAATAGAGAGAAAAGCTTTTGAGCAGATTTGGGCTTGATTTCACTTCATTTGAACAGAATCACTATTTCAACATTACTGGACTCAGAAAGCTGTAAACTGACAATCTTGATCATTGAAGTCCTAACATAAGTTTTTGTGCATATAACTTCTAACACATTAAAAACTGTCTTACAGCATTGCAGAAAACATTGTATTGCATAAGGCATAAGCATCTATCAGTTTGGCAAGATTTGCACTTAATACTGAATGAAACAGCTTACTCTGATAGAGAGAAAAGCTTTTGAGCAGATTGGGGCTTGGTTTCACTTCATTTGAACAGAATCACTATTTCAACATTACTGGACTCAGAAAGCTGTAAACTGACAATCTTGATCATTGAAGTCCTAACATTAGTTTTTGTGCATATAACTTCTAACACATTAAAAACTGTCTTACAGCATTGCAGAAAACATTGTATTTCATAAGGCATAAGCATCTATCAGTTTGGCAAGGTTTGCACTGAATACTGAATGAAACAGCTCTCTCTAATAGAGAGAAAAGCTTTTGAGCAGATTTGGGCTTGGTTTCACTTCATTTGAACAGAATCACTATTTCAACATTACTGGACTCAGAAAGCTGTAAACTGACAATCTTGATCATTGAAGTCCTAACATTAGTTTTTGTGCATATAACTTCTAACACATTAAAAACTGTCTTACAGCATTGCAGAAAACATTGTATTTCATAAGGCATAAGCATCTATCAGTTTGGCAAGATTTGCACTTAATACTGAATGAAACAGCTTACTCTGATAGAGAGAAAAGCTTTTGAGCAGATTTGGGCTTGATTTCACTTCATTTGAACAGCAGCACTATTTCAACATTACTGGACTCAGAAAGCTGTAAACTGACAATCTTGATCATTGAAGTCCTAACATAAGTTTTTGTGCATATAACTTCTAACACATTAAAAACTGTCTTACAGCATTGCAGAAAACATTGTATTGCATAAGGCATAAGCATCTATCAGTTTGGCAAGATTTGCACTTAATACTGAATGAAACAGCTTACTCTGATAGAGAGAAAAGCTTTTGAGCAGATTTGGGCTTGGTTTCACTTCATTTGAACAGAATCACTATTTCAACATTACTGGACTCAGAAAGCTGTAAACTGACAATCTTGATCAATGAAGTCCTAACATAAGTTTTTGTGCATATAACTTCTAACACATTAAAAACTGTCTTACAGCATTGCAGAAAACATTGTATTGCATAAGGCATAAGCATCTATCAGTTTGGCAAGATTTGCACTTAATACTGAATGAAACAGCTTACTCTGATAGAGAGAAAAGCTTTTGAGCAGATTTGGGCTTGGTTTCACTTCATTTGAACAGAATCACTATTTCAACATTACTGGACTCAGAAAGCTGCAAACTGACAATCTTGATCATTGAAGTCCTAACATAAGCTTTTGTGCATATAACTTCTAACACATTAAAAACTGTCTTACAGCATTGCAGAAAACATTGTATTGCATAAGGCATAAGCATCTATCAGTTTGGCAAGATTTGCACTTAATACTGAATGAAACAGCTTACTCTGATAGAGAGAAAAGCTTTTGAGCAGATTTGGGCTTGGTTTCACTTCATTTGAACAGAATCACTATTTCAACATTACTGGACTCAGAAAGCTGTAAACTGACAATCTTGATCATTGAAGTCCTAACATAAGTTTTTGTGCATATAACTTCTAACACATTAAAAACTGTCTTACAGCATTGCAGAAAACATTGTATTGCATAAGGCATTAGCATCTATCAGTTTGGCAAGATTTGCACTTAATACTGAATGAAACAGCTTACTCTGATAGAGAGAAAAGCTTTTGAGCAGATTTGGGCTTGGTTTCACTTCATTTGAACAGAATCACTATTTCAACATTACTGGACTCAGAAAGCTGTAAACTGACAATCTTGATCATTGAAGTCCTAACATAAGTTTTTGTGCATATAACTTCTAACACATTAAAAACTGTCTTACAGCATTGCAGAAAACATTGTATTGCATAAGGCATTAGCATCTATCAGTTTGGCAAGATTTGCACTTAATACTGAATGAAACAGCTTACTCTGATAGAGAGAAAAGCTTTTGAGCAGATTTGGGCTTGGTTTTATTCATTTGAACAGAATCACTATTTCAACATTACTGGACTCAGAAAGCTGCAAACTGACAATCTTGATCATTGAAGTCCTAACATTAGTTTTTGTGCATATAACTTCTAACACATTAAAAACTGTCTTACAGCATTGCAGAAAACATTGTATTTCATAAGGCATAAGCATCTATCAGTTTGGCAAGATTTGCACTTAATACTGAATGAAACAGCTTACTCTGATAGAGAGAAAAGCTTTTGAGCAGATTTGGGCTTGATTTCACTTCATTTGAACAGCAGCACTATTTCAACATTACTGGACTCAGAAAGCTGTAAACTGACAATCTTGATCATTGAAGTCCTAACATAAGTTTTTGTGCATATAACTTCTAACA
Organism: Carassius gibelio; assembly: GCF_023724105.1. Classification (NCBI taxonomy): domain Eukaryota; kingdom Metazoa; phylum Chordata; class Actinopteri; order Cypriniformes; family Cyprinidae; genus Carassius; species Carassius gibelio. The sequence goes on along the minus strand of NC_068412.1, from coordinate 1,655,148 downwards.
CATTAAAAACTGTCTTACAGCATTGCAGAAAACATTGTATTGCATAAGGCATAAGCATCTATCAGTTTGGCAAGATTTGCACTTAATACTGAATGAAACAGCTTACTCTGATAGAGAGAAAAGCTTTTGAGCAGATTGGGGCTTGGTTTCACTTCATTTGAACAGAATCACTATTTCAACATTACTGGACTCAGAAAGCTGTAAACTGACAATCTTGATCATTGAAGTCCTAACATTAGTTTTTGTGCATATAACTTCTAACACATTAAAAACTGTCTTACAGCATTGCAGAAAACATTGTATTTCATAAGGCATAAGCATCTATCAGTTTGGCAAGGTTTGCACTGAATACTGAATGAAACAGCTTTCTCTAATAGAGAGAAAAGCTTTTGAGCAGATTTGGGCTTGATTTCACTTCATTTGAACAGCAGCACTATTTCAACATTACTGGACTCAGAAAGCTGTAAACTGACAATCTTGATCATTGAAGTCCTAACATTAGTTTTTGTGTATATAACTTCTAACACATTAAAAACTGTCTTACAGCATTGCAGAAAACATTGTATTTCATAAGGCATAAACATCTTTCAGTTTGGCAAGATTTGCACTGAATACTGAATGAAACAGCTCTCTCTAATAGAGAGAAAAGCTTTTGAGCAGATTTGGGCTTGGTTTCACTTCATTTGAACAGAATCACTATTTCAACATTACTGGACTCAGAAAGCTGTAAACTGACAATCTTGATCATTGAAGTCCTAACATTAGTTTTTGTGCATATAACTTCTAACACATTAAAAACTGTCTTACAGCATTGCAGAAAACATTGTATTTCATAAGGCATAAGCATCTATCAGATTGGCAAGATTTGCACTTAATACTGAATGAAACAGCTTACTCTGATAGAGAGAAAAGCTTTTGAGCAGATTTGGGCTTGATTTCACTTCATTTGAACAGCAGCACTATTTCAACATTACTGGACTCAGAAAGCTGTAAACTGACAATCTTGATCATTGAAGTCCTAACATAAGTTTTTGTGCATATAACTTCTAACACATTAAAAACTGTCTTACAGCATTGCAGAAAACATTGTATTTCATAAGGCATAAGCATCTATCAGTTTGGCAAGATTTGCACTTAATACTGAATGAAACAGCTTACTCTGATAGAGAGAAAAGCTTTTGAGCAGATTTGGGCTTGATTTTACTTCATTTGAACAGCAGCACTATTTCAACATTACTGGACTCAGAAAGCTGTAAACTGACAATCTTGATCATTGAAGTCCTAACATTAGTTTTTGTGCATATAACTTCTAACACATTAAAAACTGTCTTACAGCATTGCAGAAAACATTGTATTGCATAAGGCATAAGCATCTATCAGTTTGGCAAGATTTGCACTTAATACTGAATGAAACAGCTTACTCTGATAGAGAGAAAAGCTTTTGAGCAGATTTGGGCTTGATTTTACTTCATTTGAACAGCAGCACTATTTCAACATTACTGGACTCAGAAAGCTGTAAACTGACAATCTTGATCATTGAAGTCCTAACATTAGTTTTTGTGCATATAACTTCTAACACATTAAAAACTGTCTTACAGCATTGCAGAAAACATTGTATTTCATAAGGCATAAGCATCTATCAGTTTGGCAAGGTTTGCACTGAATACTGAATGAAACAGCTTTCTCTAATAGAGAGAAAAGCTTTTGAGCAGATTTGGGCTTGATTTCACTTCATTTGAACAGAATCACTATTTCAACATTACTGGACTCAGAAAGCTGTAAACTGACAATCTTGATCATTGAAGTCCTAACATAAGTTTTTGTGCATATAACTTCTAACACATTAAAAACTGTCTTACAGCATTGCAGAAAACATTGTATTGCATAAGGCATAAGCATCTATCAGTTTGGCAAGATTTGCACTTAATACTGAATGAAAAAGCTTACTCTGATAGAGAGAAAAGCTTTTGAGCAGATTTGGGCTTGATTTCACTTCATTTGAACAGCAGCACTATTTCAACATTACTGGACTCAGAAAGCTGTAAACTGACAATCTTGATCATTGAAGTCCTAACATTAGTTTTTGTGCATATAACTTCTAACACATTAAAAACTGTCTTACAGCATTGCAGAAAACATTGTATTTCATAAGGCATAAACATCTTTCAGTTTGGCAAGATTTGCACTGAATACTGAATGAAACAGCTCTCTCTAATAGAGAGAAAAGCTTTTGAGCAGATTTGGGCTTGGTTTCACTTCATTTGAACAGAATCACTATTTCAACATTACTGCACTCAGAAAGCTGTAAACTGACAATCTTGATCATTGAAGTCCTAACATTAGTTTTTGTGCATATAACTTCTAACACATTAAAAACTGTCTTACAGCATTGCAGAAAACATTGTATTTCATAAGGCATAAGCATCTATCAGTTTGGCAAGATTTCCACTTAATACTGAATGAAACAGCTTACTCTGATAGAGAGAAAAGCTTTTGAGCAGATTTGGGCTTGATTTCACTTCATTTGAACAGCAGCACTATTTCAACATTACTGGACTCAGAAAGCTGTAAACTGACAATCTTGATCATTGAAGTCCTAACATTAGTTTTTGTGCATATAACTTCTAACACATTAAAAACTGTCTTACAGCATTGCAGAAAACATTGTATTTCATAAGGCATAAGCATCTATCAGTTTGGCAAGATTTGCACTTAATACTGAATGAAACAGCTTACTCTGATAGAGAGAAAAGCTTTTGAGCAGATTTGGGCTTGATTTCACTTCATTTGAACAGCAGCACTATTTCAACATTACTGGACTCAGAAAGCTGTAAACTGACAATCTTGATCATTGAAGTCCTAACATAAGTTTTTGTGCATATAACTTCTAACACATTAAAAACTGTCTTACAGCATTGCAGAAAACATTGTATTGCATAAGGCATAAGCATCTATCAGTTTGGCAAGATTTGCACTTAATACTGAATGAAACAGCTTACTCTGATAGAGAGAAAAGCTTTTGAGCAGATTGGGGCTTGGTTTCACTTCATTTGAACAGAATCACTATTTCAACATTACTGGACTCAGAAAGCTGTAAACTGACAATCTTGATCATTGAAGTCCTAACATTAGTTTTTGTGCATATAACTTCTAACACATTAAAAACTGTCTTACAGCATTGCAGAAAACATTGTATTTCATAAGGCATAAGCATCTATCAGTTTGGCAAGGTTTGCACTGAATACTGAATGAAACAGCTTTCTCTAATAGAGAGAAAAGCTTTTGAGCAGATTTGGGCTTGATTTCACTTCATTTGAACAGAATCACTATTTCAACATTACTGGACTCAGAAAGCTGCAAACTGACAATCTTGATCATTGAAGTCCTAACATTAGTTTTTGTGCATATAACTTCTAACACATTAAAAACTGTCTTACAGCATTGCAGAAAACATTGTATTTCATAAGGCATAAGCATCTATCAGTTTGGCAAGATTTGCACTTAATACTTAATGAAACAGCTTACTCTGATAGAGAGAAAAGCTTTTGAGCAGATTTGGGCTTGATTTCACTTCATTTGAACAGCAGCACTATTTCAACATTACTGGACTCAGAAAGCTGTAAACTGACATTCTTGATCATTGAAGTCCTAACATAAGTTTTTGTGCATATAACTTCTAACACATTAAAAACTGTCTTACAGCATTGCAGAAAACATTGTATTGCATAAGGCATAAGCATCTATCAGTTTGGCAAGATTTGCACTTAATACTGAATGAAACAGCTTACTCTGATAGAGAGAAAAGCTTTTGAGCAGATCGGGGCTTGGTTTCACTTCATTTGAACAGAATCACTATTTCAACATTACTGGACTCAGAAAGCTGTAAACTGACAATCTTGATCATTGAAGTCCTAACATTAGTTTTTGTGCATATAACTTCTAACACATTAAAAACTGTCTTACAGCATTGCAGAAAACATTGTATTTCATAAGGCATAAGCATCTATCAGTTTGGCAAGGTTTGCACTGAATACTGAATGAAACAGCTTTCTCTAATAGAGAGAAAAGCTTTTGAGCAGATTTGGGCTTGATTTCACTTCATTTGAACAGAATCACTATTTCAACATTACTGGACTCAGAAAGCTGTAAACTGACAATCTTGATCATTGAAGTCCTAACATTAGTTTTTGTGCATATAACTTCTAACACATTAAAAACTGTCTTACAGCATTGCAGAAAACATTGTATTTCATAAGGCATAAGCATCTATCAGTTTGGCAAGATTTGCACTTAATACTGAATGAAACAGCTTACTCTGATAGAGAGAAAATCTTTTGAGCAGATTTGGGCTTGATTTCACTTCATTTGAACAGCAGCACTATTTCAACATTACTGGACTCAGAAAGCTGTAAACTGACAATCTTGATCATTGAAGTCCTAACATAAGTTTTTGTGCATATAACTTCTAACACATTAAAAACTGTCTTACAGCATTGCAGAAAACATTGTATTTCATAAGGCATAAGCATCTATCAGTTTGGCAAGATTTGCACTTAATACTGAATGAAACAGCTTACTCTGATAGAGAGAAAAGCTTTTGAGCAGATTTGGGCTTGATTTTACTTCATTTGAACAGCAGCACTATTTCAACATTACTGGACTCAGAAAGCTGTAAACTGACAATCTTGATCATTGAAGTCCTAACATTAGTTTTTGTGCATATAACTTCTAACACATTAAAAACTGTCTTACAGCATTGCAGAAAACATTGTATTTCATAAGGCATAAGCATCTATCAGTTTGGCAAGGTTTGCACTGAATACTGAATGAAACAGCTTTCTCTAATAGAGAGAAAAGCTTTTGAGCAGATTTGGGCTTGATTTCACTTCATTTGAACAGAATCACTATTTCAACATTACTGGACTCAGAAAGCTGTAAACTGACAATCTTGATCATTGAAGTCCTAACATAAGTTTTTGTGCATATAACTTCTAACACATTAAAAACTGTCTTACAGCATTGCAGAAAACATTGTATTGCATAAGGCATAAGCATCTATCAGTTTGGCAAGATTTGCACTTAATACTGAATGAAAAAGCTTACTCTGATAGAGAGAAAAGCTTTTGAGCAGATTTGGGCTTGATTTCACTTCATTTGAACAGCAGCACTATTTCAACATTACTGGACTCAGAAAGCTGTAAACTGACAATCTTGATCATTGAAGTCCTAACATTAGTTTTTGTGCATATAACTTCTAACACATTAAAAACTGTCTTACAGCATTGCAGAAAACATTGTATTTCATAAGGCATAAACATCTTTCAGTTTGGCAAGATTTGCACTGAATACTGAATGAAACAGCTCTCTCTAATAGAGAGAAAAGCTTTTGAGCAGATTTGGGCTTGGTTTCACTTCATTTGAACAGAATCACTATTTCAACATTACTGCACTCAGAAAGCTGTAAACTGACAATCTTGATCATTGAAGTCCTAACATTAGTTTTTGTGCATATAACTTCTAACACATTAAAAACTGTCTTACAGCATTGCAGAAAACATTGTATTTCATAAGGCATAAGCATCTATCAGTTTGGCAAGATTTCCACTTAATACTGAATGAAACAGCTTACTCTGATAGAGAGAAAAGCTTTTGAGCAGATTTGGGCTTGATTTCACTTCATTTGAACAGCAGCACTATTTCAACATTACTGGACTCAGAAAGCTGTAAACTGACAATCTTGATCATTGAAGTCCTAACATAAGTTTTTGTGCATATAACTTCTAACACATTAAAAACTGTCTTACAGCATTGCAGAAAACATTGTATTGCATAAGGCATAAGCATCTATCAGTTTGGCAAGATTTGCACTTAATACTGAATGAAACAGCTTACTCTGATAGAGAGAAAAGCTTTTGAGCAGATTTGGGCTTGGTTTCACTTCATTTGAACAGAATCACTATTTCAACATTACTGGACTCAGAAAGCTGTAAACTGACAATCTTGATCATTGAAGTCCTAACATAAGTTTTTGTGCATATAACTTCTAACACATTAAAAACTGTCTTACAGCATTGCAGAAAACATTGTATTGCATAAGGCATAAGCATCTATCAGTTTGGCAAGATTTGCACTTAATACTGAATGAAACAGCTTACTCTGATAGAGAGAAAAGCTTTTGAGCAGATTTGGGCTTGGTTTCACTTCATTTGAACAGAATCACTATTTCAACATTACTGGACTCAGAAAGCTGTAAACTGACAATCTTGATCATTGAAGTCCTAACATAAGTTTTTGTGCATATAACTTCTAACACATTAAAAACTGTCTTACAGCATTGCAGAAAACATTGTATTGCATAAGGCATAAGCATCTATCAGTTTGGCAAGGTTTGCACTGAATACTGAATGAAACAGCTTTCTCTAATAGAGAGAAAAGCTTTTGAGCAGATTTGGGCTTGATTTCACTTCATTTGAACAGAATCACTATTTCAACATTACTGGACTCAGAAAGCTGTAAACTGACAATCTTGATCATTGAAGTCCTAACATTAGTTTTTGTGCATATAACTTCTAACACATTAAAAACTGTCTTACAGCATTGCAGAAAACATTGTATTTCATAAGGCATAAACATCTTTCAGTTTGGCAAGATTTGCACTTAATACTGAATGAAACAGCTCTCTCTAATAGAGAGAAAAGCTTTTGAGCAGATTTGGGCTTGGTTTCACTTCATTTGAACAGAATCACTATTTCAACATTACTGCACTCAGAAAGCTGTAAACTGACAATCTTGATCATTGAAGTCCTAACATTAGTTTTTGTGCATATAACTTCTAACACATTAAAAACTGTCTTACAGCATTGCAGAAAACATTGTATTTCATAAGGCATAAGCATCTATCAGTTTGGCAAGATTTGCACTTAATACTGAATGAAACAGCTTACTCTGATAGAGAGAAAAGCTTTTGAGCAGATTTGGGCTTGGTTTCACTTCATTTGAACAGAATCACTATTTCAACATTACTGGACTCAGAAAGCTGTAAACTGACAATCTTGATCATTGAAGTCCTAACATAAGTTTTTGTGCATATAACTTCTAACACATTAAAAACTGTCTTACAGCATTGCAGAAAACATTGTATTGCATAAGGCATAAGCATCTATCAGTTTGGCAAGATTTGCACTTAATACTGAATGAAACAGCTTACTCTGATAGAGAGAAAAGCTTTTGAGCAGATTTGGGCTTGGTTTCACTTCATTTGAACAGAATCACTATTTCAACATTACTGGACTCAGAAAGCTGCAAACTGACAATCTTGATCATTAAAGTCCTAACATAAGTTTTTGTGCATATAACTTCTAACACATTAAAAACTGTCTTACAGCATTGCAGAAAACATTGTATTGCATAAGGCATAAGCATCTATCAGTTTGGCAAGATTTGCACTTAATACTGAATGAAACAGCTTACTCTGATAGAGAGAAAAGCTTTTGAGCAGATTTGGGCTTGGTTTCACTTCATTTTGAACAGAATCACTATTTCAACATTACTGGACTCAGAAAGCTGTAAACTGACAATCTTGATCATTGAAGTCCTAACATAAGTTTTTGTGCATATAACTTCTAACACATTAAAAACTGTCTTACAGCATTGCAGAAAACATTGTATTGCATAAGGCATTAGCATCTATCAGTTTGGCAAGATTTGCACTTAATACTGAATGAAACAGCTTACTCTGATAGAGAGAAAAGCTTTTGAGCAGATTTGGGCTTGGTTTCACTTCATTTGAACAGAATCACTATTTCAACATTACTGGACTCAGAAAGCTGCAAACTGACAATCTTGATCATTGAAGTCCTAACATTAGTTTTTGTGCATATAACTTCTAACACATTAAAAACTGTCTTACAGCATTGCAGAAAACATTGTATTTCATAAGGCATAAGCATCTATCAGTTTGGCAAGGTTTGCACTGAATACTGAATGAAACAGCTTTCTCTAATAGAGAGAAAAGCTTTTGAGCAGATTTGGGCTTGATTTCACTTCATTTGAACAGAATCACTATTTCAACATTACTGGACTCAGAAAGCTGTAAACTGACAATCTTGATCATTGAAGTCCTAACATTAGTTTTTGTGCATATAACTTCTAACACATTAAAAACTGTCTTACAGCATTGCAGAAAACATTGTATTTCATAAGGCATAAGCATCTATCAGTTTGGCAAGATTTGCACTTAATACTGAATGAAACAGCTTACTCTGATAGAGAGAAAAGCTTTTGAGCAGATTTGGGCTTGATTTCACTTCATTTGAACAGCAGCACTATTTCAACATTACTGGACTCAGAAAGCTGTAAACTGACAATCTTGATCATTGAAGTCCTAACATAAGTTTTTGTGCATATAACTTCTAACACATTAAAAACTGTCTTACAGCATTGCAGAAAACATTGTATTTCATAAGGCATAAGCATCTATCAGTTTGGCAAGATTTGCACTTAATACTGAATGAAACAGCTTACTCTGATAGAGAGAAAAGCTTTTGAGCAGATTTGGGCTTGATTTCACTTCATTTGAACAGCAGCACTATTTCAACATTACTGGACTCAGAAAGCTGTAAACTGACAATCTTGATCATTGAAGTCCTAACATAAGTTTTTGTGCATATAACTTCTAACACATTAAAAACTGTCTTACAGCATTGCAGAAAACATTGTATTTCATAAGGCATAAGCATCTATCAGTTTGGCAAGATTTGCACTTAATACTGAATGAAACAGCTTACTCTGATAGAGAGAAAAGCTTTTGAGCAGATTTGGGCTTGATTTTACTTCATTTGAACAGCAGCACTATTTCAACATTACTGGACTCAGAAAGCTGTAAACTGACAATCTTGATCATTGAAGTCCTAACATTAGTTTTTGTGCATATAACTTCTAACACATTAAAAACTGTCTTACAGCATTGCAGAAAACATTGTATTGCATAAGGCATAAGCATCTATCAGTTTGGCAAGATTTGCACTTAATACTGAATGAAACAGCTTACTCTGATAGAGAGAAAAGCTTTTGAGCAGATTTGGGCTTGGTTTCACTTCATTTGAACAGAATCACTATTTCAACATTACTGGACTCAGAAAGCTGCAAACTGACAATCTTGATCATTGAAGTCCTAACATTAGTTTTTGTGCATATAACTTCTAACACATTAAAAACTGTCTTACAGCATTGCAGAAAACATTGTATTTCATAAGGCATAAGCATCTATCAGTTTGGCAAGATTTGCACTTAATACTTAATGAAACAGCTTACTCTGATAGAGAGAAAAGCTTTTGAGCAGATTTGGGCTTGATTTCACTTCATTTGAACAGCAGCACTATTTCAACATTACTGGACTCAGAAAGCTGTAAACTGACATTCTTGATCATTGAAGTCCTAACATAAGTTTTTGTGCATATAACTTCTAACACATTAAAAACTGTCTTACAGCATTGCAGAAAACATTGTATTGCATAAGGCATAAGCATCTATCAGTTTGGCAAGATTTGCACTTAATACTGAATGAAACAGCTTACTCTGATAGAGAGAAAAGCTTTTGAGCAGATCGGGGCTTGGTTTCACTTCATTTGAACAGAATCACTATTTCAACATTACTGGACTCAGAAAGCTGTAAACTGACAATCTTGATCATTGAAGTCCTAACATTAGTTTTTGTGCATATAACTTCTAACACATTAAAAACTGTCTAACAGCATTGCAGAAAACATTGTATTTCATAAGGCATAAGCATCTATCAGTTTGGCAAGATTTGCACTTAATACTGAATGAAACAGCTTACTCTGATAGAGAGAAAAGCTTTTGAGCAGATTTGGGCTTGATTTTACTTCATTTGAACAGCAGCACTATTTCAACATTACTGGACTCAGAAAGCTGTAAACTGACAATCTTGATCATTGAAGTCCTAACATTAGTTTTTGTGCATATAACTTCTAACACATTAAAAACTGTCTTACAGCATTGCAGAAAACATTGTATTGCATAAGGCATAAGCATCTATCAGTTTGGCAAGATTTGCACTTAATACTGAATGAAACAGCTTACTCTGATAGAGAGAAAAGCTTTTGAGCAGATTTGGGCTTGGTTTCACTTCATTTGAACAGAATCACTATTTCAACATTACTGGACTCAGAAAGCTGCAAACTGACAATCTTGATCATTGAAGTCCTAACATTAGTTTTTGTGCATATAACTTCTAACACATTAAAAACTGTCTTACAGCATTGCAGAAAACATTGTATTTCATAAGGCATAAGCATCTATCAGTTTGGCAAGATTTGCACTTAATACTTAATGAAACAGCTTACTCTGATAGAGAGAAAAGCTTTTGAGCAGATCGGGGCTTGGTTTCACTTCATTTGAACAGAATCACTATTTCAACATTACTGGACTCAGAAAGCTGTAAACAGACAATCTTGATCATTGAAGTCCTAACATTAGTTTTTGTGCATATAACTTCTAACACATTAAAAACTGTCTTACAGCATTGCAGAAAACATTGTATTTCATAAGGCATAAGCATCTATCAGTTTGGCAAGATTTGCACTTAATACTGAATGAAACAGCTTACTCTGATAGAGAGAAAAGCTTTTGAGCAGATTTGGGCTTGATTTTACTTCATTTGAACAGCAGCACTATTTCAACATTACTGGACTCAGAAAGCTGTAAACTGACAATCTTGATCATTGAAGTCCTAACATTAGTTTTTGTGCATATAACTTCTAACACATTAAAAACTGTCTTACAGCATTGCAGAAAACATTGTATTTCATAAGGCATAAGCATCTATCAGTTTGGCAAGGTTTGCACTGAATACTGAATGAAACAGCTTTCTCTAATAGAGAGAAAAGCTTTTGAGCAGATTTGGGCTTGATTTCACTTCATTTGAACAGAATCACTATTTCAACATTACTGGACTCAGAAAGCTGTAAACTGACAATCTTGATCATTGAAGTCCTAACATAAGTTTTTGTGCATATAACTTCTAACACATTAAAAACTGTCTTACAGCATTGCAGAAAACATTGTATTGCATAAGGCATAAGCATCTATCAGTTTGGCAAGATTTGCACTTAATACTGAATGAAACAGCTTACTCTGATAGAGAGAAAAGCTTTTGAGCAGATTGGGGCTTGGTTTCACTTCATTTGAACAGAATCACTATTTCAACATTACTGGACTCAGAAAGCTGTAAACTGACAATCTTGATCATTGAAGTCCTAACATTAGTTTTTGTGCATATAACTTCTAACACATTAAAAACTGTATTACAGCATTGCAGAAAACATTGTATTTCATAAGGCATAAGCATCTATCAGTTTGGCAAGGTTTGCACTGAATACTGAATGAAACAGCTCTCTCTAATAGAGAGAAAAGCTTTTGAGCAGATTTGGGCTTGGTTTCACTTCATTTGAACAGAATCACTATTTCAACATTACTGGACTCAGAAAGCTGTAAACTGACAATCTTGATCATTGAAGTCCTAACATTAGTTTTTGTGCATATAACTTCTAACACATTAAAAACTGTCTTACAGCATTGCAGAAAACATTGTATTTCATAAGGCATAAGCATCTATCAGTTTGGCAAGATTTGCACTTAATACTGAATGAAACAGCTTACTCTGATAGAGAGAAAAGCTTTTGAGCAGATTTGGGCTTGATTTCACTTCATTTGAACAGCAGCACTATTTCAACATTACTGGACTCAGAAAGCTGTAAACTGACAATCTTGATCATTGAAGTCCTAACATAAGTTTTTGTGCATATAACTTCTAACACATTAAAAACTGTCTTACAGCATTGCAGAAAACATTGTATTGCATAAGGCATAAGCATCTATCAGTTTGGCAAGATTTGCACTTAATACTGAATGAAACAGCTTACTCTGATAGAGAGAAAAGCTTTTGAGCAGATTTGGGCTTGGTTTCACTTCATTTGAACAGAATCACTATTTCAACATTACTGGACTCAGAAAGCTGTAAACTGACAATCTTGATCAATGAAGTCCTAACATAAGTTTTTGTGCATATAACTTCTAACACATTAAAAACTGTCTTACAGCATTGCAGAAAACATTGTATTGCATAAGGCATAAGCATCTATCAGTTTGGCAAGATTTGCACTTAATACTGAATGAAACAGCTTACTCTGATAGAGAGAAAAGCTTTTGAGCAGATTTGGGCTTGGTTTCACTTCATTTGAACAGAATCACTATTTCAACATTACTGGACTCAGAAAGCTGCAAACTGACAATCTTGATCATTGAAGTCCTAACATAAGCTTTTGTGCATATAACTTCTAACACATTAAAAACTGTCTTACAGCATTGCAGAAAACATTGTATTGCATAAGGCATAAGCATCTATCAGTTTGGCAAGATTTGCACTTAATACTGAATGAAACAGCTTACTCTGATAGAGAGAAAAGCTTTTGAGCAGATTTGGGCTTGGTTTCACTTCATTTGAACAGAATCACTATTTCAACATTACTGGACTCAGAAAGCTGTAAACTGACAATCTTGATCATTGAAGTCCTAACATAAGTTTTTGTGCATATAACTTCTAACACATTAAAAACTGTCTTACAGCATTGCAGAAAACATTGTATTGCATAAGGCATTAGCATCTATCAGTTTGGCAAGATTTGCACTTAATACTGAATGAAACAGCTTACTCTGATAGAGAGAAAAGCTTTTGAGCAGATTTGGGCTTGGTTTTCACTTCATTTGAACAGAATCACTATTTCAACATTACTGGACTCAGAAAGCTGTAAACTGACAATCTTGATCATTGAAGTCCTAACATAAGTTTTTGTGCATATAACTTCTAACACATTAAAAACTGTCTTACAGCATTGCAGAAAACATTGTATTGCATAAGGCATTAGCATCTATCAGTTTGGCAAGATTTGCACTTAATACTGAATGAAACAGCTTACTCTGATAGAGAGAAAAGCTTTTGAGCAGATTTGGGCTTGGTTTTATTCATTTGAACAGAATCACTATTTCAACATTACTGGACTCAGAAAGCTGCAAACTGACAATCTTGATCATTGAAGTCCTAACATTAGTTTTTGTGCATATAACTTCTAACACATTAAAAACTGTCTTACAGCATTGCAGAAAACATTGTATTTCATAAGGCATAAGCATCTATCAGTTTGGCAAGATTTGCACTTAATACTGAATGAAACAGCTTACTCTGATAGAGAGAAAAGCTTTTGAGCAGATTTGGGCTTGATTTCACTTCATTTGAACAGCAGCACTATTTCAAAATTACTGGACTCAGAAAGCTGTAAACTGACAATCTTGATCATTGAAGTCCTAACATAAGTTTTTGTGCATATAACTTCTAACACATTAAAAACTGTCTTACAGCATTGCAGAAAACATTGTATTGCATAAGGCATAAGCATCTATCAGTTTGGCAAGATTTGCACTTAATACTGAATGAAACAGCTTACTCTGATAGAGAGAAAAGCTTTTGAGCAGATTGGGGCTTGGTTTCACTTCATTTGAACAGAATCACTATTTCAACATTACTGGACTCAGAAAGCTGTAAACTGACAATCTTGATCATTGAAGTCCTAACATTAGTTTTTGTGCATATAACTTCTAACACATTAAAAACTGTCTTACAGCATTGCAGAAAACATTGTATTTCATAAGGCATAAGCATCTATCAGTTTGGCAAGGTTTGCACTGAATACTGAATGAAACAGCTTTCTCTAATAGAGAGAAAAGCTTTTGAGCAGATTTGGGCTTGATTTCACTTCATTTGAACAGCAGCACTATTTCAACATTACTGGACTCAGAAAGCTGTAAACTGACAATCTTGATCATTGAAGTCCTAACATTAGTTTTTGTGTATATAACTTCTAACACATTAAAAACTGTCTTACAGCATTGCAGAAAACATTGTATTTCATAAGGCATAAACATCTTTCAGTTTGGCAAGATTTGCACTGAATACTGAAAGAAACAGCTCTCTCTAATAGAGAGAAAAGCTTTTGAGCAGATTTGGGCTTGGTTTCACTTCATTTGAACAGAATCACTATTTCAACATTACTGGACTCAGAAAGCTGTAAACTGACAATCTTGATCATTGAAGTCCTAACATTAGTTTTTGTGCATATAACTTCTAACACATTAAAAACTGTCTTACAGCATTGCAGAAAACATTGTATTTCATAAGGCATAAGCATCTATCAGATTGGCAAGATTTGCACTTAATACTGAATGAAACAGCTTACTCTGATAGAGAGAAAAGCTTTTGAGCAGATTTGGGCTTGATTTCACTTCATTTGAACAGCAGCACTATTTCAACATTACTGGACTCAGAAAGCTGTAAACTGACAATCTTGATCATTGAAGTCCTAACATAAGTTTTTGTGCATATAACTTCTAACACATTAAAAACTGTCTTACAGCATTGCAGAAAACATTGTATTTCATAAGGCATAAGCATCTATCAGTTTGGCAAGATTTGCACTTAATACTGAATGAAACAGCTTACTCTGATAGAGAGAAAAGCTTTTGAGCAGATTTGGGCTTGATTTTACTTCATTTGAACAGCAGCACTATTTCAACATTACTGGACTCAGAAAGCTGTAAACTGACAATCTTGATCATTGAAGTCCTAACATTAGTTTTTGTGCATATAACTTCTAACACATTAAAAACTGTCTTACAGCATTGCAGAAAACATTGTATTGCATAAGGCATAAGCATCTATCAGTTTGGCAAGATTTGCACTTAATACTGAATGAAACAGCTTACTCTGATAGAGAGAAAAGCTTTTGAGCAGATTTGGGCTTGATTTTACTTCATTTGAACAGCAGCACTATTTCAACATTACTGGACTCAGAAAGCTGTAAACTGACAATCTTGATCATTGAAGTCCTAACATTAGTTTTTGTGCATATAACTTCTAACACATTAAAAACTGTCTTACAGCATTGCAGAAAACATTGTATTTCATAAGGCATAAGCATCTATCAGTTTGGCAAGGTTTGCACTGAATACTGAATGAAACAGCTTTCTCTAATAGAGAGAAAAGCTTTTGAGCAGATTTGGGCTTGATTTCACTTCATTTGAACAGAATCACTATTTCAACATTACTGGACTCAGAAAGCTGTAAACTGACAATCTTGATCATTGAAGTCCTAACATAAGTTTTTGTGCATATAACTTCTAACACATTAAAAACTGTCTTACAGCATTGCAGAAAACATTGTATTGCATAAGGCATAAGCATCTATCAGTTTGGCAAGATTTGCACTTAATACTGAATGAAAAAGCTTACTCTGATAGAGAGAAAAGCTTTTGAGCAGATTTGGGCTTGATTTCACTTCATTTGAACAGCAGCACTATTTCAACATTACTGGACTCAGAAAGCTGTAAACTGACAATCTTGATCATTGAAGTCCTAAACATTAGTTTTTGTGCATATAACTTCTAACACATTAAAAACTGTCTTACAGCATTGCAGAAAACATTGTATTTCATAAGGCATAAACATCTTTCAGTTTGGCAAGATTTGCACTGAATACTGAATGAAACAGCTCTCTCTAATAGAGAGAAAAGCTTTTGAGCAGATTTGGGCTTGGTTTCACTTCATTTGAACAGAATCACTATTTCAACATTACTGCACTCAGAAAGCTGTAAACTGACAATCTTGATCATTGAAGTCCTAACATTAGTTTTTGTGCATATAACTTCTAACACATTAAAAACTGTCTTACAGCATTGCAGAAAACATTGTATTTCATAAGGCATAAGCATCTATCAGTTTGGCAAGATTTGCACTTAATACTGAATGAAACAGCTTACTCTGATAGAGAGAAAAGCTTTTGAGCAGATTTGGGCTTGATTTCACTTCATTTGAACAGCAGCACTATTTCAACATTACTGGACTCAGAAAGCTGTAAACTGACAATCTTGATCATTGAAGTCCTAACATAAGTTTTTGTGCATATAACTTCTAACACATTAAAAACTGTCTTACAGCATTGCAGAAAACATTGTATTGCATAAGGCATAAGCATCTATCAGTTTGGCAAGATTTGCACTTAATACTGAATGAAACAGCTTACTCTGATAGAGAGAAAAGCTTTTGAGCAGATTGGGGCTTGGTTTCACTTCATTTGAACAGAATCACTATTTCAACATTACTGGACTCAGAAAGCTGTAAACTGACAATCTTGATCATTGAAGTCCTAACATTAGTTTTTGTGCATATAACTTCTAACACATTAAAAACTGTCTTACAGCATTGCAGAAAACATTGTATTTCATAAGGCATAAGCATCTATCAGTTTGGCAAGGTTTGCACTGAATACTGAATGAAACAGCTTTCTCTAATAGAGAGAAAAGCTTTTGAGCAGATTTGGGCTTGATTTCACTTCATTTGAACAGCAGCACTATTTCAACATTACTGGACTCAGAAAGCTGTAAACTGACAATCTTGATCATTGAAGTCCTAACATTAGTTTTTGTGTATATAACTTCTAACACATTAAAAACTGTCTTACAGCATTGCAGAAAACATTGTATTTCATAAGGCATAAACATCTTTCAGTTTGGCAAGATTTGCACTGAATACTGAATGAAACAGCTCTCTCTAATAGAGAGAAAAGCTTTTGAGCAGATTTGGGCTTGGTTTCACTTCATTTGAACAGAATCACTATTTCAACATTACTGGACTCAGAAAGCTGTAAACTGACAATCTTGATCATTGAAGTCCTAACATTAGTTTTTGTGCATATAACTTCTAACACATTAAAAACTGTCTTACAGCATTGCAGAAAACATTGTATTTCATAAGGCATAAGCATCTATCAGATTGGCAAGATTTGCACTTAATACTGAATGAAACAGCTTACTCTGATAGAGAGAAAAGCTTTTGAGCAGATTTGGGCTTGATTTCACTTCATTTGAACAGCAGCACTATTTCAACATTACTGGACTCAGAAAGCTGTAAACTGACAATCTTGATCATTGAAGTCCTAACATAAGTTTTTGTGCATATAACTTCTAACACATTAAAAACTGTCTTACAGCATTGCAGAAAACATTGTATTTCATAAGGCATAAGCATCTATCAGTTTGGCAAGATTTGCACTTAATACTGAATGAAACAGCTTACTCTGATAGAGAGAAAAGCTTTTGAGCAGATTTGGGCTTGATTTTACTTCATTTGAACAGCAGCACTATTTCAACATTACTGGACTCAGAAAGCTGTAAACTGACAATCTTGATCATTGAAGTCCTAACATTAGTTTTTGTGCATATAACTTCTAACACATTAAAAACTGTCTTACAGCATTGCAGAAAACATTGTATTGCATAAGGCATAAGCATCTATCAGTTTGGCAAGATTTGCACTTAATACTGAATGAAACAGCTTACTCTGATAGAGAGAAAAGCTTTTGAGCAGATTTGGGCTTGGTTTCACTTCATTTGAACAGAATCACTATTTCAACATTACTGGACTCAGAAAGCTGCAAACTGACAATCTTGATCATTGAAGTCCTAACATTAGTTTTTGTGCATATAACTTCTAACACATTAAAAACTGTCTTACAGCATTGCAGAAAACATTGTATTTCATAAGGCATAAGCATCTATCAGTTTGGCAAGGTTTGCACTGAATACTGAATGAAACAGCTTTCTCTAATAGAGAGAAAAGCTTTTGAGCAGATTTGGGCTTGATTTCACTTCATTTGAACAGCAGCACTATTTCAACATTACTGGACTCAGAAAGCTGTAAACTGACATTCTTGATCATTGAAGTCCTAACATAAGTTTTTGTGCATATAACTTCTAACACATTAAAAACTGTCTTACAGCATTGCAGAAAACATTGTATTGCATAAGGCATAAGCATCTATCAGTTTGGCAAGATTTGCACTTAATACTGAATGAAACAGCTTACTCTGATAGAGAGAAAAGCTTTTGAGCAGATCGGGGCTTGGTTTCACTTCATTTGAACAGAATCACTATTTCAACATTACTGGACTCAGAAAGCTGTAAACAGACAATCTTGATCATTGAAGTCCTAACATTAGTTTTTGTGCATATAACTTCTAACACATTAAAAACTGTCTTACAGCATTGCAGAAAACATTGTATTTCATAAGGCATAAGCATCTATCAGTTTGGCAAGATTTGCACTTAATACTGAATGAAACAGCTTACTCTGATAGAGAGAAAAGCTTTTGAGCAGATTTGGGCTTGATTTTACTTCATTTGAACAGCAGCACTATTTCAACATTACTGGACTCAGAAAGCTGTAAACTGACAATCTTGATCATTGAAGTCCTAACATTAGTTTTTGTGCATATAACTTCTAACACATTAAAAACTGTCTTACAGCATTGCAGAAAACATTGTATTTCATAAGGCATAAGCATCTATCAGTTTGGCAAGGTTTGCACTGAATACTGAATGAAACAGCTTTCTCTAATAGAGAGAAAAGCTTTTGAGCAGATTTGGGCTTGATTTCACTTCATTTGAACAGAATCACTATTTCAACATTACTGGACTCAGAAAGCTGTAAACTGACAATCTTGATCATTGAAGTCCTAACATAAGTTTTTGTGCATATAACTTCTAACACATTAAAAACTGTCTTACAGCATTGCAGAAAACATTGTATTGCATAAGGCATAAGCATCTATCAGTTTGGCAAGATTTGCACTTAATACTGAATGAAACAGCTTACTCTGATAGAGAGAAAAGCTTTTGAGCAGATTGGGGCTTGGTTTCACTTCATTTGAACAGAATCACTATTTCAACATTACTGGACTCAGAAAGCTGTAAACTGACAATCTTGATCATTGAAGTCCTAACATTAGTTTTTGTGCATATAACTTCTAACACATTAAAAACTGTCTTACAGCATTGCAGAAAACATTGTATTTCATAAGGCATAAGCATCTATCAGTTTGGCAAGGTTTGCACTGAATACTGAATGAAACAGCTCTCTCTAATAGAGAGAAAAGCTTTTGAGCAGATTTGGGCTTGGTTTCACTTCATTTGAACAGAATCACTATTTCAACATTACTGGACTCAGAAAGCTGTAAACTGACAATCTTGATCATTGAAGTCCTAACATTAGTTTTTGTGCATATAACTTCTAACACATTAAAAACTGTCTTACAGCATTGCAGAAAACATTGTATTTCATAAGGCATAAGCATCTATCAGTTTGGCAAGATTTGCACTTAATACTGAATGAAACAGCTTACTCTGATAGAGAGAAAAGCTTTTGAGCAGATTTGGGCTTGATTTCACTTCATTTGAACAGCAGCACTATTTCAACATTACTGGACTCAGAAAGCTGTAAACTGACAATCTTGATCATTGAAGTCCTAACATTAGTTTTTGTGCATATAACTTCTAACACATTAAAAACTGTCTTACAGCATTGCAGAAAACATTGTATTTCATAAGGCATAAGCATCTATCAGTTTGGCAAGATTTGCACTTAATACTTAATGAAACAGCTTACTCTGATAGAGAGAAAAGCTTTTGAGCAGATTTGGGCTTGATTTCACTTCATTTGAACAGCAGCACTATTTCAACATTACTGGACTCAGAAAGCTGTAAACTGACATTCTTGATCATTGAAGTCCTAACATAAGTTTTTGTGCATATAACTTCTAACACATTAAAAACTGTCTTACAGCATTGCAGAAAACATTGTATTGCATAAGGCATAAGCATCTATCAGTTTGGCAAGATTTGCACTTAATACTGAATGAAACAGCTTACTCTGATAGAGAGAAAAGCTTTTGAGCAGATTTGGGCTTGATTTTACTTCATTTGAACAGCAGCACTATTTCAACATTACTGGACTCAGAAAGCTGTAAACTGACAATCTTGATCATTGAAGTCCTAACATTAGTTTTTGTGCATATAACTTCTAACACATTAAAAACTGTCTTACAGCATTGCAGAAAACATTGTATTTCATAAGGCATAAGCATCTATCAGTTTGGCAAGGTTTGCACTGAATACTGAATGAAACAGCTTTCTCTAATAGAGAGAAAAGCTTTTGAGCAGATTTGGGCTTGATTTCACTTCATTTGAACAGAATCACTATTTCAACATTACTGGACTCAGAAAGCTGTAAACTGACAATCTTGATCATTGAAGTCCTAACATAAGTTTTTGTGCATATAACTTCTAACACATTAAAAACTGTCTTACAGCATTGCAGAAAACATTGTATTGCATAAGGCATAAGCATCTATCAGTTTGGCAAGATTTGCACTTAATACTGAATGAAACAGCTTACTCTGATAGAGAGAAAAGCTTTTGAGCATATTTGGGCTTGGTTTCACTTCATTTGAACAGAATCACTATTTCAACATTACTGGACTAAGAAAGCTGTAAACTGACAATCTTGATCATTGAAGTCCTAACATTAGTTTTTGTGCATATAACTTCTAACACATTAAAAACTGTCTTACAGCATTGCAGAAAACATTGTATTTCATAAGGCATAAGCATCTATCAGTTTGGCAAGATTTGCACTTAATACTGAATGAAACAGCTTACTCTGATAGAGAGAAAAGCTTTTGAGCAGATTTGGGCTTGATTTCACTTCATTTGAACAGCAGCACTATTTCAACATTACTGGACTCAGAAAGCTGTAAACTGACAATCTTGATCATTGAAGTCCTAACATAAGTTTTTGTGCATATAACTTCTAACACATTAAAAACTGTCTTACAGCATTGCAGAAAACATTGTATTGCATAAGGCATAAGCATCTATCAGTTTGGCAAGATTTGCACTTAATACTGAATGAAACAGATTACTCTGATAGAGAGAAAAGCTTTTGAGCAGATTGGGGCTTGGTTTCACTTCATTTGAACAGAATCACTATTTCAACATTACTGGACTCAGAAAGCTGTAACCTGACAATCTTGATCATTGAAGTCCTAACATTAGTTTTTGTGCATATAACTTCTAACACATTAAAAACTGTCTTACAGCATTGCAGAAAACATTGTATTGCATAAGGCATTAGCATCTATCAGTTTGGCAAGATTTGCACTTAATACTGAATGAAACAGCTTACTCTGATAGAGAGAAAAGCTTTTGAGCAGATTTGGGCTTGGTTTTATTCATTTGAACAGAATCACTATTTCAACATTACTGGACTCAGAAAGCTGCAAACTGACAATCTTGATCATTGAAGTCCTAACATTAGTTTTTGTGCATATAACTTCTAACACATTAAAAACTGTCTTACAGCATTGCAGAAAACATTGTATTTCATAAGGCATAAGCATCTATCAGTTTGGCAAGATTTGCACTTAATACTGAATGAAACAGCTTACTCTGATAGAGAGAAAAGCTTTTGAGCAGATTTGGGCTTGATTTCACTTCATTTGAACAGCAGCACTATTTCAAAATTACTGGACTCAGAAAGCTGTAAACTGACAATCTTGATCATTGAAGTCCTAACATAAGTTTTTGTGCATATAACTTCTAACACATTAAAAACTGTCTTACAGCATTGCAGAAAACATTGTATTGCATAAGGCATAAGCATCTATCAGTTTGGCAAGATTTGCACTTAATACTGAATGAAACAGCTTACTCTGATAGAGAGAAAAGCTTTTGAGCAGATTGGGGCTTGGTTTCACTTCATTTGAACAGAATCACTATTTCAACATTACTGGACTCAGAAAGCTGTAAACTGACAATCTTGATCATTGAAGTCCTAACATTAGTTTTTGTGCATATAACTTCTAACACATTAAAAACTGTCTTACAGCATTGCAGAAAACATTGTATTTCATAAGGCATAAGCATCTATCAGTTTGGCAAGGTTTGCACTGAATACTGAATGAAACAGCTTTCTCTAATAGAGAGAAAAGCTTTTGAGCAGATTTGGGCTTGATTTCACTTCATTTGAACAGCAGCACTATTTCAACATTACTGGACTCAGAAAGCTGTAAACTGACAATCTTGATCATTGAAGTCCTAACATTAGTTTTTGTGTATATAACTTCTAACACATTAAAAACTGTCTTACAGCATTGCAGAAAACATTGTATTTCATAAGGCATAAACATCTTTCAGTTTGGCAAGATTTGCACTGAATACTGAAAGAAACAGCTCTCTCTAATAGAGAGAAAAGCTTTTGAGCAGATTTGGGCTTGGTTTCACTTCATTTGAACAGAATCACTATTTCAACATTACTGGACTCAGAAAGCTGTAAACTGACAATCTTGATCATTGAAGTCCTAACATTAGTTTTTGTGCATATAACTTCTAACACATTAAAAACTGTCTTACAGCATTGCAGAAAACATTGTATTTCATAAGGCATAAGCATCTATCAGATTGGCAAGATTTGCACTTAATACTGAATGAAACAGCTTACTCTGATAGAGAGAAAAGCTTTTGAGCAGATTTGGGCTTGATTTCACTTCATTTGAACAGCAGCACTATTTCAACATTACTGGACTCAGAAAGCTGTAAACTGACAATCTTGATCATTGAAGTCCTAACATAAGTTTTTGTGCATATAACTTCTAACACATTAAAAACTGTCTTACAGCATTGCAGAAAACATTGTATTTCATAAGGCATAAGCATCTATCAGTTTGGCAAGATTTGCACTTAATACTGAATGAAACAGCTTACTCTGATAGAGAGAAAAGCTTTTGAGCAGATTTGGGCTTGATTTTACTTCATTTGAACAGCAGCACTATTTCAACATTACTGGACTCAGAAAGCTGTAAACTGACAATCTTGATCATTGAAGTCCTAACATTAGTTTTTGTGCATATAACTTCTAACACATTAAAAACTGTCTTACAGCATTGCAGAAAACATTGTATTGCATAAGGCATAAGCATCTATCAGTTTGGCAAGATTTGCACTTAATACTGAATGAAACAGCTTACTCTGATAGAGAGAAAAGCTTTTGAGCAGATTTGGGCTTGATTTTACTTCATTTGAACAGCAGCACTATTTCAACATTACTGGACTCAGAAAGCTGTAAACTGACAATCTTGATCATTGAAGTCCTAACATTAGTTTTTGTGCATATAACTTCTAACACATTAAAAACTGTCTTACAGCATTGCAGAAAACATTGTATTTCATAAGGCATAAGCATCTATCAGTTTGGCAAGGTTTGCACTGAATACTGAATGAAACAGCTTTCTCTAATAGAGAGAAAAGCTTTTGAGCAGATTTGGGCTTGATTTCACTTCATTTGAACAGAATCACTATTTCAACATTACTGGACTCAGAAAGCTGTAAACTGACAATCTTGATCATTGAAGTCCTAACATAAGTTTTTGTGCATATAACTTCTAACACATTAAAAACTGTCTTACAGCATTGCAGAAAACATTGTATTGCATAAGGCATAAGCATCTATCAGTTTGGCAAGATTTGCACTTAATACTGAATGAAAAAGCTTACTCTGATAGAGAGAAAAGCTTTTGAGCAGATTTGGGCTTGATTTCACTTCATTTGAACAGCAGCACTATTTCAACATTACTGGACTCAGAAAGCTGTAAACTGACAATCTTGATCATTGAAGTCCTAAACATTAGTTTTTGTGCATATAACTTCTAACACATTAAAAACTGTCTTACAGCATTGCAGAAAACATTGTATTTCATAAGGCATAAACATCTTTCAGTTTGGCAAGATTTGCACTGAATACTGAATGAAACAGCTCTCTCTAATAGAGAGAAAAGCTTTTGAGCAGATTTGGGCTTGGTTTCACTTCATTTGAACAGAATCACTATTTCAACATTACTGCACTCAGAAAGCTGTAAACTGACAATCTTGATCATTGAAGTCCTAATATTAGTTTTTGTGCATATAACTTCTAACACATTAAAAACTGTCTTACAGCATTGCAGAAAACATTGTATTTCATAAGGCATAAGCATCTATCAGTTTGGCAAGATTTCCACTTAATACTGAATGAAACAGCTTACTCTGATAGAGAGAAAAGCTTTTGAGCAGATTTGGGCTTGATTTCACTTCATTTGAACAGCAGCACTATTTCAACATTACTGGACTCAGAAAGCTGTAAACTGACAATCTTGATCATTGAAGTCCTAACATTAGTTTTTGTGCATATAACTTCTAACACATTAAAAACTGTCTTACAGCATTGCAGAAAACATTGTATTTCATAAGGCATAAGCATCTATCAGTTTGGCAAGATTTGCACTTAATACTGAATGAAACAGCTTACTCTGATAGAGAGAAAAGCTTTTGAGCAGATTTGGGCTTGATTTCACTTCATTTGAACAGCAGCACTATTTCAACATTACTGGACTCAGAAAGCTGTAAACTGACAATCTTGATCATTGAAGTCCTAACATAAGTTTTTGTGCATATAACTTCTAACACATTAAAAACTGTCTTACAGCATTGCAGAAAACATTGTATTGCATAAGGCATAAGCATCTATCAGTTTGGCAAGATTTGCACTTAATACTGAATGAAACAGCTTACTCTGATAGAGAGAAAAGCTTTTGAGCAGATTGGGGCTTGGTTTCACTTCATTTGAACAGAATCACTATTTCAACATTACTGGACTCAGAAAGCTGTAAACTGACAATCTTGATCATTGAAGTCCTAACATTAGTTTTTGTGCATATAACTTCTAACACATTAAAAACTGTCTTACAGCATTGCAGAAAACATTGTATTTCATAAGGCATAAGCATCTATCAGTTTGGCAAGGTTTGCACTGAATACTGAATGAAACAGCTTTCTCTAATAGAGAGAAAAGCTTTTGAGCAGATTTGGGCTTGATTTCACTTCATTTGAACAGCAGCACTATTTCAACATTACTGGACTCAGAAAGCTGTAAACTGACAATCTTGATCATTGAAGTCCTAACATTAGTTTTTGTGTATATAACTTCTAACACATTAAAAACTGTCTTACAGCATTGCAGAAAACATTGTATTTCATAAGGCATAAGCATCTATCAGATTGGCAAGATTTGCACTTAATACTGAATGAAACAGCTTACTCTGATAGAGAGAAAAGCTTTTGAGCAGATTTGGGCTTGATTTCACTTCATTTGAACAGCAGCACTATTTCAACATTACTGGACTCAGAAAGCTGTAAACTGACAATCTTGATCATTGAAGTCCTAACATAAGTTTTTGTGCATATAACTTCTAACACATTAAAAACTGTCTTACAGCATTGCAGAAAACATTGTATTTCATAAGGCATAAGCATCTATCAGTTTGGCAAGATTTGCACTTAATACTGAATGAAACAGCTTACTCTGATAGAGAGAAAAGCTTTTGAGCAGATTTGGGCTTGATTTTACTTCATTTGAACAGCAGCACTATTTCAACATTACTGGACTCAGAAAGCTGTAAACTGACAATCTTGATCATTGAAGTCCTAACATTAGTTTTTGTGCATATAACTTCTAACACATTAAAAACTGTCTTACAGCATTGCAGAAAACATTGTATTGCATAAGGCATAAGCATCTATCAGTTTGGCAAGATTTGCACTTAATACTGAATGAAACAGCTTACTCTGATAGAGAGAAAAGCTTTTGAGCAGATTTGGGCTTGGTTTCACTTCATTTGAACAGAATCACTATTTCAACATTACTGGACTCAGAAAGCTGCAAACTGACAATCTTGATCATTGAAGTCCTAACATTAGTTTTTGTGCATATAACTTCTAACACATTAAAAACTGTCTTACAGCATTGCAGAAAACATTGTATTTCATAAGGCATAAGCATCTATCAGTTTGGCAAGGTTTGCACTGAATACTGAATGAAACAGCTTTCTCTAATAGAGAGAAAAGCTTTTGAGCAGATTTGGGCTTGATTTCACTTCATTTGAACAGCAGCACTATTTCAACATTACTGGACTCAGAAAGCTGTAAACTGACATTCTTGATCATTGAAGTCCTAACATAAGTTTTTGTGCATATAACTTCTAACACATTAAAAACTGTCTTACAGCATTGCAGAAAACATTGTATTGCATAAGGCATAAGCATCTATCAGTTTGGCAAGATTTGCACTTAATACTGAATGAAACAGCTTACTCTGATAGAGAGAAAAGCTTTTGAGCAGATCGGGGCTTGGTTTCACTTCATTTGAACAGAATCACTATTTCAACATTACTGGACTCAGAAAGCTGTAAACAGACAATCTTGATCATTGAAGTCCTAACATTAGTTTTTGTGCATATAACTTCTAACACATTAAAAACTGTCTTACAGCATTGCAGAAAACATTGTATTTCATAAGGCATAAGCATCTATCAGTTTGGCAAGATTTGCACTTAATACTGAATGAAACAGCTTACTCTGATAGAGAGAAAAGCTTTTGAGCAGATTTGGGCTTGATTTTACTTCATTTGAACAGCAGCACTATTTCAACATTACTGGACTCAGAAAGCTGTAAACTGACAATCTTGATCATTGAAGTCCTAACATTAGTTTTTGTGCATATAACTTCTAACACATTAAAAACTGTCTTACAGCATTGCAGAAAACATTGTATTTCATAAGGCATAAGCATCTATCAGTTTGGCAAGGTTTGCACTGAATACTGAATGAAACAGCTTTCTCTAATAGAGAGAAAAGCTTTTGAGCAGATTTGGGCTTGATTTCACTTCATTTGAACAGAATCACTATTTCAACATTACTGGACTCAGAAAGCTGTAAACTGACAATCTTGATCATTGAAGTCCTAACATAAGTTTTTGTGCATATAACTTCTAACACATTAAAAACTGTCTTACAGCATTGCAGAAAACATTGTATTGCATAAGGCATAAGCATCTATCAGTTTGGCAAGATTTGCACTTAATACTGAATGAAACAGCTTACTCTGATAGAGAGAAAAGCTTTTGAGCAGATTGGGGCTTGGTTTCACTTCATTTGAACAGAATCACTATTTCAACATTACTGGACTCAGAAAGCTGTAAACTGACAATCTTGATCATTGAAGTCCTAACATTAGTTTTTGTGCATATAACTTCTAACACATTAAAAACTGTCTTACAGCATTGCAGAAAACATTGTATTTCATAAGGCATAAGCATCTATCAGTTTGGCAAGGTTTGCACTGAATACTGAATGAAACAGCTCTCTCTAATAGAGAGAAAAGCTTTTGAGCAGATTTGGGCTTGGTTTCACTTCATTTGAACAGAATCACTATTTCAACATTACTGGACTCAGAAAGCTGTAAACTGACAATCTTGATCATTGAAGTCCTAACATTAGTTTTTGTGCATATAACTTCTAACACATTAAAAACTGTCTTACAGCATTGCAGAAAACATTGTATTTCATAAGGCATAAGCATCTATCAGTTTGGCAAGATTTGCACTTAATACTGAATGAAACAGCTTACTCTGATAGAGAGAAAAGCTTTTGAGCAGATTTGGGCTTGATTTCACTTCATTTGAACAGCAGCACTATTTCAACATTACTGGACTCAGAAAGCTGTAAACTGACAATCTTGATCATTGAAGTCCTAACATTAGTTTTTGTGCATATAACTTCTAACACATTAAAAACTGTCTTACAGCATTGCAGAAAACATTGTATTTCATAAGGCATAAGCATCTATCAGTTTGGCAAGATTTGCACTTAATACTTAATGAAACAGCTTACTCTGATAGAGAGAAAAGCTTTTGAGCAGATTTGGGCTTGATTTCACTTCATTTGAACAGCAGCACTATTTCAACATTACTGGACTCAGAAAGCTGTAAACTGACATTCTTGATCATTGAAGTCCTAACATAAGTTTTTGTGCATATAACTTCTAACACATTAAAAACTGTCTTACAGCATTGCAGAAAACATTGTATTGCATAAGGCATAAGCATCTATCAGTTTGGCAAGATTTGCACTTAATACTGAATGAAACAGCTTACTCTGATAGAGAGAAAAGCTTTTGAGCAGATTTGGGCTTGATTTTACTTCATTTGAACAGCAGCACTATTTCAACATTACTGGACTCAGAAAGCTGTAAACTGACAATCTTGATCATTGAAGTCCTAACATTAGTTTTTGTGCATATAACTTCTAACACATTAAAAACTGTCTTACAGCATTGCAGAAAACATTGTATTTCATAAGGCATAAGCATCTATCAGTTTGGCAAGGTTTGCACTGAATACTGAATGAAACAGCTTTCTCTAATAGAGAGAAAAGCTTTTGAGCAGATTTGGGCTTGATTTCACTTCATTTGAACAGAATCACTATTTCAACATTACTGGACTCAGAAAGCTGTAAACTGACAATCTTGATCATTGAAGTCCTAACATAAGTTTTTGTGCATATAACTTCTAACACATTAAAAACTGTCTTACAGCATTGCAGAAAACATTGTATTGCATAAGGCATAAGCATCTATCAGTTTGGCAAGATTTGCACTTAATACTGAATGAAACAGCTTACTCTGATAGAGAGAAAAGCTTTTGAGCATATTTGGGCTTGGTTTCACTTCATTTGAACAGAATCACTATTTCAACATTACTGGACTAAGAAAGCTGTAAACTGACAATCTTGATCATTGAAGTCCTAACATTAGTTTTTGTGCATATAACTTCTAACACATTAAAAACTGTCTTACAGCATTGCAGAAAACATTGTATTTCATAAGGCATAAGCATCTATCAGTTTGGCAAGATTTGCACTTAATACTGAATGAAACAGCTTACTCTGATAGAGAGAAAAGCTTTTGAGCAGATTTGGGCTTGATTTCACTTCATTTGAACAGCAGCACTATTTCAACATTACTGGACTCAGAAAGCTGTAAACTGACAATCTTGATCATTGAAGTCCTAACATAAGTTTTTGTGCATATAACTTCTAACACATTAAAAACTGTCTTACAGCATTGCAGAAAACATTGTATTGCATAAGGCATAAGCATCTATCAGTTTGGCAAGATTTGCACTTAATACTGAATGAAACAGATTACTCTGATAGAGAGAAAAGCTTTTGAGCAGATTGGGGCTTGGTTTCACTTCATTTGAACAGAATCACTATTTCAACATTACTGGACTCAGAAAGCTGTAACCTGACAATCTTGATCATTGAAGTCCTAACATTAGTTTTTGTGCATATAACTTCTAACACATTAAAAACTGTCTTACAGCATTGCAGAAAACATTGTATTTCATAAGGCATAAGCATCTATCAGTTTGGCAAGGTTTGCACTGAATACTGAATGAAACAGCTTTCTCTAATAGAGAGAAAAGCTTTTGAGCAGATTTGGGCTTGATTTCACTTCATTTGAACAGCAGCACTATTTCAACATTACTGGACTCAGAAAGCTGTAAACTGACAATCTTGATCATTGAAGTCCTAACATTAGTTTTTGTGTATATAACTTCTAACACATTAAAAACTGTCTTACAGCATTGCAGAAAACATTGTATTTCATAAGGCATAAACATCTTTCAGTTTGGCAAGATTTGCACTGAATACTGAATGAAACAGCTCTCTCTAATAGAGAGAAAAGCTTTTGAGCAGATTTGGGCTTGGTTTCACTTCATTTGAACAGAATCACTATTTCAACATTACTGGACTCAGAAAGCTGTAAACTGACAATCTTGATCATTGAAGTCCTAACATTAGTTTTTGTGCATATAACTTCTAACACATTAAAAACTGTCTTACAGCATTGCAGAAAACATTGTATTTCATAAGGCATAAGCATCTATCAGATTGGCAAGATTTGCACTTAATACTGAATGAAACAGCTTACTCTGATAGAGAGAAAAGCTTTTGAGCAGATTTGGGCTTGATTTCACTTCATTTGAACAGCAGCACTATTTCAACATTACTGGACTCAGAAAGCTGTAAACTGACAATCTTGATCATTGAAGTCCTAACATAAGTTTTTGTGCATATAACTTCTAACACATTAAAAACTGTCTTACAGCATTGCAGAAAACATTGTATTTCATAAGGCATAAGCATCTATCAGTTTGGCAAGATTTGCACTTAATACTGAATGAAACAGCTTACTCTGATAGAGAGAAAAGCTTTTGAGCATATTTGGGCTTGGTTTCACTTCATTTGAACAGAATCACTATTTCAACATTACTGGACTAAGAAAGCTGTAAACTGACAATCTTGATCATTGAAGTCCTAACATTAGTTTTTGTGCATATAACTTCTAACACATTAAAAACTGTCTTACAGCATTGCAGAAAACATTGTATTTCATAAGGCATAAGCATCTATCAGTTTGGCAAGATTTGCACTTAATACTGAATGAAACAGCTTACTCTGATAGAGAGAAAAGCTTTTGAGCAGATTTGGGCTTGATTTCACTTCATTTGAACAGCAGCACTATTTCAACATTACTGGACTCAGAAAGCTGTAAACTGACAATCTTGATCATTGAAGTCCTAACATAAGTTTTTGTGCATATAACTTCTAACACATTAAAAACTGTCTTACAGCATTGCAGAAAACATTGTATTGCATAAGGCATAAGCATCTATCAGTTTGGCAAGATTTGCACTTAATACTGAATGAAACAGATTACTCTGATAGAGAGAAAAGCTTTTGAGCAGATTGGGGCTTGGTTTCACTTCATTTGAACAGAATCACTATTTCAACATTACTGGACTCAGAAAGCTGTAACCTGACAATCTTGATCATTGAAGTCCTAACATTAGTTTTTGTGCATATAACTTCTAACACATTAAAAACTGTCTTACAGCATTGCAGAAAACATTGTATTTCATAAGGCATAAGCATCTATCAGTTTGGCAAGGTTTGCACTGAATACTGAATGAAACAGCTTTCTCTAATAGAGAGAAAAGCTTTTGAGCAGATTTGGGCTTGATTTCACTTCATTTGAACAGCAGCACTATTTCAACATTACTGGACTCAGAAAGCTGTAAACTGACAATCTTGATCATTGAAGTCCTAACATTAGTTTTTGTGTATATAACTTCTAACACATTAAAAACTGTCTTACAGCATTGCAGAAAACATTGTATTTCATAAGGCATAAACATCTTTCAGTTTGGCAAGATTTGCACTGAATACTGAATGAAACAGCTCTCTCTAATAGAGAGAAAAGCTTTTGAGCAGATTTGGGCTTGGTTTCACTTCATTTGAACAGAATCACTATTTCAACATTACTGGACTCAGAAAGCTGTAAACTGACAATCTTGATCATTGAAGTCCTAACATTAGTTTTTGTGCATATAACTTCTAACACATTAAAAACTGTCTTACAGCATTGCAGAAAACATTGTATTTCATAAGGCATAAGCATCTATCAGATTGGCAAGATTTGCACTTAATACTGAATGAAACAGCTTACTCTGATAGAGAGAAAAGCTTTTGAGCAGATTTGGGCTTGATTTCACTTCATTTGAACAGCAGCACTATTTCAACATTACTGGACTCAGAAAGCTGTAAACTGACAATCTTGATCATTGAAGTCCTAACATAAGTTTTTGTGCATATAACTTCTAACACATTAAAAACTGTCTTACAGCATTGCAGAAAACATTGTATTTCATAAGGCATAAGCATCTATCAGTTTGGCAAGATTTGCACTTAATACTGAATGAAACAGCTTACTCTGATAGAGAGAAAAGCTTTTGAGCAGATTTGGGCTTGATTTTACTTCATTTGAACAGCAGCACTATTTCAACATTACTGGACTCAGAAAGCTGTAAACTGACAATCTTGATCATTGAAGTCCTAACATTAGTTTTTGTGCATATAACTTCTAACACATTAAAAACTGTCTTACAGCATTGCAGAAAACATTGTATTGCATAAGGCATAAGCATCTATCAGTTTGGCAAGATTTGCACTTAATACTGAATGAAACAGCTTACTCTGATAGAGAGAAAAGCTTTTGAGCAGATTTGGGCTTGGTTTCACTTCATTTGAACAGAATCACTATTTCAACATTACTGGACTCAGAAAGCTGCAAACTGACAATCTTGATCATTGAAGTCCTAACATTAGTTTTTGTGCATATAACTTCTAACACATTAAAAACTGTCTTACAGCATTGCAGAAAACATTGTATTTCATAAGGCATAAGCATCTATCAGTTTGGCAAGATTTGCACTTAATACTTAATGAAACAGCTTACTCTGATAGAGAGAAAAGCTTTTGAGCAGATTTGGGCTTGATTTCACTTCATTTGAACAGCAGCACTATTTCAACATTACTGGACTCAGAAAGCTGTAAACTGACATTCTTGATCATTGAAGTCCTAACATAAGTTTTTGTGCATATAACTTCTAACACATTAAAAACTGTCTTACAGCATTGCAGAAAACATTGTATTGCATAAGGCATAAGCATCTATCAGTTTGGCAAGATTTGCACTTAATACTGAATGAAACAGCTTACTCTGATAGAGAGAAAAGCTTTTGAGCAGATCGGGGCTTGGTTTCACTTCATTTGAACAGAATCACTATTTCAACATTACTGGACTCAGAAAGCTGTAAACTGACAATCTTGATCATTGAAGTCCTAACATTAGTTTTTGTGCATATAACTTCTAACACATTAAAAACTGTCTTACAGCATTGCAGAAAACATTGTATTTCATAAGGCATAAGCATCTATCAGTTTGGCAAGGTTTGCACTGAATACTGAATGAAACAGCTTTCTCTAATAGAGAGAAAAGCTTTTGAGCAGATTTGGGCTTGATTTCACTTCATTTGAACAGAATCACTATTTCAACATTACTGGACTCAGAAAGCTGTAAACTGACAATCTTGATCATTGAAGTCCTAACATTAGTTTTTGTGCATATAACTTCTAACACATTAAAAACTGTCTTACAGCATTGCAGAAAACATTGTATTTCATAAGGCATAAGCATCTATCAGTTTGGCAAGATTTGCACTTAATACTGAATGAAACAGCTTACTCTGATAGAGAGAAAAGCTTTTGAGCAGATTTGGGCTTGATTTCACTTCATTTGAACAGCAGCACTATTTCAACATTACTGGACTCAGAAAGCTGTAAACTGACAATCTTGATCATTGAAGTCCTAACATAAGTTTTTGTGCATATAACTTCTAACACATTAAAAACTGTCTTACAGCATTGCAGAAAACATTGTATTTCATAAGGCATAAGCATCTATCAGTTTGGCAAGATTTGCACTTAATACTGAATGAAACAGCTTACTCTGATAGAGAGAAAAGCTTTTGAGCAGATTTGGGCTTGATTTCACTTCATTTGAACAGCAGCACTATTTCAACATTACTGGACTCAGAAAGCTGTAAACTGACAATCTTGATCATTGAAGTCCTAACATTAGTTTTTGTGCATATAACTTCTAACACATTAAAAACTGTCTTACAGCATTGCAGAAAACATTGTATTTCATAAGGCATAAGCATCTATCAGTTTGGCAAGGTTTGCACTGAATACTGAATGAAACAGCTTTCTCTAATAGAGAGAAAAGCTTTTGAGCAGATTTGGGCTTGATTTCACTTCATTTGAACAGAATCACTATTTCAACATTACTGGACTCAGAAAGCTGTAAACTGACAATCTTGATCATTGAAGTCCTAACATAAGTTTTTGTGCATATAACTTCTAACACATTAAAAACTGTCTTACAGCATTGCAGAAAACATTGTATTGCATAAGGCATAAGCATCTATCAGTTTGTTAAGATTTGCACTTAATACTGAATGAAAAAGCTTACTCTGATAGAGAGAAAAGCTTTTGAGCAGATTTGGGCTTGGTTTCACTTCATTTGAACAGAATCACTATTTCAACATTACTGCACTCAGAAAGCTGTAAACTGACAATCTTGATCATTGAAGTCCTAACATTAGTTTTTGTGCATATAACTTCTAACACATTAAAAACTGTCTTACAGCATTGCAGAAAACATTGTATTTCATAAGGCATAAGCATCTATCAGTTTGGCAAGATTTCCACTTAATACTGAATGAAACAGCTTACTCTGATAGAGAGAAAAGCTTTTGAGCAGATTTGGGCTTGATTTCACTTCATTTGAACAGCAGCACTATTTCAACATTACTGGACTCAGAAAGCTGTAAACTGACAATCTTGATCATTGAAGTCCTAACATAAGTTTTTGTGCATATAACTTCTAACACATTAAAAACTGTCTTACAGCATTGCAGAAAACATTGTATTGCATAAGGCATAAGCATCTATCAGTTTGGCAAGATTTGCACTTAATACTGAATGAAACAGCTTACTCTGATAGAGAGAAAAGCTTTTGAGCAGATTTGGGCTTGGTTTCACTTCATTTGAACAGAATCACTATTTCAACATTACTGGACTCAGAAAGCTGTAAACTGACAATCTTGATCATTGAAGTCCTAACATAAGTTTTTGTGCATATAACTTCTAACACATTAAAAACTGTCTTACAGCATTGCAGAAAACATTGTATTGCATAAGGCATTAGCATCTATCAGTTTGGCAAGATTTGCACTTAATACTGAATGAAACAGCTTACTCTGATAGAGAGAAAAGCTTTTGAGCAGATTTGGGCTTGGTTTCACTTCATTTGAACAGAATCACTATTTCAACATTACTGGACTCAGAAAGCTGCAAACTGACAATCTTGATCATTGAAGTCCTAACATTAGTTTTTGTGCATATAACTTCTAACACATTAAAAACTGTCTTACAGCATTGCAGAAAACATTGTATTTCATAAGGCATAAGCATCTATCAGTTTGGCAAGGTTTGCACTGAATACTGAATGAAACAGCTTTCTCTAATAGAGAGAAAAGCTTTTGAGCAGATTTGGGCTTGATTTCACTTCATTTGAACAGAATCACTATTTCAACATTACTGGACTCAGAAAGCTGTAAACTGACAATCTTGATCATTGAAGTCCTAACATTAGTTTTTGTGCATATAACTTCTAACACATTAAAAACTGTCTTACAGCATTGCAGAAAACATTGTATTTCATAAGGCATAAGCATCTATCAGTTTGGCAAGATTTGCACTTAATACTGAATGAAACAGCTTACTCTGATAGAGAGAAAAGCTTTTGAGCAGATTTGGGCTTGATTTCACTTCATTTGAACAGCAGCACTATTTCAACATTACTGGACTCAGAAAGCTGTAAACTGACAATCTTGATCATTGAAGTCCTAACATAAGTTTTTGTGCATATAACTTCTAACACATTAAAAACTGTCTTACAGCATTGCAGAAAACATTGTATTTCATAAGGCATAAGCATCTATCAGTTTGGCAAGATTTGCACTTAATACTGAATGAAACAGCTTACTCTGATAGAGAGAAAAGCTTTTGAGCAGATTTGGGCTTGATTTCACTTCATTTGAACAGCAGCACTATTTCAACATTACTGGACTCAGAAAGCTGTAAACTGACAATCTTGATCATTGAAGTCCTAACATAAGTTTTTGTGCATATAACTTCTAACACATTAAAAACTGTCTTACAGCATTGCAGAAAACATTGTATTTCATAAGGCATAAGCATCTATCAGTTTGGCAAGATTTGCACTTAATACTGAATGAAACAGCTTACTCTGATAGAGAGAAAAGCTTTTGAGCAGATTTGGGCTTGATTTTACTTCATTTGAACAGCAGCACTATTTCAACATTACTGGACTCAGAAAGCTGTAAACTGACAATCTTGATCATTGAAGTCCTAACATTAGTTTTTGTGCATATAACTTCTAACACATTAAAAACTGTCTTACAGCATTGCAGAAAACATTGTATTGCATAAGGCATAAGCATCTATCAGTTTGGCAAGATTTGCACTTAATACTGAATGAAACAGCTTACTCTGATAGAGAGAAAAGCTTTTGAGCAGATTTGGGCTTGGTTTCACTTCATTTGAACAGAATCACTATTTCAACATTACTGGACTCAGAAAGCTGCAAACTGACAATCTTGATCATTGAAGTCCTAACATTAGTTTTTGTGCATATAACTTCTAACACATTAAAAACTGTCTTACAGCATTGCAGAAAACATTGTATTTCATAAGGCATAAGCATCTATCAGTTTGGCAAGATTTGCACTTAATACTGAATGAAACAGCTTACTCTGATAGAGAGAAAAGCTTTTGAGCAGATCGGGGCTTGGTTTCACTTCATTTGAACAGAATCACTATTTCAACATTACTGGACTCAGAAAGCTGTAAACTGACAATCTTGATCATTGAAGTCCTAACATTAGTTTTTGTGCATATAACTTCTAACACATTAAAAACTGTCTTACAGCATTGCAGAAAACATTGTATTTCATAAGGCATAAGCATCTATCAGTTTGGCAAGGTTTGCACTGAATACTGAATGAAACAGCTTTCTCTAATAGAGAGAAAAGCTTTTGAGCAGATTTGGGCTTGATTTCACTTCATTTGAACAGAATCACTATTTCAACATTACTGGACTCAGAAAGCTGTAAACTGACAATCTTGATCATTGAAGTCCTAACATTAGTTTTTGTGCATATAACTTCTAACACATTAAAAACTGTCTTACAGCATTGCAGAAAACATTGTATTTCATAAGGCATAAGCATCTATCAGTTTGGCAAGATTTGCACTTAATACTGAATGAAACAGCTTACTCTGATAGAGAGAAAAGCTTTTGAGCAGATTTGGGCTTGATTTCACTTCATTTGAACAGCAGCACTATTTCAACATTACTGGACTCAGAAAGCTGTAAACTGACAATCTTGATCATTGAAGTCCTAACATAAGTTTTTGTGCATATAACTTCTAACACATTAAAAACTGTCTTACAGCATTGCAGAAAACATTGTATTTCATAAGGCATAAGCATCTATCAGTTTGGCAAGATTTGCACTTAATACTGAATGAAACAGCTTACTCTGATAGAGAGAAAAGCTTTTGAGCAGATTTGGGCTTGATTTTACTTCATTTGAACAGCAGCACTATTTCAACATTACTGGACTCAGAAAGCTGTAAACTGACAATCTTGATCATTGAAGTCCTAACATTAGTTTTTG
This sequence comes from Carassius gibelio, assembly GCF_023724105.1. NCBI lineage: Eukaryota > Metazoa > Chordata > Actinopteri > Cypriniformes > Cyprinidae > Carassius > Carassius gibelio. The sequence continues at coordinate 1,618,081 of NC_068412.1, read as the reverse complement.
TGCATATAACTTCTAACACATTAAAAACTGTCTTACAGCATTGCAGAAAACATTGTATTTCATAAGGCATAAGCATCTATCAGTTTGGCAAGGTTTGCACTGAATACTGAATGAAACAGCTTTCTCTAATAGAGAGAAAAGCTTTTGAGCAGATTTGGGCTTGATTTCACTTCATTTGAACAGAATCACTATTTCAACATTACTGGACTCAGAAAGCTGTAAACTGACAATCTTGATCATTGAAGTCCTAACATAAGTTTTTGTGCATATAACTTCTAACACATTAAAAACTGTCTTACAGCATTGCAGAAAACATTGTATTGCATAAGGCATAAGCATCTATCAGTTTGGCAAGATTTGCACTTAATACTGAATGAAAAAGCTTACTCTGATAGAGAGAAAAGCTTTTGAGCAGATTTGGGCTTGATTTCACTTCATTTGAACAGCAGCACTATTTCAACATTACTGGACTCAGAAAGCTGTAAACTGACAATCTTGATCATTGAAGTCCTAACATTAGTTTTTGTGCATATAACTTCTAACACATTAAAAACTGTCTTACAGCATTGCAGAAAACATTGTATTTCATAAGGCATAAACATCTTTCAGTTTGGCAAGATTTGCACTGAATACTGAATGAAACAGCTCTCTCTAATAGAGAGAAAAGCTTTTGAGCAGATTTGGGCTTGGTTTCACTTCATTTGAACAGAATCACTATTTCAACATTACTGCACTCAGAAAGCTGTAAACTGACAATCTTGATCATTGAAGTCCTAACATTAGTTTTTGTGCATATAACTTCTAACACATTAAAAACTGTCTTACAGCATTGCAGAAAACATTGTATTTCATAAGGCATAAGCATCTATCAGTTTGGCAAGATTTCCACTTAATACTGAATGAAACAGCTTACTCTGATAGAGAGAAAAGCTTTTGAGCAGATTTGGGCTTGATTTCACTTCATTTGAACAGCAGCACTATTTCAACATTACTGGACTCAGAAAGCTGTAAACTGACAATCTTGATCATTGAAGTCCTAACATAAGTTTTTGTGCATATAACTTCTAACACATTAAAAACTGTCTTACAGCATTGCAGAAAACATTGTATTGCATAAGGCATAAGCATCTATCAGTTTGGCAAGATTTGCACTTAATACTGAATGAAACAGCTTACTCTGATAGAGAGAAAAGCTTTTGAGCAGATTTGGGCTTGGTTTCACTTCATTTGAACAGAATCACTATTTCAACATTACTGGACTCAGAAAGCTGTAAACTGACAATCTTGATCATTGAAGTCCTAACATAAGTTTTTGTGCATATAACTTCTAACACATTAAAAACTGTCTTACAGCATTGCAGAAAACATTGTATTGCATAAGGCATAAGCATCTATCAGTTTGGCAAGATTTGCACTTAATACTGAATGAAACAGCTTACTCTGATAGAGAGAAAAGCTTTTGAGCAGATTTGGGCTTGGTTTCACTTCATTTGAACAGAATCACTATTTCAACATTACTGGACTCAGAAAGCTGCAAACTGACAATCTTGATCATTGAAGTCCTAACATAAGTTTTTGTGCATATAACTTCTAACACATTAAAAACTGTCTTACAGCATTGCAGAAAACATTGTATTGCATAAGGCATAAGCATCTATCAGTTTGGCAAGATTTGCACTTAATACTGAATGAAACAGCTTACTCTGATAGAGAGAAAAGCTTTTGAGCAGATTTGGGCTTGGTTTCACTTCATTTGAACAGAATCACTATTTCAACATTACTGGACTCAGAAAGCTGCAAACTGACAATCTTGATCATTGAAGTCCTAACATTAGTTTTTGTGCATATAACTTCTAACACATTAAAAACTGTCTTACAGCATTGCAGAAAACATTGTATTTCATAAGGCATAAGCATCTATCAGTTTGGCAAGGTTTGCACTGAATACTGAATGAAACAGCTTTCTCTAATAGAGAGAAAAGCTTTTGAGCAGATTTGGGCTTGATTTCACTTCATTTGAACAGAATCACTATTTCAACATTACTGGACTCAGAAAGCTGTAAACTGACAATCTTGATCATTGAAGTCCTAACATTAGTTTTTGTGCATATAACTTCTAACACATTAAAAACTGTCTTACAGCATTGCAGAAAACATTGTATTTCATAAGGCATAAGCATCTATCAGTTTGGCAAGATTTGCACTTAATACTGAATGAAACAGCTTACTCTGATAGAGAGAAAAGCTTTTGAGCAGATTTGGGCTTGATTTTACTTCATTTGAACAGCAGCACTATTTCAACATTACTGGACTCAGAAAGCTGTAAACTGACAATCTTGATCATTGAAGTCCTAACATTAGTTTTTGTGCATATAACTTCTAACACATTAAAAACTGTCTTACAGCATTGCAGAAAACATTGTATTGCATAAGGCATAAGCATCTATCAGTTTGGCAAGATTTGCACTTAATACTGAATGAAACAGCTTACTCTGATAGAGAGAAAAGCTTTTGAGCAGATTTGGGCTTGGTTTCACTTCATTTGAACAGAATCACTATTTCAACATTACTGGACTCAGAAAGCTGCAAACTGACAATCTTGATCATTGAAGTCCTAACATTAGTTTTTGTGCATATAACTTCTAACACATTAAAAACTGTCTTACAGCATTGCAGAAAACATTGTATTTCATAAGGCATAAGCATCTATCAGTTTGGCAAGATTTGCACTTAATACTTAATGAAACAGCTTACTCTGATAGAGAGAAAAGCTTTTGAGCAGATTTGGGCTTGATTTCACTTCATTTGAACAGCAGCACTATTTCAACATTACTGGACTCAGAAAGCTGTAAACTGACATTCTTGATCATTGAAGTCCTAACATAAGTTTTTGTGCATATAACTTCTAACACATTAAAAACTGTCTTACAGCATTGCAGAAAACATTGTATTGCATAAGGCATGAGCATCTATCAGTTTGGCAAGATTTGCACTTAATACTGAATGAAACAGCTTACTCTGATAGAGAGAAAAGCTTTTGAGCAGATCGGGGCTTGGTTTCACTTCATTTGAACAGAATCACTATTTCAACATTACTGGACTCAGAAAGCTGTAAACTGACAATCTTGATCATTGAAGTCCTAACATTAGTTTTTGTGCATATAACTTCTAACACATTAAAAACTGTCTTACAGCATTGCAGAAAACATTGTATTTCATAAGGCATAAGCATCTATCAGTTTGGCAAGGTTTGCACTGAATACTGAATGAAACAGCTTTCTCTAATAGAGAGAAAAGCTTTTGAGCAGATTTGGGCTTGATTTCACTTCATTTGAACAGAATCACTATTTCAACATTACTGGACTCAGAAAGCTGTAAACTGACAATCTTGATCATTGAAGTCCTAACATTAGTTTTTGTGCATATAACTTCTAACACATTAAAAACTGTCTTACAGCATTGCAGAAAACATTGTATTTCATAAGGCATAAGCATCTATCAGTTTGGCAAGATTTGCACTTAATACTGAATGAAACAGCTTACTCTGATAGAGAGAAAAGCTTTTGAGCAGATTTGGGCTTGATTTCACTTCATTTGAACAGCAGCACTATTTCAACATTACTGGACTCAGAAAGCTGTAAACTGACAATCTTGATCATTGAAGTCCTAACATAAGTTTTTGTGCATATAACTTCTAACACATTAAAAACTGTCTTACAGCATTGCAGAAAACATTGTATTGCATAAGGCATAAGCATCTATCAGTTTGGCAAGATTTGCACTTAATACTGAATGAAACAGCTTACTCTGATAGAGAGAAAAGCTTTTGAGCAGATTTGGGCTTGGTTTCACTTCATTTGAACAGAATCACTATTTCAACATTACTGGACTCAGAAAGCTGTAAACTGACAATCTTGATCATTGAAGTCCTAACATTAGTTTTTGTGCATATAACTTCTAACACATTAAAAACTGTCTTACAGCATTGCAGAAAACATTGTATTTCATAAGGCATAAGCATCTATCAGTTTGGCAAGATTTGCACTTAATACTGAATGAAACAGCTTACTCTGATAGAGAGAAAAGCTTTTGAGCAGATTTGGGCTTGATTTCACTTCATTTGAACAGCAGCACTATTTCAACATTACTGGACTCAGAAAGCTGTAAACTGACAATCTTGATCATTGAAGTCCTAACATAAGTTTTTGTGCATATAACTTCTAACACATTAAAAACTGTCTTACAGCATTGCAGAAAACATTGTATTGCATAAGGCATAAGCATCTATCAGTTTGGCAAGATTTGCACTTAATACTGAATGAAACAGCTTACTCTGATAGAGAGAAAAGCTTTTGAGCAGATTTGGGCTTGGTTTCACTTCATTTGAACAGAATCACTATTTCAACATTACTGGACTCAGAAAGCTGTAAACTGACAATCTTGATCATTGAAGTCCTAACATAAGTTTTTGTGCATATAACTTCTAACACATTAAAAACTGTCTTACAGCATTGCAGAAAACATTGTATTGCATAAGGCATAAGCATCTATCAGTTTGGCAAGATTTGCACTTAATACTGAATGAAACAGCTTACTCTGATAGAGAGAAAAGCTTTTGAGCAGATTTGGGCTTGGTTTCACTTCATTTGAACAGAATCACTATTTCAACATTACTGGACTCAGAAAGCTGCAAACTGACAATCTTGATCATTGAAGTCCTAACATAAGTTTTTGTGCATATAACTTCTAACACATTAAAAACTGTCTTACAGCATTGCAGAAAACATTGTATTGCATAAAGCATAAGCATCTATCAGTTTGGCAAGATTTGCACTTAATACTGAATGAAACAGCTTACTCTGATAGAGAGAAAAGCTTTTGAGCAGATTTGGGCTTGGTTTCACTTCATTTGAACAGAATCACTATTTCAACATTACTGGACTCAGAAAGCTGCAAACTGACAATCTTGATCATTGAAGTCCTAACATTAGTTTTTGTGCATATAACTTCTAACACATTAAAAACTGTCTTACAGCATTGCAGAAAACATTGTATTTCATAAGGCATAAGCATCTATCAGTTTGGCAAGGTTTGCACTGAATACTGAATGAAACAGCTTTCTCTAATAGAGAGAAAAGCTTTTGAGCAGATTTGGGCTTGATTTCACTTCATTTGAACAGAATCACTATTTCAACATTACTGGACTCAGAAAGCTGTAAACTGACAATCTTGATCATTGAAGTCCTAACATTAGTTTTTGTGCATATAACTTCTAACACATTAAAAACTGTCTTACAGCATTGCAGAAAACATTGTATTTCATAAGGCATAAGCATCTATCAGTTTGGCAAGATTTGCACTTAATACTGAATGAAACAGCTTACTCTGATAGAGAGAAAAGCTTTTGAGCAGATTTGGGCTTGATTTTACTTCATTTGAACAGCAGCACTATTTCAACATTACTGGACTCAGAAAGCTGTAAACTGACAATCTTGATCATTGAAGTCCTAACATTAGTTTTTGTGCATATAACTTCTAACACATTAAAAACTGTCTTACAGCATTGCAGAAAACATTGTATTGCATAAGGCATAAGCATCTATCAGTTTGGCAAGATTTGCACTTAATACTGAATGAAACAGCTTACTCTGATAGAGAGAAAAGCTTTTGAGCAGATTTGGGCTTGGTTTCACTTCATTTGAACAGAATCACTATTTCAACATTACTGGACTCAGAAAGCTGCAAACTGACAATCTTGATCATTGAAGTCCTAACATTAGTTTTTGTGCATATAACTTCTAACACATTAAAAACTGTCTTACAGCATTGCAGAAAACATTGTATTTCATAAGGCATAAGCATCTATCAGTTTGGCAAGATTTGCACTTAATACTTAATGAAACAGCTTACTCTGATAGAGAGAAAAGCTTTTGAGCAGATTTGGGCTTGATTTCACTTCATTTGAACAGCAGCACTATTTCAACATTACTGGACTCAGAAAGCTGTAAACTGACATTCTTGATCATTGAAGTCCTAACATAAGTTTTTGTGCATATAACTTCTAACACATTAAAAACTGTCTTACAGCATTGCAGAAAACATTGTATTGCATAAGGCATGAGCATCTATCAGTTTGGCAAGATTTGCACTTAATACTGAATGAAACAGCTTACTCTGATAGAGAGAAAAGCTTTTGAGCAGATCGGGGCTTGGTTTCACTTCATTTGAACAGAATCACTATTTCAACATTACTGGACTCAGAAAGCTGTAAACTGACAATCTTGATCATTGAAGTCCTAACATTAGTTTTTGTGCATATAACTTCTAACACATTAAAAACTGTCTTACAGCATTGCAGAAAACATTGTATTTCATAAGGCATAAGCATCTATCAGTTTGGCAAGGTTTGCACTGAATACTGAATGAAACAGCTTTCTCTAATAGAGAGAAAAGCTTTTGAGCAGATTTGGGCTTGATTTCACTTCATTTGAACAGAATCACTATTTCAACATTACTGGACTCAGAAAGCTGTAAACTGACAATCTTGATCATTGAAGTCCTAACATTAGTTTTTGTGCATATAACTTCTAACACATTAAAAACTGTCTTACAGCATTGCAGAAAACATTGTATTTCATAAGGCATAAGCATCTATCAGTTTGGCAAGATTTGCACTTAATACTGAATGAAACATTTTACTCTGATAGAGAGAAAAGCTTTTGAGCAGATTTGGGCTTGATTTCACTTCATTTGAACAGCAGCACTATTTCAACATTACTGGACTCAGAAAGCTGTAAACTGACAATCTTGATCATTGAAGTCCTAACATAAGTTTTTGTGCATATAACTTCTAACACATTAAAAACTGTCTTACAGCATTGCAGAAAACATTGTATTTCATAAGGCATAAGCATCTATCAGTTTGGCAAGATTTGCACTTAATACTGAATGAAACAGCTTACTCTGATAGAGAGAAAAGCTTTTGAGCAGATTTGGGCTTGATTTTACTTCATTTGAACAGCAGCACTATTTCAACATTACTGGACTCAGAAAGCTGTAAACTGACAATCTTGATCATTGAAGTCCTAACATTAGTTTTTGTGCATATAACTTCTAACACATTAAAAACTGTCTTACAGCATTGCAGAAAACATTGTATTTCATAAGGCATAAGCATCTATCAGTTTGGCAAGGTTTGCACTGAATACTGAATAAAACAGCTTTCTCTAATAGAGAGAAAAGCTTTTGAGCAGATTTGGGCTTGATTTCACTTCATTTGAACAGCAGCACTATTTCAACATTACTGGACTCAGAAAGCTGTAAACTGACAATCTTGATCATTGAAGTCCTAACATAAGTTTTTGTGCATATAACTTCTAACACATTAAAAACTGTCTTACAGCATTGCAGAAAACATTGTATTGCATAAGGCATAAGCATCTATCAGTTTGGCAAGATTTGCACTTAATACTGAATGAAAAAGCTTACTCTGATAGAGAGAAAAGCTTTTGAGCAGATTTGGGCTTGATTTCACTTCATTTGAACAGCAGCACTATTTCAACATTACTGGACTCAGAAAGCTGTAAACTGACAATCTTGATCATTGAAGTCCTAACATTAGTTTTTGTGCATATAACTTCTAACACATTAAAAACTGTCTTACAGCATTGCAGAAAACATTGTATTTCATAAGGCATAAACATCTTTCAGTTTGGCAAGATTTGCACTGAATACTGAATGAAACAGCTCTCTCTAATAGAGAGAAAAGCTTTTGAGCAGATTTGGGCTTGGTTTCACTTCATTTGAACAGAATCACTATTTCAACATTACTGCACTCAGAAAGCTGTAAACTGACAATCTTGATCATTGAAGTCCTAACATTAGTTTTTGTGCATATAACTTCTAACACATTAAAAACTGTCTTACAGCATTGCAGAAAACATTGTATTTCATAAGGCATAAGCATCTATCAGTTTGGCAAGATTTCCACTTAATACTGAATGAAACAGCTTACTCTGATAGAGAGAAAAGCTTTTGAGCAGATTTGGGCTTGATTTCACTTCATTTGAACAGCAGCACTATTTCAACATTACTGGACTCAGAAAGCTGTAAACTGACAATCTTGATCATTGAAGTCCTAACATAAGTTTTTGTGCATATAACTTCTAACACATTAAAAACTGTCTTACAGCATTGCAGAAAACATTGTATTGCATAAGGCATAAGCATCTATCAGTTTGGCAAGATTTGCACTTAATACTGAATGAAACAGCTTACTCTGATAGAGAGAAAAGCTTTTGAGCAGATTTGGGCTTGGTTTCACTTCATTTGAACAGAATCACTATTTCAACATTACTGGACTCAGAAAGCTGTAAACTGACAATCTTGATCATTGAAGTCCTAACATAAGTTTTTGTGCATATAACTTCTAACACATTAAAAACTGTCTTACAGCATTGCAGAAAACATTGTATTGCATAAGGCATAAGCATCTATCAGTTTGGCAAGATTTGCACTTAATACTGAATGAAACAGCTTACTCTGATAGAGAGAAAAGCTTTTGAGCAGATTTGGGCTTGGTTTCACTTCATTTGAACAGAATCACTATTTCAACATTACTGGACTCAGAAAGCTGCAAACTGACAATCTTGATCATTGAAGTCCTAACATAAGTTTTTGTGCATATAACTTCTAACACATTAAAAACTGTCTTACAGCATTGCAGAAAACATTGTATTGCATAAGGCATAAGCATCTATCAGTTTGGCAAGATTTGCACTTAATACTGAATGAAACAGCTTACTCTGATAGAGAGAAAAGCTTTTGAGCAGATTTGGGCTTGGTTTCACTTCATTTGAACAGAATCACTATTTCAACATTACTGGACTCAGAAAGCTGCAAACTGACAATCTTGATCATTGAAGTCCTAACATTAGTTTTTGTGCATATAACTTCTAACACATTAAAAACTGTCTTACAGCATTGCAGAAAACATTGTATTTCATAAGGCATAAGCATCTATCAGTTTGGCAAGGTTTGCACTGAATACTGAATGAAACAGCTTTCTCTAATAGAGAGAAAAGCTTTTGAGCAGATTTGGGCTTGATTTCACTTCATTTGAACAGAATCACTATTTCAACATTACTGGACTCAGAAAGCTGTAAACTGACAATCTTGATCATTGAAGTCCTAACATTAGTTTTTGTGCATATAACTTCTAACACATTAAAAACTGTCTTACAGCATTGCAGAAAACATTGTATTTCATAAGGCATAAGCATCTATCAGTTTGGCAAGATTTGCACTTAATACTGAATGAAACAGCTTACTCTGATAGAGAGAAAAGCTTTTGAGCAGATTTGGGCTTGATTTTACTTCATTTGAACAGCAGCACTATTTCAACATTACTGGACTCAGAAAGCTGTAAACTGACAATCTTGATCATTGAAGTCCTAACATTAGTTTTTGTGCATATAACTTCTAACACATTAAAAACTGTCTTACAGCATTGCAGAAAACATTGTATTGCATAAGGCATAAGCATCTATCAGTTTGGCAAGATTTGCACTTAATACTGAATGAAACAGCTTACTCTGATAGAGAGAAAAGCTTTTGAGCAGATTTGGGCTTGGTTTCACTTCATTTGAACAGAATCACTATTTCAACATTACTGGACTCAGAAAGCTGCAAACTGACAATCTTGATCATTGAAGTCCTAACATTAGTTTTTGTGCATATAACTTCTAACACATTAAAAACTGTCTTACAGCATTGCAGAAAACATTGTATTTCATAAGGCATAAGCATCTATCAGTTTGGCAAGATTTGCACTTAATACTTAATGAAACAGCTTACTCTGATAGAGAGAAAAGCTTTTGAGCAGATTTGGGCTTGATTTCACTTCATTTGAACAGCAGCACTATTTCAACATTACTGGACTCAGAAAGCTGTAAACTGACATTCTTGATCATTGAAGTCCTAACATAAGTTTTTGTGCATATAACTTCTAACACATTAAAAACTGTCTTACAGCATTGCAGAAAACATTGTATTGCATAAGGCATAAGCATATATCAGTTTGGCAAGATTTGCACTTAATACTGAATGAAACAGCTTACTCTGATAGAGAGAAAAGCTTTTGAGCAGATCGGGGCTTGGTTTCACTTCATTTGAACAGAATCACTATTTCAACATTACTGGACTCAGAAAGCTGCAAACTGACAATCTTGATCATTGAAGTCCTAACATTAGTTTTTGTGCATATAACTTCTAACACATTAAAAACTGTCTTACAGCATTGCAGAAAACATTGTATTTCATAAGGCATAAGCATCTATCAGTTTGGCAAGGTTTGCACTGAATACTGAATGAAACAGCTTTCTCTAATAGAGAGAAAAGCTTTTGAGCAGATTTGGGCTTGATTTCACTTCATTTGAACAGAATCACTATTTCAACATTACTGGACTCAGAAAGCTGTAAACTGACAATCTTGATCATTGAAGTCCTAACATTAGTTTTTGTGCATATAACTTCTAACACATTAAAAACTGTCTTACAGCATTGCAGAAAACATTGTATTGCATAAGGCATAAGCATCTATCAGTTTGGCAAGATTTGCACTTAATACTGAATGAAACAGCTTACTCTGATAGAGAGAAAAGCTTTTGAGCAGATTTGGGCTTGGTTTCACTTCATTTGAACAGAATCACTATTTCAACATTACTGGACTCAGAAAGCTGCAAACTGACAATCTTGATCATTAAAGTCCTAACATAAGTTTTTGTGCATATAACTTCTAACACATTAAAAACTGTCTTACAGCATTGCAGAAAACATTGTATTGCATAAGGCATAAGCATCTATCAGTTTGGCAAGATTTGCACTTAATACTGAATGAAACAGCTTACTCTGATAGAGAGAAAAGCTTTTGAGCAGATTTGGGCTTGGTTTCACTTCATTTTGAACAGAATCACTATTTCAACATTACTGGACTCAGAAAGCTGTAAACTGACAATCTTGATCATTGAAGTCCTAACATAAGTTTTTGTGCATATAACTTCTAACACATTAAAAACTGTCTTACAGCATTGCAGAAAACATTGTATTGCATAAGGCATTAGCATCTATCAGTTTGGCAAGATTTGCACTTAATACTGAATGAAACAGCTTACTCTGATAGAGAGAAAAGCTTTTGAGCAGATTTGGGCTTGGTTTCACTTCATTTGAACAGAATCACTATTTCAACATTACTGGACTCAGAAAGCTGCAAACTGACAATCTTGATCATTGAAGTCCTAACATTAGTTTTTGTGCATATAACTTCTAACACATTAAAAACTGTCTTACAGCATTGCAGAAAACATTGTATTTCATAAGGCATAAGCATCTATCAGTTTGGCAAGGTTTGCACTGAATACTGAATGAAACAGCTTTCTCTAATAGAGAGAAAAGCTTTTGAGCAGATTTGGGCTTGATTTCACTTCATTTGAACAGAATCACTATTTCAACATTACTGGACTCAGAAAGCTGTAAACTGACAATCTTGATCATTGAAGTCCTAACATTAGTTTTTGTGCATATAACTTCTAACACATTAAAAACTGTCTTACAGCATTGCAGAAAACATTGTATTTCATAAGGCATAAGCATCTATCAGTTTGGCAAGATTTGCACTTAATACTGAATGAAACAGCTTACTCTGATAGAGAGAAAAGCTTTTGAGCAGATTTGGGCTTGATTTCACTTCATTTGAACAGCAGCACTATTTCAACATTACTGGACTCAGAAAGCTGTAAACTGACAATCTTGATCATTGAAGTCCTAACATAAGTTTTTGTGCATATAACTTCTAACACATTAAAAACTGTCTTACAGCATTGCAGAAAACATTGTATTTCATAAGGCATAAGCATCTATCAGTTTGGCAAGATTTGCACTTAATACTGAATGAAACAGCTTACTCTGATAGAGAGAAAAGCTTTTGAGCAGATTTGGGCTTGATTTTACTTCATTTGAACAGCAGCACTATTTCAACATTACTGGACTCAGAAAGCTGTAAACTGACAATCTTGATCATTGAAGTCCTAACATTAGTTTTTGTGCATATAACTTCTAACACATTAAAAACTGTCTTACAGCATTGCAGAAAACATTGTATTGCATAAGGCATAAGCATCTATCAGTTTGGCAAGATTTGCACTTAATACTGAATGAAACAGCTTACTCTGATAGAGAGAAAAGCTTTTGAGCAGATTTGGGCTTGGTTTCACTTCATTTGAACAGAATCACTATTTCAACATTACTGGACTCAGAAAGCTGCAAACTGACAATCTTGATCATTGAAGTCCTAACATTAGTTTTTGTGCATATAACTTCTAACACATTAAAAACTGTCTTACAGCATTGCAGAAAACATTGTATTTCATAAGGCATAAGCATCTATCAGTTTGGCAAGATTTGCACTTAATACTTAATGAAACAGCTTACTCTGATAGAGAGAAAAGCTTTTGAGCAGATTTGGGCTTGATTTCACTTCATTTGAACAGCAGCACTATTTCAACATTACTGGACTCAGAAAGCTGTAAACTGACATTCTTGATCATTGAAGTCCTAACATAAGTTTTTGTGCATATAACTTCTAACACATTAAAAACTGTCTTACAGCATTGCAGAAAACATTGTATTGCATAAGGCATAAGCATCTATCAGTTTGGCAAGATTTGCACTTAATACTGAATGAAACAGCTTACTCTGATAGAGAGAAAAGCTTTTGAGCAGATCGGGGCTTGGTTTCACTTCATTTGAACAGAATCACTATTTCAACATTACTGGACTCAGAAAGCTGTAAACTGACAATCTTGATCATTGAAGTCCTAACATTAGTTTTTGTGCATATAACTTCTAACACATTAAAAACTGTCTTACAGCATTGCAGAAAACATTGTATTTCATAAGGCATAAGCATCTATCAGTTTGGCAAGGTTTGCACTGAATACTGAATGAAACAGCTTTCTCTAATAGAGAGAAAAGCTTTTGAGCAGATTTGGGCTTGATTTCACTTCATTTGAACAGAATCACTATTTCAACATTACTGGACTCAGAAAGCTGTAAACTGACAATCTTGATCATTGAAGTCCTAACATTAGTTTTTGTGCATATAACTTCTAACACATTAAAAACTGTCTTACAGCATTGCAGAAAACATTGTATTTCATAAGGCATAAGCATCTATCAGTTTGGCAAGATTTGCACTTAATACTGAATGAAACAGCTTACTCTGATAGAGAGAAAAGCTTTTGAGCAGATTTGGGCTTGATTTCACTTCATTTGAACAGCAGCACTATTTCAACATTACTGGACTCAGAAAGCTGTAAACTGACAATCTTGATCATTGAAGTCCTAACATAAGTTTTTGTGCATATAACTTCTAACACATTAAAAACTGTCTTACAGCATTGCAGAAAACATTGTATTTCATAAGGCATAAGCATCTATCAGTTTGGCAAGATTTGCACTTAATACTGAATGAAACAGCTTACTCTGATAGAGAGAAAAGCTTTTGAGCAGATTTGGGCTTGATTTTACTTCATTTGAACAGCAGCACTATTTCAACATTACTGGACTCAGAAAGCTGTAAACTGACAATCTTGATCATTGAAGTCCTAACATTAGTTTTTGTGCATATAACTTCTAACACATTAAAAACTGTCTTACAGCATTGCAGAAAACATTGTATTTCATAAGGCATAAGCATCTATCAGTTTGGCAAGGTTTGCACTGAATACTGAATGAAACAGCTTTCTCTAATAGAGAGAAAAGCTTTTGAGCAGATTTGGGCTTGATTTCACTTCATTTGAACAGAATCACTATTTCAACATTACTGGACTCAGAAAGCTGTAAACTGACAATCTTGATCATTGAAGTCCTAACATAAGTTTTTGTGCATATAACTTCTAACACATTAAAAACTGTCTTACAGCATTGCAGAAAACATTGTATTGCATAAGGCATAAGCATCTATCAGTTTGGCAAGATTTGCACTTAATACTGAATGAAAAAGCTTACTCTGATAGAGAGAAAAGCTTTTGAGCAGATTTGGGCTTGATTTCACTTCATTTGAACAGCAGCACTATTTCAACATTACTGGACTCAGAAAGCTGTAAACTGACAATCTTGATCATTGAAGTCCTAACATTAGTTTTTGTGCATATAACTTCTAACACATTAAAAACTGTCTTACAGCATTGCAGAAAACATTGTATTTCATAAGGCATAAACATCTTTCAGTTTGGCAAGATTTGCACTGAATACTGAATGAAACAGCTCTCTCTAATAGAGAGAAAAGCTTTTGAGCAGATTTGGGCTTGGTTTCACTTCATTTGAACAGAATCACTATTTCAACATTACTGCACTCAGAAAGCTGTAAACTGACAATCTTGATCATTGAAGTCCTAACATTAGTTTTTGTGCATATAACTTCTAACACATTAAAAACTGTCTTACAGCATTGCAGAAAACATTGTATTTCATAAGGCATAAGCATCTATCAGTTTGGCAAGATTTCCACTTAATACTGAATGAAACAGCTTACTCTGATAGAGAGAAAAGCTTTTGAGCAGATTTGGGCTTGATTTCACTTCATTTGAACAGCAGCACTATTTCAACATTACTGGACTCAGAAAGCTGTAAACTGACAATCTTGATCATTGAAGTCCTAACATAAGTTTTTGTGCATATAACTTCTAACACATTAAAAACTGTCTTACAGCATTGCAGAAAACATTGTATTGCATAAGGCATAAGCATCTATCAGTTTGGCAAGATTTGCACTTAATACTGAATGAAACAGCTTACTCTGATAGAGAGAAAAGCTTTTGAGCAGATTTGGGCTTGGTTTCACTTCATTTGAACAGAATCACTATTTCAACATTACTGGACTCAGAAAGCTGTAAACTGACAATCTTGATCATTGAAGTCCTAACATAAGTTTTTGTGCATATAACTTCTAACACATTAAAAACTGTCTTACAGCATTGCAGAAAACATTGTATTGCATAAGGCATAAGCATCTATCAGTTTGGCAAGATTTGCACTTAATACTGAATGAAACAGCTTACTCTGATAGAGAGAAAAGCTTTTGAGCAGATTTGGGCTTGGTTTCACTTCATTTGAACAGAATCACTATTTCAACATTACTGGACTCAGAAAGCTGCAAACTGACAATCTTGATCATTGAAGTCCTAACATAAGTTTTTGTGCATATAACTTCTAACACATTAAAAACTGTCTTACAGCATTGCAGAAAACATTGTATTGCATAAGGCATAAGCATCTATCAGTTTGGCAAGATTTGCACTTAATACTGAATGAAACAGCTTACTCTGATAGAGAGAAAAGCTTTTGAGCAGATTTGGGCTTGGTTTCACTTCATTTGAACAGAATCACTATTTCAACATTACTGGACTCAGAAAGCTGCAAACTGACAATCTTGATCATTGAAGTCCTAACATTAGTTTTTGTGCATATAACTTCTAACACATTAAAAACTGTCTTACAGCATTGCAGAAAACATTGTATTTCATAAGGCATAAGCATCTATCAGTTTGGCAAGGTTTGCACTGAATACTGAATGAAACAGCTTTCTCTAATAGAGAGAAAAGCTTTTGAGCAGATTTGGGCTTGATTTCACTTCATTTGAACAGAATCACTATTTCAACATTACTGGACTCAGAAAGCTGTAAACTGACAATCTTGATCATTGAAGTCCTAACATTAGTTTTTGTGCATATAACTTCTAACACATTAAAAACTGTCTTACAGCATTGCAGAAAACATTGTATTTCATAAGGCATAAGCATCTATCAGTTTGGCAAGATTTGCACTTAATACTGAATGAAACAGCTTACTCTGATAGAGAGAAAAGCTTTTGAGCAGATTTGGGCTTGATTTTACTTCATTTGAACAGCAGCACTATTTCAACATTACTGGACTCAGAAAGCTGTAAACTGACAATCTTGATCATTGAAGTCCTAACATTAGTTTTTGTGCATATAACTTCTAACACATTAAAAACTGTCTTACAGCATTGCAGAAAACATTGTATTGCATAAGGCATAAGCATCTATCAGTTTGGCAAGATTTGCACTTAATACTGAATGAAACAGCTTACTCTGATAGAGAGAAAAGCTTTTGAGCAGATTTGGGCTTGGTTTCACTTCATTTGAACAGAATCACTATTTCAACATTACTGGACTCAGAAAGCTGCAAACTGACAATCTTGATCATTGAAGTCCTAACATTAGTTTTTGTGCATATAACTTCTAACACATTAAAAACTGTCTTACAGCATTGCAGAAAACATTGTATTTCATAAGGCATAAGCATCTATCAGTTTGGCAAGATTTGCACTTAATACTTAATGAAACAGCTTACTCTGATAGAGAGAAAAGCTTTTGAGCAGATTTGGGCTTGATTTCACTTCATTTGAACAGCAGCACTATTTCAACATTACTGGACTCAGAAAGCTGTAAACTGACATTCTTGATCATTGAAGTCCTAACATAAGTTTTTGTGCATATAACTTCTAACACATTAAAAACTGTCTTACAGCATTGCAGAAAACATTGTATTGCATAAGGCATGAGCATCTATCAGTTTGGCAAGATTTGCACTTAATACTGAATGAAACAGCTTACTCTGATAGAGAGAAAAGCTTTTGAGCAGATCGGGGCTTGGTTTCACTTCATTTGAACAGAATCACTATTTCAACATTACTGGACTCAGAAAGCTGTAAACTGACAATCTTGATCATTGAAGTCCTAACATTAGTTTTTGTGCATATAACTTCTAACACATTAAAAACTGTCTTACAGCATTGCAGAAAACATTGTATTTCATAAGGCATAAGCATCTATCAGTTTGGCAAGGTTTGCACTGAATACTGAATGAAACAGCTTTCTCTAATAGAGAGAAAAGCTTTTGAGCAGATTTGGGCTTGATTTCACTTCATTTGAACAGAATCACTATTTCAACATTACTGGACTCAGAAAGCTGTAAACTGACAATCTTGATCATTGAAGTCCTAACATTAGTTTTTGTGCATATAACTTCTAACACATTAAAAACTGTCTTACAGCATTGCAGAAAACATTGTATTTCATAAGGCATAAGCATCTATCAGTTTGGCAAGATTTGCACTTAATACTGAATGAAACAGCTTACTCTGATAGAGAGAAAAGCTTTTGAGCAGATTTGGGCTTGATTTCACTTCATTTGAACAGCAGCACTATTTCAACATTACTGGACTCAGAAAGCTGTAAACTGACAATCTTGATCATTGAAGTCCTAACATAAGTTTTTGTGCATATAACTTCTAACACATTAAAAACTGTCTTACAGCATTGCAGAAAACATTGTATTTCATAAGGCATAAGCATCTATCAGTTTGGCAAGATTTGCACTTAATACTGAATGAAACAGCTTACTCTGATAGAGAGAAAAGCTTTTGAGCAGATTTGGGCTTGATTTTACTTCATTTGAACAGCAGCACTATTTCAACATTACTGGACTCAGAAAGCTGTAAACTGACAATCTTGATCATTGAAGTCCTAACATTAGTTTTTGTGCATATAACTTCTAACACATTAAAAACTGTCTTACAGCATTGCAGAAAACATTGTATTTCATAAGGCATAAGCATCTATCAGTTTGGCAAGGTTTGCACTGAATACTGAATAAAACAGCTTTCTCTAATAGAGAGAAAAGCTTTTGAGCAGATTTGGGCTTGATTTCACTTCATTTGAACAGCAGCACTATTTCAACATTACTGGACTCAGAAAGCTGTAAACTGACAATCTTGATCATTGAAGTCCTAACATAAGTTTTTGTGCATATAACTTCTAACACATTAAAAACTGTCTTACAGCATTGCAGAAAACATTGTATTGCATAAGGCATAAGCATCTATCAGTTTGGCAAGATTTGCACTTAATACTGAATGAAAAAGCTTACTCTGATAGAGAGAAAAGCTTTTGAGCAGATTTGGGCTTGATTTCACTTCATTTGAACAGCAGCACTATTTCAACATTACTGGACTCAGAAAGCTGTAAACTGACAATCTTGATCATTGAAGTCCTAACATTAGTTTTTGTGCATATAACTTCTAACACATTAAAAACTGTCTTACAGCATTGCAGAAAACATTGTATTTCATAAGGCATAAACATCTTTCAGTTTGGCAAGATTTGCACTGAATACTGAATGAAACAGCTCTCTCTAATAGAGAGAAAAGCTTTTGAGCAGATTTGGGCTTGGTTTCACTTCATTTGAACAGAATCACTATTTCAACATTACTGCACTCAGAAAGCTGTAAACTGACAATCTTGATCATTGAAGTCCTAACATTAGTTTTTGTGCATATAACTTCTAACACATTAAAAACTGTCTTACAGCATTGCAGAAAACATTGTATTTCATAAGGCATAAGCATCTATCAGTTTGGCAAGATTTCCACTTAATACTGAATGAAACAGCTTACTCTGATAGAGAGAAAAGCTTTTGAGCAGATTTGGGCTTGATTTCACTTCATTTGAACAGCAGCACTATTTCAACATTACTGGACTCAGAAAGCTGTAAACTGACAATCTTGATCATTGAAGTCCTAACATAAGTTTTTGTGCATATAACTTCTAACACATTAAAAACTGTCTTACAGCATTGCAGAAAACATTGTATTGCATAAGGCATAAGCATCTATCAGTTTGGCAAGATTTGCACTTAATACTGAATGAAACAGCTTACTCTGATAGAGAGAAAAGCTTTTGAGCAGATTTGGGCTTGGTTTCACTTCATTTGAACAGAATCACTATTTCAACATTACTGGACTCAGAAAGCTGTAAACTGACAATCTTGATCATTGAAGTCCTAACATAAGTTTTTGTGCATATAACTTCTAACACATTAAAAACTGTCTTACAGCATTGCAGAAAACATTGTATTGCATAAGGCATAAGCATCTATCAGTTTGGCAAGATTTGCACTTAATACTGAATGAAACAGCTTACTCTGATAGAGAGAAAAGCTTTTGAGCAGATTTGGGCTTGGTTTCACTTCATTTGAACAGAATCACTATTTCAACATTACTGGACTCAGAAAGCTGCAAACTGACAATCTTGATCATTGAAGTCCTAACATAAGTTTTTGTGCATATAACTTCTAACACATTAAAAACTGTCTTACAGCATTGCAGAAAACATTGTATTGCATAAGGCATAAGCATCTATCAGTTTGGCAAGATTTGCACTTAATACTGAATGAAACAGCTTACTCTGATAGAGAGAAAAGCTTTTGAGCAGATTTGGGCTTGGTTTCACTTCATTTGAACAGAATCACTATTTCAACATTACTGGACTCAGAAAGCTGCAAACTGACAATCTTGATCATTGAAGTCCTAACATTAGTTTTTGTGCATATAACTTCTAACACATTAAAAACTGTCTTACAGCATTGCAGAAAACATTGTATTTCATAAGGCATAAGCATCTATCAGTTTGGCAAGGTTTGCACTGAATACTGAATGAAACAGCTTTCTCTAATAGAGAGAAAAGCTTTTGAGCAGATTTGGGCTTGATTTCACTTCATTTGAACAGAATCACTATTTCAACATTACTGGACTCAGAAAGCTGTAAACTGACAATCTTGATCATTGAAGTCCTAACATTAGTTTTTGTGCATATAACTTCTAACACATTAAAAACTGTCTTACAGCATTGCAGAAAACATTGTATTTCATAAGGCATAAGCATCTATCAGTTTGGCAAGATTTGCACTTAATACTGAATGAAACAGCTTACTCTGATAGAGAGAAAAGCTTTTGAGCAGATTTGGGCTTGATTTTACTTCATTTGAACAGCAGCACTATTTCAACATTACTGGACTCAGAAAGCTGTAAACTGACAATCTTGATCATTGAAGTCCTAACATTAGTTTTTGTGCATATAACTTCTAACACATTAAAAACTGTCTTACAGCATTGCAGAAAACATTGTATTGCATAAGGCATAAGCATCTATCAGTTTGGCAAGATTTGCACTTAATACTGAATGAAACAGCTTACTCTGATAGAGAGAAAAGCTTTTGAGCAGATTTGGGCTTGGTTTCACTTCATTTGAACAGAATCACTATTTCAACATTACTGGACTCAGAAAGCTGCAAACTGACAATCTTGATCATTGAAGTCCTAACATTAGTTTTTGTGCATATAACTTCTAACACATTAAAAACTGTCTTACAGCATTGCAGAAAACATTGTATTTCATAAGGCATAAGCATCTATCAGTTTGGCAAGATTTGCACTTAATACTTAATGAAACAGCTTACTCTGATAGAGAGAAAAGCTTTTGAGCAGATTTGGGCTTGATTTCACTTCATTTGAACAGCAGCACTATTTCAACATTACTGGACTCAGAAAGCTGTAAACTGACATTCTTGATCATTGAAGTCCTAACATAAGTTTTTGTGCATATAACTTCTAACACATTAAAAACTGTCTTACAGCATTGCAGAAAACATTGTATTGCATAAGGCATAAGCATCTATCAGTTTGGCAAGATTTGCACTTAATACTGAATGAAACAGCTTACTCTGATAGAGAGAAAAGCTTTTGAGCAGATCGGGGCTTGGTTTCACTTCATTTGAACAGAATCACTATTTCAACATTACTGGACTCAGAAAGCTGTAAACTGACAATCTTGATCATTGAAGTCCTAACATTAGTTTTTGTGCATATAACTTCTAACACATTAAAAACTGTCTTACAGCATTGCAGAAAACATTGTATTTCATAAGGCATAAGCATCTATCAGTTTGGCAAGGTTTGCACTGAATACTGAATGAAACAGCTTTCTCTAATAGAGAGAAAAGCTTTTGAGCAGATTTGGGCTTGATTTCACTTCATTTGAACAGAATCACTATTTCAACATTACTGGACTCAGAAAGCTGTAAACTGACAATCTTGATCATTGAAGTCCTAACATTAGTTTTTGTGCATATAACTTCTAACACATTAAAAACTGTCTTACAGCATTGCAGAAAACATTGTATTTCATAAGGCATAAGCATCTATCAGTTTGGCAAGGTTTGCACTGAATACTGAATGAAACAGCTTTCTCTAATAGAGAGAAAAGCTTTTGAGCAGATTTGGGCTTGATTTCACTTCATTTGAACAGAATCACTATTTCAACATTACTGGACTCAGAAAGCTGTAAACTGACAATCTTGATCATTGAAGTCCTAACATTAGTTTTTGTGCATATAACTTCTAAAACATTAAAAACTGTCTTACAGCATTGCAGAAAACATTGTATTTCATAAGGCATAAGCATCTATCAGTTTGGCAAGATTTGCACTTAATACTGAATGAAACAGCTTACTCTGATAGAGAGAAAAGCTTTTGAGCAGATTTGGGCTTGATTTCACTTCATTTGAACAGCAGCACTATTTCAACATTACTGGACTCAGAAAGCTGTAAACTGACAATCTTGATCATTGAAGTCCTAACATTAGTTTTTGTGCATATAACTTCTAACACATTAAAAACTGTCTTACAGCATTGCAGAAAACATTGTATTTCATAAGGCATAAACATCTTTCAGTTTGGCAAGATTTGCACTGAATACTGAATGAAACAGCTTACTCTGATAGAGAGAAAAGCTTTTGAGCAGATTTGGGCTTGATTTCACTTCATTTGAACAGCAGCACTATTTCAACATTACTGGACTCAGAAAGCTGTAAACTGACAATCTTGATCATTGAAGTCCTAACATAAGTTTTTGTGCATATAACTTCTAACACATTAAAAACTGTCTTACAGCATTGCAGAAAACATTGTATTTCATAAGGCATAAGCATCTATCAGTTTGGCAAGATTTGCACTTAATACTGAATGAAACAGCTTACTCTGATAGAGAGAAAAGCTTTTGAGCAGATTTGGGCTTGATTTTACTTCATTTGAACAGCAGCACTATTTCAACATTACTGGACTCAGAAAGCTGTAAACTGACAATCTTGATCATTGAAGTCCTAACATTAGTTTTTGTGCATATAACTTCTAACACATTAAAAACTGTCTTACAGCATTGCAGAAAACATTGTATTGCATAAGGCATAAGCATCTATCAGTTTGGCAAGATTTGCACTTAATACTGAATGAAACAGCTTACTCTGATAGAGAGAAAAGCTTTTGAGCAGATTTGGGCTTGGTTTCACTTCATTTGAACAGAATCACTATTTCAACATTACTGGACTCAGAAAGCTGCAAACTGACAATCTTGATCATTGAAGTCCTAACATTAGTTTTTGTGCATATAACTTCTAACACATTAAAAACTGTCTTACAGCATTGCAGAAAACATTGTATTGCATAAGGCATAAGCATCTATCAGTTTGGCAAGATTTGCACTTAATACTGAATGAAACAGCTTACTCTGATAGAGAGAAAAGCTTTTGAGCAGATTTGGGCTTGGTTTCACTTCATTTGAACAGAATCACTATTTCAACATTACTGGACTCAGAAAGCTGTAAACTGACAATCTTGATCATTGAAGTCCTAACATAAGTTTTTGTGCATATAACTTCTAACACATTAAAAACTGTCTTACAGCATTGCAGAAAACATTGTATTGCATAAGGCATTAGCATCTATCAGTTTGGCAAGATTTGCACTTAATACTGAATGAAACAGCTTACTCTGATAGAGAGAAAAGCTTTTGAGCAGATTTGGGCTTGGTTTCACTTCATTTGAACAGAATCACTATTTCAACATTACTGGACTCAGAAAGCTGCAAACTGACAATCTTGATCATTGAAGTCCTAACATTAGTTTTTGTGCATATAACTTCTAACACATTAAAAACTGTCTTACAGCATTGCAGAAAACATTGTATTTCATAAGGCATAAGCATCTATCAGTTTGGCAAGATTTGCACTTAATACTGAATGAAACAGCTTACTCTGATAGAGAGAAAAGCTTTTGAGCAGATTTGGGCTTGGTTTCACTTCATTTGAACAGAATCACTATTTCAACATTACTGGACTCAGAAAGCTGTAAACTGACAATCTTGATCATTGAAGTCCTAACATAAGTTTTTGTGCATATAACTTCTAACACATTAAAAACTGTCTTACAGCATTGCAGAAAACATTGTATTGCATAAGGCATTAGCATCTATCAGTTTGGCAAGATTTGCACTTAATACTGAATGAAACAGCTTACTCTGATAGAGAGAAAAGCTTTTGAGCAGATTTGGGCTTGGTTTCACTTCATTTGAACAGAATCACTATTTCAACATTACTGGACTCAGAAAGCTGCAAACTGACAATCTTGATCATTGAAGTCCTAACATTAGTTTTTGTGCATATAACTTCTAACACATTAAAAACTGTCTTACAGCATTGCAGAAAACATTGTATTTCATAAGGCATAAGCATCTATCAGTTTGGCAAGGTTTGCACTGAATACTGAATGAAACAGCTTTCTCTAATAGAGAGAAAAGCTTTTTTGAGCAGATTTGGGCTTGATTTCACTTCATTTGAACAGCAGCACTATTTCAACATTACTGGACTCAGAAAGCTGTAAACTGACAATCTTGATCATTGAAGTCCTAACATTAGTTTTTGTGCATATAACTTCTAACACATTAAAAACTGTCTTACAGCATTGCAGAAAACATTGTATTTCATAAGGCATAAGCATCTATCAGTTTGGCAAGATTTGCACTTAATACTGAATGAAACAGCTTACTCTGATAGAGAGAAAAGCTTTTGAGCAGATTTGGGCTTGATTTCACTTCATTTGAACAGCAGCACTATTTCAACATTACTGGACTCAGAAAGCTGTAAACTGACAATCTTGATCATTGAAGTCCTAACATAAGTTTTTGTGCATATAACTTCTAACACATTAAAAACTGTCTTACAGCATTGCAGAAAACATTGTATTTCATAAGGCATAAGCATCTATCAGTTTGGCAAGATTTGCACTTAATACTGAATGAAACAGCTTACTCTGATAGAGAGAAAAGCTTTTGAGCAGATTTGGGCTTGATTTTACTTCATTTGAACAGCAGCACTATTTCAACATTACTGGACTCAGAAAGCTGTAAACTGACAATCTTGATCATTGAAGTCCTAACATTAGTTTTTGTGCATATAACTTCTAACACATTAAAAACTGTCTTACAGCATTGCAGAAAACATTGTATTGCATAAGGCATAAGCATCTATCAGTTTGGCAAGATTTGCACTTAATACTGAATGAAACAGCTTACTCTGATAGAGAGAAAAGCTTTTGAGCAGATTTGGGCTTGGTTTCACTTCATTTGAACAGAATCACTATTTCAACATTACTGGACTCAGAAAGCTGCAAACTGACAATCTTGATCATTGAAGTCCTAACATTAGTTTTTGTGCATATAACTTCTAACACATTAAAAACTGTCTTACAGCATTGCAGAAAACATTGTATTGCATAAGGCATAAGCATCTATCAGTTTGGCAAGATTTGCACTTAATACTGAATGAAACAGCTTACTCTGATAGAGAGAAAAGCTTTTGAGCAGATTTGGGCTTGGTTTCACTTCATTTGAACAGAATCACTATTTCAACATTACTGGACTCAGAAAGCTGTAAACTGACAATCTTGATCATTGAAGTCCTAACATAAGTTTTTGTGCATATAACTTCTAACACATTAAAAACTGTCTTACAGCATTGCAGAAAACATTGTATTGCATAAGGCATTAGCATCTATCAGTTTGGCAAGATTTGCACTTAATACTGATTGAAACAGCTTACTCTGATAGAGAGAAAAGCTTTTGAGCAGATTTGGGCTTGGTTTCACTTCATTTGAACAGAATCACTATTTCAACATTACTGGACTCAGAAAGCTGTAAACTGACAATCTTGATCATTGAAGTCCTAACATAAGTTTTTGTGCATATAACTTCTAACACATTAAAAACTGTCTTACAGCATTGCAGAAAACATTGTATTGCATAAGGCATTAGCATCTATCAGTTTGGCAAGATTTGCACTTAATACTGAATGAAACAGCTTACTCTGATAGAGAGAAAAGCTTTTGAGCAGATTTGGGCTTGGTTTCACTTCATTTGAACAGAATCACTATTTCAACATTACTGGACTCAGAAAGCTGCAAACTGACAATCTTGATCATTGAAGTCCTAACATAAGTTTTTGTGCATATAACTTCTAACACATTAAAAACTGTCTTACAGCATTGCAGAAAACATTGTATTGCATAAGGCATAAGCATCTATCAGTT
Source organism: Carassius gibelio (assembly GCF_023724105.1). Taxonomy (NCBI): domain Eukaryota; kingdom Metazoa; phylum Chordata; class Actinopteri; order Cypriniformes; family Cyprinidae; genus Carassius; species Carassius gibelio. The sequence goes on along the minus strand of NC_068412.1, from coordinate 1,592,745 downwards.
TGGCAAGATTTGCACTTAATACTGAATGAAACAGCTTACTCTGATAGAGAGAAAAGCTTTTGAGCAGATTTGGGCTTGGTTTCACTTCATTTGAACAGAATCACTATTTCAACATTACTGGACTCAGAAAGCTGTAAACTGACAATCTTGATCATTGAAGTCCTAACATAAGTTTTTGTGCATATAACTTCTAACACATTAAAAACTGTCTTACAGCATTGCAGAAAACATTGTATTGCATAAGGCATTAGCATCTATCAGTTTGGCAAGATTTGCACTTAATACTGAATGAAACAGCTTACTCTGATAGAGAGAAAAGCTTTTGAGCAGATTTGGGCTTGGTTTCACTTCATTTGAACAGAATCACTATTTCAACATTACTGGACTCAGAAAGCTGCAAACTGACAATCTTGATCATTGAAGTCCTAACATTAGTTTTTGTGCATATAACTTCTAACACATTAAAAACTGTCTTACAGCATTGCAGAAAACATTGTATTTCATAAGGCATAAGCATCTATCAGTTTGGCAAGATTTGCACTTAATACTTAATGAAACAGCTTACTCTGATAGAGAGAAAAGCTTTTGAGCAGATTTGGGCTTGATTTCACTTCATTTGAACAGCAGCACTATTTCAACATTACTGGACTCAGAAAGCTGTAAACTGACATTCTTGATCATTGAAGTCCTAACATAAGTTTTTGTGCATATAACTTCTAACACATTAAAAACTGTCTTACAGCATTGCAGAAAACATTGTATTGCATAAGGCATAAGCATCTATCAGTTTGGCAAGATTTGCACTTAATACTGAATGAAACAGCTTACTCTGATAGAGAGAAAAACTTTTGAGCAGATTTGGGCTTGGTTTCACTTCATTTGAACAGAATCACTATTTCAACATTACTGGACTCAGAAAGCTGTAAACTGACAATCTTGATCATTGAAGTCCTAACATTAGTTTTTGTGCATATAACTTCTAACACATTAAAAACTGTCTTACAGCATTGCAGAAAACATTGTATTTCATAAGGCATAAGCATCTATCAGTTTGGCAAGATTTGCACTTAATACTGAATGAAACAGCTTACTCTGATAGAGAGAAAAGCTTTTGAGCAGATTTGGGCTTGATTTCACTTCATTTGAACAGCAGCACTATTTCAACATTACTGGACTCAGAAAGCTGTAAACTGACAATCTTGATCATTGAAGTCCTAACATAAGTTTTTGTGCATATAACTTCTAACACATTAAAAACTGTCTTACAGCATTGCAGAAAACATTGTATTGCATAAGGCATAAGCATCTATCAGTTTGGCAAGATTTGCACTTAATACTGAATGAAACAGCTTACTCTGATAGAGAGAAAAGCTTTTGAGCAGATTTGGGCTTGGTTTCACTTCATTTGAACAGAATCACTATTTCAACATTACTGGACTCAGAAAGCTGCAAACTGACAATCTTGATCATTGAAGTCCTAACATAAGTTTTTGTGCATATAACTTCTAACACATTAAAAACTGTCTTACAGCATTGCAGAAAACATTGTATTGCATAAGGCATAAGCATCTATCAGTTTGGCAAGATTTGCACTTAATACTGAATGAAACAGCTTACTCTGATAGAGAGAAAAGCTTTTGAGCAGATTTGGGCTTGGTTTCACTTCATTTGAACAGAATCACTATTTCAACATTACTGGACTCAGAAAGCTGTAAACTGACAATCTTGATCATTGAAGTCCTAACATAAGTTTTTGTGCATATAACTTCTAACACATTAAAAACTGTCTTACAGCATTGCAGAAAACATTGTATTGCATAAGGCATTAGCATCTATCAGTTTGGCAAGATTTGCACTTAATACTGAATGAAACAGCTTACTCTGATAGAGAGAAAAGCTTTTGAGCAGATTTGGGCTTGGTTTCACTTCATTTGAACAGAATCACTATTTCAACATTACTGGACTCAGAAAGCTGCAAACTGACAATCTTGATCATTGAAGTCCTAACATTAGTTTTTGTGCATATAACTTCTAACACATTAAAAACTGTCTTACAGCATTGCAGAAAACATTGTATTTCATAAGGCATAAGCATCTATCAGTTTGGCAAGATTTGCACTTAATACTTAATGAAACAGCTTACTCTGATAGAGAGAAAAGCTTTTGAGCAGATTTGGGCTTGATTTCACTTCATTTGAACAGCAGCACTATTTCAACATTACTGGACTCAGAAAGCTGTAAACTGACATTCTTGATCATTGAAGTCCTAACATAAGTTTTTGTGCATATAACTTCTAACACATTAAAAACTGTCTTACAGCATTGCAGAAAACATTGTATTGCATAAGGCATAAGCATCTATCAGTTTGGCAAGATTTGCACTTAATACTGAATGAAACAGCTTACTCTGATAGAGAGAAAAGCTTTTGAGCACATCGGGGCTTGGTTTCACTTCATTTGAACAGAATCACTATTTCAACATTACTGGACTCAGAAAGCTGCAAACTGACAATCTTGATCATTGAAGTCCTAACATTAGTTTTTGTGCATATAACTTCTAACACATTAAAAACTGTCTTACAGCATTGCAGAAAACATTGTATTTCATAAGGCATAAGCATCTATCAGTTTGGCAAGATTTGCACTTAATACTTAATGAAACAGCTTACTCTGATAGAGAGAAAAGCTTTTGAGCAGATTTGGGCTTGATTTCACTTCATTTGAACAGCAGCACTATTTCAACATTACTGGACTCAGAAAGCTGTAAACTGACATTCTTGATCATTGAAGTCCTAACATAAGTTTTTGTGCATATAACTTCTAACACATTAAAAACTGTCTTACAGCATTGCAGAAAACATTGTATTGCATAAGGCATAAGCATCTATCAGTTTGGCAAGATTTGCACTTAATACTGAATGAAACAGCTTACTCTGATAGAGAGAAAAGCTTTTGAGCAGATTTGGGCTTGGTTTCACTTCATTTGAACAGAATCACTATTTCAACATTACTGGACTCAGAAAGCTGTAAACTGACAATCTTGATCATTGAAGTCCTAACATTAGTTTTTGTGCATATAACTTCTAACACATTAAAAACTGTCTTACAGCATTGCAGAAAACATTGTATTTCATAAGGCATAAGCATCTATCAGTTTGGCAAGATTTGCACTTAATACTGAATGAAACAGCTTACTCTGATAGAGAGAAAAGCTTTTGAGCAGATTTGGGCTTGATTTCACTTCATTTGAACAGCAGCACTATTTCAACATTACTGGACTCAGAAAGCTGTAAACTGACAATCTTGATCATTGAAGTCCTAACATAAGTTTTTGTGCATATAACTTCTAACACATTAAAAACTGTCTTACAGCATTGCAGAAAACATTGTATTGCATAAGGCATAAGCATCTATCAGTTTGGCAAGATTTGCACTTAATACTGAATGAAACAGCTTACTCTGATAGAGAGAAAAGCTTTTGAGCAGATTTGGGCTTGGTTTCACTTCATTTGAACAGAATCACTATTTCAACATTACTGGACTCAGAAAGCTGCAAACTGACAATCTTGATCATTGAAGTCCTAACATAAGTTTTTGTGCATATAACTTCTAACACATTAAAAACTGTCTTACAGCATTGCAGAAAACATTGTATTGCATAAGGCATAAGCATCTATCAGTTTGGCAAGATTTGCACTTAATACTGAATGAAACAGCTTACTCTGATAGAGAGAAAAGCTTTTGAGCAGATTTGGGCTTGGTTTCACTTCATTTGAACAGAATCACTATTTCAACATTACTGGACTCAGAAAGCTGTAAACTGACAATCTTGATCATTGAAGTCCTAACATAAGTTTTTGTGCATATAACTTCTAACACATTAAAAACTGTCTTACAGCATTGCAGAAAACATTGTATTGCATAAGGCATTAGCATCTATCAGTTTGGCAAGATTTGCACTTAATACTGAATGAAACAGCTTACTCTGATAGAGAGAAAAGCTTTTGAGCAGATTTGGGCTTGGTTTCACTTCATTTGAACAGAATCACTATTTCAACATTACTGGACTCAGAAAGCTGCAAACTGACAATCTTGATCATTGAAGTCCTAACATTAGTTTTTGTGCATATAACTTCTAACACATTAAAAACTGTCTTACAGCATTGCAGAAAACATTGTATTTCATAAGGCATAAGCATCTATCAGTTTGGCAAGATTTGCACTTAATACTTAATGAAACAGCTTACTCTGATAGAGAGAAAAGCTTTTGAGCAGATTTGGGCTTGATTTCACTTCATTTGAACAGCAGCACTATTTCAACATTACTGGACTCAGAAAGCTGTAAACTGACATTCTTGATCATTGAAGTCCTAACATAAGTTTTTGTGCATATAACTTCTAACACATTAAAAACTGTCTTACAGCATTGCAGAAAACATTGTATTGCATAAGGCATAAGCATCTATCAGTTTGGCAAGATTTGCACTTAATACTGAATGAAACAGCTTACTCTGATAGAGAGAAAAGCTTTTGAGCAGATCGGGGCTTGGTTTCACTTCATTTGAACAGAATCACTATTTCAACATTACTGGACTCAGAAAGCTGTAAACTGACAATCTTGATCATTGAAGTCCTAACATTAGTTTTTGTGCATATAACTTCTAACACATTAAAAACTGTCTTACAGCATTGCAGAAAACATTGTATTTCATAAGGCATAAGCATCTATCAGTTTGGCAAGATTTGCACTTAATACTGAATGAAACAGCTTACTCTGATAGAGAGAAAAGCTTTTGAGCAGATTTGGGCTTGATTTCACTTCATTTGAACAGCAGCACTATTTCAACATTACTGGACTCAGAAAGCTGTAAACTGACAATCTTGATCATTGAAGTCCTAACATAAGTTTTTGTGCATATAACTTCTAACACATTAAAAACTGTCTTACAGCATTGCAGAAAACATTGTATTGCATAAGGCATAAGCATCTATCAGTTTGGCAAGATTTGCACTTAATACTTAATGAAACAGCTTACTCTGATAGAGAGAAAAGCTTTTGAGCAGATTGGGGCTTGGTTTCACTTCATTTGAACAGAATCACTATTTCAACATTACTGGACTCAGAAAGCTGTAAACTGACAATCTTGATCATTGAAGTCCTAACATTAGTTTTTGTGCATATAACTTCTAACACATTAAAAACTGTCTTACAGCATTGCAGAAAACATTGTATTTCATAAGGCATAAACATCTTTCAGTTTGGCAAGATTTGCACTGAATACTGAATGAAACAGCTCTCTCTAATAGAGAGAAAAGCTTTTGAGCAGATTTGGGCTTGGTTTCACTTCATTTGAACAGAATCACTATTTCAACATTACTGGACTCAGAAAGCTGTAAACTGACAATCTTGATCATTGAAGTCCTAACATTAGTTTTTGTGCATATAACTTCTAACACATTAAAAACTGTCTTACAGCATTGCAGAAAACATTGTATTTCATAAGGCATAAGCATCTATCAGTTTGGCAAGATTTGCACTTAATACTGAATGAAACAGCTTACTCTGATAGAGAGAAAAGCTTTTGAGCAGATTTGGGCTTGATTTCACTTCATTTGAACAGCAGCACTATTTCAACATTACTGGACTCAGAAAGCTGTAAACTGACAATCTTGATCATTGAAGTCCTAACATAAGTTTTTGTGCATATAACTTCTAACACATTAAAAACTGTCTTACAGCATTGCAGAAAACATTGTATTTCATAAGGCATAAGCATCTATCAGTTTGGCAAGATTTGCACTTAATACTGAATGAAACAGCTTACTCTGATAGAGAGAAAAGCTTTTGAGCAGATTTGGGCTTGATTTTACTTCATTTGAACAGCAGCACTATTTCAACATTACTGGACTCAGAAAGCTGTAAACTGACAATCTTGATCATTGAAGTCCTAACATTAGTTTTTGTGCATATAACTTCTAACACATTAAAAACTGTCTTACAGCATTGCAGAAAACATTGTATTGCATAAGGCATAAGCATCTATCAGTTTGGCAAGATTTGCACTTAATACTGAATGAAACAGCTTACTCTGATAGAGAGAAAAGCTTTTGAGCAGATTTGGGCTTGGTTTCACTTCATTTGAACAGAATCACTATTTCAACATTACTGGACTCAGAAAGCTGCAAACTGACAATCTTGATCATTGAAGTCCTAACATTAGTTTTTGTGCATATAACTTCTAACACATTAAAAACTGTCTTACAGCATTGCAGAAAACATTGTATTTCATAAGGCATAAGCATCTATCAGTTTGGCAAGATTTGCCCTTAATACTTAATGAAACAGCTTACTCTGATAGAGAGAAAAGCTTTTGAGAAGATTTGGGCTTCATTTCACTTCATTTGAACAGCAGCACTATTTCAACATTACTGGACTCAGAAAGCTGTAAACTGACATTCTTGATCATTGAAGTCCTAACATAAGTTTTTGTGCATATAACTTCTAACACATTAAAAACTGTCTTACAGCATTGCAGAAAACATTGTATTGCATAAGGCATAAGCATCTATCAGTTTGGCAAGATTTGCACTTAATACTGAATGAAACAGCTTACTCTGATAGAGAGAAAAGCTTTTGAGCAGATCGGGGCTTGGTTTCACTTCATTTGAACAGAATCACTATTTCAACATTACTGGACTCAGAAAGCTGTAAACTGACAATCTTGATCATTGAAGTCCTAACATTAGTTTTTGTGCATATAACTTCTAACACATTAAAAACTGTCTTACAGCATTGCAGAAAACATTGTATTTCATAAGGCATAAGCATCTATCAGTTTGGCAAGGTTTGCACTGAATATTGAATGAAACAGCTTTCTCTAATAGAGAGAAAAGCTTTTGAGCAGATTTGGGCTTGATTTCACTTCATTTGAACAGAATCACTATTTCAACATTACTGGACTCAGAAAGCTGTAAACTGACAATCTTGATCATTGAAGTCCTAACATTAGTTTTTGTGCATATAACTTCTAACACATTAAAAACTGTCTTACAGCATTGCAGAAAACATTGTATTTCATAAGGCATAAGCATCTATCAGTTTGGCAAGATTTGCACTTAATACTGAATGAAACAGCTTACTCTGATAGAGAGAAAAGCTTTTGAGCAGATTTGGGCTTGATTTCACTTCATTTGAACAGCAGCACTATTTCAACATTACTGGACTCAGAAAGCTGTAAACTGACAATCTTGATCATTGAAGTCCTAACATAAGTTTTTGTGCATATAACTTCTAACACATTAAAAACTGTCTTACAGCATTGCAGAAAACATTGTATTTCATAAGGCATAAGCATCTATCAGTTTGGCAAGATTTGCACTTAATACTGAATGAAACAGCTTACTCTGATAGAGAGAAAAGCTTTTGAGCAGATTTGGGCTTGGTTTCACTTCATTTGAACAGAATCACTATTTCAACATTACTGGACTCAGAAAGCTGTAAACTGACAATCTTGATCATTGAAGTCCTAACATAAGTTTTTGTGCATATAACTTCTAACACATTAAAAACTGTCTTACAGCATTGCAGAAAACATTGTATTGCATAAGGCATAAGCATCTATCAGTTTGGCAAGATTTGCACTTAATACTGAATGAAACAGCTTACTCTGATAGAGAGAAAAGCTTTTGAGCAGATTTGGGCTTGGTTTCACTTCATTTGAACAGAATCACTATTTCAACATTACTGGACTCAGAAAGCTGCAAACTGACAATCTTGATCATTGAAGTCCTAACATAAGTTTTTGTGCATATAACTTCTAACACATTAAAAACTGTCTTACAGCATTGCAGAAAACATTGTATTGCATAAGGCATAAGCATCTATCAGTTTGGCAAGATTTGCACTTAATACTGAATGAAACAGCTTACTCTGATAGAGAGAAAAGCTTTTGAGCAGATTTGGGCTTGGTTTCACTTCATTTGAACAGAATCACTATTTCAACATTACTGGACTCAGAAAGCTGTAAACTGACAATCTTGATCATTGAAGTCCTAACATAAGTTTTTGTGCATATAACTTCTAACACATTAAAAACTGTCTTACAGCATTGCAGAAAACATTGTATTGCATAAGGCATTAGCATCTATCAGTTTGGCAAGATTTGCACTTAATACTGAATGAAACAGCTTACTCTGATAGAGAGAAAAGCTTTTGAGCAGATTTGGGCTTGGTTTCACTTCATTTGAACAGAATCACTATTTCAACATTACTGGACTCAGAAAGCTGCAAACTGACAATCTTGATCATTGAAGTCCTAACATTAGTTTTTGTGCATATAACTTCTAACACATTAAAAACTGTCTTACAGCATTGCAGAAAACATTGTATTTCATAAGGCATAAGCATCTATCAGTTTGGCAAGATTTGCACTTAATACTTAATGAAACAGCTTACTCTGATAGAGAGAAAAGCTTTTGAGCAGATTTGGGCTTGATTTCACTTCATTTGAACAGCAGCACTATTTCAACATTACTGGACTCAGAAAGCTGTAAACTGACATTCTTGATCATTGAAGTCCTAACATAAGTTTTTGTGCATATAACTTCTAACACATTAAAAACTGTCTTACAGCATTGCAGAAAACATTGTATTGCATAAGGCATAAGCATCTATCAGTTTGGCAAGATTTGCACTTAATACTGAATGAAACAGCTTACTCTGATAGAGAGAAAAGCTTTTGAGCAGATCGGGGCTTGGTTTCACTTCATTTGAACAGAATCACTATTTCAACATTACTGGACTCAGAAAGCTGTAAACTGACAATCTTGATCATTGAAGTCCTAACATTAGTTTTTGTGCATATAACTTCTAACACATTAAAAACTGTCTTACAGCATTGCAGAAAACATTGTATTTCATAAGGCATAAGCATCTATCAGTTTGGCAAGATTTGCACTTAATACTGAATGAAACAGCTTACTCTGATAGAGAGAAAAGCTTTTGAGCAGATTTGGGCTTGATTTCACTTCATTTGAACAGCAGCACTATTTCAACATTACTGGACTCAGAAAGCTGTAAACTGACAATCTTGATCATTGAAGTCCTAACATTAGTTTTTGTGCATATAACTTCTAACACATTAAAAACTGTCTTACAGCATTGCAGAAAACATTGTATTTCATAAGGCATAAGCATCTATCAGTTTGGCAAGGTTTGCACTGAATACTGAATGAAACAGCTTTCTCTAATAGAGAGAAAAGCTTTTGAGCAGATTTGGGCTTGATTTCACTTCATTTGAACAGCAGCACTATTTCAACATTACTGGACTCAGAAAGCTGTAAACTGACAATCTTGATCATTGAAGTCCTAACATTAGTTTTTGTGTATATAACTTCTAACACATTAAAAACTGTCTTACAGCATTGCAGAAAACATTGTATTTCATAAGGCATAAACATCTTTCAGTTTGGCAAGATTTGCACTGAATACTGAATGAAACAGCTCTCTCTAATAGAGAGAAAAGCTTTTGAGCAGATTGGGGCTTGGTTTCACTTCATTTGAACAGAATCACTATTTCAACATTACTGGACTCAGAAAGCTGTAAACTGACAATCTTGATCATTGAAGTCCTAACATTAGTTTTTGTGCATATAACTTCTAACACATTAAAAACTGTCTTACAGCATTGCAGAAAACATTGTATTTCATAAGGCATAAGCATCTATCAGTTTGGCAAGGTTTGCACTGAATACTGAATGAAACAGCTTTCTCTGATAGAGAGAAAAGCTTTTGAGCAGATTTGGGCTTGATTTCACTTCATTTGAACAGCAGCACTATTTCAACATTACTGGACTCAGAAAGCTGTAAACTGACAATCTTGATCATTGAAGTCCTAACATTAGTTTTTGTGTATATAACTTCTAACACATTAAAAACTGTCTTACAGCATTGCAGAAAACATTGTATTTCATAAGGCATAAACATCTTTCAGTTTGGCAAGATTTGCACTGAATACTGAATGAAACAGCTCTCTCTAATAGAGAGAAAAGCTTTTGAGCAGATTTGGGCTTGGTTTCACTTCATTTGAACAGAATCACTATTTCAACATTACTGGACTCAGAAAGCTGTAAACTGACAATCTTGATCATTGAAGTCCTAACATTAGTTTTTGTGCATATAACTTCTAACACATTAAAAACTGTCTTACAGCATTGCAGAAAACATTGTATTTCATAAGGCATAAGCATCTATCAGTTTGGCAAGATTTGCACTTAATACTGAATGAAACAGCTTACTCTGATAGAGAGAAAAGCTTTTGAGCAGATTTGGGCTTGATTTCACTTCATTTGAAAAGCAGCACTATTTCAACATTACTGGACTCAGAAAGCTGTAAACTGACAATCTTGATCATTGAAGTCCTAACATAAGTTTTTGTGCATATAACTTCTAACACATTAAAAACTGTCTTACAGCATTGCAGAAAACATTGTATTTCATAAGGCATAAGCATCTATCAGTTTGGCAAGATTTGCACTTAATACTGAATGAAACAGCTTACTCTGATAGAGAGAAAAGCTTTTGAGCAGATTTGGGCTTGATTTCACTTCATTTGAACAGCAGCACTATTTCAACATTACTGGACTCAGAAAGCTGTAAACTGACAATCTTGATCATTGAAGTCCTAACATTAGTTTTTGTGCATATAACTTCTAACACATTAAAAACTGTCTTACAGCATTGCAGAAAACATTGTATTGCATAAGGCATAAGCATCTATCAGTTTGGCAAGATTTGCACTTAATACTGAATGAAACAGCTTACTCTGATAGAGAGAAAAGCTTTTGAGCAGATTTGGGCTTGGTTTCACTTCATTTGAACAGAATCACTATTTCAACATTACTGGACTCAGAAAGCTGTAAACTGACAATCTTGATCATTGAAGTCCTAACATTAGTTTTTGTGCATATAACTTCTAACACATTAAAAACTGTCTTACAGCATTGCAGAAAACATTGTATTTCATAAGGCATAAGCATCTATCAGTTTGGCAAGATTTGCACTTAATACTGAATGAAACAGCTTACTCTGATAGAGAGAAAAGCTTTTGAGCAGATTTGGGCTTGATTTCACTTCATTTGAACAGCAGCACTATTTCAACATTACTGGACTCAGAAAGCTGTAAACTGACAATCTTGATCATTGAAGTCCTAACATAAGTTTTTGTGCATATAACTTCTAACACATTAAAAACTGTCTTACAGCATTGCAGAAAACATTGTATTTCATAAGGCATAAGCATCTATCAGTTTGGCAAGATTTGCACTTAATACTGAATGAAACAGCTTACTCTGATAGAGAGAAAAGCTTTTGAGCAGATTTGGGCTTGATTTTACTTCATTTGAACAGCAGCACTATTTCAACATTACTGGACTCAGAAAGCTGTAAACTGACAATCTTGATCATTGAAGTCCTAACATTAGTTTTTGTGCATATAACTTCTAACACATTAAAAACTGTCTTACAGCATTGCAGAAAACATTGTATTGCATAAGGCATAAGCATCTATCAGTTTGGCAAGATTTGCACTTAATACTGAATGAAACAGCTTACTCTGATAGAGAGAAAAGCTTTTGAGCAGATTTGGGCTTGGTTTCACTTCATTTGAACAGAATCACTATTTCAACATTACTGGACTCAGAAAGCTGCAAACTGACAATCTTGATCATTGAAGTCCTAACATTAGTTTTTGTGCATATAACTTCTAACACATTAAAAACTGTCTTACAGCATTGCAGAAAACATTGTATTTCATAAGGCATAAGCATCTATCAGTTTGGCAAGATTTGCCCTTAATACTTAATGAAACAGCTTACTCTGATAGAGAGAAAAGCTTTTGAGAAGATTTGGGCTTCATTTCACTTCATTTGAACAGCAGCACTATTTCAACATTACTGGACTCAGAAAGCTGTAAACTGACATTCTTGATCATTGAAGTCCTAACATAAGTTTTTGTGCATATAACTTCTAACACATTAAAAACTGTCTTACAGCATTGCAGAAAACATTGTATTGCATAAGGCATAAGCATCTATCAGTTTGGCAAGATTTGCACTTAATACTGAATGAAACAGCTTACTCTGATAGAGAGAAAAGCTTTTGAGCAGATCGGGGCTTGGTTTCACTTCATTTGAACAGAATCACTATTTCAACATTACTGGACTCAGAAAGCTGTAAACTGACAATCTTGATCATTGAAGTCCTAACATTAGTTTTTGTGCATATAACTTCTAACACATTAAAAACTGTCTTACAGCATTGCAGAAAACATTGTATTTCATAAGGCATAAGCATCTATCAGTTTGGCAAGGTTTGCACTGAATATTGAATGAAACAGCTTTCTCTAATAGAGAGAAAAGCTTTTGAGCAGATTTGGGCTTGATTTCACTTCATTTGAACAGAATCACTATTTCAACATTACTGGACTCAGAAAGCTGTAAACTGACAATCTTGATCATTGAAGTCCTAACATTAGTTTTTGTGCATATAACTTCTAACACATTAAAAACTGTCTTACAGCATTGCAGAAAACATTGTATTTCATAAGGCATAAGCATCTATCAGTTTGGCAAGATTTGCACTTAATACTGAATGAAACAGCTTACTCTGATAGAGAGAAAAGCTTTTGAGCAGATTTGGGCTTGATTTCACTTCATTTGAACAGCAGCACTATTTCAACATTACTGGACTCAGAAAGCTGTAAACTGACAATCTTGATCATTGAAGTCCTAACATAAGTTTTTGTGCATATAACTTCTAACACATTAAAAACTGTCTTACAGCATTGCAGAAAACATTGTATTTCATAAGGCATAAGCATCTATCAGTTTGGCAAGATTTGCACTTAATACTGAATGAAACAGCTTACTCTGATAGAGAGAAAAGCTTTTGAGCAGATTTGGGCTTGGTTTCACTTCATTTGAACAGAATCACTATTTCAACATTACTGGACTCAGAAAGCTGTAAACTGACAATCTTGATCATTGAAGTCCTAACATTAGTTTTTGTGCATATAACTTCTAACACATTAAAAACTGTCTTACAGCATTGCAGAAAACATTGTATTTCATAAGGCATAAGCATCTATCAGTTTGGCAAGATTTGCACTTAATACTGAATGAAACAGCTTACTCTGATAGAGAGAAAAGCTTTTGAGCAGATTTGGGCTTGATTTCACTTCATTTGAACAGCAGCACTATTTCAACATTACTGGACTCAGAAAGCTGTAAACTGACAATCTTGATCATTGAAGTCCTAACATAAGTTTTTGTGCATATAACTTCTAACACATTAAAAACTGTCTTACAGCATTGCAGAAAACATTGTATTGCATAAGGCATAAGCATCTATCAGTTTGGCAAGATTTGCACTTAATACTGAATGAAACAGCTTACTCTGATAGAGAGAAAAGCTTTTGAGCAGATTTGGGCTTGGTTTCACTTCATTTGAACAGAATCACTATTTCAACATTACTGGACTCAGAAAGCTGCAAACTGACAATCTTGATCATTGAAGTCCTAACATAAGTTTTTGTGCATATAACTTCTAACACATTAAAAACTGTCTTACAGCATTGCAGAAAACATTGTATTGCATAAGGCATAAGCATCTATCAGTTTGGCAAGATTTGCACTTAATACTGAATGAAACAGCTTACTCTGATAGAGAGAAAAGCTTTTGAGCAGATTTGGGCTTGGTTTCACTTCATTTGAACAGAATCACTATTTCAACATTACTGGACTCAGAAAGCTGTAAACTGACAATCTTGATCATTGAAGTCCTAACATAAGTTTTTGTGCATATAACTTCTAACACATTAAAAACTGTCTTACAGCATTGCAGAAAACATTGTATTGCATAAGGCATTAGCATCTATCAGTTTGGCAAGATTTGCACTTAATACTGAATGAAACAGCTTACTCTGATAGAGAGAAAAGCTTTTGAGCAGATTTGGGCTTGGTTTCACTTCATTTGAACAGAATCACTATTTCAACATTACTGGACTCAGAAAGCTGCAAACTGACAATCTTGATCATTGAAGTCCTAACATTAGTTTTTGTGCATATAACTTCTAACACATTAAAAACTGTCTTACAGCATTGCAGAAAACATTGTATTTCATAAGGCATAAGCATCTATCAGTTTGGCAAGATTTGCACTTAATACTTAATGAAACAGCTTACTCTGATAGAGAGAAAAGCTTTTGAGCAGATTTGGGCTTGATTTCACTTCATTTGAACAGCAGCACTATTTCAACATTACTGGACTCAGAAAGCTGTAAACTGACATTCTTGATCATTGAAGTCCTAACATAAGTTTTTGTGCATATAACTTCTAACACATTAAAAACTGTCTTACAGCATTGCAGAAAACATTGTATTGCATAAGGCATAAGCATCTATCAGTTTGGCAAGATTTGCACTTAATACTGAATGAAACAGCTTACTCTGATAGAGAGAAAAGCTTTTGAGCAGATCGGGGCTTGGTTTCACTTCATTTGAACAGAATCACTATTTCAACATTACTGGACTCAGAAAGCTGTAAACTGACAATCTTGATCATTGAAGTCCTAACATTAGTTTTTGTGCATATAACTTCTAACACATTAAAAACTGTCTTACAGCATTGCAGAAAACATTGTATTTCATAAGGCATAAGCATCTATCAGTTTGGCAAGATTTGCACTTAATACTGAATGAAACAGCTTACTCTGATAGAGAGAAAAGCTTTTGAGCAGATTTGGGCTTGATTTCACTTCATTTGAACAGCAGCACTATTTCAACATTACTGGACTCAGAAAGCTGTAAACTGACAATCTTGATCATTGAAGTCCTAACATTAGTTTTTGTGCATATAACTTCTAACACATTAAAAACTGTCTCACAGCATTGCAGAAAACATTGTATTTCATAAGGCATAAGCATCTATCAGTTTGGCAAGGTTTGCACTGAATACTGAATGAAACAGCTGTCTCTAATAGAGAGAAAAGCTTTTGAGCAGATTTGGGCTTGATTTCACTTCATTTGAACAGCAGCACTATTTCAACATTACTGGACTCAGAAAGCTGTAAACTGACAATCTTGATCATTGAAGTCCTAACATTAGTTTTTGTGCATATAACTTCTAACACATTAAAAACTGTCTTACAGCATTGCAGAAAACATTGTATTTCATAAGGCATAAGCATCTATCAGTTTGGCAAGATTTGCACTTAATACTGAATGAAACAGCTTACTCTGATAGAGAGAAAAGCTTTTGAGCAGATTTGGGCTTGATTTCACTTCATTTGAACAGCAGCACTATTTCAACATTACTGGACTCAGAAAGCTGTAAACTGACAATCTTGATCATTGAAGTCCTAACATTAGTTTTTGTGCATATAACTTCTAACACATTAAAAACTGTCTTACAGCATTGCAGAAAACATTGTATTTCATAAGGCATAAGCATCTATCAGTTTGGCAAGGTTTGCACTGAATACTGAATGAAACAGCTTTCTCTAATAGAGAGAAAAGCTTTTGAGCAGATTTGGGCTTGATTTCACTTCATTTGAACAGAATCACTATTTCAACATTACTGGACTCAGAAAGCTGTAAACTGACAATCTTGATCATTGAAGTCCTAACATTAGTTTTTGTGCATATAACTTCTAACACATTAAAAACTGTCTTACAGCATTGCAGAAAACATTGTATTTCATAAGGCATAAGCATCTATCAGTTTGGCAAGATTTGCACTTAATACTGAATGAAACAGCTTCCTCTGATAGAGAGAAAAGCTTTTGAGCAGATTTGGGCTTGATTTCACTTCATTTGAACAGCAGCACTATTTCAACATTACTGGACTCAGAAAGCTGTAAACTGACAATCTTGATCATTGAAGTCCTAACATAAGTTTTTGTGCATATAACTTCTAACACATTAAAAACTGTCTTACAGCATTGCAGAAAACATTGTATTTCATAAGGCATGAACATCTTTCAGTTTGGCAAGATTTGCACTGAATACTGAATGAAACAGCTCTCTCTAATAGAGAGAAAAGCTTTTGAGCAGATTTGGGCTTGGTTTCACTTCATTTGAACAGAATCACTATTTCAACATTACTGCACTCAGAAAGCTGTAAACTGACAATCTTGATCATTGAAGTCCTAACATTAGTTTTTGTGCATATAACTTCTAACACATTAAAAACTGTCTTACAGCATTGCAGAAAACATTGTATTTCATAAGGCATAAGCATCTATCAGTTTGGCAAGATTTGCACTTAATACTGAATGAAACAGCTTACTCTGATAGAGAGAAAAGCTTTTGAGCAGATTTGGGCTTGATTTCACTTCATTTGAACAGCAGCACTATTTCAACATTACTGGACTCAGAAAGCTGTAAACTGACAATCTTGATCATTGAAGTCCTAACATAAGTTTTTGTGCATATAACTTCTAACACATTAAAAACTGTCTTACAGCATTGCAGAAAACATTGTATTGCATAAGGCATAAGCATCTATCAGTTTGGCAAGATTTGCACTTAATACTGAATGAAACAGCTTACTCTGATAGAGAGAAAAGCTTTTGAGCAGATTTGGGCTTGGTTTCACTTCATTTGAACAGAATCACTATTTCAACATTACTGGACTCAGAAAGCTGTAAACTGACAATCTTGATCATTGAAGTCCTAACATAAGTTTTTGTGCATATAACTTCTAACACATTAAAAACTGTCTTACAGCATTGCAGAAAACATTGTATTGCATAAGGCATTAGCATCTATCAGTTTGGCAAGATTTGCACTTAATACTGAATGAAACAGCTTACTCTGATAGAGAGAAAAGCTTTTGAGCAGATTTGGGCTTGGTTTCACTTCATTTGAACAGAATCAATATTTCAACATTACTGGACTCAGAAAGCTGCAAACTGACAATCTTGATCATTGAAGTCCTAACATTAGTTTTTGTGCATATAACTTCTAACACATTAAAAACTGTCTTACAGCATTGCAGAAAACATTGTATTTCATAAGGCATAAGCATCTATCAGTTTGGCAAGATTTGCACTTAATACTTAATGAAACAGCTTACTCTGATAGAGAGAAAAGCTTTTGAGCAGATTTGGGCTTGATTTCACTTCATTTGAACAGCAGCACTATTTCAACATTACTGGACTCAGAAAGCTGTAAACTGACATTCTTGATCATTGAAGTCCTAACATAAGTTTTTGTGCATATAACTTCTAACACATTAAAAACTGTCTTACAGCATTGCAGAAAACATTGTATTGCATAAGGCATAAGCATCTATCAGTTTGGCAAGATTTGCACTTAATACTGAATGAAACAGCTTACTCTGATAGAGAGAAAAGCTTTTGAGCAGATCGGGGCTTGGTTTCACTTCATTTGAACAGAATCACTATTTCAACATTACTGGACTCAGAAAGCTGTAAACTGACAATCTTGATCATTGAAGTCCTAACATTAGTTTTTGTGCATATAACTTCTAACACATTAAAAACTGTCTTACAGCATTGCAGAAAACATTGTATTTCATAAGGCATAAGCATCTATCAGTTTGGCAAGATTTGCACTTAATACTGAATGAAACAGCTTACTCTGATAGAGAGAAAAGCTTTTGAGCAGATTGGGGCTTGGTTTCACTTCATTTGAACAGAATCACTATTTCAACATTACTGGACTCAGAAAGCTGTAAACTGACAATCTTGATCATTGAAGTCCTAACATTAGTTTTTGTGCATATAACTTCTAACACATTAAAAACTGTCTTACAGCATTGCAGAAAACATTGTATTTCATAAGGCATAAGCATCTATCAGTTTGGCAAGGTTTGCACTGAATACTGAATGAAACAGCTTTCTCTAATAGAGAGAAAAGCTTTTGAGCAGATTTGGGCTTGATTTCACTTCATTTGAACAGAATCACTATTTCAACATTACTGGACTCAGAAAGCTGTAAACTGACAATCTTGATCATTGAAGTCCTAACATTAGTTTTTGTGCATATAACTTCTAACACATTAAAAACTGTCTTACAGCATTGCAGAAAACATTGTATTTCATAAGGCATAAGCATCTATCAGTTTGGCAAGATTTGCACTTAATACTGAATGAAACAGCTTACTCTGATAGAGAGAAAAGCTTTTGAGCAGATTTGGGCTTGATTTCACTTCATTTGAACAGCAGCACTATTTCAACATTACTGGACTCAGAAAGCTGTAAACTGACAATCTTGATCATTGAAGTCCTAACATAAGTTTTTGTGCATATAACTTCTAACACATTAAAAACTGTCTTACAGCATTGCAGAAAACATTGTATTTCATAAGGCATAAGCATCTATCAGTTTGGCAAGATTTGCACTTAATACTGAATGAAACAGCTTACTCTGATAGAGAGAAAAGCTTTTGAGCAGATTTGGGCTTGGTTTCACTTCATTTGAACAGAATCACTATTTCAACATTACTGGACTCAGAAAGCTGTAAACTGACAATCTTGATCATTGAAGTCCTAACATAAGTTTTTGTGCATATAACTTCTAACACATTAAAAACTGTCTTACAGCATTGCAGAAAACATTGTATTGCATAAGGCATAAGCATCTATCAGTTTGGCAAGATTTGCACTTAATACTGAATGAAACAGCTTACTCTGATAGAGAGAAAAGCTTTTGAGCAGATTTGGGCTTGGTTTCACTTCATTTGAACAGAATCACTATTTCAACATTACTGGACTCAGAAAGCTGCAAACTGACAATCTTGATCATTGAAGTCCTAACATAAGTTTTTGTGCATATAACTTCTAACACATTAAAAACTGTCTTACAGCATTGCAGAAAACATTGTATTGCATAAGGCATAAGCATCTATCAGTTTGGCAAGATTTGCACTTAATACTGAATGAAACAGCTTACTCTGATAGAGAGAAAAGCTTTTGAGCAGATTTGGGCTTGGTTTCACTTCATTTGAACAGAATCACTATTTCAACATTACTGGACTCAGAAAGCTGTAAACTGACAATCTTGATCATTGAAGTCCTAACATAAGTTTTTGTGCATATAACTTCTAACACATTAAAAACTGTCTTACAGCATTGCAGAAAACATTGTATTGCATAAGGCATTAGCATCTATCAGTTTGGCAAGATTTGCACTTAATACTGAATGAAACAGCTTACTCTGATAGAGAGAAAAGCTTTTGAGCAGATTTGGGCTTGGTTTCACTTCATTTGAACAGAATCACTATTTCAACATTACTGGACTCAGAAAGCTGCAAACTGACAATCTTGATCATTGAAGTCCTAACATTAGTTTTTGTGCATATAACTTCTAACACATTAAAAACTGTCTTACAGCATTGCAGAAAACATTGTATTTCATAAGGCATAAGCATCTATCAGTTTGGCAAGATTTGCACTTAATACTTAATGAAACAGCTTACTCTGATAGAGAGAAAAGCTTTTGAGCAGATTTGGGCTTGATTTCACTTCATTTGAACAGCAGCACTATTTCAACATTACTGGACTCAGAAAGCTGTAAACTGACATTCTTGATCATTGAAGTCCTAACATAAGTTTTTGTGCATATAACTTCTAACACATTAAAAACTGTCTTACAGCATTGCAGAAAACATTGTATTGCATAAGGCATAAGCATCTATCAGTTTGGCAAGATTTGCACTTAATACTGAATGAAACAGCTTACTCTGATAGAGAGAAAAGCTTTTGAGCAGATCGGGGCTTGGTTTCACTTCATTTGAACAGAATCACTATTTCAACATTACTGGACTCAGAAAGCTGTAAACTGACAATCTTGATCATTGAAGTCCTAACATTAGTTTTTGTGCATATAACTTCTAACACATTAAAAACTGTCTTACAGCATTGCAGAAAACATTGTATTTCATAAGGCATAAGCATCTATCAGTTTGGCAAGATTTGCACTTAATACTGAATGAAACAGCTTACTCTGATAGAGAGAAAAGCTTTTGAGCAGATTTGGGCTTGATTTCACTTCATTTGAACAGCAGCACTATTTCAACATTACTGGACTCAGAAAGCTGTAAACTGACAATCTTGATCATTGAAGTCCTAACATTAGTTTTTGTGCATATAACTTCTAACACATTAAAAACTGTCTTACAGCATTGCAGAAAACATTGTATTTCATAAGGCATAAGCATCTATCAGTTTGGCAAGGTTTGCACTGAATACTGAATGAAACAGCTTTCTCTAATAGAGAGAAAAGCTTTTGAGCAGATTTGGGCTTGATTTCACTTCATTTGAACAGCAGCACTATTTCAACATTACTGGACTCAGAAAGCTGTAAACTGACAATCTTGATCATTGAAGTCCTAACATTAGTTTTTGTGTATATAACTTCTAACACATTAAAAACTGTCTTACAGCATTGCAGAAAACATTGTATTTCATAAGGCATAAACATCTTTCAGTTTGGCAAGATTTGCACTGAATACTGAATGAAACAGCTCTCTCTAATAGAGAGAAAAGCTTTTGAGCAGATTGGGGCTTGGTTTCACTTCATTTGAACAGAATCACTATTTCAACATTACTGGACTCAGAAAGCTGTAAACTGACAATCTTGATCATTGAAGTCCTAACATTAGTTTTTGTGCATATAACTTCTAACACATTAAAAACTGTCTTACAGCATTGCAGAAAACATTGTATTTCATAAGGCATAAGCATCTATCAGTTTGGCAAGGTTTGCACTGAATACTGAATGAAACAGCTTTCTCTGATAGAGAGAAAAGCTTTTGAGCAGATTTGGGCTTGATTTCACTTCATTTGAACAGCAGCACTATTTCAACATTACTGGACTCAGAAAGCTGTAAACTGACAATCTTGATCATTGAAGTCCTAACATTAGTTTTTGTGTATATAACTTCTAACACATTAAAAACTGTCTTACAGCATTGCAGAAAACATTGTATTTCATAAGGCATAAACATCTTTCAGTTTGGCAAGATTTGCACTGAATACTGAATGAAACAGCTCTCTCTAATAGAGAGAAAAGCTTTTGAGCAGATTTGGGCTTGGTTTCACTTCATTTGAACAGAATCACTATTTCAACATTACTGGACTCAGAAAGCTGTAAACTGACAATCTTGATCATTGAAGTCCTAACATTAGTTTTTGTGCATATAACTTCTAACACATTAAAAACTGTCTTACAGCATTGCAGAAAACATTGTATTTCATAAGGCATAAGCATCTATCAGTTTGGCAAGATTTGCACTTAATACTGAATGAAACAGCTTACTCTGATAGAGAGAAAAGCTTTTGAGCAGATTTGGGCTTGATTTCACTTCATTTGAAAAGCAGCACTATTTCAACATTACTGGACTCAGAAAGCTGTAAACTGACAATCTTGATCATTGAAGTCCTAACATAAGTTTTTGTGCATATAACTTCTAACACATTAAAAACTGTCTTACAGCATTGCAGAAAACATTGTATTTCATAAGGCATAAGCATCTATCAGTTTGGCAAGATTTGCACTTAATACTGAATGAAACAGCTTACTCTGATAGAGAGAAAAGCTTTTGAGCAGATTTGGGCTTGATTTCACTTCATTTGAACAGCAGCACTATTTCAACATTACTGGACTCAGAAAGCTGTAAACTGACAATCTTGATCATTGAAGTCCTAACATTAGTTTTTGTGCATATAACTTCTAACACATTAAAAACTGTCTTACAGCATTGCAGAAAACATTGTATTGCATAAGGCATAAGCATCTATCAGTTTGGCAAGATTTGCACTTAATACTGAATGAAACAGCTTACTCTGATAGAGAGAAAAGCTTTTGAGCAGATTTGGGCTTGGTTTCACTTCATTTGAACAGAATCACTATTTCAACATTACTGGACTCAGAAAGCTGTAAACTGACAATCTTGATCATTGAAGTCCTAACATTAGTTTTTGTGCATATAACTTCTAACACATTAAAAACTGTCTTACAGCATTGCAGAAAACATTGTATTTCATAAGGCATAAGCATCTATCAGTTTGGCAAGATTTGCACTTAATACTGAATGAAACAGCTTACTCTGATAGAGAGAAAAGCTTTTGAGCAGATTTGGGCTTGATTTCACTTCATTTGAACAGCAGCACTATTTCAACATTACTGGACTCAGAAAGCTGTAAACTGACAATCTTGATCATTGAAGTCCTAACATAAGTTTTTGTGCATATAACTTCTAACACATTAAAAACTGTCTTACAGCATTGCAGAAAACATTGTATTTCATAAGGCATAAGCATCTATCAGTTTGGCAAGATTTGCACTTAATACTGAATGAAACAGCTTACTCTGATAGAGAGAAAAGCTTTTGAGCAGATTTGGGCTTGATTTTACTTCATTTGAACAGCAGCACTATTTCAACATTACTGGACTCAGAAAGCTGTAAACTGACAATCTTGATCATTGAAGTCCTAACATTAGTTTTTGTGCATATAACTTCTAACACATTAAAAACTGTCTTACAGCATTGCAGAAAACATTGTATTGCATAAGGCATAAGCATCTATCAGTTTGGCAAGATTTGCACTTAATACTGAATGAAACAGCTTACTCTGATAGAGAGAAAAGCTTTTGAGCAGATTTGGGCTTGGTTTCACTTCATTTGAACAGAATCACTATTTCAACATTACTGGACTCAGAAAGCTGCAAACTGACAATCTTGATCATTGAAGTCCTAACATTAGTTTTTGTGCATATAACTTCTAACACATTAAAAACTGTCTTACAGCATTGCAGAAAACATTGTATTTCATAAGGCATAAGCATCTATCAGTTTGGCAAGATTTGCCCTTAATACTTAATGAAACAGCTTACTCTGATAGAGAGAAAAGCTTTTGAGAAGATTTGGGCTTCATTTCACTTCATTTGAACAGCAGCACTATTTCAACATTACTGGACTCAGAAAGCTGTAAACTGACATTCTTGATCATTGAAGTCCTAACATAAGTTTTTGTGCATATAACTTCTAACACATTAAAAACTGTCTTACAGCATTGCAGAAAACATTGTATTGCATAAGGCATAAGCATCTATCAGTTTGGCAAGATTTGCACTTAATACTGAATGAAACAGCTTACTCTGATAGAGAGAAAAGCTTTTGAGCAGATCGGGGCTTGGTTTCACTTCATTTGAACAGAATCACTATTTCAACATTACTGGACTCAGAAAGCTGTAAACTGACAATCTTGATCATTGAAGTCCTAACATTAGTTTTTGTGCATATAACTTCTAACACATTAAAAACTGTCTTACAGCATTGCAGAAAACATTGTATTTCATAAGGCATAAGCATCTATCAGTTTGGCAAGGTTTGCACTGAATATTGAATGAAACAGCTTTCTCTAATAGAGAGAAAAGCTTTTGAGCAGATTTGGGCTTGATTTCACTTCATTTGAACAGAATCACTATTTCAACATTACTGGACTCAGAAAGCTGTAAACTGACAATCTTGATCATTGAAGTCCTAACATTAGTTTTTGTGCATATAACTTCTAACACATTAAAAACTGTCTTACAGCATTGCAGAAAACATTGTATTTCATAAGGCATAAGCATCTATCAGTTTGGCAAGATTTGCACTTAATACTGAATGAAACAGCTTACTCTGATAGAGAGAAAAGCTTTTGAGCAGATTTGGGCTTGATTTCACTTCATTTGAACAGCAGCACTATTTCAACATTACTGGACTCAGAAAGCTGTAAACTGACAATCTTGATCATTGAAGTCCTAACATAAGTTTTTGTGCATATAACTTCTAACACATTAAAAACTGTCTTACAGCATTGCAGAAAACATTGTATTTCATAAGGCATAAGCATCTATCAGTTTGGCAAGATTTGCACTTAATACTGAATGAAACAGCTTACTCTGATAGAGAGAAAAGCTTTTGAGCAGATTTGGGCTTGGTTTCACTTCATTTGAACAGAATCACTATTTCAACATTACTGGACTCAGAAAGCTGTAAACTGACAATCTTGATCATTGAAGTCCTAACATTAGTTTTTGTGCATATAACTTCTAACACATTAAAAACTGTCTTACAGCATTGCAGAAAACATTGTATTTCATAAGGCATAAGCATCTATCAGTTTGGCAAGATTTGCACTTAATACTGAATGAAACAGCTTACTCTGATAGAGAGAAAAGCTTTTGAGCAGATTTGGGCTTGATTTCACTTCATTTGAACAGCAGCACTATTTCAACATTACTGGACTCAGAAAGCTGTAAACTGACAATCTTGATCATTGAAGTCCTAACATAAGTTTTTGTGCATATAACTTCTAACACATTAAAAACTGTCTTACAGCATTGCAGAAAACATTGTATTGCATAAGGCATAAGCATCTATCAGTTTGGCAAGATTTGCACTTAATACTGAATGAAACAGCTTACTCTGATAGAGAGAAAAGCTTTTGAGCAGATTTGGGCTTGGTTTCACTTCATTTGAACAGAATCACTATTTCAACATTACTGGACTCAGAAAGCTGCAAACTGACAATCTTGATCATTGAAGTCCTAACATAAGTTTTTGTGCATATAACTTCTAACACATTAAAAACTGTCTTACAGCATTGCAGAAAACATTGTATTGCATAAGGCATAAGCATCTATCAGTTTGGCAAGATTTGCACTTAATACTGAATGAAACAGCTTACTCTGATAGAGAGAAAAGCTTTTGAGCAGATTTGGGCTTGGTTTCACTTCATTTGAACAGAATCACTATTTCAACATTACTGGACTCAGAAAGCTGTAAACTGACAATCTTGATCATTGAAGTCCTAACATAAGTTTTTGTGCATATAACTTCTAACACATTAAAAACTGTCTTACAGCATTGCAGAAAACATTGTATTGCATAAGGCATTAGCATCTATCAGTTTGGCAAGATTTGCACTTAATACTGAATGAAACAGCTTACTCTGATAGAGAGAAAAGCTTTTGAGCAGATTTGGGCTTGGTTTCACTTCATTTGAACAGAATCACTATTTCAACATTACTGGACTCAGAAAGCTGCAAACTGACAATCTTGATCATTGAAGTCCTAACATTAGTTTTTGTGCATATAACTTCTAACACATTAAAAACTGTCTTACAGCATTGCAGAAAACATTGTATTTCATAAGGCATAAGCATCTATCAGTTTGGCAAGATTTGCACTTAATACTTAATGAAACAGCTTACTCTGATAGAGAGAAAAGCTTTTGAGCAGATTTGGGCTTGATTTCACTTCATTTGAACAGCAGCACTATTTCAACATTACTGGACTCAGAAAGCTGTAAACTGACATTCTTGATCATTGAAGTCCTAACATAAGTTTTTGTGCATATAACTTCTAACACATTAAAAACTGTCTTACAGCATTGCAGAAAACATTGTATTGCATAAGGCATAAGCATCTATCAGTTTGGCAAGATTTGCACTTAATACTGAATGAAACAGCTTACTCTGATAGAGAGAAAAGCTTTTGAGCAGATCGGGGCTTGGTTTCACTTCATTTGAACAGAATCACTATTTCAACATTACTGGACTCAGAAAGCTGTAAACTGACAATCTTGATCATTGAAGTCCTAACATTAGTTTTTGTGCATATAACTTCTAACACATTAAAAACTGTCTTACAGCATTGCAGAAAACATTGTATTTCATAAGGCATAAGCATCTATCAGTTTGGCAAGATTTGCACTTAATACTGAATGAAACAGCTTACTCTGATAGAGAGAAAAGCTTTTGAGCAGATTTGGGCTTGATTTCACTTCATTTGAACAGCAGCACTATTTCAACATTACTGGACTCAGAAAGCTGTAAACTGACAATCTTGATCATTGAAGTCCTAACATTAGTTTTTGTGCATATAACTTCTAACACATTAAAAACTGTCTCACAGCATTGCAGAAAACATTGTATTTCATAAGGCATAAGCATCTATCAGTTTGGCAAGGTTTGCACTGAATACTGAATGAAACAGCTGTCTCTAATAGAGAGAAAAGCTTTTGAGCAGATTTGGGCTTGATTTCACTTCATTTGAACAGCAGCACTATTTCAACATTACTGGACTCAGAAAGCTGTAAACTGACAATCTTGATCATTGAAGTCCTAACATTAGTTTTTGTGCATATAACTTCTAACACATTAAAAACTGTCTTACAGCATTGCAGAAAACATTGTATTTCATAAGGCATAAGCATCTATCAGTTTGGCAAGATTTGCACTTAATACTGAATGAAACAGCTTACTCTGATAGAGAGAAAAGCTTTTGAGCAGATTTGGGCTTGATTTCACTTCATTTGAACAGCAGCACTATTTCAACATTACTGGACTCAGAAAGCTGTAAACTGACAATCTTGATCATTGAAGTCCTAACATTAGTTTTTGTGCATATAACTTCTAACACATTAAAAACTGTCTTACAGCATTGCAGAAAACATTGTATTTCATAAGGCATAAGCATCTATCAGTTTGGCAAGGTTTGCACTGAATACTGAATGAAACAGCTTTCTCTAATAGAGAGAAAAGCTTTTGAGCAGATTTGGGCTTGATTTCACTTCATTTGAACAGAATCACTATTTCAACATTACTGGACTCAGAAAGCTGTAAACTGACAATCTTGATCATTGAAGTCCTAACATTAGTTTTTGTGCATATAACTTCTAACACATTAAAAACTGTCTTACAGCATTGCAGAAAACATTGTATTTCATAAGGCATAAGCATCTATCAGTTTGGCAAGATTTGCACTTAATACTGAATGAAACAGCTTCCTCTGATAGAGAGAAAAGCTTTTGAGCAGATTTGGGCTTGATTTCACTTCATTTGAACAGCAGCACTATTTCAACATTACTGGACTCAGAAAGCTGTAAACTGACAATCTTGATCATTGAAGTCCTAACATAAGTTTTTGTGCATATAACTTCTAACACATTAAAAACTGTCTTACAGCATTGCAGAAAACATTGTATTTCATAAGGCATGAACATCTTTCAGTTTGGCAAGATTTGCACTGAATACTGAATGAAACAGCTCTCTCTAATAGAGAGAAAAGCTTTTGAGCAGATTTGGGCTTGGTTTCACTTCATTTGAACAGAATCACTATTTCAACATTACTGCACTCAGAAAGCTGTAAACTGACAATCTTGATCATTGAAGTCCTAACATTAGTTTTTGTGCATATAACTTCTAACACATTAAAAACTGTCTTACAGCATTGCAGAAAACATTGTATTTCATAAGGCATAAGCATCTATCAGTTTGGCAAGATTTGCACTTAATACTGAATGAAACAGCTTACTCTGATAGAGAGAAAAGCTTTTGAGCAGATTTGGGCTTGATTTCACTTCATTTGAACAGCAGCACTATTTCAACATTACTGGACTCAGAAAGCTGTAAACTGACAATCTTGATCATTGAAGTCCTAACATAAGTTTTTGTGCATATAACTTCTAACACATTAAAAACTGTCTTACAGCATTGCAGAAAACATTGTATTGCATAAGGCATAAGCATCTATCAGTTTGGCAAGATTTGCACTTAATACTGAATGAAACAGCTTACTCTGATAGAGAGAAAAGCTTTTGAGCAGATTTGGGCTTGGTTTCACTTCATTTGAACAGAATCACTATTTCAACATTACTGGACTCAGAAAGCTGTAAACTGACAATCTTGATCATTGAAGTCCTAACATAAGTTTTTGTGCATATAACTTCTAACACATTAAAAACTGTCTTACAGCATTGCAGAAAACATTGTATTGCATAAGGCATTAGCATCTATCAGTTTGGCAAGATTTGCACTTAATACTGAATGAAACAGCTTACTCTGATAGAGAGAAAAGCTTTTGAGCAGATTTGGGCTTGGTTTCACTTCATTTGAACAGAATCAATATTTCAACATTACTGGACTCAGAAAGCTGCAAACTGACAATCTTGATCATTGAAGTCCTAACATTAGTTTTTGTGCATATAACTTCTAACACATTAAAAACTGTCTTACAGCATTGCAGAAAACATTGTATTTCATAAGGCATAAGCATCTATCAGTTTGGCAAGATTTGCACTTAATACTTAATGAAACAGCTTACTCTGATAGAGAGAAAAGCTTTTGAGCAGATTTGGGCTTGATTTCACTTCATTTGAACAGCAGCACTATTTCAACATTACTGGACTCAGAAAGCTGTAAACTGACATTCTTGATCATTGAAGTCCTAACATAAGTTTTTGTGCATATAACTTCTAACACATTAAAAACTGTCTTACAGCATTGCAGAAAACATTGTATTGCATAAGGCATAAGCATCTATCAGTTTGGCAAGATTTGCACTTAATACTGAATGAAACAGCTTACTCTGATAGAGAGAAAAGCTTTTGAGCAGATCGGGGCTTGGTTTCACTTCATTTGAACAGAATCACTATTTCAACATTACTGGACTCAGAAAGCTGTAAACTGACAATCTTGATCATTGAAGTCCTAACATTAGTTTTTGTGCATATAACTTCTAACACATTAAAAACTGTCTTACAGCATTGCAGAAAACATTGTATTTCATAAGGCATAAGCATCTATCAGTTTGGCAAGATTTGCACTTAATACTGAATGAAACAGCTTACTCTGATAGAGAGAAAAGCTTTTGAGCAGATTGGGGCTTGGTTTCACTTCATTTGAACAGAATCACTATTTCAACATTACTGGACTCAGAAAGCTGTAAACTGACAATCTTGATCATTGAAGTCCTAACATTAGTTTTTGTGCATATAACTTCTAACACATTAAAAACTGTCTTACAGCATTGCAGAAAACATTGTATTTCATAAGGCATAAGCATCTATCAGTTTGGCAAGGTTTGCACTGAATACTGAATGAAACAGCTTTCTCTAATAGAGAGAAAAGCTTTTGAGCAGATTTGGGCTTGATTTCACTTCATTTGAACAGCAGCACTATTTCAACATTACTGGACTCAGAAAGCTGTAAACTGACAATCTTGATCATTGAAGTCCTAACATTAGTTTTTGTGTATATAACTTCTAACACATTAAAAACTGTCTTACAGCATTGCAGAAAACATTGTATTTCATAAGGCATAAACATCTTTCAGTTTGGCAAGATTTGCACTGAATACTGAATGAAACAGCTCTCTCTAATAGAGAGAAAAGCTTTTGAGCAGATTTGGGCTTGGTTTCACTTCATTTGAACAGAATCACTATTTCAACATTACTGGACTCAGAAAGCTGTAAACTGACAATCTTGATCATTGAAGTCCTAACATTAGTTTTTGTGCATATAACTTCTAACACATTAAAAACTGTCTTACAGCATTGCAGAAAACATTGTATTTCATAAGGCATAAGCATCTATCAGTTTGGCAAGATTTGCACTTAATACTGAATGAAACAGCTTACTCTGATAGAGAGAAAAGCTTTTGAGCAGATTTGGGCTTGATTTCACTTCATTTGAACAGCAGCACTATTTCAACATTACTGGACTCAGAAAGCTGTAAACTGACAATCTTGATCATTGAAGTCCTAACATAAGTTTTTGTGCATATAACTTCTAACACATTAAAAACTGTCTTACAGCATTGCAGAAAACATTGTATTGCATAAGGCATTAGCATCTATCAGTTTGGCAAGATTTGCACTTAATACTGAATGAAACAGCTTACTCTGATAGAGAGAAAAGCTTTTGAGCAGATTTGGGCTTGGTTTCACTTCATTTGAACAGAATCACTATTTCAACATTACTGGACTCAGAAAGCTGCAAACTGACAATCTTGATCATTGAAGTCCCAACATTAGTTTTTGTGCATATAACTTCTAACACATTAAAAACTGTCTTACAGCATTGCAGAAAACATTGTATTTCATAAGGCATAAGCATCTATCAGTTTGGCAAGATTTGCACTTAATACTTAATGAAACAGCTTACTCTGATAGAGAGAAAAGCTTTTGAGCAGATTTGGGCTTGATTTCACTTCATTTGAACAGCAGCACTATTTCAACATTACTGGACTCAGAAAGCTGTAAACTGACAATCTTGATCATTGAAGTCCTAACATAAGTTTTTGTGCATATAACTTCTAACACATTAAAAACTGTCTTACAGCATTGCAGAAAACATTGTATTTCATAAGGCATGAACATCTTTCAGTTTGGCAAGATTTGCACTGAATACTGAATGAAACAGCTCTCTCTAATAGAGAGAAAAGCTTTTGAGCAGATTTGGGCTTGGTTTCACTTCATTTGAACAGAATCACTATTTCAACATTACTGCACTCAGAAAGCTGTAAACTGACAATCTTGATCATTGAAGTCCTAACATTAGTTTTTGTGCATATAACTTCTAACACATTAAAAACTGTCTTACAGCATTGCAGAAAACATTGTATTTCATAAGGCATAAGCATCTATCAGTTTGGCAAGATTTGCACTTAATACTGAATGAAACAGCTTACTCTGATAGAGAGAAAAGCTTTTGAGCAGATTTGGGCTTGATTTCACTTCATTTGAACAGCAGCACTATTTCAACATTACTGGACTCAGAAAGCTGTAAACTGACAATCTTGATCATTGAAGTCCTAACATAAGTTTTTGTGCATATAACTTCTAACACATTAAAAACTGTCTTACAGCATTGCAGAAAACATTGTATTGCATAAGGCATAAGCATCTATCAGTTTGGCAAGATTTGCACTTAATACTGAATGAAACAGCTTACTCTGATAGAGAGAAAAGCTTTTGAGCAGATTTGGGCTTGGTTTCACTTCATTTGAACAGAATCACTATTTCAACATTACTGGACTCAGAAAGCTGTAAACTGACAATCTTGATCATTGAAGTCCTAACATAAGTTTTTGTGCATATAACTTCTAACACATTAAAAACTGTCTTACAGCATTGCAGAAAACATTGTATTGCATAAGGCATTAGCATCTATCAGTTTGGCAAGATTTGCACTTAATACTGAATGAAACAGCTTACTCTGATAGAGAGAAAAGCTTTTGAGCAGATTTGGGCTTGGTTTCACTTCATTTGAACAGAATCAATATTTCAACATTACTGGACTCAGAAAGCTGCAAACTGACAATCTTGATCATTGAAGTCCTAACATTAGTTTTTGTGCATATAACTTCTAACACATTAAAAACTGTCTTACAGCATTGCAGAAAACATTGTATTTCATAAGGCATAAGCATCTATCAGTTTGGCAAGATTTGCACTTAATACTTAATGAAACAGCTTACTCTGATAGAGAGAAAAGCTTTTGAGCAGATTTGGGCTTGATTTCACTTCATTTGAACAGCAGCACTATTTCAACATTACTGGACTCAGAAAGCTGTAAACTGACATTCTTGATCATTGAAGTCCTAACATAAGTTTTTGTGCATATAACTTCTAACACATTAAAAACTGTCTTACAGCATTGCAGAAAACATTGTATTGCATAAGGCATAAGCATCTATCAGTTTGGCAAGATTTGCACTTAATACTGAATGAAACAGCTTACTCTGATAGAGAGAAAAGCTTTTGAGCAGATCGGGGCTTGGTTTCACTTCATTTGAACAGAATCACTATTTCAACATTACTGGACTCAGAAAGCTGTAAACTGACAATCTTGATCATTGAAGTCCTAACATTAGTTTTTGTGCATATAACTTCTAACACATTAAAAACTGTCTTACAGCATTGCAGAAAACATTGTATTTCATAAGGCATAAGCATCTATCAGTTTGGCAAGATTTGCACTTAATACTGAATGAAACAGCTTACTCTGATAGAGAGAAAAGCTTTTGAGCAGATTGGGGCTTGGTTTCACTTCATTTGAACAGAATCACTATTTCAACATTACTGGACTCAGAAAGCTGTAAACTGACAATCTTGATCATTGAAGTCCTAACATTAGTTTTTGTGCATATAACTTCTAACACATTAAAAACTGTCTTACAGCATTGCAGAAAACATTGTATTTCATAAGGCATAAGCATCTATCAGTTTGGCAAGGTTTGCACTGAATACTGAATGAAACAGCTTTCTCTAATAGAGAGAAAAGCTTTTGAGCAGATTTGGGCTTGATTTCACTTCATTTGAACAGCAGCACTATTTCAACATTACTGGACTCAGAAAGCTGTAAACTGACAATCTTGATCATTGAAGTCCTAACATTAGTTTTTGTGTATATAACTTCTAACACATTAAAAACTGTCTTACAGCATTGCAGAAAACATTGTATTTCATAAGGCATAAACATCTTTCAGTTTGGCAAGATTTGCACTGAATACTGAATGAAACAGCTCTCTCTAATAGAGAGAAAAGCTTTTGAGCAGATTTGGGCTTGGTTTCACTTCATTTGAACAGAATCACTATTTCAACATTACTGGACTCAGAAAGCTGTAAACTGACAATCTTGATCATTGAAGTCCTAACATTAGTTTTTGTGCATATAACTTCTAACACATTAAAAACTGTCTTACAGCATTGCAGAAAACATTGTATTTCATAAGGCATAAGCATCTATCAGTTTGGCAAGATTTGCACTTAATACTGAATGAAACAGCTTACTCTGATAGAGAGAAAAGCTTTTGAGCAGATTTGGGCTTGATTTCACTTCATTTGAACAGCAGCACTATTTCAACATTACTGGACTCAGAAAGCTGTAAACTGACAATCTTGATCATTGAAGTCCTAACATAAGTTTTTGTGCATATAACTTCTAACACATTAAAAACTGTCTTACAGCATTGCAGAAAACATTGTATTGCATAAGGCATTAGCATCTATCAGTTTGGCAAGATTTGCACTTAATACTGAATGAAACAGCTTACTCTGATAGAGAGAAAAGCTTTTGAGCAGATTTGGGCTTGGTTTCACTTCATTTGAACAGAATCACTATTTCAACATTACTGGACTCAGAAAGCTGCAAACTGACAATCTTGATCATTGAAGTCCCAACATTAGTTTTTGTGCATATAACTTCTAACACATTAAAAACTGTCTTACAGCATTGCAGAAAACATTGTATTTCATAAGGCATAAGCATCTATCAGTTTGGCAAGATTTGCACTTAATACTTAATGAAACAGCTTACTCTGATAGAGAGAAAAGCTTTTGAGCAGATTTGGGCTTGATTTCACTTCATTTGAACAGCAGCACTATTTCAACATTACTGGACTCAGAAAGCTGTAAACTGACAATCTTGATCATTGAAGTCCTAACATAAGTTTTTGTGCATATAACTTCTAACACATTAAAAACTGTCTTACAGCATTGCAGAAAACATTGTATTGCATAAGGCATAAGCATCTATCAGTTTGGCAAGATTTGCACTTAATACTGAATGAAACAGCTTACTCTGATAGAGAGAAAAGCTTTTGAGCAGATCGGGGCTTGGTTTCACTTCATTTGAACAGAATCACTATTTCAACATTACTGGACTCAGAAAGCTGTAAACTGACAATCTTGATCATTGAAGTCCTAACATTAGTTTTTGTGCATATAACTTCTAACACATTAAAAACTGTCTTACAGCATTGCAGAAAACATTGTATTTCATAAGGCATAAGCATCTATCAGTTTGGCAAGATTTGCACTTAATACTGAATGAAACAGCTTACTCTGATAGAGAGAAAAGCTTTTGAGCAGATTTGGGCTTGATTTCACTTCATTTGAACAGAATCACTATTTCAACATTACTGGACTCAGAAAGCTGTAAACTGACAATCTTGATCATTGAAGTCCTAACATTAGTTTTTGTGCATATAACTTCTAACACATTAAAAACTGTCTTACAGCATTGCAGAAAACATTGTATTTCATAAGGCATAAGCATCTATCAGTTTGGCAAGGTTTGCACTGAATACTGAATGAAACAGCTTTCTCTAATAGAGAGAAAAGCTTTTGAGCAGATTTGGGCTTGATTTCACTTCATTTGAACAGCAGCACTATTTCAACATTACTGGACTCAGAAAGCTGTAAACTGACAATCTTGATCATTGAAGTCCTAACATTAGTTTTTGTGTATATAACTTCTAACACATTAAAAACTGTCTTACAGCATTGCAGAAAACATTGTATTTCATAAGGCATAAACATCTTTCAGTTTGGCAAGATTTGCACTGAATACTGAATGAAACAGCTCTCTCTAATAGAGAGAAAAGCTTTTGAGCAGATTTGGGCTTGGTTTCACTTCATTTGAACAGAATCACTATTTCAACATTACTGGACTCAGAAAGCTGTAAACTGACAATCTTGATCATTGAAGTCCTAACATTAGTTTTTGTGCATATAACTTCTAACACATTAAAAACTGTCTTACAGCATTGCAGAAAACATTGTATTTCATAAGGCATAAGCATCTATCAGTTTGGCAAGATTTGCACTTAATACTGAATGAAACAGCTTACTCTGATAGAGAGAAAAGCTTTTGAGCAGATTTGGGCTTGATTTCACTTCATTTGAACAGCAGCACTATTTCAACATTACTGGACTCAGAAAGCTGTAAACTGACAATCTTGATCATTGAAGTCCTAACATAAGTTTTTGTGCATATAACTTCTAACACATTAAAAACTGTCTTACAGCATTGCAGAAAACATTGTATTTCATAAGGCATAAACATCTTTCAGTTTGGCAAGATTTGCACTGAATACTGAATGAAACAGCTCTCTCTAATAGAGAGAAAAGCTTTTGAGCAGATTTGGGCTTGGTTTCACTTCATTTGAACAGAATCACTATTTCAACATTACTGGACTCAGAAAGCTGTAAACTGACAATCTTGATCATTGAAGTCCTAACATTAGTTTTTGTGCATATAACTTCTAACACATTAAAAACTGTCTTACAGCATTGCAGAAAACATTGTATTTCATAAGGCATAAGCATCTATCAGTTTGGCAAGATTTGCACTTAATACTGAATGAAACAGCTTACTCTGATAGAGAGAAAAGCTTTTGAGCAGATTTGGGCTTGATTTCACTTCATTTGAACAGCAGCACTATTTCAACATTACTGGACTCAGAAAGCTGTAAACTGACAATCTTGATCATTGAAGTCCTAACATAAGTTTTTGTGCATATAACTTCTAACACATTAAAAACTGTCTTACAGCATTGCAGAAAACATTGTATTGCATAAGGCATAAGCATCTATCAGTTTGGCAAGATTTGCACTTAATACTGAATGAAACAGCTTACTCTGATAGAGAGAAAAGCTTTTGAGCAGATTTGGGCTTGGTTTCACTTCATTTGAACAGAATCACTATTTCAACATTACTGGACTCAGAAAGCTGTAAACTGACAATCTTGATCATTGAAGTCCTAACATAAGTTTTTGTGCATATAACTTCTAACACATTAAAAACTGTCTTACAGCATTGCAGAAAACATTGTATTGCATAAGGCATAAGCATCTATCAGTTTGGCAAGATTTGCACTTAATACTGAATGAAACAGCTTACTCTGATAGAGAGAAAAGCTTTTGAGCAGATTTGGGCTTGGTTTCACTTCATTTGAACAGAATCACTATTTCAACATTACTGGACTCAGAAAGCTGCAAACTGACAATCTTGATCATTGAAGTCCTAACATAAGTTTTTGTGCATATAACTTCTAACACATTAAAAACTGTCTTACAGCATTGCAGAAAACATTGTATTGCATAAGGCATAAGCATCTATCAGTTTGGCAAGATTTGCACTTAATACTGAATGAAACAGCTTACTCTGATAGAGAGAAAAGCTTTTGAGCAGATTTGGGCTTGGTTTCACTTCATTTGATCAGAATCACTATTTCAACATTACTGGACTCAGAAAGCTGTAAACTGACAATCTTGATCATTGAAGTCCTAACATAAGGTTTTGTGCATATAACTTCTAACACATTAAAAACTGTCTTACAGCATTGCAGAAAACATTGTATTGCATAAGGCATAAGCATCTATCAGTTTGGCAAGATTTGCACTTAATACTGAATGAAACAGCTTACTCTGATAGAGAGAAAAGCTTTTGAGCAGATTGGGGCTTGGTTTCACTTCATTTGAACAGAATCACTATTTCAACATTACTGGACTCAGAAAGCTGTAAACTGACAATCTTGATCATTGAAGTCCTAACATTAGTTTTTGTGCATATAACTTCTAACACATTAAAAACTGTCTTACAGCATTGCAGAAAACATTGTATTTCATAAGGCATAAGCATCTATCAGTTTGGCAAGGTTTGCACTGAATACTGAATGAAACAGCTTTCTCTAATAGAGAGAAAAGCTTTTGAGCAGATTTGGGCTTGATTTCACTTCATTTGAACAGCAGCACTATTTCAACATTACTGGACTCAGAAAGCTGTAAACTGACAATCTTGATCATTGAAGTCCTAACATTAGTTTTTGTGTATATAACTTCTAACACATTAAAAACTGTCTTACAGCATTGCAGAAAACATTGTATTTCATAAGGCATAAGCATCTATCAGTTTGGCAAGATTTGCACTTAATACTGAATGAAACAGCTTCCTCTGATAGAGAGAAAAGCTTTTGAGCAGATTTGGGCTTGATTTCACTTCATTTGAACAGCAGCACTATTTCAACATTACTGGACTCAGAAAGCTGTAAACTGACAATCTTGATCATTGAAGTCCTAACATAAGTTTTTGTGCATATAACTTCTAACACATTAAAAACTGTCTTACAGCATTGCAGAAAACATTGTATTTCATAAGGCATGAACATCTTTCAGTTTGGCAAGATTTGCACTGAATACTGAATGAAACAGCTCTCTCTAATAGAGAGAAAAGCTTTTGAGCAGATTTGGGCTTGGTTTCACTTCATTTGAACAGAATCACTATTTCAACATTACTGGACTCAGAAAGCTGTAAACTGACAATCTTGATCATTGAAGTCCTAACATTAGTTTTTGTGCATATAACTTCTAACACATTAAAAACTGTCTTACAGCATTGCAGAAAACATTGTATTTCATAAGGCATAAGCATCTATCAGTTTGGCAAGATTTGCACTTAATACTTAATGAAACAGCTTACTCTGATAGAGAGAAAAGCTTTTGAGCAGATTTGGGCTTGATTTCACTTCATTTGAACAGCAGCACTATTTCAACATTACTGGACTCAGAAAGCTGTAAACTGACAATCTTGATCATTGAAGTCCTAACATAAGTTTTTGTGCATATAACTTCTAACACATTAAAAACTGTCTTACAGCATTGCAGAAAACATTGTATTGCATAAGGCATAAGCATCTATCAGTTTGGCAAGATTTGCACTTAATACTGAATGAAACAGCTTACTCTGATAGAGAGAAAAGCTTTTGAGCAGATCGGGGCTTGGTTTCACTTCATTTGAACAGAATCACTATTTCAACATTACTGGACTCAGAAAGCTGTAAACTGACAATCTTGATCATTGAAGTCCTAACATTAGTTTTTGTGCATATAACTTCTAACACATTAAAAACTGTCTTACAGCATTGCAGAAAACATTGTATTTCATAAGGCATAAGCATCTATCAGTTTGGCAAGATTTGCACTTAATACTGAATGAAACAGCTTACTCTGATAGAGAGAAAAGCTTTTGAGCAGATTTGGGCTTGATTTCACTTCATTTGAACAGAATCACTATTTCAACATTACTGGACTCAGAAAGCTGTAAACTGACAATCTTGATCATTGAAGTCCTAACATTAGTTTTTGTGCATATAACTTCTAACACATTAAAAACTGTCTTACAGCATTGCAGAAAACATTGTATTTCATAAGGCATAAGCATCTATCAGTTTGGCAAGGTTTGCACTGAATACTGAATGAAACAGCTTTCTCTAATAGAGAGAAAAGCTTTTGAGCAGATTTGGGCTTGATTTCACTTCATTTGAACAGCAGCACTATTTCAACATTACTGGACTCAGAAAGCTGTAAACTGACAATCTTGATCATTGAAGTCCTAACATTAGTTTTTGTGTATATAACTTCTAACACATTAAAAACTGTCTTACAGCATTGCAGAAAACATTGTATTTCATAAGGCATAAACATCTTTCAGTTTGGCAAGATTTGCACTTAATACTGAATGAAACAGCTTACTCTGATAGAGAGAAAAGCTTTTGAGCAGATTTGGGCTTGGTTTCACTTCATTTGAACAGAATCACTATTTCAACATTACTGGACTCAGAAAGCTGTAAACTGACAATCTTGATCATTGAAGTCCTAACATTAGTTTTTGTGCATATAACTTCTAACACATTAAAAACTGTCTTACAGCATTGCAGAAAACATTGTATTTCATAAGGCATAAGCATCTATCAGTTTGGCAAGATTTGCACTTAATACTGAATGAAACAGCTTACTCTGATAGAGAGAAAAGCTTTTGAGCAGATTTGGGCTTGATTTCACTTCATTTGAACAGCAGCACTATTTCAACATTACTGGACTCAGAAAGCTGTAAACTGACAATCTTGATCATTGAAGTCCTAACATAAGTTTTTGTGCATATAACTTCTAACACATTAAAAACTGTCTTACAGCATTGCAGAAAACATTGTATTTCATAAGGCATAAACATCTTTCAGTTTGGCAAGATTTGCACTGAATACTGAATGAAACAGCTCTCTCTAATAGAGAGAAAAGCTTTTGAGCAGATTTGGGCTTGGTTTCACTTCATTTGAACAGAATCACTATTTCAACATTACTGGACTCAGAAAGCTGTAAACTGACAATCTTGATCATTGAAGTCCTAACATTAGTTTTTGTGCATATAACTTCTAACACATTAAAAACTGTCTTACAGCATTGCAGAAAACATTGTATTTCATAAGGCATAAGCATCTATCAGTTTGGCAAGATTTGCACTTAATACTGAATGAAACAGCTTACTCTGATAGAGAGAAAAGCTTTTGAGCAGATTTGGGCTTGATTTCACTTCATTTGAACAGCAGCACTATTTCAACATTACTGGACTCAGAAAGCTGTAAACTGACAATCTTGATCATTGAAGTCCTAACATAAGTTTTTGTGCATATAACTTCTAACACATTAAAAACTGTCTTACAGCATTGCAGAAAACATTGTATTGCATAAGGCATAAGCATCTATCAGTTTGGCAAGATTTGCACTTAATACTGAATGAAACAGCTTACTCTGATAGAGAGAAAAGCTTTTGAGCAGATTTGGGCTTGGTTTCACTTCATTTGAACAGAATCACTATTTCAACATTACTGGACTCAGAAAGCTGTAAACTGACAATCTTGATCATTGAAGTCCTAACATAAGTTTTTGTGCATATAACTTCTAACACATTAAAAACTGTCTTACAGCATTGCAGAAAACATTGTATTGCATAAGGCATAAGCATCTATCAGTTTGGCAAGATTTGCACTTAATACTGAATGAAACAGCTTACTCTGATAGAGAGAAAAGCTTTTGAGCAGATTTGGGCTTGGTTTCACTTCATTTGAACAGAATCACTATTTCAACATTACTGGACTCAGAAAGCTGCAAACTGACAATCTTGATCATTGAAGTCCTAACATAAGTTTTTGTGCATATAACTTCTAACACATTAAAAACTGTCTTACAGCATTGCAGAAAACATTGTATTGCATAAGGCATAAGCATCTATCAGTTTGGCAAGATTTGCACTTAATACTGAATGAAACAGCTTACTCTGATAGAGAGAAAAGCTTTTGAGCAGATTTGGGCTTGGTTTCACTTCATTTGATCAGAATCACTATTTCAACATTACTGGACTCAGAAAGCTGTAAACTGACAATCTTGATCATTGAAGTCCTAACATAAGGTTTTGTGCATATAACTTCTAACACATTAAAAACTGTCTTACAGCATTGCAGAAAACATTGTATTGCATAAGGCATAAGCATCTATCAGTTTGGCAAGATTTGCACTTAATACTGAATGAAACAGCTTACTCTGATAGAGAGAAAAGCTTTTGAGCAGATTGGGGCTTGGTTTCACTTCATTTGAACAGAATCACTATTTCAACATTACTGGACTCAGAAAGCTGTAAACTGACAATCTTGATCATTGAAGTCCTAACATTAGTTTTTGTGCATATAACTTCTAACACATTAAAAACTGTCTTACAGCATTGCAGAAAACATTGTATTTCATAAGGCATAAGCATCTATCAGTTTGGCAAGGTTTGCACTGAATACTGAATGAAACAGCTTTCTCTAATAGAGAGAAAAGCTTTTGAGCAGATTTGGGCTTGATTTCACTTCATTTGAACAGCAGCACTATTTCAACATTACTGGACTCAGAAAGCTGTAAACTGACAATCTTGATCATTGAAGTCCTAACATTAGTTTTTGTGTATATAACTTCTAACACATTAAAAACTGTCTTACAGCATTGCAGAAAACATTGTATTTCATAAGGCATAAGCATCTATCAGTTTGGCAAGATTTGCACTTAATACTGAATGAAACAGCTTCCTCTGATAGAGAGAAAAGCTTTTGAGCAGATTTGGGCTTGATTTCACTTCATTTGAACAGCAGCACTATTTCAACATTACTGGACTCAGAAAGCTGTAAACTGACAATCTTGATCATTGAAGTCCTAACATAAGTTTTTGTGCATATAACTTCTAACACATTAAAAACTGTCTTACAGCATTGCAGAAAACATTGTATTTCATAAGGCATGAACATCTTTCAGTTTGGCAAGATTTGCACTGAATACTGAATGAAACAGCTCTCTCTAATAGAGAGAAAAGCTTTTGAGCAGATTTGGGCTTGGTTTCACTTCATTTGAACAGAATCACTATTTCAACATTACTGGACTCAGAAAGCTGTAAACTGACAATCTTGATCATTGAAGTCCTAACATTAGTTTTTGTGCATATAACTTCTAACACATTAAAAACTGTCTTACAGCATTGCAGAAAACATTGTATTTCATAAGGCATAAGCATCTATCAGTTTGGCAAGATTTGCACTTAATACTGAATGAAACAGCTTACTCTGATAGAGAGAAAAGCTTTTGAGCAGATTTGGGCTTGATTTCACTTCATTTGAACAGCAGCACTATTTCAACATTACTGGACTCAGAAAGCTGTAAACTGACATTCTTGATCATTGAAGTCCTAACATAAGTTTTTGTGCATATAACTTCTAACACATTAAAAACTGTCTTACAGCATTGCAGAAAACATTGTATTGCATAAGGCATAAGCATCTATCAGTTTGGCAAGATTTGCACTTAATACTGAATGAAACAGCTTACTCTGATAGAGAGAAAAGCTTTTGAGCAGATCGGGGCTTGGTTTCACTTCATTTGAACAGAATCACTATTTCAACATTACTGGACTCAGAAAGCTGTAAACTGACAATCTTGATCATTGAAGTCCTAACATTAGTTTTTGTGCATATAACTTCTAACACATTAAAAACTGTCTTACAGCATTGCAGAAAACATTGTATTTCATAAGGCATAAGCATCTATCAGTTTGGCAAGATTTGCACTTAATACTGAATGAAACAGCTTACTCTGATAGAGAGAAAAGCTTTTGAGCAGATTTGGGCTTGATTTCACTTCATTTGAACAGAATCACTATTTCAACATTACTGGACTCAGAAAGCTGTAAACTGACAATCTTGATCATTGAAGTCCTAACATTAGTTTTTGTGCATATAACTTCTAACACATTAAAAACTGTCTTACAGCATTGCAGAAAACATTGTATTTCATAAGGCATAAGCATCTATCAGTTTGGCAAGGTTTGCACTGAATACTGAATGAAACAGCTTTCTCTAATAGAGAGAAAAGCTTTTGAGCAGATTTGGGCTTGATTTCACTTCATTTGAACAGCAGCACTATTTCAACATTACTGGACTCAGAAAGCTGTAAACTGACAATCTTGATCATTGAAGTCCTAACATTAGTTTTTGTGTATATAACTTCTAACACATTAAAAACTGTCTTACAGCATTGCAGAAAACATTGTATTTCATAAGGCATAAACATCTTTCAGTTTGGCAAGATTTGCACTGAATACTGAATGAAACAGCTCTCTCTAATAGAGAGAAAAGCTTTTGAGCAGATTTGGGCTTGGTTTCACTTCATTTGAACAGAATCACTATTTCAACATTACTGGACTCAGAAAGCTGTAAACTGACAATCTTGATCATTGAAGTCCTAACATTAGTTTTTGTGCATATAACTTCTAACACATTAAAAACTGTCTTACAGCATTGCAGAAAACATTGTATTTCATAAGGCATAAGCATCTATCAGTTTGGCAAGATTTGCACTTAATACTGAATGAAACAGCTTACTCTGATAGAGAGAAAAGCTTTTGAGCAGATTTGGGCTTGATTTCACTTCATTTGAA
Organism: Carassius gibelio; assembly: GCF_023724105.1. NCBI lineage: Eukaryota > Metazoa > Chordata > Actinopteri > Cypriniformes > Cyprinidae > Carassius > Carassius gibelio. The sequence continues at coordinate 1,550,307 of NC_068412.1, read as the reverse complement.
CAGCAGCACTATTTCAACATTACTGGACTCAGAAAGCTGTAAACTGACAATCTTGATCATTGAAGTCCTAACATAAGTTTTTGTGCATATAACTTCTAACACATTAAAAACTGTCTTACAGCATTGCAGAAAACATTGTATTTCATAAGGCATAAACATCTTTCAGTTTGGCAAGATTTGCACTGAATACTGAATGAAACAGCTCTCTCTAATAGAGAGAAAAGCTTTTGAGCAGATTTGGGCTTGGTTTCACTTCATTTGAACAGAATCACTATTTCAACATTACTGCACTCAGAAAGCTGTAAACTGACAATCTTGATCATTGAAGTCCTAACATTAGTTTTTGTGCATATAACTTCTAACACATTAAAAACTGTCTTACAGCATTGCAGAAAACATTGTATTTCATAAGGCATAAGCATCTATCAGTTTGGCAAGATTTGCACTTAATACTGAATGAAACAGCTTACTCTGATAGAGAGAAAAGCTTTTGAGCAGATTTGGGCTTGATTTCACTTCATTTGAACAGCAGCACTATTTCAACATTACTGGACTCAGAAAGCTGTAAACTGACAATCTTGATCATTGAAGTCCTAACATAAGTTTTTGTGCATATAACTTCTAACACATTAAAAACTGTCTTACAGCATTGCAGAAAACATTGTATTGCATAAGGCATAAGCATCTATCAGTTTGGCAAGATTTGCACTTAATACTGAATGAAACAGCTTACTCTGATAGAGAGAAAAGCTTTTGAGCAGATTTGGGCTTGGTTTCACTTCATTTGAACAGAATCACTATTTCAACATTACTGGACTCAGAAAGCTGTAAACTGACAATCTTGATCATTGAAGTCCTAACATAAGTTTTTGTGCATATAACTTCTAACACATTAAAAACTGTCTTACAGCATTGCAGAAAACATTGTATTTCATAAGGCATAAACATCTTTCAGTTTGGCAAGATTTGCACTGAATACTGAATGAAACAGCTCTCTCTAATAGAGAGAAAAGCTTTTGAGCAGATTTGGGCTTGGTTTCACTTCATTTGAACAGAATCACTATTTCAACATTACTGCACTCAGAAAGCTGTAAACTGACAATCTTGATCATTGAAGTCCTAACATTAGTTTTTGTGCATATCACTTCTAACACATTAAAAACTGTCTTACAGCATTGCAGAAAACATTGTATTTCATAAGGCATAAGCATCTATCAGTTTGGCAAGATTTGCACTTAATACTGAATGAAACAGCTTACTCTGATAGAGAGAAAAGCTTTTGAGCAGATTTGGGCTTGATTTCACTTCATTTGAACAGCAGCACTATTTCAACATTACTGGACTCAGAAAGCTGTAAACTGACAATCTTGATCATTGAAGTCCTAACATAAGTTTTTGTGCATATAACTTCTAACACATTAAAAACTGTCTTACAGCATTGCAGAAAACATTGTATTGCATAAGGCATAAGCATCTATCAGTTTGGCAAGATTTGCACTTAATACTGAATGAAACAGCTTACTCTGATAGAGAGAAAAGCTTTTGAGCAGATTTGGGCTTGGTTTCACTTCATTTGAACAGAATCACTATTTCAACATTACTGGACTCAGAAAGCTGTAAACTGACAATCTTGATCATTGAAGTCCTAACATAAGTTTTTGTGCATATAACTTCTAACACATTAAAAACTGTCTTACAGCATTGCAGAAAACATTGTATTGCATAAGGCATAAGCATCTATCAGTTTGGCAAGATTTGCACTTAATACTGAATGAAACAGCTTACTCTGATAGAGAGAAAAGCTTTTGAGCAGATTTGGGCTTGGTTTCACTTCATTTGAACAGAATCACTATTTCAACATTACTGGACTCAGAAAGCTGCAAACTGACAATCTTGATCATTGAAGTCCTAACATAAGTTTTTGTGCATATAACTTCTAACACATTAAAAACTGTCTTACAGCATTGCAGAAAACATTGTATTGCATAAGGCATAAGCATCTATCAGTTTGGCAAGATTTGCACTTAATACTGAATGAAACAGCTTACTCTGATAGAGAGAAAAGCTTTTGAGCAGATTTGGGCTTGGTTTCACTTCATTTGATCAGAATCACTATTTCAACATTACTGGACTCAGAAAGCTGTAAACTGACAATCTTGATCATTGAAGTCCTAACATAAGGTTTTGTGCATATAACTTCTAACACATTAAAAACTGTCTTACAGCATTGCAGAAAACATTGTATTGCATAAGGCATAAGCATCTATCAGTTTGGCAAGATTTGCACTTAATACTGAATGAAACAGCTTACTCTGATAGAGAGAAAAGCTTTTGAGCAGATTGGGGCTTGGTTTCACTTCATTTGAACAGAATCACTATTTCAACATTACTGGACTCAGAAAGCTGTAAACTGACAATCTTGATCATTGAAGTCCTAACATTAGTTTTTGTGCATATAACTTCTAACACATTAAAAACTGTCTTACAGCATTGCAGAAAACATTGTATTTCATAAGGCATAAGCATCTATCAGTTTGGCAAGGTTTGCACTGAATACTGAATGAAACAGCTTTCTCTAATAGAGAGAAAAGCTTTTGAGCAGATTTGGGCTTGATTTCACTTCATTTGAACAGCAGCACTATTTCAACATTACTGGACTCAGAAAGCTGTAAACTGACAATCTTGATCATTGAAGTCCTAACATTAGTTTTTGTGTATATAACTTCTAACACATTAAAAACTGTCTTACAGCATTGCAGAAAACATTGTATTTCATAAGGCATAAGCATCTATCAGTTTGGCAAGATTTGCACTTAATACTGAATGAAACAGCTTCCTCTGATAGAGAGAAAAGCTTTTGAGCAGATTTGGGCTTGATTTCACTTCATTTGAACAGCAGCACTATTTCAACATTACTGGACTCAGAAAGCTGTAAACTGACAATCTTGATCATTGAAGTCCTAACATAAGTTTTTGTGCATATAACTTCTAACACATTAAAAACTGTCTTACAGCATTGCAGAAAACATTGTATTTCATAAGGCATAAGCATCTATCAGTTTGGCAAGATTTGCACTTAATACTTAATGAAACAGCTTACTCTGATAGAGAGAAAAGCTTTTGAGCAGATTTGGGCTTGGTTTCACTTCATTTGAACAGAATCACTATTTCAACATTACTGCACTCAGAAAGCTGTAAACTGACAATCTTGATCATTGAAGTCCTAACATTAGTTTTTGTGCATATAACTTCTAACACATTAAAAACTGTCTTACAGCATTGCAGAAAACATTGTATTTCATAAGGCATAAGCATCTATCAGTTTGGCAAGATTTGCACTTAATACTGAATGAAACAGCTTACTCTGATAGAGAGAAAAGCTTTTGAGCAGATTTGGGCTTGATTCACTTCATTTGAACAGCAGCACTATTTCAACATTACTGGACTCAGAAAGCTGTAAACTGACAATCTTGATCATTGAAGTCCTAACATAAGTTTTTGTGCATATAACTTCTAACACATTAAAAACTGTCTTACAGCATTGCAGAAAACATTGTATTGCATAAGGCATAAGCATCTATCAGTTTGGCAAGATTTGCACTTAATACTGAATGAAACAGCTTACTCTGATAGAGAGAAAAGCTTTTGAGCAGATTTGGGCTTGGTTTCACTTCATTTGAACAGAATCACTATTTCAACATTACTGGACTCAGAAAGCTGTAAACTGACAATCTTGATCATTGAAGTCCTAACATAAGTTTTTGTGCATATAACTTCTAACACATTAAAAACTGTCTTACAGCATTGCAGAAAACATTGTATTGCATAAGGCATAAGCATCTATCAGTTTGGCAAGATTTGCACTTAATACTGAATGAAACAGCTTACTCTGATAGAGAGAAAAGCTTTTGAGCAGATTTGGGCTTGGTTTCACTTCATTTGAACAGAATCACTATTTCAACATTACTGGACTCAGAAAGCTGCAAACTGACAATCTTGATCATTGAAGTCCTAACATAAGTTTTTGTGCATATAACTTCTAACACATTAAAAACTGTCTTACAGCATTGCAGAAAACATTGTATTGCATAAGGCATAAGCATCTATCAGTTTGGCAAGATTTGCACTTAATACTGAATGAAACAGCTTACTCTGATAGAGAGAAAAGCTTTTGAGCAGATTTGGGCTTGGTTTCACTTCATTTGAACAGAATCACTATTTCAACATTACTGGACTCAGAAAGCTGCAAACTGACAATCTTGATCATTGAAGTCCTAACATAAGTTTTTGTGCATATAACTTCTAACACATTAAAAACTGTCTTACAGCATTGCAGAAAACATTGTATTGCATAAGGCATTAGCATCTATCAGTTTGGCAAGATTTGCACTTAATACTGAATGAAACAGCTTACTCTGATAGAGAGAAAAGCTTTTGAGCAGATTTGGGCTTGGTTTCACTTCATTTGAACAGAATCAATATTTCAACATTACTGGACTCAGAAAGCTGCAAACTGACAATCTTGATCATTGAAGTCCTAACATTAGTTTTTGTGCATATAACTTCTAACACATTAAAAACTGTCTTACAGCATTGCAGAAAACATTGTATTTCATAAGGCATAAGCATCTATCAGTTTGGCAAGATTTGCACTTAATACTTAATGAAACAGCTTACTCTGATAGAGAGAAAAGCTTTTGAGCAGATTTGGGCTTGATTTCACTTCATTTGAACAGCAGCACTATTTCAACATTACTGGACTCAGAAAGCTGTAAACTGACATTCTTGATCATTGAAGTCCTAACATAAGTTTTTGTGCATATAACTTCTAACACATTAAAAACTGTCTTACAGCATTGCAGAAAACATTGTATTGCATAAGGCATAAGCATCTATCAGTTTGGCAAGATTTGCACTTAATACTGAATGAAACAGCTTACTCTGATAGAGAGAAAAGCTTTTGAGCAGATCGGGACTTGGTTTCACTTCATTTGAACAGAATCACTATTTCAACATTACTGGACTCAGAAAGCTGTAAACTGACAATCTTGATCATTGAAGTCCTAACATTAGTTTTTGTGCATATAACTTCTAACACATTAAAAACTGTCTTACAGCATTGCAGAAAACATTGTATTTCATAAGGCATAAGCATCTATCAGTTTGGCAAGATTTGCACTTAATACTGAATGAAACAGCTTACTCTGATAGAGAGAAAAGCTTTTGAGCAGATTGGGGCTTGGTTTCACTTCATTTGAACAGAATCACTATTTCAACATTACTGGACTCAGAAAGCTGTAAACTGACAATCTTGATCATTGAAGTCCTAACATTAGTTTTTGTGCATATAACTTCTAACACATTAAAAACTGTCTTACAGCATTGCAGAAAACATTGTATTTCATAAGGCATAAGCATCTATCAGTTTGGCAAGGTTTGCACTGAATACTGAATGAAACAGCTTTCTCTAATAGAGAGAAAAGCTTTTGAGCAGATTTGGGCTTGATTTCACTTCATTTGAACAGCAGCACTATTTCAACATTACTGGACTCAGAAAGCTGTAAACTGACAATCTTGATCATTGAAGTCCTAACATTAGTTTTTGTGTATATAACTTCTAACACATTAAAAACTGTCTTACAGCATTGCAGAAAACATTGTATTTCATAAGGCATAAACATCTTTCAGTTTGGCAAGATTTGCACTGAATACTGAATGAAACAGCTCTCTCTAATAGAGAGAAAAGCTTTTGAGCAGATTTGGGCTTGGTTTCACTTCATTTGAACAGAATCACTATTTCAACATTACTGGACTCAGAAAGCTGTAAACTGACAATCTTGATCATTGAAGTCCTAACATTAGTTTTTGTGCATATAACTTCTAACACATTAAAAACTGTCTTACAGCATTGCAGAAAACATTGTATTTCATAAGGCATAAGCATCTATCAGTTTGGCAAGATTTGCACTTAATACTGAATGAAACAGCTTACTCTGATAGAGAGAAAAGCTTTTGAGCAGATTTGGGCTTGATTTCACTTCATTTGAACAGCAGCACTATTTCAACATTACTGGACTCAGAAAGCTGTAAACTGACAATCTTGATCATTGAAGTCCTAACATAAGTTTTTGTGCATATAACTTCTAACACATTAAAAACTGTCTTACAGCATTGCAGAAAACATTGTATTGCATAAGGCATTAGCATCTATCAGTTTGGCAAGATTTGCACTTAATACTGAATGAAACAGCTTACTCTGATAGAGAGAAAAGCTTTTGAGCAGATTTGGGCTTGGTTTCACTTCATTTGAACAGAATCACTATTTCAACATTACTGGACTCAGAAAGCTGCAAACTGACAATCTTGATCATTGAAGTCCTAACATTAGTTTTTGTGCATATAACTTCTAACACATTAAAAACTGTCTTACAGCATTGCAGAAAACATTGTATTTCATAAGGCATAAGCATCTATCAGTTTGGCAAGATTTGCACTTAATACTTAATGAAACAGCTTACTCTGATAGAGAGAAAAGCTTTTGAGCAGATTTGGGCTTGATTTCACTTCATTTGAACAGCAGCACTATTTCAACATTACTGGACTCAGAAAGCTGTAAACTGACATTCTTGATCATTGAAGTCCTAACATAAGTTTTTGTGCATATAACTTCTAACACATTAAAAACTGTCTTACAGCATTGCAGAAAACATTGTATTGCATAAGGCATAAGCATCTATCAGTTTGGCAAGATTTGCACTTAATACTGAATGAAACAGCTTACTCTGATAGAGAGAAAAGCTTTTGAGCAGATCGGGGCTTGGTTTCACTTCATTTGAACAGAATCACTATTTCAACATTACTGGACTCAGAAAGCTGTAAACTGACAATCTTGATCATTGAAGTCCTAACATTAGTTTTTGTGCATATAACTTCTAACACATTAAAAACTGTCTTACAGCATTGCAGAAAACATTGTATTTCATAAGGCATAAGCATCTATCAGTTTGGCAAGATTTGCACTTAATACTGAATGAAACAGCTTACTCTGATAGAGAGAAAAGCTTTTGAGCAGATTTGGGCTTGATTTCACTTCATTTGAACAGAATCACTATTTCAACATTACTGGACTCAGAAAGCTGTAAACTGACAATCTTGATCATTGAAGTCCTAACATAAGTTTTTGTGCATATAACTTCTAACACATTAAAAACTGTCTTACAGCATTGCAGAAAACATTGTATTGCATAAGGCATAAGCATCTATCAGTTTGGCAAGATTTGCACTTAATACTGAATGAAACAGCTTACTCTGATAGAGAGAAAAGCTTTTGAGCAGATTGGGGCTTGGTTTCACTTCATTTGAACAGAATCACTATTTCAACATTACTGGACTCAGAAAGCTGTAAACTGACAATCTTGATCATTGAAGTCCTAACATTAGTTTTTGTGCATATAACTTCTAACACATTAAAAACTGTCTTACAGCATTGCAGAAAACATTGTATTTCATAAGGCATAAGCATCTATCAGTTTGGCAAGGTTTGCACTGAATACTGAATGAAACAGCTTTCTCTAATAGAGAGAAAAGCTTTTGAGCAGATTTGGGCTTGATTTCACTTCATTTGAACAGCAGCACTATTTCAACATTACTGGACTCAGAAAGCTGTAAACTGACAATCTTGATCATTGAAGTCCTAACATTAGTTTTTGTGTATATAACTTCTAACACATTAAAAACTGTCTTACAGCATTGCAGAAAACATTGTATTTCATAAGGCATAAGCATCTATCAGTTTGGCAAGATTTGCACTTAATACTGAATGAAACAGCTTCCTCTGATAGAGAGAAAAGCTTTTGAGCAGATTTGGGCTTGATTTCACTTCATTTGAACAGCAGCACTATTTCAACATTACTGGACTCAGAAAGCTGTAAACTGACAATCTTGATCATTGAAGTCCTAACATAAGTTTTTGTGCATATAACTTCTAACACATTAAAAACTGTCTTACAGCATTGCAGAAAACATTGTATTTCATAAGGCATGAACATCTTTCAGTTTGGCAAGATTTGCACTGAATACTGAATGAAACAGCTCTCTCTAATAGAGAGAAAAGCTTTTGAGCAGATTTGGGCTTGGTTTCACTTCATTTGAACAGAATCACTATTTCAACATTACTGCACTCAGAAAGCTGTAAACTGACAATCTTGATCATTGAAGTCCTAACATTAGTTTTTGTGCATATAACTTCTAACACATTAAAAACTGTCTTACAGCATTGCAGAAAACATTGTATTTCATAAGGCATAAGCATCTATCAGTTTGGCAAGATTTGCACTTAATACTGAATGAAACAGCTTACTCTGATAGAGAGAAAAGCTTTTGAGCAGATTTGGGCTTGATTCACTTCATTTGAACAGCAGCACTATTTCAACATTACTGGACTCAGAAAGCTGTAAACTGACAATCTTGATCATTGAAGTCCTAACATAAGTTTTTGTGCATATAACTTCTAACACATTAAAAACTGTCTTACAGCATTGCAGAAAACATTGTATTGCATAAGGCATAAGCATCTATCAGTTTGGCAAGATTTGCACTTAATACTGAATGAAACAGCTTACTCTGATAGAGAGAAAAGCTTTTGAGCAGATTTGGGCTTGGTTTCACTTCATTTGAACAGAATCACTATTTCAACATTACTGGACTCAGAAAGCTGTAAACTGACAATCTTGATCATTGAAGTCCTAACATAAGTTTTTGTGCATATAACTTCTAACACATTAAAAACTGTCTTACAGCATTGCAGAAAACATTGTATTGCATAAGGCATAAGCATCTATCAGTTTGGCAAGATTTGCACTTAATACTGAATGAAACAGCTTACTCTGATAGAGAGAAAAGCTTTTGAGCAGATTTGGGCTTGGTTTCACTTCATTTGAACAGAATCACTATTTCAACATTACTGGACTCAGAAAGCTGCAAACTGACAATCTTGATCATTGAAGTCCTAACATAAGTTTTTGTGCATATAACTTCTAACACATTAAAAACTGTCTTACAGCATTGCAGAAAACATTGTATTGCATAAGGCATAAGCATCTATCAGTTTGGCAAGATTTGCACTTAATACTGAATGAAACAGCTTACTCTGATAGAGAGAAAAGCTTTTGAGCAGATTTGGGCTTGGTTTCACTTCATTTGAACAGAATCACTATTTCAACATTACTGGACTCAGAAAGCTGCAAACTGACAATCTTGATCATTGAAGTCCTAACATAAGTTTTTGTGCATATAACTTCTAACACATTAAAAACTGTCTTACAGCATTGCAGAAAACATTGTATTGCATAAGGCATTAGCATCTATCAGTTTGGCAAGATTTGCACTTAATACTGAATGAAACAGCTTACTCTGATAGAGAGAAAAGCTTTTGAGCAGATTTGGGCTTGGTTTCACTTCATTTGAACAGAATCAATATTTCAACATTACTGGACTCAGAAAGCTGCAAACTGACAATCTTGATCATTGAAGTCCTAACATTAGTTTTTGTGCATATAACTTCTAACACATTAAAAACTGTCTTACAGCATTGCAGAAAACATTGTATTTCATAAGGCATAAGCATCTATCAGTTTGGCAAGATTTGCACTTAATACTTAATGAAACAGCTTACTCTGATAGAGAGAAAAGCTTTTGAGCAGATTTGGGCTTGATTTCACTTCATTTGAACAGCAGCACTATTTCAACATTACTGGACTCAGAAAGCTGTAAACTGACATTCTTGATCATTGAAGTCCTAACATAAGTTTTTGTGCATATAACTTCTAACACATTAAAAACTGTCTTACAGCATTGCAGAAAACATTGTATTGCATAAGGCATAAGCATCTATCAGTTTGGCAAGATTTGCACTTAATACTGAATGAAACAGCTTACTCTGATAGAGAGAAAAGCTTTTGAGCAGATCGGGACTTGGTTTCACTTCATTTGAACAGAATCACTATTTCAACATTACTGGACTCAGAAAGCTGTAAACTGACAATCTTGATCATTGAAGTCCTAACATTAGTTTTTGTGCATATAACTTCTAACACATTAAAAACTGTCTTACAGCATTGCAGAAAACATTGTATTTCATAAGGCATAAGCATCTATCAGTTTGGCAAGATTTGCACTTAATACTGAATGAAACAGCTTACTCTGATAGAGAGAAAAGCTTTTGAGCAGATTGGGGCTTGGTTTCACTTCATTTGAACAGAATCACTATTTCAACATTACTGGACTCAGAAAGCTGTAAACTGACAATCTTGATCATTGAAGTCCTAACATTAGTTTTTGTGCATATAACTTCTAACACATTAAAAACTGTCTTACAGCATTGCAGAAAACATTGTATTTCATAAGGCATAAGCATCTATCAGTTTGGCAAGGTTTGCACTGAATACTGAATGAAACAGCTTTCTCTAATAGAGAGAAAAGCTTTTGAGCAGATTTGGGCTTGATTTCACTTCATTTGAACAGCAGCACTATTTCAACATTACTGGACTCAGAAAGCTGTAAACTGACAATCTTGATCATTGAAGTCCTAACATTAGTTTTTGTGTATATAACTTCTAACACATTAAAAACTGTCTTACAGCATTGCAGAAAACATTGTATTTCATAAGGCATAAACATCTTTCAGTTTGGCAAGATTTGCACTGAATACTGAATGAAACAGCTCTCTCTAATAGAGAGAAAAGCTTTTGAGCAGATTTGGGCTTGGTTTCACTTCATTTGAACAGAATCACTATTTCAACATTACTGGACTCAGAAAGCTGTAAACTGACAATCTTGATCATTGAAGTCCTAACATTAGTTTTTGTGCATATAACTTCTAACACATTAAAAACTGTCTTACAGCATTGCAGAAAACATTGTATTTCATAAGGCATAAGCATCTATCAGTTTGGCAAGATTTGCACTTAATACTGAATGAAACAGCTTACTCTGATAGAGAGAAAAGCTTTTGAGCAGATTTGGGCTTGATTTCACTTCATTTGAACAGCAGCACTATTTCAACATTACTGGACTCAGAAAGCTGTAAACTGACAATCTTGATCATTGAAGTCCTAACATAAGTTTTTGTGCATATAACTTCTAACACATTAAAAACTGTCTTACAGCATTGCAGAAAACATTGTATTGCATAAGGCATTAGCATCTATCAGTTTGGCAAGATTTGCACTTAATACTGAATGAAACAGCTTACTCTGATAGAGAGAAAAGCTTTTGAGCAGATTTGGGCTTGGTTTCACTTCATTTGAACAGAATCACTATTTCAACATTACTGGACTCAGAAAGCTGCAAACTGACAATCTTGATCATTGAAGTCCTAACATTAGTTTTTGTGCATATAACTTCTAACACATTAAAAACTGTCTTACAGCATTGCAGAAAACATTGTATTTCATAAGGCATAAGCATCTATCAGTTTGGCAAGATTTGCACTTAATACTTAATGAAACAGCTTACTCTGATAGAGAGAAAAGCTTTTGAGCAGATTTGGGCTTGATTTCACTTCATTTGAACAGCAGCACTATTTCAACATTACTGGACTCAGAAAGCTGTAAACTGACATTCTTGATCATTGAAGTCCTAACATAAGTTTTTGTGCATATAACTTCTAACACATTAAAAACTGTCTTACAGCATTGCAGAAAACATTGTATTGCATAAGGCATAAGCATCTATCAGTTTGGCAAGATTTGCACTTAATACTGAATGAAACAGCTTACTCTGATAGAGAGAAAAGCTTTTGAGCAGATCGGGGCTTGGTTTCACTTCATTTGAACAGAATCACTATTTCAACATTACTGGACTCAGAAAGCTGTAAACTGACAATCTTGATCATTGAAGTCCTAACATAAGTTTTTGTGCATATAACTTCTAACACATTAAAAACTGTCTTACAGCATTGCAGAAAACATTGTATTTCATAAGGCATAAGCATCTATCAGTTTGGCAAGATTTGCACTTAATACTGAATGAAACAGCTTACTCTGATAGAGAGAAAAGCTTTTGAGCAGATTTGGGCTTGATTTCACTTCATTTGAACAGCAGCACTATTTCAACATTACTGGACTCAGAAAGCTGTAAACTGACAATCTTGATCATTGAAGTCCTAACATAAGTTTTTGTGCATATAACTTCTAACACATTAAAAACTGTCTTACAGCATTGCAGAAAACATTGTATTGCATAAGGCATAAGCATCTATCAGTTTGGCAAGATTTGCACTTAATACTGAATGAAACAGCTTACTCTGATAGAGAGAAAAGCTTTTGAGCAGATTGGGGCTTTGTTTCACTTCATTTGAACAGAATCACTATTTCAACATTACTGGACTCAGAAAGCTGTAAACTGACAATCTTGATCATTGAAGTCCTAACATTAGTTTTTGTGCATATAACTTCTAACACATTAAAAACTGTCTTACAGCATTGCAGAAAACATTGTATTTCATAAGGCATAAGCATCTATCAGTTTGGCAAGGTTTGCACTGAATACTGAATGAAACAGCTTTCTCTAATAGAGAGAAAAGCTTTTGAGCAGATTTGGGCTTGATTTCACTTCATTTGAACAGCAGCACTATTTCAACATTACTGGACTCAGAAAGCTGTAAACTGACAATCTTGATCATTGAAGTCCTAACATTAGTTTTTGTGTATATAACTTCTAACACATTAAAAACTGTCTTACAGCATTGCAGAAAACATTGTATTTCATAAGGCATAAACATCTTTCAGTTTGGCAAGATTTGCACTGAATACTGAATGAAACAGCTCTCTCTAATAGAGAGAAAAGCTTTTGAGCCGATTTGGGCTTGGTTTCACTTCATTTGAACAGAATCACTATTTCAACATTACTGGACTCAGAAAGCTGTAAACTGACAATCTTGATCATTGAAGTCCTAACATTAGTTTTTGTGCATATAACTTCTAACACATTAAAAACTGTCTTACAGCATTGCAGAAAACATTGTATTTCATAAGGCATAAGCATCTATCAGTTTGGCAAGATTTGCACTTAATACTGAATGAAACAGCTTACTCTGATAGAGAGAAAAGCTTTTGAGCAGATTTGGGCTTGATTTCACTTCATTTGAACAGCAGCACTATTTCAACATTACTGGACTCAGAAAGCTGTAAACTGACAATCTTGATCATTGAAGTCCTAACATAAGTTTTTGTGCATATAACTTCTAACACATTAAAAACTGTCTTACAGCATTGCAGAAAACATTGTATTTCATAAGGCATAAACATCTTTCAGTTTGGCAAGATTTGCACTGAATACTGAATGAAACAGCTCTCTCTAATAGAGAGAAAAGCTTTTGAGCAGATTTGGGCTTGGTTTCACTTCATTTGAACAGAATCACTATTTCAACATTACTGCACTCAGAAAGCTGTAAACTGACAATCTTGATCATTGAAGTCCTAACATTAGTTTTTGTGCATATAACTTCTAACACATTAAAAACTGTCTTACAGCATTGCAGAAAACATTGTATTGCATAAGGCATAAGCATCTATCAGTTTGGCAAGATTTGCACTTAATACTGAATGAAACAGCTTACTCTGATAGAGAGAAAAGCTTTTGAGCAGATTTGGGCTTGGTTTCACTTCATTTGAACAGAATCACTATTTCAACATTACTGGACTCAGAAAGCTGCAAACTGACAATCTTGATCATTGAAGTCCTAACATAAGTTTTTGTGCATATAACTTCTAACACATTAAAAACTGTCTTACAGCATTGCAGAAAACATTGTATTGCATAAGGCATTAGCATCTATCAGTTTGGCAAGATTTGCACTTAATACTGAATGAAACAGCTTACTCTGATAGAGAGAAAAGCTTTTGAGCAGATTTGGGCTTGGTTTCACTTCATTTGAACAGAATCAATATTTCAACATTACTGGACTCAGAAAGCTGCAAACTGACAATCTTGATCATTGAAGTCCTAACATTAGTTTTTGTGCATATAACTTCTAACACATTAAAAACTGTCTTACAGCATTGCAGAAAACATTGTATTTCATAAGGCATAAGCATCTATCAGTTTGGCAAGATTTGCACTTAATACTTAATGAAACAGCTTACTCTGATAGAGAGAAAAGCTTTTGAGCAGATTTGGGCTTGATTTCACTTCATTTGAACAGCAGCACTATTTCAACATTACTGGACTCAGAAAGCTGTAAACTGACATTCTTGATCATTGAAGTCCTAACATAAGTTTTTGTGCATATAACTTCTAACACATTAAAAACTGTCTTACAGCATTGCAGAAAACATTGTATTGCATAAGGCATAAGCATCTATCAGTTTGGCAAGATTTGCACGTAATACTGAATGAAACAGCTTACTCTGATAGAGAGAAAAGCTTTTGAGCAGATCGGGGCTTGGTTTCACTTCATTTGAACAGAATCACTATTTCAACATTACTGGACTCAGAAAGCTGTAAACTGACAATCTTGATCATTGAAGTCCTAACATTAGTTTTTGTGCATATAACTTCTAACACATTAAAAACTGTCTTACAGCATTGCAGAAAACATTGTATTTCATAAGGCATAAGCATCTATCAGTTTGGCAAGATTTGCACTTAATACTGAATGAAACAGCTTACTCTGATAGAGAGAAAAGCTTTTGAGCAGATTGGGGCTTGGTTTCACTTCATTTGAACAGAATCACTATTTCAACATTACTGGACTCAGAAAGCTGTAAACTGACAATCTTGATCATTGAAGTCCTAACATTAGTTTTTGTGCATATAACTTCTAACACATTAAAAACTGTCTTACAGCATTGCAGAAAACATTGTATTTCATAAGGCATAAGCATCTATCAGTTTGGCAAGATTTGCACTTAATACTGAATGAAACAGCTTACTCTGATAGAGAGAAAAGCTTTTGAGCAGATTGGGGCTTGGTTTCACTTCATTTGAACAGAATCACTATTTCAACATTACTGGACTCAGAAAGCTGTAAACTGACAATCTTGATCATTGAAGTCCTAACATTAGTTTTTGTGCATATAACTTCTAACACATTAAAAACTGTCTTACAGCATTGCAGAAAACATTGTATTTCATAAGGCATAAGCATCTATCAGTTTGGCAAGGTTTGCACTGAATACTGAATGAAACAGCTTTCTCTAATAGAGAGAAAAGCTTTTGAGCAGATTTGGGCTTGATTTCACTTCATTTGAACAGCAGCACTATTTCAACATTACTGGACTCAGAAAGCTGTAAACTGACAATCTTGATCATTGAAGTCCTAACATTAGTTTTTGTGTATATAACTTCTAACACATTAAAAACTGTCTTACAGCATTGCAGAAAACATTGTATTTCATAAGGCATAAACATCTTTCAGTTTGGCAAGATTTGCACTGAATACTGAATGAAACAGCTCTCTCTAATAGAGAGAAAAGCTTTTGAGCAGATTTGGGCTTGGTTTCACTTCATTTGAACAGAATCACTATTTCAACATTACTGGACTCAGAAAGCTGTAAACTGACAATCTTGATCATTGAAGTCCTAACATTAGTTTTTGTGCATATAACTTCTAACACATTAAAAACTGTCTTACAGCATTGCAGAAAACATTGTATTTCATAAGGCATAAGCATCTATCAGTTTGGCAAGATTTGCACTTAATACTGAATGAAACAGCTTACTCTGATAGAGAGAAAAGCTTTTGAGCAGATTTGGGCTTGATTTCACTTCATTTGAACAGCAGCACTATTTCAACATTACTGGACTCAGAAAGCTGTAAACTGACAATCTTGATCATTGAAGTCCTAACATTAGTTTTTGTGCATATAACTTCTAACACATTAAAAACTGTCTTACAGCATTGCAGAAAACATTGTATTTCATAAGGCATAAGCATCTATCAGTTTGGCAAGATTTGCACTTAATACTGAATGAAACAGCTTACTCTGATAGAGAGAAAAGCTTTTGAGCAGATTTGGGCTTGATTTCACTTCATTTGAACAGCAGCACTATTTCAACATTACTGGACTCAGAAAGCTGTAAACTGACAATCTTGATCATTGAAGTCCTAACATAAGTTTTTGTGCATATAACTTCTAACACATTAAAAACTGTCTTACAGCATTGCAGAAAACATTGTATTGCATAAGGCATAAGCATCTATCAGTTTGGCAAGATTTGCACTTAATACTGAATGAAACAGCTTACTCTGATAGAGAGAAAAGCTTTTGAGCAGATTGGGGCTTTGTTTCACTTCATTTGAACAGAATCACTATTTCAACATTACTGGACTCAGAAAGCTGTAAACTGACAATCTTGATCATTGAAGTCCTAACATTAGTTTTTGTGCATATAACTTCTAACACATTAAAAACTGTCTTACAGCATTGCAGAAAACATTGTATTTCATAAGGCATAAGCATCTATCAGTTTGGCAAGGTTTGCACTGAATACTGAATGAAACAGCTTTCTCTAATAGAGAGAAAAGCTTTTGAGCAGATTTGGGCTTGATTTCACTTCATTTGAACAGCAGCACTATTTCAACATTACTGGACTCAGAAAGCTGTAAACTGACAATCTTGATCATTGAAGTCCTAACATTAGTTTTTGTGTATATAACTTCTAACACATTAAAAACTGTCTTACAGCATTGCAGAAAACATTGTATTTCATAAGGCATAAACATCTTTCAGTTTGGCAAGATTTGCACTGAATACTGAATGAAACAGCTCTCTCTAATAGAGAGAAAAGCTTTTGAGCAGATTTGGGCTTGGTTTCACTTCATTTGAACAGAATCACTATTTCAACATTACTGGACTCAGAAAGCTGTAAACTGACAATCTTGATCATTGAAGTCCTAACATTAGTTTTTGTGCATATAACTTCTAACACATTAAAAACTGTCTTACAGCATTGCAGAAAACATTGTATTTCATAAGGCATAAGCATCTATCAGTTTGGCAAGATTTGCACTTAATAACTGAATGAAACAGCTTACTCTGATAGAGAGAAAAGCTTTTGAGCAGATTTGGGCTTGATTTCACTTCATTTGAACAGCAGCACTATTTCAACATTACTGGACTCAGAAAGCTGTAAACTGACAATCTTGATCATTGAAGTCCTAACATAAGTTTTTGTGCATATAACTTCTAACACATTAAAAACTGTCTTACAGCATTGCAGAAAACATTGTATTTCATAAGGCATAAACATCTTTCAGTTTGGCAAGATTTGCACTGAATACTGAATGAAACAGCTCTCTCTAATAGAGAGAAAAGCTTTTGAGCAGATTTGGGCTTGGTTTCACTTCATTTGAACAGAATCACTATTTCAACATTACTGCACTCAGAAAGCTGTAAACTGACAATCTTGATCATTGAAGTCCTAACATTAGTTTTTGTGCATATAACTTCTAACACATTAAAAACTGTCTTACAGCATTGCAGAAAACATTGTATTTCATAAGGCATAAGCATCTATCAGTTTGGCAAGATTTGCACTTAATACTGAATGAAACAGCTTACTCTGATAGAGAGAAAAGCTTTTGAGCAGATTTGGGCTTGATTTCACTTCATTTGAACAGCAGCACTATTTCAACATTACTGGACTCAGAAAGCTGTAAACTGACAATCTTGATCATTGAAGTCCTAACATAAGTTTTTGTGCATATAACTTCTAACACATTAAAAACTGTCTTACAGCATTGCAGAAAACATTGTATTGCATAAGGCATAAGCATCTATCAGTTTGGCAAGATTTGCACTTAATACTGAATGAAACAGCTTACTCTGATAGAGAGAAAAGCTTTTGAGCAGATTTGGGCTTGGTTTCACTTCATTTGAACAGAATCACTATTTCAACATTACTGGACTCAGAAAGCTGTAAACTGACAATCTTGATCATTGAAGTCCTAACATAAGTTTTTGTGCATATAACTTCTAACACATTAAAAACTGTCTTACAGCATTGCAGAAAACATTGTATTGCATAAGGCATAAGCATCTATCAGTTTGGCAAGATTTGCACTTAATACTGAATGAAACAGCTTACTCTGATAGAGAGAAAAGCTTTTGAGCAGATTTGGGCTTGGTTTCACTTCATTTGAACAGAATCACTATTTCAACATTACTGGACTCAGAAAGCTGCAAACTGACAATCTTGATCATTGAAGTCCTAACATAAGTTTTTGTGCATATAACTTCTAACACATTAAAAACTGTCTTACAGCATTGCAGAAAACATTGTATTGCATAAGGCATAAGCATCTATCAGTTTGGCAAGATTTGCACTTAATACTGAATGAAACAGCTTACTCTGATAGAGAGAAAAGCTTTTGAGCAGATTGGGGCTTTGTTTCACTTCATTTGAACAGAATCACTATTTCAACATTACTGGACTCAGAAAGCTGTAAACTGACAATCTTGATCATTGAAGTCCTAACATTAGTTTTTGTGCATATAACTTCTAACACATTAAAAACTGTCTTACAGCATTGCAGAAAACATTGTATTTCATAAGGCATAAGCATCTATCAGTTTGGCAAGGTTTGCACTGAATACTGAATGAAACAGCTTTCTCTAATAGAGAGAAAAGCTTTTGAGCAGATTTGGGCTTGATTTCACTTCATTTGAACAGCAGCACTATTTCAACATTACTGGACTCAGAAAGCTGTAAACTGACAATCTTGATCATTGAAGTCCTAACATTAGTTTTTGTGTATATAACTTCTAACACATTAAAAACTGTCTTACAGCATTGCAGAAAACATTGTATTTCATAAGGCATAAACATCTTTCAGTTTGGCAAGATTTGCACTGAATACTGAATGAAACAGCTCTCTCTAATAGAGAGAAAAGCTTTTGAGCAGATTTGGGCTTGGTTTCACTTCATTTGAACAGAATCACTATTTCAACATTACTGGACTCAGAAAGCTGTAAACTGACAATCTTGATCATTGAAGTCCTAACATTAGTTTTTGTGCATATAACTTCTAACACATTAAAAACTGTCTTACAGCATTGCAGAAAACATTGTATTTCATAAGGCATAAGCATCTATCAGTTTGGCAAGATTTGCACTTAATACTGAATGAAACAGCTTACTCTGATAGAGAGAAAAGCTTTTGAGCAGATTTGGGCTTGATTTCACTTCATTTGAACAGCAGCACTATTTCAACATTACTGGACTCAGAAAGCTGTAAACTGACAATCTTGATCATTGAAGTCCTAACATAAGTTTTTGTGCATATAACTTCTAACACATTAAAAACTGTCTTACAGCATTGCAGAAAACATTGTATTTCATAAGGCATAAACATCTTTCAGTTTGGCAAGATTTGCACTGAATACTGAATGAAACAGCTCTCTCTAATAGAGAGAAAAGCTTTTGAGCAGATTTGGGCTTGGTTTCACTTCATTTGAACAGAATCACTATTTCAACATTACTGCACTCAGAAAGCTGTAAACTGACAATCTTGATCATTGAAGTCCTAACATTAGTTTTTGTGCATATAACTTCTAACACATTAAAAACTGTCTTACAGCATTGCAGAAAACATTGTATTTCATAAGGCATAAGCATCTATCAGTTTGGCAAGATTTGCACTTAATACTGAATGAAACAGCTTACTCTGATAGAGAGAAAAGCTTTTGAGCAGATTTGGGCTTGATTCACTTCATTTGAACAGCAGCACTATTTCAACATTACTGGACTCAGAAAGCTGTAAACTGACAATCTTGATCATTGAAGTCCTAACATAAGTTTTTGTGCATATAACTTCTAACACATTAAAAACTGTCTTACAGCATTGCAGAAAACATTGTATTGCATAAGGCATAAGCATCTATCAGTTTGGCAAGATTTGCACTTAATACTGAATGAAACAGCTTACTCTGATAGAGAGAAAAGCTTTTGAGCAGATTTGGGCTTGGTTTCACTTCATTTGAACAGAATCACTATTTCAACATTACTGGACTCAGAAAGCTGTAAACTGACAATCTTGATCATTGAAGTCCTAACATAAGTTTTTGTGCATATAACTTCTAACACATTAAAAACTGTCTTACAGCATTGCAGAAAACATTGTATTGCATAAGGCATAAGCATCTATCAGTTTGGCAAGATTTGCACTTAATACTGAATGAAACAGCTTACTCTGATAGAGAGAAAAGCTTTTGAGCAGATTTGGGCTTGGTTTCACTTCATTTGAACAGAATCACTATTTCAACATTACTGGACTCAGAAAGCTGCAAACTGACAATCTTGATCATTGAAGTCCTAACATAAGTTTTTGTGCATATAACTTCTAACACATTAAAAACTGTCTTACAGCATTGCAGAAAACATTGTATTGCATAAGGCATAAGCATCTATCAGTTTGGCAAGATTTGCACTTAATACTGAATGAAACAGCTTACTCTGATAGAGAGAAAAGCTTTTGAGCAGATTTGGGCTTGGTTTCACTTCATTTGAACAGAATCACTATTTCAACATTACTGGACTCAGAAAGCTGCAAACTGACAATCTTGATCATTGAAGTCCTAACATAAGTTTTTGTGCATATAACTTCTAACACATTAAAAACTGTCTTACAGCATTGCAGAAAACATTGTATTGCATAAGGCATTAGCATCTATCAGTTTGGCAAGATTTGCACTTAATACTGAATGAAACAGCTTACTCTGATAGAGAGAAAAGCTTTTGAGCAGATTTGGGCTTGGTTTCACTTCATTTGAACAGAATCAATATTTCAACATTACTGGACTCAGAAAGCTGCAAACTGACAATCTTGATCATTGAAGTCCTAACATTAGTTTTTGTGCATATAACTTCTAACACATTAAAAACTGTCTTACAGCATTGCAGAAAACATTGTATTTCATAAGGCATAAGCATCTATCAGTTTGGCAAGATTTGCACTTAATACTTAATGAAACAGCTTACTCTGATAGAGAGAAAAGCTTTTGAGCAGATTTGGGCTTGATTTCACTTCATTTGAACAGCAGCACTATTTCAACATTACTGGACTCAGAAAGCTGTAAACTGACATTCTTGATCATTGAAGTCCTAACATAAGTTTTTGTGCATATAACTTCTAACACATTAAAAACTGTCTTACAGCATTGCAGAAAACATTGTATTGCATAAGGCATAAGCATCTATCAGTTTGGCAAGATTTGCACGTAATACTGAATGAAACAGCTTACTCTGATAGAGAGAAAAGCTTTTGAGCAGATCGGGGCTTGGTTTCACTTCATTTGAACAGAATCACTATTTCAACATTACTGGACTCAGAAAGCTGTAAACTGACAATCTTGATCATTGAAGTCCTAACATTAGTTTTTGTGCATATAACTTCTAACACATTAAAAACTGTCTTACAGCATTGCAGAAAACATTGTATTTCATAAGGCATAAGCATCTATCAGTTTGGCAAGATTTGCACTTAATACTGAATGAAACAGCTTACTCTGATAGAGAGAAAAGCTTTTGAGCAGATTGGGGCTTGGTTTCACTTCATTTGAACAGAATCACTATTTCAACATTACTGGACTCAGAAAGCTGTAAACTGACAATCTTGATCATTGAAGTCCTAACATTAGTTTTTGTGCATATAACTTCTAACACATTAAAAACTGTCTTACAGCATTGCAGAAAACATTGTATTTCATAAGGCATAAGCATCTATCAGTTTGGCAAGATTTGCACTTAATACTGAATGAAACAGCTTACTCTGATAGAGAGAAAAGCTTTTGAGCAGATTGGGGCTTGGTTTCACTTCATTTGAACAGAATCACTATTTCAACATTACTGGACTCAGAAAGCTGTAAACTGACAATCTTGATCATTGAAGTCCTAACATTAGTTTTTGTGCATATAACTTCTAACACATTAAAAACTGTCTTACAGCATTGCAGAAAACATTGTATTTCATAAGGCATAAGCATCTATCAGTTTGGCAAGGTTTGCACTGAATACTGAATGAAACAGCTTTCTCTAATAGAGAGAAAAGCTTTTGAGCAGATTTGGGCTTGATTTCACTTCATTTGAACAGCAGCACTATTTCAACATTACTGGACTCAGAAAGCTGTAAACTGACAATCTTGATCATTGAAGTCCTAACATTAGTTTTTGTGTATATAACTTCTAACACATTAAAAACTGTCTTACAGCATTGCAGAAAACATTGTATTTCATAAGGCATAAACATCTTTCAGTTTGGCAAGATTTGCACTGAATACTGAATGAAACAGCTCTCTCTAATAGAGAGAAAAGCTTTTGAGCAGATTTGGGCTTGGTTTCACTTCATTTGAACAGAATCACTATTTCAACATTACTGGACTCAGAAAGCTGTAAACTGACAATCTTGATCATTGAAGTCCTAACATTAGTTTTTGTGCATATAACTTCTAACACATTAAAAACTGTCTTACAGCATTGCAGAAAACATTGTATTTCATAAGGCATAAGCATCTATCAGTTTGGCAAGATTTGCACTTAATACTGAATGAAACAGCTTACTCTGATAGAGAGAAAAGCTTTTGAGCAGATTTGGGCTTGATTTCACTTCATTTGAACAGCAGCACTATTTCAACATTACTGGACTCAGAAAGCTGTAAACTGACAATCTTGATCATTGAAGTCCTAACATAAGTTTTTGTGCATATAACTTCTAACACATTAAAAACTGTCTTACAGCATTGCAGAAAACATTGTATTGCATAAGGCATTAGCATCTATCAGTTTGGCAAGATTTGCACTTAATACTGAATGAAACAGCTTACTCTGATAGAGAGAAAAGCTTTTGAGCAGATTTGGGCTTGGTTTCACTTCATTTGAACAGAATCACTATTTCAACATTACTGGACTCAGAAAGCTGCAAACTGACAATCTTGATCATTGAAGTCCTAACATTAGTTTTTGTGCATATAACTTCTAACACATTAAAAACTGTCTTACAGCATTGCAGAAAACATTGTATTTCATAAGGCATAAGCATCTATCAGTTTGGCAAGATTTGCACTTAATACTTAATGAAACAGCTTACTCTGATAGAGAGAAAAGCTTTTGAGCAGATTTGGGCTTGATTTCACTTCATTTGAACAGCAGCACTATTTCAACATTACTGGACTCAGAAAGCTGTAAACTGACATTCTTGATCATTGAAGTCCTAACATAAGTTTTTGTGCATATAACTTCTAACACATTAAAAACTGTCTTACAGCATTGCAGAAAACATTGTATTGCATAAGGCATAAGCATCTATCAGTTTGGCAAGATTTGCACTTAATACTGAATGAAACAGCTTACTCTGATAGAGAGAAAAGCTTTTGAGCAGATCGGGGCTTGGTTTCACTTCATTTGAACAGAATCACTATTTCAACATTACTGGACTCAGAAAGCTGTAAACTGACAATCTTGATCATTGAAGTCCTAACATTAGTTTTTGTGCATATAACTTCTAACACATTAAAAACTGTCTTACAGCATTGCAGAAAACATTGTATTTCATAAGGCATAAGCATCTATCAGTTTGGCAAGATTTGCACTTAATACTGAATGAAACAGCTTACTCTGATAGAGAGAAAAGCTTTTGAGCAGATTTGGGCTTGATTTCACTTCATTTGAACAGCAGCACTATTTCAACATTACTGGACTCAGAAAGCTGTAAACTGACAATCTTGATCATTGAAGTCCTAACATAAGTTTTTGTGCATATAACTTCTAACACATTAAAAACTGTCTTACAGCATTGCAGAAAACATTGTATTGCATAAGGCATAAGCATCTATCAGTTTGGCAAGATTTGCACTTAATACTGAATGAAACAGCTTACTCTGATAGAGAGAAAAGCTTTTGAGCAGATTGGGGCTTTGTTTCACTTCATTTGAACAGAATCACTATTTCAACATTACTGGACTCAGAAAGCTGTAAACTGACAATCTTGATCATTGAAGTCCTAACATTAGTTTTTGTGCATATAACTTCTAACACATTAAAAACTGTCTTACAGCATTGCAGAAAACATTGTATTTCATAAGGCATAAGCATCTATCAGTTTGGCAAGGTTTGCACTGAATACTGAATGAAACAGCTTTCTCTAATAGAGAGAAAAGCTTTTGAGCAGATTTGGGCTTGATTTCACTTCATTTGAACAGCAGCACTATTTCAACATTACTGGACTCAGAAAGCTGTAAACTGACAATCTTGATCATTGAAGTCCTAACATTAGTTTTTGTGTATATAACTTCTAACACATTAAAAACTGTCTTACAGCATTGCAGAAAACATTGTATTTCATAAGGCATAAACATCTTTCAGTTTGGCAAGATTTGCACTGAATACTGAATGAAACAGCTCTCTCTAATAGAGAGAAAAGCTTTTGAGCAGATTTGGGCTTGGTTTCACTTCATTTGAACAGAATCACTATTTCAACATTACTGGACTCAGAAAGCTGTAAACTGACAATCTTGATCATTGAAGTCCTAACATTAGTTTTTGTGCATATAACTTCTAACACATTAAAAACTGTCTTACAGCATTGCAGAAAACATTGTATTTCATAAGGCATAAGCATCTATCAGTTTGGCAAGATTTGCACTTAATAACTGAATGAAACAGCTTACTCTGATAGAGAGAAAAGCTTTTGAGCAGATTTGGGCTTGATTTCACTTCATTTGAACAGCAGCACTATTTCAACATTACTGGACTCAGAAAGCTGTAAACTGACAATCTTGATCATTGAAGTCCTAACATAAGTTTTTGTGCATATAACTTCTAACACATTAAAAACTGTCTTACAGCATTGCAGAAAACATTGTATTTCATAAGGCATAAACATCTTTCAGTTTGGCAAGATTTGCACTGAATACTGAATGAAACAGCTCTCTCTAATAGAGAGAAAAGCTTTTGAGCAGATTTGGGCTTGGTTTCACTTCATTTGAACAGAATCACTATTTCAACATTACTGCACTCAGAAAGCTGTAAACTGACAATCTTGATCATTGAAGTCCTAACATTAGTTTTTGTGCATATAACTTCTAACACATTAAAAACTGTCTTACAGCATTGCAGAAAACATTGTATTTCATAAGGCATAAGCATCTATCAGTTTGGCAAGATTTGCACTTAATACTGAATGAAACAGCTTACTCTGATAGAGAGAAAAGCTTTTGAGCAGATTTGGGCTTGATTTCACTTCATTTGAACAGCAGCACTATTTCAACATTACTGGACTCAGAAAGCTGTAAACTGACAATCTTGATCATTGAAGTCCTAACATAAGTTTTTGTGCATATAACTTCTAACACATTAAAAACTGTCTTACAGCATTGCAGAAAACATTGTATTGCATAAGGCATAAGCATCTATCAGTTTGGCAAGATTTGCACTTAATACTGAATGAAACAGCTTACTCTGATAGAGAGAAAAGCTTTTGAGCAGATTTGGGCTTGGTTTCACTTCATTTGAACAGAATCACTATTTCAACATTACTGGACTCAGAAAGCTGTAAACTGACAATCTTGATCATTGAAGTCCTAACATAAGTTTTTGTGCATATAACTTCTAACACATTAAAAACTGTCTTACAGCATTGCAGAAAACATTGTATTGCATAAGGCATAAGCATCTATCAGTTTGGCAAGATTTGCACTTAATACTGAATGAAACAGCTTACTCTGATAGAGAGAAAAGCTTTTGAGCAGATTTGGGCTTGGTTTCACTTCATTTGAACAGAATCACTATTTCAACATTACTGGACTCA
Source organism: Carassius gibelio (assembly GCF_023724105.1). Classification (NCBI taxonomy): domain Eukaryota; kingdom Metazoa; phylum Chordata; class Actinopteri; order Cypriniformes; family Cyprinidae; genus Carassius; species Carassius gibelio. The sequence continues at coordinate 1,524,503 of NC_068412.1, read as the reverse complement.
GAAAGCTGCAAACTGACAATCTTGATCATTGAAGTCCTAACATAAGTTTTTGTGCATATAACTTCTAACACATTAAAAACTGTCTTACAGCATTGCAGAAAACATTGTATTGCATAAGGCATAAGCATCTATCAGTTTGGCAAGATTTGCACTTAATACTGAATGAAACAGCTTACTCTGATAGAGAGAAAAGCTTTTGAGCAGATTTGGGCTTGGTTTCACTTCATTTGATCAGAATCACTATTTCAACATTACTGGACTCAGAAAGCTGTAAACTGACAATCTTGATCATTGAAGTCCTAACATAAGTTTTTGTGCATATAACTTCTAACACATTAAAAACTGTCTTACAGCATTGCAGAAAACATTGTATTGCATAAGGCATAAGCATCTATCAGTTTGGCAAGATTTGCACTTAATACTGAATGAAACAGCTTACTCTGATAGAGAGAAAAGCTTTTGAGCAGATTGGGGCTTGGTTTCACTTCATTTGAACAGAATCACTATTTCAACATTACTGGACTCAGAAAGCTGTAAACTGACAATCTTGATCATTGAAGTCCTAACATTAGTTTTTGTGCATATAACTTCTAACACATTAAAAACTGTCTTACAGCATTGCAGAAAACATTGTATTTCATAAGGCATAAGCATCTATCAGTTTGGCAAGGTTTGCACTGAATACTGAATGAAACAGCTTTCTCTAATAGAGAGAAAAGCTTTTGAGCAGATTTGGGCTTGATTTCACTTCATTTGAACAGCAGCACTATTTCAACATTACTGGACTCAGAAAGCTGTAAACTGACAATCTTGATCATTGAAGTCCTAACATTAGTTTTTGTGTATATAACTTCTAACACATTAAAAACTGTCTTACAGCATTGCAGAAAACATTGTATTTCATAAGGCATAAACATCTTTCAGTTTGGCAAGATTTGCACTGAATACTGAATGAAACAGCTCTCTCTAATAGAGAGAAAAGCTTTTGAGCAGATTTGGGCTTGGTTTCACTTCATTTGAACAGAATCACTATTTCAACATTACTGGACTCAGAAAGCTGTAAACTGACAATCTTGATCATTGAAGTCCTAACATTAGTTTTTGTGCATATAACTTCTAACACATTAAAAACTGTCTTACAGCATTGCAGAAAACATTGTATTGCATAAGGCATAAGCATCTATCAGTTTGGCAAGATTTGCACTTAATACTGAATGAAACAGCTTACTCTGATAGAGAGAAAAGCTTTTGAGCAGATTTGGGCTTGATTTCACGTCATTTGAACAGCAGCACTATTTCAACATTACTGGACTCAGAAAGCTGTAAACTGACAATCTTGATCATTGAAGTCCTAACATAAGTTTTTGTGCATATAACTTCTAACACATTAAAAACTGTCTTACAGCATTGCAGAAAACATTGTATTGCATAAGGCATAAGCATCTATCAGTTTGGCAAGATTTGCACTTAATACTGAATGAAACAGCTTACTCTGATAGAGAGAAAAGCTTTTGAGCAGATTGGGGCTTGGTTTCACTTCATTTGAACAGAATCACTATTTCAACATTACTGGACTCAGAAAGCTGTAAACTGACAATCTTGATCATTGAAGTCCTAACATTAGTTTTTGTGCATATAACTTCTAACACATTAAAAACTGTCTTACAGCATTGCAGAAAACATTGTATTTCATAAGGCATAAGCATCTATCAGTTTGGCAAGGTTTGCACTGAATACTGAATGAAACATCTTTCTCTAATAGAGAGAAAAGCTTTTGAGCAGATTTGGGCTTGATTTCACTTCATTTGAACAGCAGCACTATTTCAACATTACTGGACTCAGAAAGCTGTAAACTGACAATCTTGATCATTGAAGTCCTAACATTAGTTTTTGTGTATATAACTTCTAACACATTAAAAACTGTCTTACAGCATTGCAGAAAACATTGTATTTCATAAGGCATAAACATCTTTCAGTTTGGCAAGATTTGCACTGAATACTGAATGAAACAGCTCTCTCTAATAGAGAGAAAAGCTTTTGAGCAGATTTGGGCTTGGTTTCACTTCATTTGAACAGAATCACTATTTCAACATTACTGGACTCAGAAAGCTGTAAACTGACAATCTTGATCATTGAAGTCCTAACATTAGTTTTTGTGCATATGACTTCTAACACATTAAAAACTGTCTTACAGCATTGCAGAAAACATTGTATTTCATAAGGCATAAGCATCTATCAGTTTGGCAAGATTTGCACTTAATACTGAATGAAACAGCTTACTCTGATAGAGAGAAAAGCTTTTGAGCAGATTTGGGCTTGATTTCACTTCATTTGAACAGCAGCACTATTTCAACATTACTGGACTCAGAAAGCTGTAAACTGACAATCTTGATCATTGAAGTCCTAACATAAGTTTTTGTGCATATAACTTCTAACACATTAAAAACTGTCTTACAGCATTGCAGAAAACATTGTATTTCATAAGGCATAAGCATCTATCAGTTTGGCAAGATTTGCACTTAATACTGAATGAAACAGCTTACTCTGATAGAGAGAAAAGCTTTTGAGCAGATTTGGGCTTGATTTTACTTCATTTGAACAGCAGCACTATTTCAACATTACTGGACTCAGAAAGCTGTAAACTGACAATCTTGATCATTGAAGTCCTAACATTAGTTTTTGTGCATATAACTTCTAACACATTAAAAACTGTCTTACAGCATTGCAGAAAACATTGTATTGCATAAGGCATAAGCATCTATCAGTTTGGCAAGATTTGCACTTAATACTGAATGAAACAGCTTACTCTGATAGAGAGAAAAGCTTTTGAGCAGATTTGGGCTTGGTTTCACTTCATTTGAACAGAATCACTATTTCAACATTACTGGACTCAGAAAGCTGCAAACTGACAATCTTGATCATTGAAGTCCTAACATTAGTTTTTGTGCATATAACTTCTAACACATTAAAAACTGTCTTACAGCATTGCAGAAAACATTGTATTTCATAAGGCATAAGCATCTATCAGTTTGGCAAGATTTGCACTTAATACTTAATGAAACAGCTTACTCTGATAGAGAGAAAAGCTTTTGAGCAGATTTGGGCTTGATTTCACTTCATTTGAACAGCAGCACTATTTCAACATTACTGGACTCAGAAAGCTGTAAACTGACATTCTTGATCATTGAAGTCCTAACATAAGTTTTTGTGCATATAACTTCTAACACATTAAAAACTGTCTTACAGCATTGCAGAAAACATTGTATTGCATAAGGCATAAGCATCCATCAGTTTGGCAAGATTTGCACTTAATACTGAATGAAACAGCTTACTCTGATAGAGAGAAAAGCTTTTGAGCAGATCGGGGCTTGGTTTCACTTCATTTGAACAGAATCACTATTTCAACATTACTGGACTCAGAAAGCTGTAAACTGACAATCTTGATCATTGAAGTCCTAACATTAGTTTTTGTGCATATAACTTCTAACACATTAAAAACTGTCTTACAGCATTGCAGAAAACATTGTATTTCATAAGGCATAAGCATCTATCAGTTTGGCAAGGTTTGCACTGAATACTGAATGAAACAGCTTTCTCTAATAGAGAGAAAAGCTTTTGAGCAGATTTGGGCTTGATTTCACTTCATTTGAACAGCAGCACTATTTCAACATTACTGGACTCAGAAAGCTGTAAACTGACAATCTTGATCATTGAAGTCCTAACATTAGTTTTTGTGCATATAACTTCTAACACATTAAAAACTGTCTTACAGCATTGCAGAAAACATTGTATTTCATAAGGCATAAGCATCTATCAGTTTGGCAAGATTTGCACTTAATACTGAATGAAACAGCTTACTCTGATAGAGAGAAAAGCTTTTGAGCAGATTTGGGCTTGATTTCACTTCATTTGAACAGCAGCACTATTTCAACATTACTGGACTCAGAAAGCTGTAAACTGACAATCTTGATCATTGAAGTCCTAACATAAGTTTTTGTGCATATAACTTCTAACACATTAAAAACTGTCTTACAGCATTGCAGAAATCATTGTATTTCATAAGGCATAAGCATCTATCAGTTTGGCAAGATTTGCACTTAATACTGAATGAAACAGCTTACTCTGATAGAGAGAAAAGCTTTTGAGCAGATTTGGGCTTGATTTCACTTCATTTGAACAGAATCACTATTTCAACATTACTGGACTCAGAAAGCTGTAAACTGACAATCTTGATCATTGAAGTCCTAACATAAGTTTTTGTGCATATAACTTCTAACACATTAAAAACTGTCTTACAGCATTGCAGAAAACATTGTATTGCATAAGGCATAAGCATCTATCAGTTTGGCAAGATTTGCACTTAATACTGAATGAAACAGCTTACTCTGATAGAGAGAAAAGCTTTTGAGCAGATTGGGGCTTGGTTTCACTTCATTTGAACAGAATCACTATTTCAACATTACTGGACTCAGAAAGCTGTAAACTGACAATCTTGATCATTGAAGTCCTAACATTAGTTTTTGTGCATATAACTTCTAACACATTAAAAACTGTCTTACAGCATTGCAGAAAACATTGTATTTCATAAGGCATAAGCATCTATCAGTTTGGCAAGGTTTGCACTGAATACTGAATGAAACAGCTTTCTCTAATAGAGAGAAAAGCTTTTGAGCAGATTTGGGCTTGATTTCACTTCATTTGAACAGAATCACTATTTCAACATTACTGGACTCAGAAAGCTGTAAACTGACAATCTTGATCATTGAAGTCCTAACATTAGTTTTTGTGCATATAACTTCTAACACATTAAAAACTGTCTTACAGCATTGCAGAAAACATTGTATTTCATAAGGCATAAGCATCTATCAGTTTGGCAAGATTTGCACTTAATACTGAATGAAACAGCTTACTCTGATAGAGAGAAAAGCTTTTGAGCAGATTTGGGCTTGATTTCACTTCATTTGAACAGCAGCACTATTTCAACATTACTGGACTCAGAAAGCTGTAAACTGACAATCGTGATCATTGAAGTCCTAACATAAGTTTTTGTGCATATAACTTCTAACACATTAAAAACTGTCTTACAGCATTGCAGAAAACATTGTATTTCATAAGGCATAAACATCTTTCAGTTTGGCAAGATTTGCACTGAATACTGAATGAAACAGCTCTCTCTAATAGAGAGAAAAGCTTTTGAGCAGATTTGGGCTTGGTTTCACTTCATTTGAACAGAATCACTATTTCAACATTACTGCACTCAGAAAGCTGTAAACTGACAATCTTGATCATTGAAGTCCTAACATTAGTTTTTGTGCATATAACTTCTAACACATTAAAAACTGTCTTACAGCATTGCAGAAAACATTGTATTGCATAAGGCATAAGCATCTATCAGTTTGGCAAGATTTGCACTTAATACTGAATGAAACAGCTTACTCTGATAGAGAGAAAAGCTTTTGAGCAGATTTGGGCTTGGTTTCACTTCATTTGAACAGAATCACTATTTCAACATTACTGGACTCAGAAAGCTGTAAACTGACAATCTTGATCATTGAAGTCCTAACATAAGTTTTTGTGCATATAACTTCTAACACATTAAAAACTGTCTTACAGCATTGCAGAAAACATTGTATTGCATAAGGCATAAGCATCTATCAGTTTGGCAAGATTTGCACTTAATACTGAATGAAACAGCTTACTCTGATAGAGAGAAAAGCTTTTGAGCAGATTTGGGCTTGATTTCACTTCATTTGAACAGCAGCACTATTTCAACATTACTGGACTCAGAAAGCTGTAAACTGACATTCTTGATCATTGAAGTCCTAACATAAGTTTTTGTGCATATAACTTCTAACACATTAAAAACTGTCTTACAGCATTGCAGAAAACATTGTATTGCATAAGGCATAAGCATCTATCAGTTTGGCAAGATTTGCACTTAATACTGAATGAAACAGCTTACTCTGATAGAGAGAAAAGCTTTTGAGCAGATCGGGGCTTGGTTTCACTTCATTTGAACAGAATCACTATTTCAACATTACTGGACTCAGAAAGCTGTAAACTGACAATCTTGATCATTGAAGTCCTAACATTAGTTTTTGTGCATATAACTTCTAACACATTAAAAACTGTCTTACAGCATTGCAGAAAACATTGTATTTCATAAGGCATAAGCATCTATCAGTTTGGCAAGATTTGCACTTAATACTGAATGAAACAGCTTACTCTGATAGAGAGAAAAGCTTTTGAGCAGATTTGGGCTTGATTTCACTTCATTTGAACAGCAGCACTATTTCAACATTACTGGACTCAGAAAGCTGTAAACTGACAATCTTGATCATTGAAGTCCTAACATAAGTTTTTGTGCATATAACTTCTAACACATTAAAAACTGTCTTACAGCATTGCAGAAAACATTGTATTGCATAAGGCATAAGCATCTATCAGTTTGGCAAGATTTGCACTTAATACTGAATGAAACAGCTTACTCTGATAGAAAAGCTTTTGAGCAGATTGGGGCTTGGTTTCACTTCATTTGAACAGAATCACTATTTCAACATTACTGGACTCAGAAAGCTGTAAACTGACAATCTTGATCATTGAAGTCCTAACATTAGTTTTTGTGCATATAACTTCTAACACATTAAAAACTGTCTTACAGCATTGCAGAAAACATTGTATTTCATAAGGCATAAGCATCTATCAGTTTGGCAAGGTTTGCACTGAATACTGAATGAAACAGCTTTCTCTAATAGAGAGAAAAGCTTTTGAGCAGATTTGGGCTTGATTTCACTTCATTTGAACAGCAGCACTATTTCAACATTACTGGACTCAGAAAGCTGTAAACTGACAATCTTGATCATTGAAGTCCTAACATTAGTTTTTGTGTATATAACTTCTAACACATTAAAAACTGTCTTACAGCATTGCAGAAAACATTGTATTTCATAAGGCATAAACATCTTTCAGTTTGGCAAGATTTGCACTGAATACTGAATGAAACAGCTCTCTCTAATAGAGAGAAAAGCTTTTGAGCAGATTTGGGCTTGATTTCACTTCATTTGAACAGCAGCACTATTTCAACATTACTGGACTCAGAAAGCTGTAAACTGACAATCGTGATCATTGAAGTCCTAACATAAGTTTTTGTGCATATAACTTCTAACACATTAAAAACTGTCTTACAGCATTGCAGAAAACATTGAATTTCATAAGGCATAAACATCTTTCAGTTTGGCAAGATTTGCACTGAATACTGAATGAAACAGCTCTCTCTAATAGAGAGAAAAGCTTTTGAGCAGATTTGGGCTTGGTTTCACTTCATTTGAACAGAATCACTATTTCAACATTACTGCACTCAGAAAGCTGTAAACTGACAATCTTGATCATTGAAGTCCTAACATTAGTTTTTGTGCATATAACTTCTAACACATTAAAAACTGTCTTACAGCATTGCAGAAAACATTGTATTGCATAAGGCATAAGCATCTATCAGTTTGGCAAGATTTGCACTTAATACTGAATGAAACAGCTTACTCTGATAGAGAGAAAAGCTTTTGAGCAGATTTGGGCTTGGTTTCACTTCATTTGAACAGAATCACTATTTCAACATTACTGGACTCAGAAAGCTGTAAACTGACAATCTTGATCATTGAAGTCCTAACATAAGTTTTTGTGCATATAACTTCTAACACATTAAAAACTGTCTTACAGCATTGCAGAAAACATTGTATTGCATAAGGCATAAGCATCTATCAGTTTGGCAAGATTTGCACTTAATACTGAATGAAACAGCTTACTCTGATAGAGAGAAAAGCTTTTGAGCAGATTTGGGCTTGATTTCACTTCATTTGAACAGCAGCACTATTTCAACATTACTGGACTCAGAAAGCTGTAAACTGACATTCTTGATCATTGAAGTCCTAACATAAGTTTTTGTGCATATAACTTCTAACACATTAAAAACTGTCTTACAGCATTGCAGAAAACATTGTATTGCATAAGGCATAAGCATCTATCAGTTTGGCAAGATTTGCACTTAATACTGAATGAAACAGCTTACTCTGATAGAGAGAAAAGCTTTTGAGCAGATCGGGGCTTGGTTTCACTTCATTTGAACAGAATCACTATTTCAACATTACTGGACTCAGAAAGCTGTAAACTGACAATCTTGATCATTGAAGTCCTAACATTAGTTTTTGTGCATATAACTTCTAACACATTAAAAACTGTCTTACAGCATTGCAGAAAACATTGTATTTCATAAGGCATAAGCATCTATCAGTTTGGCAAGATTTGCACTTAATACTGAATGAAACAGCTTACTCTGATAGAGAGAAAAGCTTTTGAGCAGATTTGGGCTTGATTTCACTTCATTTGAACAGCAGCACTATTTCAACATTACTGGACTCAGAAAGCTGTAAACTGACAATCTTGATCATTGAAGTCCTAACATAAGTTTTTGTGCATATAACTTCTAACACATTAAAAACTGTCTTACAGCATTGCAGAAAACATTGTATTGCATAAGGCATAAGCATCTATCAGTTTGGCAAGATTTGCACTTAATACTGAATGAAACAGCTTACTCTGATAGAAAAGCTTTTGAGCAGATTGGGGCTTGGTTTCACTTCATTTGAACAGAATCACTATTTCAACATTACTGGACTCAGAAAGCTGTAAACTGACAATCTTGATCATTGAAGTCCTAACATTAGTTTTTGTGCATATAACTTCTAACACATTAAAAACTGTCTTACAGCATTGCAGAAAACATTGTATTTCATAAGGCATAAGCATCTATCAGTTTGGCAAGGTTTGCACTGAATACTGAATGAAACAGCTTTCTCTAATAGAGAGAAAAGCTTTTGAGCAGATTTGGGCTTGATTTCACTTCATTTGAACAGCAGCACTATTTCAACATTACTGGACTCAGAAAGCTGTAAACTGACAATCTTGATCATTGAAGTCCTAACATTAGTTTTTGTGTATATAACTTCTAACACATTAAAAACTGTCTTACAGCATTGCAGAAAACATTGTATTTCATAAGGCATAAACATCTTTCAGTTTGGCAAGATTTGCACTGAATACTGAATGAAACAGCTCTCTCTAATAGAGAGAAAAGCTTTTGAGCAGATTTGGGCTTGGTTTCACTTCATTTGAACAGAATCACTATTTCAACATTACTGGACTCAGAAAGCTGTAAACTGACAATCTTGATCATTGAAGTCCTAACATTAGTTTTTGTGCATATAACTTCTAACACATTAAAAACTGTCTTACAGCATTGCAGAAAACATTGTATTTCATAAGGCATAAGCATCTATCAGTTTGGCAAGATTTGCACTTAATACTGAATGAAACAGCTTACTCTGATAGAGAGAAAAGCTTTTGAGCAGATTTGGGCTTGATTTTACTTCATTTGAACAGCAGCACTATTTCAACATTACTGGACTCAGAAAGCTGTAAACTGACAATCTTGATCATTGAAGTCCTAACATTAGTTTTTGTGCATATAACTTCTAACACATTAAAAACTGTCTTACAGCATTGCAGAAAACATTGTATTGCATAAGGCATAAGCATCTATCAGTTTGGCAAGATTTGCACTTAATACTGAATGAAACAGCTTACTCTGATAGAGAGAAAAGCTTTTGAGCAGATTTGGGCTTGGTTTCACTTCATTTGAACAGAATCACTATTTCAACATTACTGGACTCAGAAAGCTGTAAACTGACAATCTTGATCATTGAAGTCCTAACATAAGTTTTTGTGCATATAACTTCTAACACATTAAAAACTGTCTTACAGCATTGCAGAAAACATTGTATTGCATAAGGCATAAGCATCTATCAGTTTGGCAAGATTTGCACTTAATACTGAATGAAACAGCTTACTCTGATAGAGAGAAAAGCTTTTGAGCAGATTTGGGCTTGGTTTCACTTCATTTGAACAGAATCACTATTTCAACATTACTGGACTCAGAAAGCTGCAAACTGACAATCTTGATCATTGAAGTCCTAACATAAGTTTTTGTGCATATAACTTCTAACACATTAAAAACTGTCTTACAGCATTGCAGAAAACATTGTATTGCATAAGGCATAAGCATCTATCAGTTTGGCAAGATTTGCACTTAATACTGAATGAAACAGCTTACTCTGATAGAGAGAAAAGCTTTTGAGCAGATTTGGGCTTGGTTTCACTTCATTTGAACAGAATCACTATTTCAACATTACTGGACTCAGAAAGCTGTAAACTGACAATCTTGATCATTGAAGTCCTAACATAAGTTTTTGTGCATATAACTTCTAACACATTAAAAACTGTCTTACAGCATTGCAGAAAACATTGTATTGCATAAGGCATTAGCATCTATCAGTTTGGCAAGATTTGCACTTAATACTGAATGAAACAGCTTACTCTGATAAAGAGAAAAGCTTTTGAGCAGATTTGGGCTTGGTTTCACTTCATTTGAACAGAATCACTATTTCAACATTACTGGACTCAGAAAGCTGCAAACTGACAATCTTGATCATTGAAGTCCTAACATTAGTTTTTGTGCATATAACTTCTAACACATTAAAAACTGTCTTACAGCATTGCAGAAAACATTGTATTTCATAAGGCATAAGCATCTATCAGTTTGGCAAGATTTGCACTTAATACTTAATGAAACAGCTTACTCTGATAGAGAGAAAAGCTTTTGAGCAGATTTGGGCTTGATTTCACTTCATTTGAACAGCAGCACTATTTCAACATTACTGGACTCAGAAAGCTGTAAACTGACATTCTTGATCATTGAAGTCCTAACATAAGTTTTTGTGCATATAACTTCTAACACATTAAAAACTGTCTTACAGCATTGCAGAAAACATTGTATTGCATAAGGCATAAGCATCTATCAGTTTGGCAAGATTTGCACTTAATACTGAATGAAACAGCTTACTCTGATAGAGAGAAAAGCTTTTGAGCAGATCGGGGCTTGGTTTCACTTCATTTGAACAGAATCACTATTTCAACATTACTGGACTCAGAAAGCTGTAAACTGACAATCTTGATCATTGAAGTCCTAACATTAGTTTTTGTGCATATAACTTCTAACACATTAAAAACTGTCTTACAGCATTGCAGAAAACATTGTATTTCATAAGGCATAAGCATCTATCAGTTTGGCAAGATTTGCACTTAATACTGAATGAAACAGCTTACTCTGATAGAGAGAAAAGCTTTTGAGCAGATTTGGGCTTGATTTCACTTCATTTGAACAGCAGCACTATTTCAACATTACTGGACTCAGAAAGCTGTAAACTGACAATCTTGATCATTGAAGTCCTAACATAAGTTTTTGTGCATATAACTTCTAACACATTAAAAACTGTCTTACAGCATTGCAGAAAACATTGTATTGCATAAGGCATAAGCATCTATCAGTTTGGCAAGATTTGCACTTAATACTGAATGAAACAGCTTACTCTGATAGAGAGAAAAGCTTTTGAGCAGATTTGGGCTTGATTTCACTTCATTTGAACAGAATCACTATTTCAACATTACTGGACTCAGAAAGCTGTAAACTGACAATCTTGATCATTGAAGTCCTAACATTAGTTTTTGTGCATATAACTTCTAACACATTAAAAACTGTCTTACAGCATTGCAGAAAACATTTTATTAGATAAGACATAAGTATGTTTCAGTTTGGCAAGATTTGCACTGAATACTGAATGAAACAGCTTTCTCTAATAGAGAGAAAAGCTTTTAAACAGATTTGGGCTTGATTTCACTTCATTTGAACAGAATCACTGTTTCAACATTACTGGACTCAGAAAGCTGTAAACTGACAATCTTGATCATTGAAGTCCTAACATTAGTTTTTGTGCATATAACTTCTAACACATTAAAAACTGTCTTACAGCATTGCAGAAAACATTGTATTTCATAAGGCATAAGCATCTATCAGTTTGGCAAGATTTGCACTTAATACTGAATGAAACAGCTTACTCTGATAGAGAGAAAAGCTTTTGAGCAGATTTGGGCTTGATTTCACTTCATTTGAACAGCAGCACTATTTCAACATTACTGGACTCAGAAAGCTGTAAACTGACAATCTTGATCATTGAAGTCCTAACATAAGTTTTTGTGCATATAACTTCTAACACATTAAAAACTGTCTTACAGCATTGCAGAAAACATTGTATTGCATAAGGCATAAGCATCTATCAGTTTGGCAAGATTTGCACTTAATACTGAATGAAACAGCTTACTCTGATAGAGAGAAAAGCTTTTGAGCAGATTTGGGCTTGGTTTCACTTCATTTGAACAGAATCACTATTTCAACATTACTGGACTCAGAAAGCTGTAAACTGACAATCTTGATCATTGAAGTCCTAACATTAGTTTTTGTACATATAACTTCTAACACATTAAAAACTGTCTTACAGCATTGCAGAAAACATTGTATTTCATAAGGCATAAGCATCTATCAGTTTGGCAAGATTTGCACTTAATACTGAATGAAACAGCTTACTCTGATAGAGAGAAAAGCTTTTGAGCAGATTTGGGCTTGATTTCACTTCATTTGAACAGCAGCACTATTTCAACATTACTGGACTCAGAAAGCTGTAAACTGACAATCTTGATCATTGAAGTCCTAACATAATTTTTTGTGCATATAACTTCTAACACATTAAAAACTGTCTTACAGCATTGCAGAAAACATTGTATTTCATAAGGCATAAGCATCTATCAGTTTGGCAAGATTTGCACTTAATACTGAATGAAACAGCTTACTCTGATAGAGAGAAAAGCTTTTGAGCAGATTTGGGCTTGATTTTACTTCATTTGAACAGCAGCACTATTTCAACATTACTGGACTCAGAAAGCTGTAAACTGACAATCTTGATCATTGAAGTCCTAACATTAGTTTTTGTGCATATAACTTCTAACACATTAAAAACTGTCTTACAGCATTGCAGAAAACATTGTATTTCATAAGGCATAAGCATCTATCAGTTTGGCAAGGTTTGCACTGAATACTGAATGAAACAGCTTTCTCTAATAGAGAGAAAAGCTTTTGAGCAGATTTGGGCTTGATTTCACTTCATTTGAACAGAATCACTATTTCAACATTACTGGACTCAGAAAGCTGTAAACTGACAATCTTGATCATTGAAGTCCTAACATAAGTTTTTGTGCATATAACTTCTAACACATTAAAAACTGTCTTACAGCATTGCAGAAAACATTGTATTGCATAAGGCATAAGCATCTATCAGTTTGGCAAGATTTGCACTTAATACTGAATGAAACAGCTTACTCTGATAGAGAGAAAAGCTTTTGAGCAGATTGGGGCTTGGTTTCACTTCATTTGAACAGAATCACTATTTCAACATTACTGGACTCAGAAAGCTGTAAACTGACAATCTTGATCATTGAAGTCCTAACATTAGTTTTTGTGCATATAACTTCTAACACATTAAAAACTGTCTTACAGCATTGCAGAAAACATTGTATTTCATAAGGCATAAGCATCTATCAGTTTGGCAAGGTTTGCACTGAATACTGAATGAAACAGCTTTCTCTAATAGAGAGAAAAGCTTTTGAGCAGATTTGGGCTTGATTTCACTTCATTTGAACAGAATCACTATTTCAACATTACTGGACTCAGAAAGCTGTAAACTGACAATCTTGATCATTGAAGTCCTAACATTAGTTTTTGTGCATATAACTTCTAACACATTAAAAACTGTCTTACAGCATTGCAGAAAACATTGTATTTCATAAGGCATAAGCATCTATCAGTTTGGCAAGATTTGCACTTAATACTGAATGAAACAGCTTACTCTGATAGAGAGAAAAGCTTTTGAGCAGATTTGGGCTTGATTTCACTTCATTTGAACAGCAGCACTATTTCAACATTACTGGACTCAGAAAGCTGTAAACTGACAATCTTGATCATTGAAGTCCTAACATAAGTTTTTGTGCATATAACTTCTAACACATTAAAAACTGTCTTACAGCATTGCAGGAAACATTGTATTTCATAAGGCATAAACATCTTTCAGTTTGGCAAGATTTGCACTGAATACTGAATGAAACAGCTCTCTCTAATAGAGAGAAAAGCTTTTGAGCAGATTTGGGCTTGGTTTCACTTCATTTGAACAGAATCACTATTTCAACATTACTGCACTCAGAAAGCTGTAAACTGACAATCTTGATCATTGAAGTCCTAACATTAGTTTTTGTGCATATAACTTCTAACACATTAAAAACTGTCTTACAGCATTGCAGAAAACATTGTATTGCATAAGGCATAAGCATCTATCAGTTTGGCAAGATTTGCACTTAATACTGAATGAAACAGCTTACTCTGATAGAGAGAAAAGCTTTTGAGCAGATTTGGGCTTGATTTCACTTCATTTGAACAGCAGCACTATTTCAACATTACTGGACTCAGAAAGCTGTAAACTGACAATCTTGATCATTGAAGTCCTAACATAAGTTTTTGTGCATATAACTTCTAACACATTAAAAACTGTCTTACAGCATTGCAGAAAACATTGTATTGCATAAGGCATAAGCATCTATCAGTTTGGCAAGATTTGCACTTAATACTGAATGAAACAGCTTACTCTGATAGAGAGAAAAGCTTTTGAGCAGATTTGGGCTTGGTTTCACTTCATTTGAACAGAATCACTATTTCAACATTACTGGACTCAGAAAGCTGTAAACTGACAATCTTGATCATTGAAGTCCTAACATTAGTTTTTGTGCATATAACTTCTAACACATTAAAAACTGTCTTACAGCATTGCAGAAAACATTGTATTGCATAAGGCATAAGCATCTATCAGTTTGGCAAGATTTGCACTTAATACTGAATGAAACAGCTTACTCTGATAGAGAGAAAAGCTTTTGAGCAGATTTGGGCTTGATTTCACTTCATTTGAACAGCAGCACTATTTCAACATTACTGGACTCAGAAAGCTGTAAACTGACAATCTTGATCATTGAAGTCCTAACATAAGTTTTTGTGCATATAACTTCTAACACATTAAAAACTGTCTTACAGCATTGCAGAAAACATTGTATTGCATAAGGCATAAGCATCTATCAGTTTGGCAAGATTTGCACTTAATACTGAATGAAACAGCTTACTCTGATAGAGAGAAAAGCTTTTGAGCAGATTTGGGCTTGGTTTCACTTCATTTGAACAGAATCACTATTTCAACATTACTGGACTCAGAAAGCTGTAAACTGACAATCTTGATCATTGAAGTCCTAACATAAGTTTTTGTGCATATAACTTCTAACACATTAAAAACTGTCTTACAGCATTGCAGAAAACATTGTATTGCATAAGGCATAAGCATCTATCAGTTTGGCAAGATTTGCACTTAATACTGAATGAAACAGCTTACTCTGATAGAGAGAAAAGCTTTTGAGCAGATTTGGGCTTGGTTTCACTTCATTTGAACAGAATCACTATTTCAACATTACTGGACTCAGAAAGCTGCAAACTGACAATCTTGATCATTGAAGTCCTAACATAAGTTTTTGTGCATATAACTTCTAACACATTAAAAACTGTCTTACAGCATTGCAGAAAACATTGTATTGCATAAGGCATAAGCATCTATCAGTTTGGCAAGATTTGCACTTAATACTGAATGAAACAGCTTACTCTGATAGAGAGAAAAGCTTTTGAGCAGATTTGGGCTTGGTTTCACTTCATTTGAACAGAATCACTATTTCAACATTACTGGACTCAGAAAGCTGTAAACTGACAATCTTGATCATTGAAGTCCTAACATAAGTTTTTGTGCATATAACTTCTAACACATTAAAAACTGTCTTACAGCATTGCAGAAAACATTGTATTGCATAAGGCATTAGCATCTATCAGTTTGGCAAGATTTGCACTTAATACTGAATGAAACAGCTTACTCTGATAGAGAGAAAAGCTTTTGAGCAGATTTGGGCTTGGTTTCACTTCATTTGAACAGAATCACTATTTCAACATTACTGGACTCAGAAAGCTGCAAACTGACAATCTTGATCATTGAATTCCTAACATTAGTTTTTGTGCATATAACTTCTAACACATTAAAAACTGTCTTACAGCATTGCAGAAAACATTGTATTTCATAAGGCATAAGCATCTATCAGTTTGGCAAGATTTGCACTTAATACTTAATGAAACAGCTTACTCTGATAGAGAGAAAAGCTTTTGAGCAGATTTGGGCTTGATTTCACTTCATTTGAACAGCAGCACTATTTCAACATTACTGGACTCAGAAAGCTGTAAACTGACATTCTTGATCATTGAAGTCCTAACATAAGTTTTTGTGCATATAACTTCTAACACATTAAAAACTGTCTTACAGCATTGCAGAAAACATTGTATTGGGGAATGTATTTGGGGAAGTCGTGGCCTACTGGTTAGAGGGTTGGACTCCCAATCGAAGGGTTGAGGGTTCTAGTCTCGGGCCGGACGGAATTGTGGGTTGGGGGAGTGCATGTACAGTGCTCTCTCTCCACCTTCAATACCACGACTTAGGTGCCCTTGAGCAAGGCATCGAACCCCCAACTGCTCCCCGGGCGCCGCAGCATAAATGGCTGCCCACTGCTCCGGGTGTGTGCTCACAGTGTGTGTGTGTGTGTACACTGCTCTGTGTATGTGCATTTCGGATGGGTTAAATGCAGAGCACAAATTCTGAGTATGGGTCAACATACTTGGCTGAATGTCACTTCACTTCACTTCACTTCACTATTGCATAAGGCATAAGCATCTATCAGTTTGGCAAGATTTGCACTTAATACTGAATGAAACAGCTTACTCTGATAGAGAGAAAAGCTTTTGAGCAGATCGGGGCTTGGTTTCACTTCATTTGAACAGAATCACTATTTCAACATTACTGGACTCAGAAAGCTGTAAACTGACAATCTTGATCATTGAAGTCCTAACATTAGTTTTTGTGCATATAACTTCTAACACATTAAAAACTGTCTTACAGCATTGCAGAAAACATTGTATTTCATAAGGCATAAGCATCTATCAGTTTGGCAAGGTTTGCACTGAAAACTGAATGAAACAGCTTTCTCTAATAGAGAGAAAAGCTTTTGAGCAGATTTGGGCTTGATTTCACTTCATTTGAACAGAATCACTATTTCAACATTACTGGACTCAAAAAGCTGTAAACTGACAATCTTGATCATTGAAGTCCTAACATTAGTTTTTGTGCATATAACTTCTAACACATTAAAAACTGTCTTACAGCATTGCAGAAAACATTGTATTTCATAAGGCATAAGCATCTATCAGTTTGGCAAGATTTGCACTTAATACTGAATGAAACAGCTTACTCTGATAGAGAGAAAAGCTTTTGAGCAGATTTGGGCTTGATTTCACTTCATTTGAACAGCAGCACTATTTCAACATTACTGGACTCAGAAAGCTGTAAACTGACAATCTTGATCATTGAAGTCCTAACATAAGTTTTTGTGCATATAACTTCTAACACATTAAAAACTGTCTTACAGCATTGCAGAAAACATTGTATTTCATAAGGCATAAGCATCTATCAATTTGGCAAGATTTGCACTTAATACTGAATGAAACAGCTTACTCTGATAGAGAGAAAAGCTTTTGAGCAGATTTGGGCTTGGTTTCACTTCATTTGAACAGAATCACTATTTCAACATTACTGGACTCAGAAAGCTGCAAACTGACAATCTTGATCATTGAAGTCCTAACATAAGTTTTTGTGCATATAACTTCTAACACATTAAAAACTGTCTTACAGCATTGCAGAAAACATTGTATTGCATAAGGCATAAGCATCTATCAGTTTGGCAAGATTTGCACTTAATACTGAATGAAACAGCTTACTCTGATAGAGAGAAAAGCTTTTGAGCAGATTTGGGCTTGGTTTCACTTCATTTGAACAGAATCACTATTTCAACATTACTGGACTCAGAAAGCTGTAAACTGACAATCTTGATCATTGAAGTCCTAACATAAGTTTTTGTGCATATAACTTCTAACACATTAAAAACTGTCTTACAGCATTGCAGAAAACATTGTATTGCATAAGGCATTAGCATCTATCAGTTTGGCAAGATTTGCACTTAATACTGAATGAAACAGCTTACTCTGATAGAGAGAAAAGCTTTTGAGCAGATTTGGGCTTGGTTTCACTTCATTTGAACAGAATCACTATTTCAACATTACTGGACTCAGAAAGCTGCAAACTGACAATCTTGATCATTGAAGTCCTAACATTAGTTTTTGTGCATATAACTTCTAACACATTAAAAACTGTCTTACAGCATTGCAGAAAACATTGTATTTCATAAGGCATAAGCATCTATCAGTTTGGCAAGATTTGCACTTAATACTTAATGAAACAGCTTACTCTGATAGAGAGAAAAGCTTTTGAGCAGATTTGGGCTTGATTTCACTTCATTTGAACAGCAGCACTATTTCAACATTACTGGACTCAGAAAGCTGTAAACTGACATTCTTGATCATTGAAGTCCTAACATAAGTTTTTGTGCATATAACTTCTAACACATTAAAAACTGTCTTACATCATTGCAGAAAACATTGTATTGCATAAGGCATAAGCATCTATCAGTTTGGCAAGATTTGCACTTAATACTGAATGAAACAGCTTACTCTGATAGAGAGAAAAGCTTTTGAGCAGATCGGGGCTTGGTTTCACTTCATTTGAACAGAATCACTATTTCAACATTACTGGACTCAGAAAGCTGTAAACTGACAATCTTGATCATTGAAGTCCTAACATTAGTTTTTGTGCATATAACTTCTAACACATTAAAAACTGTCTTACAGCATTGCAGAAAACATTGTATTTCATAAGGCATAAGCATCTATCAGTTTGGCAAGGTTTGCACTGAATACTGAATGAAACAGCTTTCTCTAATAGAGAGAAAAGCTTTTGAGCAGATTTGGGCTTGATTTCACTTCATTTGAACAGAATCACTATTTCAACATTACTGGACTCAGAAAGCTGTAAACTGACAATCTTGATCATTGAAGTCCTAACATTAGTTTTTGTGCATATAACTTCTAACACATTAAAAACTGTCTTACAGCATTGCAGAAAACATTGTATTTCATAAGGCATAAGCATCTATCAGTTTGGCAAGATTTGCACTTAATACTGAATGAAACAGCTTACTCTGATAGAGAGAAAAGCTTTTGAGCAGATTTGGGCTTGATTTCACTTCATTTGAACAGCAGCACTATTTCAACATTACAGGACTCAGAAAGCTGTAAACTGACAATCTTGATCATTGAAGTCCTAACATAAGTTTTTGTGCATATAACTTCTAACACATTAAAAACTGTCTTACAGCATTGCAGAAAACATTGTATTTCATAAGGCATAAGCATCTATCAATTTGGCAAGATTTGCACTTAATACTGAATGAAACAGCTTACTCTGATAGAGAGAAAAGCTTTTGAGCAGATTTGGGCTTGATTTCACTTCATTTGAACAGCAGCACTATTTCAACATTACTGGACTCAGAAAGCTGTAAACTGACAATCTTGATCATTGAAGTCCTAACATAAGTTTTTGTGCATATAACTTCTAACACATTAAAAACTGTCTTACAGCATTGCAGAAAACATTGTATTGCATAAGGCATAAGCATCTATCAGTTTGGCAAGATTTGCACTTAATACTGAATGAAACAGCTTACTCTGATAGAGAGAAAAGCTTTTGAGCAGATCGGGGCTTGGTTTCACTTCATTTGAACAGAATCACTATTTCAACATTACTGACTCAGAAAGCTGTAAACTGACAATCTTGATCATTGAAGTCCTAACATTAGTTTTTGTGCATATAACTTCTAACACATTAAAAACTGTCTTACAGCATTGCAGAAAACATTGTATTTCATAAGGCATAAGCATCTATCAGTTTGGCAAGGTTTGCACTGAATACTGAATGAAACAGCTTTCTCTAATAGAGAGAAAAGCTTTTGAGCAGATTTGGGCTTGATTTCACTTCATTTGAACAGAATCACTATTTCAACATTACTGGACTCAGAAAGCTGTAAACTGACAATCTTGATCATTGAAGTCCTAAAATTAGTTTTTGTGCATATAACTTCTAACACATTAAAAACTGTCTTACAGCATTGCAGAAAACATTGTATTGCATAAGGCATAAGCATCTATCAGTTTGGCAAGATTTGCACTTAATACTGAATGAAACAGCTTACTCTGATAGAGAGAAAAGCTTTTGAGCAGATTTGGGCTTGGTTTCACTTCATTTGAACAGAATCACTATTTCAACATTACTGGACTCAGAAAGCTGTAAACTGACAATCTTGATCATTGAAGTCCTAACATAAGTTTTTGTGCATATAACTTCTAACACATTAAAAACTGTCTTACAGCATTGCAGAAAACATTGTATTGCATAAGGCATAAGCATCTATCAGTTTGGCAAGATTTGCACTTAATACTGAATGAAACAGCTTACTCTGATAGAGAGAAAAGCTTTTGAGCAGATTTGGGCTTGGTTTCACTTCATTTGAACAGAATCACTATTTCAACATTACTGGACTCAGAAAGCTGCAAACTGACAATCTTGATCATTGAAGTCCTAACATAAGTTTTTGTGCATATAACTTCTAACACATTAAAAACTGTCTTACAGCATTGCAGAAAACATTGTATTGCATAAGGCATAAGCATCTATCAGTTTGGCAAGATTTGCACTTAATACTGAATGAAACAGCTTACTCTGATAGAGAGAAAAGCTTTTGAGCAGATTTGGGCTTGGTTTCACTTCATTTGAACAGAATCACTATTTCAACATTACTGGACTCAGAAAGCTGTAAACTGACAATCTTGATCATTGAAGTCCTAACATAAGTTTTTGTGCATATAACTTCTAACACATTAAAAACTGTCTTACAGCATTGCAGAAAACATTGTATTGCATAAGGCATTAGCATCTATCAGTTTGGCAAGATTTGCACTTAATACTGAATGAAACAGCTTACTCTGATAGAGAGAAAAGCTTTTGAGCAGATTTGGGCTTGGTTTCACTTCATTTGAACAGAATCACTATTTCAACATTACTGGACTCAGAAAGCTGCAAACTGACAATCTTGATCATTGAAGTCCTAACATTAGTTTTTGTGCATATAACTTCTAACACATTAAAAACTGTCTTACAGCATTGCAGAAAACATTGTATTTCATAAGGCATAAGCATCTATCAGTTTGGCAAGATTTGCACTTAATACTTAATGAAACAGCTTACTCTGATAGAGAGAAAAGCTTTTGAGCAGATTTGGGCTTGATTTCACTTCATTTGAACAGCAGCACTATTTCAACATTACTGGACTCAGAAAGCTGTAAACTGACATTCTTGATCATTGAAGTCCTAACATAAGTTTTTGTGCATATAACTTCTAACACATTAAAAACTGTCTTACAGCATTGCAGAAAACATTGTATTGGGGAATGTATTTGGGGAAGTCGTGGCCTACTGGTTAGAGGGTTGGACTCCCAATCGAAGGGTTGAGGGTTCTAGTCTCGGGCCGGACGGAATTGTGGGTTGGGGGAGTGCATGTACAGTGCTCTCTCTCCACCTTCAATACCACGACTTAGGTGCCCTTGAGCAAGGCATCGAACCCCCAACTGCTCCCCGGGCGCCGCAGCATAAATGGCTGCCCACTGCTCCGGGTGTGTGCTCACAGTGTGTGTGTGTGTGTACACTGCTCTGTGTGTGTGCATTTCGGATGGGTTAAATGCAGAGCACAAATTCTGAGTATGGGTCAACATACTTGGCTGAATGTCACTTCACTTCACTTCACTTCACTATTGCATAAGGCATAAGCATCTATCAGTTTGGCAAGATTTGCACTTAATACTGAATGAAACAGCTTACTCTGATAGAGAGAAAAGCTTTTGAGCAGATCGGGGCTTGGTTTCACTTCATTTGAACAGAATCACTATTTCAACATTACTGGACTCAGAAAGCTGTAAACTGACAATCTTGATCATTGAAGTCCTAACATTAGTTTTTGTGCATATAACTTCTAACACATTAAAAACTGTCTTACAGCATTGCAGAAAACATTGTATTTCATAAGGCATAAGCATCTATCAGTTTGGCAAGGTTTGCACTGAAAACTGAATGAAACAGCTTTCTCTAATAGAGAGAAAAGCTTTTGAGCAGATTTGGGCTTGATTTCACTTCATTTGAACAGAATCACTATTTCAACATTACTGGACTCAAAAAGCTGTAAACTGACAATCTTGATCATTGAAGTCCTAACATTAGTTTTTGTGCATATAACTTCTAACACATTAAAAACTGTCTTACAGCATTGCAGAAAACATTGTATTTCATAAGGCATAAGCATCTATCAGTTTGGCAAGATTTGCACTTAATACTGAATGAAACAGCTTACTCTGATAGAGAGAAAAGCTTTTGAGCAGATTTGGGCTTGATTTCACTTCATTTGAACAGCAGCACTATTTCAACATTACTGGACTCAGAAAGCTGTAAACTGACAATCTTGATCATTGAAGTCCTAACATAAGTTTTTGTGCATATAACTTCTAACACATTAAAAACTGTCTTACAGCATTGCAGAAAACATTGTATTTCATAAGGCATAAGCATCTATCAATTTGGCAAGATTTGCACTTAATACTGAATGAAACAGCTTACTCTGATAGAGAGAAAAGCTTTTGAGCAGATTTGGGCTTGGTTTCACTTCATTTGAACAGAATCACTATTTCAACATTACTGGACTCAGAAAGCTGCAAACTGACAATCTTGATCATTGAAGTCCTAACATAAGTTTTTGTGCATATAACTTCTAACACATTAAAAACTGTCTTACAGCATTGCAGAAAACATTGTATTGCATAAGGCATAAGCATCTATCAGTTTGGCAAGATTTGCACTTAATACTGAATGAAACAGCTTACTCTGATAGAGAGAAAAGCTTTTGAGCAGATTTGGGCTTGGTTTCACTTCATTTGAACAGAATCACTATTTCAACATTACTGGACTCAGAAAGCTGTAAACTGACAATCTTGATCATTGAAGTCCTAACATAAGTTTTTGTGCATATAACTTCTAACACATTAAAAACTGTCTTACAGCATTGCAGAAAACATTGTATTGCATAAGGCATTAGCATCTATCAGTTTGGCAAGATTTGCACTTAATACTGAATGAAACAGCTTACTCTGATAGAGAGAAAAGCTTTTGAGCAGATTTGGGCTTGGTTTCACTTCATTTGAACAGAATCACTATTTCAACATTACTGGACTCAGAAAGCTGCAAACTGACAATCTTGATCATTGAAGTCCTAACATTAGTTTTTGTGCATATAACTTCTAACACATTAAAAACTGTCTTACAGCATTGCAGAAAACATTGTATTTCATAAGGCATAAGCATCTATCAGTTTGGCAAGATTTGCACTTAATACTTAATGAAACAGCTTACTCTGATAGAGAGAAAAGCTTTTGAGCAGATTTGGGCTTGATTTCACTTCATTTGAACAGCAGCACTATTTCAACATTACTGGACTCAGAAAGCTGTAAACTGACATTCTTGATCATTGAAGTCCTAACATAAGTTTTTGTGCATATAACTTCTAACACATTAAAAACTGTCTTACAGCATTGCAGAAAACATTTTATTAGATAAGAAATAAGTATGTTTCAGTTTGGCAAGATTTGCACTGAATACTGAATGAAACAGCTTTCTCTAATAGAGAGAAAAGCTTTTGAGCAGATTTGGGCTTGATTTCACTTCATTTGAACAGAATCACTATTTCAACATTACTGGACTCAGAAAGCTGTAAACTGACAATCTTGATCATTGAAGTCCTAACATTAGTTTTTGTGCATATAACTTCTAACACATTAAAAACTGTCTTACAGCATTGCAGAAAACATTGTATTTCATAAGGTATAAGCATCTATCAGTTTGGCAAGGTTTGCACTGAATACTGAATGAAACAGCTTTCTCTAATAGAGAGAAAAGCTTTTGAGCAGATTTGGGCTTGATTTCACTTCATTTGAACAGAATCACTATTTTAACATTACTGGACTCAGAAAGCTGTAAACTGACAATCTTGATCATTGAAGTCCTAACATTAGTTTTTGTGCATATAACTTCTAACACATTAAAAACTGTCTTACAGCATTGCAGAAAACATTGTATTTCATAAGGCATAAGCATCTATCAGTTTGGCAAGATTTGCACTTAATACTGAATGAAACAGCTTACTCTGATAGAGAGAAAAGCTTTTGAGCAGATTTGGGCTTGATTTCACTTCATTTGAACAGCAGCACTATTTCAACATTACTGGACTCAGAAAGCTGTAAACTGACATTCTTGATCATTGAAGTCCTAACATAAGTTTTTGTGCATATAACTTCTAACACATTAAAAACTGTCTTACAGCATTGCAGAAAACATTGTATTTAATAAGGCATAAGCATCTATCAGTTTGGCAAGATTTGCACTTAATACTGAATGAAACAGCTTACTCTGATAGAGAGAAAAGCTTTTGAGCAGATTTGGGCTTGATTTCACTTCATTTGAACAGCAGCACTATTTCAACATTACTGGACTCAGAAAGCTGTAAACTGACAATCTTGATCATTGAAGTCCTAACATAAGTTTTTGTGCATATAACTTCTAACACATTAAAAACTGTCTTACAGCATTGCAGAAAACATTGTATTGCATAAGGCATAAGCATCTATCAGTTTGGTAAGATTTGCACTTAATACTGAATGAAACAGCTTACTCTGATAGAGAGAAAAGCTTTTGAGCAGATTTGGGCTTGGTTTCACTTCATTTGAACAGAATCACTATTTCAACATTACTGGACTCAGAAAGCTGTAAACTGACAATCTTGATCATTGAAGTCCTAACATAAGTTTTTGTGCATATAACTTCTAACACATTAAAAACTGTCTTACAGCATTGCAGAAAACATTGTATTGCATAAGGCATAAGCATCTATCAGTTTGGCAAGATTTGCACTTAATACTGAATGAAACAGCTTACTCTGATAGAGAGAAAAGCTTTTGAGCAGATTTGGGCTTAGTTTCACTTCATTTGAACAGAATCACTATTTCAACATTACTGGACTCAGAAAGCTGTAAACTGACAATCTTGATCATTGAAGTCCTAACATTAGTTTTTGTGCATATAACTTCTAACACATTAAAAACTGTCTTACAGCATTGCAGAAAACATTGTATTTCATAAGGTATAAGCATCTATCAGTTTGGCAAGGTTTGCACTGAATACTGAATGAAACAGCTTTCTCTAATAGAGAGAAAAGCTTTTGAGCAGATTTGGGCTTGGTTTCACTTCATTTGAACAGAATCACTATTTCAACATTACTGGACTCAGAAAGCTGCAAACTGACAATCTTGATCATTGAAGTCCTAACATTAGTTTTTGTGCATATAACTTCTAACACATTAAAAACTGTCTTACAGCATTGCAGAAAACATTGTATTTTATAAGGCATAAGCATCTATCAGTTTGGCAAGATTTGCACTTAATACTTAATGAAACAGCTTACTCTGATAGAGAGAAAAGCTTTTGAGCAGATTTGGGCTTGATTTCACTTCATTTGAACAGCAGCACTATTTCAACATTACTGGACTCAGAAAGCTGTAAACTGACATTCTTGATCATTGAAGTCCTAACATAAGTTTTTGGGCATATAACTTCTAACACATTAAAAACTGTCTTACAGCATTGCAGAAAACATTGTATTGCATAAGGCATAAGCATCTATCAGTTTGGCAAGATTTGCACTTAATACTGAATGAAACAGCTTACTCTGATAGAGAGAAAAGCTTTTGAGCAGATCGGGGCTTGGTTTCACTTCATTTGAACAGAATCACTATTTCAACATTACTGGACTCAGAAAGGTGTAAACTGACAATCTTGATCATTGAAGTCCTAACATTAGTTTTTGTGCATATAACTTCTAACACATTAAAAACTGTCTTACAGCATTGCAGAAAACATTGTATTTCATAAGGCATAAGCATCTATCAGTTTGGCAAGGTTTGCACTGAATACTGAATGAAACAGCTTTCTCTAATAGAGAGAAAAGCTTTTGAGCAGATTTAGGCTTGATTTCACTTCATTTGAACAGAATCACTATTTCAACATTACTGGACTCAGAAAGCTGTAAACTGACAATCTTGATCATTGAAGTCCTAACATTAGTTTTTGTGCATATAACGTCTAACACATTAAAAACTGTCTTACAGCATTGCAGAAAACATTGTATTTCATAAGGCATAAGCATCTATCAGTTTGGCAAGATTTGCACTTAATACTGAATGAAACAGCTTACTCTGATAGAGAGAAAAGCTTTTGAGCAGATTTGGGCTTGATTTCACTTCATTTGAACAGCAGCACTATTTCAACATTACTGGACTCAGAAAGCTGTAAACTGACAATCTTGATCATTGAAGTCCTAACATAAGTTTTTGTGCATATAACTTCTAACACATTAAAAACTGTCTTACAGCATTGCAGAAAACATTGTATTTCATAAGGCATAAGCATCTATCAGTTTGGCAAGATTTGCACTTAATACTGAATGAAACAGCTTACTCTGATAGAGAGAAAAGCTTTTGAGCAGATTTGGGCTTGATTTCACTTCATTTGAACAGAATCACTATTTCAACATTACTGGACTCAGAAAGCTGTAAACTGACAATCTTGATCATTGAAGTCCTAACATTAGTTTTTGTGCATATAACTTCTAACACATTAAAAACTGTCTTACAGCATTGCAGAAAACATTGTATTTCATAAGGCATAAGCATCTATCAGTTTGGCAAGATTTGCACTTAATACTGAATGAAACAGCTTACTCTGATAGAGAGAAAAGCTTTTGAGCAGATTTGGGCTTGATTTCACTTCATTTGAACAGCAGCACTATTTCAACATTACTGGACTCAGAAAGCTGTAAACTGACAATCTTGATCATTGAAGTCCTAACATAAGTTTTTGTGCATATAACTTCTAACACATTAAAAACTGTCTTACAGCATTGCAGAAAACATTGTATTGCATAAGGCATAAGCATCTATCAGTTTGGCAAGATTTGCACTTAATACTGAATGAAACAGCTTACTCTGATAGAGAGAAAAGCTTTTGAGCAGATTTGGGCTTGATTTCACTTCATTTGAACAGAATCACTATTTCAACATTACTGGACTCAGAAAGCTGTAAACTGACAATCTTGATCATTGAAGTCCTAACATTAGTTTTTGTGCATATAACTTCTAACACATTAAAAACTGTCTTACAGCATTGCAGAAAACATTTTATTAGATAAGAAATAAGTATGTTTCAGTTTGGCAAGATTTGCACTGAATACTGAATGAAACAGCTTTCTCTAATAGAGAGAAAAGCTTTTGAGCAGATTTGGGCTTGATTTCACTTCATTTGAACAGAATCACTATTTCAACATTACTGGACTCAGAAAGCTGTAAACTGACAATCTTGATCATTGAAGTCCTAACATTAGTTTTTGTGCATATAACTTCTAACACATTAAAAACTGTCTTACAGCATTGCAGAAAACATTGTATTTCATAAGGTATAAGCATCTATCAGTTTGGCAAGGTTTGCACTGAATACTGAATGAAACAGCTTTCTCTAATAGAGAGAAAAGCTTTTTTTAGCAGATTTGGGCTTGATTTCACTTCATTTGAACAGAATCACTATTTTAACATTACTGGACTCAGAAAGCTGTAAACTGACAATCTTGATCATTGAAGTCCTAACATTAGTTTTTGTGCATATAACTTCTAACACATTAAAAACTGTCTTACAGCATTGCAGAAAACATTGTATTTCATAAGGCATAAGCATCTATCAGTTTGGCAAGATTTGCACTTAATACTGAATGAAACAGCTTACTCTGATAGAGAGAAAAGCTTTTGAGCAGATTTGGGCTTGATTTCACTTCATTTGAACAGCAGCACTATTTCAACATTACTGGACTCAGAAAGCTGTAAACTGACATTCTTGATCATTGAAGTCCTAACATAAGTTTTTGTGCATATAACTTCTAACACATTAAAAACTGTCTTACAGCATTGCAGAAAACATTGTATTTAATAAGGCATAAGCATCTATCAGTTTGGCAAGATTTGCACTTAATACTGAATGAAACAGCTTACTCTGATAGAGAGAAAAGCTTTTGAGCAGATTTGGGCTTGATTTCACTTCATTTGAACAGCAGCACTATTTCAACATTACTGGACTCAGAAAGCTGTAAACTGACAATCTTGATCATTGAAGTCCTAACATAAGTTTTTGTGCATATAACTTCTAACACATTAAAAACTGTCTTACAGCATTGCAGAAAACATTGTATTGCATAAGGCATAAGCATCTATCAGTTTGGTAAGATTTGCACTTAATACTGAATGAAACAGCTTACTCTGATAGAGAGAAAAGCTTTTGAGCAGATTTGGGCTTGGTTTCACTTCATTTGAACAGAATCACTATTTCAACATTACTGGACTCAGAAAGCTGTAAACTGACAATCTTGATCATTGAAGTCCTAACATAAGTTTTTGTGCATATAACTTCTAACACATTAAAAACTGTCTTACAGCATTGCAGAAAACATTGTATTGCATAAGGCATAAGCATCTATCAGTTTGGCAAGATTTGCACTTAATACTGAATGAAACAGCTTACTCTGATAGAGAGAAAAGCTTTTGAGCAGATTTGGGCTTGGTTTCACTTCATTTGAACAGAATCACTATTTCAACATTACTGGACTCAGAAAGCTGTAAACTGACAATCTTGATCATTGAAGTCCTAACATTAGTTTTTGTGCATATAACTTCTAACACATTAAAAACTGTCTTACAGCATTGCAGAAAACATTGTATTTCATAAGGTATAAGCATCTATCAGTTTGGCAAGGTTTGCACTGAATACTGAATGAAACAGCTTTCTCTAATAGAGAGAAAAGCTTTTGAGCAGATTTGGGCTTGATTTCACTTCATTTGAACAGAATCAGTATTTCAACATTACTGGACTCAGAAAGCTGTAAACTGACAATCTTGATCATTGAAGTCCTAACATTAGTTTTTGTGCATATAACTTCTAACACATTAAAAACTGTCTTACAGCATTGCAGAAAACATTGTATTTCATAAGGCATAAGCATCTATCAGTTTGGCAAGATTTGCACTTAATACTGAATGAAACAGCTTACTCTGATAGAGAGAAAAGCTTTTGAGCAGATTTGGGCTTGATTTCACTTCATTTGAACAGCAGCACTATTTCAACATTACTGGACTCAGAAAGCTGTAAACTGACAATCTTGATCATTGAAGTCCTAACATAAGTTTTTGTGCATATAACTTCTAACACATTAAAAACTGTCTTACAGCATTGCAGAAAACATTGTATTTAATAAGGCATAAGCATCTATCAGTTTGGCAAGATTTGCACTTAATACTGAATGAAACAGCTTACTCTGATAGAGAGAAAAGCTTTTGAGCAGATTTGGGCTTGATTTCACTTCATTTGAACAGCAGCACTATTTCAACATTACTGGACTCAGAAAGCTGTAAACTGACAATCTTGATCATTGAAGTCCTAACATAAGTTTTTGTGCATATAACTTCTAACACATTAAAAACTGTCTTACAGCATTGCAGAAAATATTGTATTGCATAAGGCATAAGCATCTATCAGTTTGGTAAGATTTGCACTTAATACTGAATGAAACAGCTTACTCTGATAGAGAGAAAAGCTTTTGAGCAGATTTGGGCTTGGTTTCACTTCATTTGAACAGAATCACTATTTCAACATTACTGGACTCAGAAAGCTGTAAACTGACAATCTTGATCATTGAAGTCCTAACATTAGTTTTTGTGCATATAACTTCTAACACATTAAAAACTGTCTTACAGCATTGCAGAAAACATTGTATTTCATAAGGTATAAGCATCTATCAGTTTGGCAAGGTTTGCACTGAATACTGAATGAAACAGCTTTCTCTAATAGAGAGAAAAGCTTTTGAGCAGATTTGGGCTTGATTTCACTTCATTTGAACAGAATCACTATTTCAACATTACTGGACTCAGAAAGCTGTAAACTGACAATCTTGATCATTGAAGTCCTAACATTAGTTTTTGTGCATATAACTTCTAACACATTAAAAACTGTCTTACAGCATTGCAGAAAACATTGTATTTCATAAGGCATAAGCATCTATCAGTTTGGCAAGATTTGCACTTAATACTGAATGAAACAGCTTACTCTGATAGAGAGAAAAGCTTTTGAGCAGATTTGGGCTTGATTTCACTTCATTTGAACAGCAGCACTATTTCAACATTACTGGACTCAGAAAGCTGTAAACTGACAATCTTGATCATTGAAGTCCTAACATAAGTTTTTGTGCATATAACTTCTAACACATTAAAAACTGTCTTACAGCATTGCAGAAAACATTGTATTGCATAAGGCATAAGCATCTATCAGTTTGGCAAGATTTGCACTTAATACTGAATGAAACAGCTTACTCTGATAGAGAGAAAAGCTTTTGAGCAGATTTGGGCTTGGTTTCACTTCATTTGAACAGAATCACTATTTCAACATTACTGGACTCAGAAAGCTGTAAACTGACAATCTTGATCATTGAAGTCCTAACATTAGTTTTTGTGCATATAACTTCTAACACATTAAAAACTGTCTTACAGCATTGCAGAAAACATTGTATTTCATAAGGCATAAGCATCTATCAGTTTGGCAAGCTTTGCACTTAATACTGAATGAAACAGCTTACTCTAATAGAGAGAAAAGCTTTTGAGCAGATTTGGGCTTGATTTCACTTCA
The DNA here is from genome assembly GCF_023724105.1 of Carassius gibelio. Lineage (NCBI taxonomy): Eukaryota > Metazoa > Chordata > Actinopteri > Cypriniformes > Cyprinidae > Carassius > Carassius gibelio. The sequence continues at coordinate 1,493,568 of NC_068412.1, read as the reverse complement.
TTTGAACAGAATCACTATTTCAACATTACTGGACTCAGAAAGCTGTAAACTGACAATCTTGATCATTGAAGTCCTAACATTAGTTTTTGTGCATATAACTTCTAACACATTAAAAACTGTCTTACAGCATTGCAGAAAACATTGTATTTCATAAGGCATAAGCATCTATCAGTTTGGCAAGATTTGCACTTAATACTGAATGAAACAGCTTACTCTGATAGAGAGAAAAGCTTTTGAGCAGATTTGGGCTTGATTTCACTTCATTTGAACAGCAGCACTATTTCAACATTACTGGACTCAGAAAGCTGTAAACTGACAATCTTGATCATTGAAGTCCTAACATAAGTTTTTGTGCATATAACTTCTAACACATTAAAAACTGTCTTACAGCATTGCAGAAAACATTGTATTTAATAAGGCATAAGCATCTATCAGTTTGGCAAGATTTGCACTTAATACTGAATGAAACAGCTTACTCTGATAGAGAGAAAAGCTTTTGAGCAGATTTGGGCTTGATTTCACTTCATTTGAACAGCAGCACTATTTCAACATTACTGGACTCAGAAAGCTGTAAACTGACAATCTTGATCATTGAAGTCCTAACATAAGTTTTTGTGCATATAACTTCTAACACATTAAAAACTGTCTTACAGCATTGCAGAAAATATTGTATTGCATAAGGCATAAGCATCTATCAGTTTGGTAAGATTTGCACTTAATACTGAATGAAACAGCTTACTCTGATAGAGAGAAAAGCTTTTGAGCAGATTTGGGCTTGGTTTCACTTCATTTGAACAGAATCACTATTTCAACATTACTGGACTCAGAAAGCTGTAAACTGACAATCTTGATCATTGAAGTCCTAACATAAGTTTTTGTGCATATAACTTCTAACACATTAAAAACTGTCTTACAGCATTGCAGAAAACATTGTATTGCATAAGGCATAAGCATCTATCAGTTTGGCAAGATTTGCACTTAATACTGAATGAAACAGCTTACTCTGATAGAGAGAAAAGCTTTTGAGCAGATTTGGGCTTGGTTTCACTTCATTTGAACAGAATCACTATTTCAACATTACTGGACTCAGAAAGCTGTAAACTGACAATCTTGATCATTGAAGTCCTAACATTAGTTTTTGTGCATATAACTTCTAACACATTAAAAACTGTCTTACAGCATTGCAGAAAACATTGTATTTCATAAGGTATAAGCATCTATCAGTTTGGCAAGGTTTGCACTGAATACTGAATGAAACAGCTTTCTCTAATAGAGAGAAAAGCTTTTGAGCAGATTTGGGCTTGATTTCACTTCATTTGAACAGAATCACTATTTCAACATTACTGGACTCAGAAAGCTGTAAACTGACAATCTTGATCATTGAAGTCCTAAAATTAGTTTTTGTGCATATAACTTCTAACACATTAAAAACTGTCTTACAGCATTGCAGAAAACATTGTATTTCATAAGGCATAATCATCTATCAGTTTGGCAAGATTTGCACTTAATACTGAATGAAACAGCTTACTCTGATAGAGAGAAAAGCTTTTGAGCAGATTTGGGCTTGATTTCACTTCATTTGAACAGCAGCACTATTTCAACATTACTGGACTCAGAAAGCTGTAAACTGACAATCTTGATCATTGAAGTCCTAACATAAGTTTTTGTGCATATAACTTCTAACACATTAAAAACTGTCTTACAGCATTGCAGAAAACATTGTATTGCATAAGGCATAAGCATCTATCAGTTTGGCAAGATTTGCACTTAATACTGAATGAAACAGCTTACTCTGATAGAGAGAAAAGCTTTTGAGCAGATTTGGGCTTGGTTTCACTTCATTTGAACAGAATCACTATTTCAACATTACTGGACTCAGAAAGCTGTAAACTGACAATCTTGATCATTGAAGTCCTAACATTAGTTTTTGTGCATATAACTTCTAACACATTAAAAACTGTCTTACAGCATTGCAGAAAACATTTTATTAGATAAGAAATAAGTATGTTTCAGTTTGGCAAGATTTGCACTGAATACTGAATGAAACAGCTTTCTCTAATAGAGAGAAAAGCTTTTGAGCAGATTTGGGCTTGATTTCACTTCATTTGAACAGAATCACTATTTCAACATTACTGGACTCAGAAAGCTGTAAACTGACAATCTTGATCATTGAAGTCCTAACATTAGTTTTTGTGCATATAACTTCTAACACATTAAAAACTGTCTTACATCATTGCAGAAAACATTGTATTTCATAAGGTATAAGCATCTATCAGTTTGGCAAGGTTTGCACTGAATACTGAATGAAACAGCTTTCTCTAATAGAGAGAAAAGCTTTTGAGCAGATTTGGGCTTGATTTCACTTCATTTGAACAGAATCACTATTTTAACATTACTGGACTCAGAAAGCTGTAAACTGACAATCTTGATCATTGAAGTCCTAACATTAGTTTTTGTGCATATAACTTCTAACACATTAAAAACTGTCTTACAGCATTGCAGAAAACATTGTATTTCATAAGGCATAAGCATCTATCAGTTTGGCAAGATTTGCACTTAATACTGAATGAAACAGCTTACTCTGATAGAGAGAAAAGCTTTTGAGCAGATTTGGGCTTGATTTCACTTCATTTGAACAGCAGCACTATTTCAACATTACTGGACTCAGAAAGCTGTAAACTGACATTCTTGATCATTGAAGTCCTAACATAAGTTTTTGTGCATATAACTTCTAACACATTAAAAACTGTCTTACAGCATTGCAGAAAACATTGTATTGCATAAGGCATAAGCATCTATCAGTTTGGCAAGATTTGCACTTAATACTGAATGAAACAGCTTACTCTGATAGAGAGAAAAGCTTTTGAGCAGATTTGGGCTTGGTTTCACTTCATTTGAACAGAATCACTATTTCAACATTACTGGACTCAGAAAGCTGTAAACTGACAATCTTGATCATTGAAGTCCTAACATTAGTTTTTGTGCATATAACTTCTAACACATTAAAAACTGTCTTACAGCATTGCAGAAAACATTGTATTGCATAAGGCATAAGCATCTATCAGTTTGGTAAGATTTGCACTTAATACTGAATGAAACAGCTTACTCTGATAGAGAGAAAAGCTTTTGAGCAGATTTGGGCTTGATTTCACTTCATTTGAACAGAATCACTATTTCAACATTACTGGACTCAGAAAGCTGTAAACTGACAATCTTGATCATTGAAGTCCTAACATTAGTTTTTGTGCATATAACTTCTAACACATTAAAAACTGTCTTACAGCATTGCAGAAAACATTTTATTAGATAAGAAATAAGTATGTTTCAGTTTGGCAAGATTTGCACTGAATACTGAATGAAACAGCTTTCTCTAATAGAGAGAAAAGCTTTTGAGCAGATTTGGGCTTGATTTCACTTCATTTGAACAGAATCACTATTTCAACATTACTGGACTCAGAAAGCTGTAAACTGACAATCTTGATCATTGAAGTCCTAACATTAGTTTTTGTGCATATAACTTCTAACACATTAAAAACTGTCTTACAGCATTGCAGAAAACATTGTATTTCATAAGGTATAAGCATCTATCAGTTTGGCAAGGTTTGCACTGAATACTGAATGAAACAGCTTTCTCTAATAGAGAGAAAAGCTTTTGAGCAGATTTGGGCTTGATTTCACTTCTTTTGAACAGAATCACTATTTTAACATTACTGGACTCAGAAAGCTGTAAACTGACAATCTTGATCATTGAAGTCCTAACATTAGTTTTTGTGCATATAACTTCTAACACATTAAAAACTGTCTTACAGCATTGCAGAAAACATTGTATTTCATAAGGCATAAGCATCTATCAGTTTGGCAAGATTTGCACTTAATACTGAATGAAACAGCTTACTCTGATAGAGAGAAAAGCTTTTGAGCAGATTTGGGCTTGATTTCACTTCATTTGAACAGCAGCACTATTTCAACATTACTGGACTCAGAAAGCTGTAAACTGACATTCTTGATCATTGAAGTCCTAACATAAGTTTTTGTGCATATAACTTCTAACACATTAAAAACTGTCTTACAGCATTGCAGAAAACATTGTATTGCATAAGGCATAAGCATCTATCAGTTTGGCAAGATTTGCACTTAATACTGAATGAAACAGCTTACTCTGATAGAGAGAAAAGCTTTTGAGCAGATTTGGGCTTGGTTTCACTTCATTTGAACAGAATCACTATTTCAACATTACTGGACTCAGAAAGCTGTAAACTGACAATCTTGATCATTGAAGTCCTAACATTAGTTTTTGTGCATATAACTTCTAACACATTAAAAACTGTCTTACAGCATTGCAGAAAACATTGTATTGCATAAGGCATAAGCATCTATCAGTTTGGCAAGATTTGCACTTAATACTGAATGAAACAGCTTACTCTGATAGAGAGAAAAGGTTTTGAGCAGATTTGGGCTTGGTTTCACTTCATTTGAACAGAATCACTATTTCAACATTACTGGACTCAGAAAGCTGCAAACTGACAATCTTGATCATTGAAGTCCTAACATTAGTTTTTGTGCATATAACTTCTAACACATTAAAAACTGTCTTACAGCATTGCAGAAAACATTGTATTTCATAAGGCATAAGCATCTATCAGTTTGGCAAGATTTGCACTTAATACTTAATGAAACAGCTTACTCTGATAGAGAGAAAAGCTTTTGAGCAGATTTGGGCTTGATTTCACTTCATTTGAACAGCAGCACTATTTCAACATTACTGGACTCAGAAAGCTGTAAACTGACATTCTTGATCATTGAAGTCCTAACATAAGTTTTTGTGCATATAACTTCTAACACATTAAAAACTGTCTTACAGCATTGCAGAAAACATTGTATTGCATAAGGCATAAGCATCTATCAGTTTGGCAAGATTTGCACTTAATACTGAATGAAACAGCTTACTCTGATAGAGAGAAAAGCTTTTGAGCAGATCGGGGCTTGGTTTCACTTCATTTGAACAGAATCACTATTTCAACATTACTGGACTCAGAAAGCTGTAAACTGACAATCTTGATCATTGAAGTCCTAACATTAGTTTTTGTGCATATAAGTTCTAACACATTAAAAACTGTCTTACAGCATTGCAGAAAAAATTGTATTTCATAAGGCATAAGCATCTATCAGTTTGGCAAGGTTTGCACTGAATACTGAATGAAACAGCTTTCTCTAATAGAGAGAAAAGCTTTTGAGCAGATTTGGGCTTGATTTCACTTCATTTGAACAGAATCACTATTTCAACATTACTGGACTCAGAAAGCTGTAAACTGACAATCTTGATCATTGAAGTCCTAACATAAGTTTTTGTGCATATAACTTCTAACACATTAAAAACTGTCTTACAGCATTGCAGAAAACATTTTATTAGATAAGACATAAGTATGTTTCAGTTTGGCAAGATTTGCGCTGAATACTGAATGAAACAGCTTTCTCTAATAGAGAGAAAAGCTTTTGAGCAGATTTGGGCTTGATTTCACTTCATTTGAACAGAATCACTATTTCAACATTACTGGACTCAGAAAGCTGTAAACTGACAATCTTGATCATTGAAGTCCTAACATTAGTTTTTGTGCATATAACTTCTAACACATTAAAAACTGTCTTACAGCATTGCAGAAAACATTGTATTTCATAAGGCATAAGCATCTATCAGTTTGGCAAGATTTGCACTTAATACTGAATGAAACAGCTTACTCTGATAGAGAAAAAGCTTTTGAGCAGATTTGGGCTTGATTTCACTTCATTTGAACAGCAGCACTATTTCAACATTACTGGACTCAGAAAGCTGTAAACTGACAATCTTGATCATTGAAGTCCTAACATTAGTTTTTGTGCATATAACTTCTAACACATTAAAAACTGTCTTACAGCATTGCAGAAAACATTGTATTGCATAAGGCATAAGCATCTATCAGTTTGGCAAGATTTGCACTTAATACTGAATGAAACAGCTTACTCTGATAGAGAGAAAAGCTTTTGAGCAGATTTGGGCTTGGTTTCACTTCATTTGAACAGAATCACTATTTCAACATTACTGGACTCAGAAAGCTGTAAACTGACAATCTTGATCATTGAAGTCCTAACATTAGTTTTTGTGCATATAACTTCTAACACATTAAAAACTGTCTTACAGCATTGCAGAAAACATTGTATTTCATAAGGCATAAGCATCTATCAGTTTGGCAAGATTTGCACTTAATACTGAATGAAACAGCTTACTCTGATAGAGAGAAAAGCTTTTGAGCAGATTTGGGCTTGATTTCACTTCATTTGAACAGCAGCACTATTTCAACATTACTGGACTCAGAAAGCTGTAAACTGAAAATCTTGATCATTGAAGTCCTAACATAAGTTTTTGTGCATATAACTTCTAACACATTAAAAACTGTCTTACAGCATTGCAGAAAACATTTTATTAGATAAGACATAAGTATGTTTCAGTTTGGCAAGATTTGCGCTGAATACTGAATGAAACAGCTTTCTCTAATAGAGAGAAAAGCTTTTGAGCAGATTTGGGCTTGATTTCACTTCATTTGAACAGCAGCACTATTTCAACATTACTGGACTCAGAAAGCTGTAAACTGACATTCTTGATCATTGAAGTCCTAACATAAGTTTTTGTGCATATAACTTCTAACACATTAAAAACTGTCTTACAGCATTGCAGAAAACATTGTATTGCATAAGGCATAAGCATCTATCAGTTTGGCAAGATTTGCACTTAATACTGAATGAAACAGCTTACTCTGATAGAGAGAAAAGCTTTTGAGCAGATCGGGGCTTGGTTTCACTTCATTTGAACAGAATCACTATTTCAACATTACTGGACTCAGAAAGCTGTAAACTGACAATCTTGATCATTGAAGTCCTAACATTAGTTTTTGTGCATATAAGTTCTAACACATTAAAAACTGTCTTACAGCATTGCAGAAAAAATTGTATTTCATAAGGCATAAGCATCTATCAGTTTGGCAAGGTTTGCACTGAATACTGAATGAAACAGCTTTCTCTAATAGAGAGAAAAGCTTTTGAGCAGATTTGGGCTTGATTTCACTTCATTTGAACAGAATCACTATTTCAACATTACTGGACTCAGAAAGCTGTAAACTGACAATCTTGATCATTGAAGTCCTAACATAAGTTTTTGTGCATATAACTTCTAACACATTAAAAACTGTCTTACAGCATTGCAGAAAACATTTTATTAGATAAGACATAAGTATGTTTCAGTTTGGCAAGATTTGCGCTGAATACTGAATGAAACAGCTTTCTCTAATAGAGAGAAAAGCTTTTGAGCAGATTTGGGCTTGATTTCACTTCATTTGAACAGAATCACTATTTCAACATTACTGGACTCAGAAAGCTGTAAACTGACAATCTTGATCATTGAAGTCCTAACATTAGTTTTTGTGCATATAACTTCTAACACATTAAAAACTGTCTTACAGCATTGCAGAAAACATTGTATTTCATAAGGCATAAGCATCTATCAGTTTGGCAAGATTTGCACTTAATACTGAATGAAACAGCTTACTCTGATAGAGAAAAAGCTTTTGAGCAGATTTGGGCTTGATTTCACTTCATTTGAACAGCAGCACTATTTCAACATTACTGGACTCAGAAAGCTGTAAACTGACAATCTTGATCATTGAAGTCCTAACATTAGTTTTTGTGCATATAACTTCTAACACATTAAAAACTGTCTTACAGCATTGCAGAAAACATTGTATTGCATAAGGCATAAGCATCTATCAGTTTGGCAAGATTTGCACTTAATACTGAATGAAACAGCTTACTCTGATAGAGAGAAAAGCTTTTGAGCAGATTTGGGCTTGGTTTCACTTCATTTGAACAGAATCACTATTTCAACATTACTGGACTCAGAAAGCTGTAAACTGACAATCTTGATCATTGAAGTCCTAACATTAGTTTTTGTGCATATAACTTCTAACACATTAAAAACTGTCTTACAGCATTGCAGAAAACATTGTATTTCATAAGGCATAAGCATCTATCAGTTTGGCAAGATTTGCACTTAATACTGAATGAAACAGCTTACTCTGATAGAGAGAAAAGCTTTTGAGCAGATTTGGGCTTGATTTCACTTCATTTGAACAGCAGCACTATTTCAACATTACTGGACTCAGAAAGCTGTAAACTGAAAATCTTGATCATTGAAGTCCTAACATAAGTTTTTGTGCATATAACTTCTAACACATTAAAAACTGTCTTACAGCATTGCAGAAAACATTTTATTAGATAAGACATAAGTATGTTTCAGTTTGGCAAGATTTGCGCTGAATACTGAATGAAACAGCTTTCTCTAATAGAGAGAAAAGCTTTTGAGCAGATTTGGGCTTGATTTCACTTCATTTGAACAGAATCACTATTTCAACATTACTGGACTCAGAAAGCTGTAAACTGACAATCTTGATCATTGAAGTCCTAACATTAGTTTTTGTGCATATAACTTCTAACACATTAAAAACTGTCTTACAGCATTGCAGAAAACATTGTATTTCATAAGGCATAAGCATCTATCAGTTTGGCAAGATTTGCACTTAATACTGAATGAAAAAGCTTACTCTGATAGAGAAAAAGCTTTTGAGCAGATTTGGGCTTGATTTCACTTCATTTGAACAGCAGCACTATTTCAACATTACTGGACTCAGAAAGCTGTAAACTGACAATCTTGATCATTGAAGTCCTAACATTAGTTTTTGTGCATATAACTTCTAACACATTAAAAACTGTCTTACAGCATTGCAGAAAACATTGTATTGCATAAGGCATAAGCATCTATCAGTTTGGCAAGATTTGCACTTAATACTGAATGAAACAGCTTACTCTGATAGAGAGAAAAGCTTTTGAGCAGATTTGGGCTTGGTTTCACTTCATTTGAACAGAATCACTATTTCAACATTACTGGACTCAGAAAGCTGTAAACTGACAATCTTGATCATTGAAGTCCTAACATTAGTTTTTGTGCATATAACTTCTAACACATTAAAAACTGTCTTACAGCATTGCAGAAAACATTGTATTTCATAAGGCATAAGCATCTATCAGTTTGGCAAGATTTGCACTTAATACTGAATGAAACAGCTTACTCTGATAGAGAGAAAAGCTTTTGAGCAGATTTGGGCTTGATTTCACTTCATTTGAACAGCAGCACTATTTCAACATTACTGGACTCAGAAAGCTGTAAACTGAAAATCTTGATCATTGAAGTCCTAACATAAGTTTTTGTGCATATAACTTCTAACACATTAAAAACTGTCTTACAGCATTGCAGAAAACATTGTATTGCATAAGGCATAAGCATCTATCAGTTTGGCAAGATTTGCACTGAATACTGAATGAAACAGCTTACTCTGATAGAGAGAAAAGCTTTTGAGCAGATTTGGGCTTGGTTTCACTTCATTTGAACAGAATCACTATTTCAACATTACTGGACTCAGAAAGCTGTAAACTGACAATCTTGATCATTGAAGTCCTAACATTAGTTTTTGTGCATATAACTTCTAACACATTAAAAACTGTCTTACAGCATTGCAGAAAACATTGTATTTCATAAGGTATAAGCATCTATCAGTTTGGCAAGGTTTGCACTGAATACTGAATGAAACAGCTTTCTCTAATAGAGAGAAAAGCTTTTGAGCAGATTTGGGCTTGATTTCACTTCATTTGAACAGAATCACTATTTCAACATTACTGGACTCAGAAAGCTGTAAACTGACAATCTTGATCATTGAAGTCCTAACATTAGTTTTTGTGCATATAACTTCTAACACATTAAAAACTGTCTTACAGCATTGCAGAAAACATTGTATTTCATAAGGCATAAGCATCTATCAGTTTGGCAAGATTTGCACTTAATACTGAATGAAACAGCTTACTCTGATAGAGAGAAAAGCTTTTGAGCAGATTTGGGCTTGATTTCACTTCATTTGAACAGCAGCACTATTTCAAAATTACTGGACTCAGAAAGCTGTAAACTGACAATCTTGATCATTGAAGTCCTAACATAAGTTTTTGTGCATATAACTTCTAACACATTAAAAACTGTCTTACAGCATTGCAGAAAACATTGTATTGCATAAGGCATAAGCATCTATCAGTTTGGCAAGATTTGCACTTAATACTGAATGAAACAGCTTACTCTGATAGAGAGAAAAGCTTTTGAGCAGATTTGGGCTTGGTTTCACTTCATTTGAACAGAATCACTATTTCAACATTACTGGACTCAGAAAGCTGTAAACTGACAATCTTGATCATTGAAGTCCTAACATTAGTTTTTGTGCATATAACTTCTAACACATTAAAAACTGTCTTACAGCATTGCAGAAAACATTGTATTTCATAAGGCATAAGCATCTATCAGTTTGGCAAGCTTTGCACTTAATACTGAATGAAACAGCTTACTCTAATAGAGAGAAAAGCTTTTGAGCAGATTTGGGCTTGATTTCACTTCATTTGAACAGAATCACTATTTCAACATTACTGGACTCAGAAAGCTGTAAACTGACAATCTTGATCATTGAAGTCCTAACATTAGTTTTTGTGCATATAACTTCTAACACATTAAAAACTGTCTTACAGCATTGCAGAAAACATTGTATTTCATAAGGCATAAGCATCTATCAGTTTGGCAAGATTTGCACTTAATACTGAATGAAACAGCTTACTCTGATAGAGAGAAAAGCTTTTGAGCAGATTTGGGCTTGATTTCACTTCATTTGAACAGCAGCACTATTTCAACATTACTGGACTCAGAAAGCTGTAAACTGACAATCTTGATCATTGAAGTCCTAACATAAGTTTTTGTGCATATAACTTCTAACACATTAAAAACTGTCTTACAGCATTGCAGAAAACATTGTATTTAATAAGGCATAAGCATCTATCAGTTTGGCAAGATTTGCACTTAATACTGAATGAAACAGCTTACTCTGATAGAGAGAAAAGCTTTTGAGCAGATTTGGGCTTGATTTCACTTCATTTGAACAGCAGCACTATTTCAACATTACTGGACTCAGAAAGCTGTAAACTGACAATCTTGATCATTGAAGTCCTAACATAAGTTTTTGTGCATATAACTTCTAACACATTAAAAACTGTCTTACAGCATTGCAGAAAATATTGTATTGCATAAGGCATAAGCATCTATCAGTTTGGTAAGATTTGCACTTAATACTGAATGAAACAGCTTACTCTGATAGAGAGAAAAGCTTTTGAGCAGATTTGGGCTTGGTTTCACTTCATTTGAACAGAATCACTATTTCAACATTACTGGACTCAGAAAGCTGTAAACTGACAATCTTGATCATTGAAGTCCTAACATAAGTTTTTGTGCATATAACTTCTAACACATTAAAAACTGTCTTACAGCATTGCAGAAAACATTGTATTGCATAAGGCATAAGCATCTATCAGTTTGGCAAGATTTGCACTTAATACTGAATGAAACAGCTTACTCTGATAGAGAGAAAAGCTTTTGAGCAGATTTGGGCTTGGTTTCACTTCATTTGAACAGAATCACTATTTCAACATTACTGGACTCAGAAAGCTGTAAACTGACAATCTTGATCATTGAAGTCCTAACATTAGTTTTTGTGCATATAACTTCTAACACATTAAAAACTGTCTTACAGCATTGCAGAAAACATTGTATTTCATAAGGTATAAGCATCTATCAGTTTGGCAAGGTTTGCACTGAATACTGAATGAAACAGCTTTCTCTAATAGAGAGAAAAGCTTTTGAGCAGATTTGGGCTTGATTTCACTTCATTTGAACAGAATCACTATTTCAACATTACTGGACTCAGAAAGCTGTAAACTGACAATCTTGATCATTGAAGTCCTAAAATTAGTTTTTGTGCATATAACTTCTAACACATTAAAAACTGTCTTACAGCATTGCAGAAAACATTGTATTTCATAAGGCATAATCATCTATCAGTTTGGCAAGATTTGCACTTAATACTGAATGAAACAGCTTACTCTGATAGAGAGAAAAGCTTTTGAGCAGATTTGGGCTTGATTTCACTTCATTTGAACAGCAGCACTATTTCAACATTACTGGACTCAGAAAGCTGTAAACTGACAATCTTGATCATTGAAGTCCTAACATAAGTTTTTGTGCATATAACTTCTAACACATTAAAAACTGTCTTACAGCATTGCAGAAAACATTGTATTGCATAAGGCATAAGCATCTATCAGTTTGGCAAGATTTGCACTTAATACTGAATGAAACAGCTTACTCTGATAGAGAGAAAAGCTTTTGAGCAGATTTGGGCTTGGTTTCACTTCATTTGAACAGAATCACTATTTCAACATTACTGGACTCAGAAAGCTGTAAACTGACAATCTTGATCATTGAAGTCCTAACATTAGTTTTTGTGCATATAACTTCTAACACATTAAAAACTGTCTTACAGCATTGCAGAAAACATTTTATTAGATAAGAAATAAGTATGTTTCAGTTTGGCAAGATTTGCACTGAATACTGAATGAAACAGCTTTCTCTAATAGAGAGAAAAGCTTTTGAGCAGATTTGGGCTTGATTTCACTTCATTTGAACAGAATCACTATTTTAACATTACTGGACTCAGAAAGCTGTAAACTGACAATCTTGATCATTGAAGTCCTAACATTAGTTTTTGTGCATATAACTTCTAACACATTAAAAACTGTCTTACAGCATTGCAGAAAACATTGTATTTCATAAGGCATAAGCATCTATCAGTTTGGCAAGATTTGCACTTAATACTGAATGAAACAGCTTACTCTGATAGAGAGAAAAGCTTTTGAGCAGATTTGGGCTTGATTTCACTTCATTTGAACAGCAGCACTATTTCAACATTACTGGACTCAGAAAGCTGTAAACTGACATTCTTGATCATTGAAGTCCTAACATAAGTTTTTGTGCATATAACTTCTAACACATTAAAAACTGTCTTACAGCATTGCAGAAAACATTGTATTGCATAAGGCATAAGCATCTATCAGTTTGGCAAGATTTGCACTTAATACTGAATGAAACAGCTTACTCTGATAGAGAGAAAAGCTTTTGAGCAGATTTGGGCTTGGTTTCACTTCATTTGAACAGAATCACTATTTCAACATTACTGGACTCAGAAAGCTGTAAACTGACAATCTTGATCATTGAAGTCCTAACATTAGTTTTTGTGCATATAACTTCTAACACATTAAAAACTGTCTTACAGCATTGCAGAAAACATTGTATTGCATAAGGCATAAGCATCTATCAGTTTGGCAAGATTTGCACTTAATACTGAATGAAACAGCTTACTCTGATAGAGAGAAAAGCTTTTGAGCAGATTTGGGCTTGGTTTCACTTCATTTGAACAGAATCACTATTTCAACATTACTGGACTCAGAAAGCTGTAAACTGACAATCTTGATCATTGAAGTCCTAACATTAGTTTTTGTGCATATAACTTCTAACACATTAAAAACTGTCTTACAGCATTGCAGAAAACATTGTATTTCATAAGGCATAAGCATCTATCAGTTTGGCAAGATTTGCACTTAATACTGAATGAAACAGCTTACTCTGATAGAGAGAAAAGCTTTTGAGCAGATTTGGGCTTGATTTCACTTCATTTGAACAGCAGCACTATTTCAACATTACTGGACTCAGAAAGCTGTAAACTGACAATCTTGATCATTGAAGTCCTAACATAAGTTTTTGTGCATATAACTTCTAACACATTAAAAACTGTCTTACAGCATTGCAGAAAACATTGTATTGCATAAGGCATAAGCATCTATCAGTTTGGCAAGATTTGCACTTAATACTGAATGAAACAGCTTACTCTGATAGAGAGAAAAGCTTTTGAGCAGATTTGGGCTTGATTTCACTTCATTTGAACAGAATCACTATTTCAACATTACTGGACTCAGAAAGCTGTAAACTGACAATCTTGATCATTGAAGTCCTAACATTAGTTTTTGTGCATATAACTTCTAACACATTAAAAACTGTCTTACAGCATTGCAGAAAACATTTTATTAGATAAGAAATAAGTATGTTTCAGTTTGGCAAGATTTGCACTGAATACTGAATGAAACAGCTTTCTCTAATAGAGAGAAAAGCTTTTGAGCAGATTTGGGCTTGATTTCACTTCATTTGAACAGAATCACTATTTCAACATTACTGGACTCAGAAAGCTGTAAACTGACAATCTTGATCATTGAAGTCCTAACATTAGTTTTTGTGCATATAACTTCTAACACATTAAAAACTGTCTTACAGCATTGCAGAAAACATTGTATTTCATAAGGTATAAGCATCTATCAGTTTGGCAAGGTTTGCACTGAATACTGAATGAAACAGCTTTCTCTAATAGAGAGAAAAGCTTTTGAGCAGATTTGGGCTTGATTTCACTTCTTTTGAACAGAATCACTATTTTAACATTACTGGACTCAGAAAGCTGTAAACTGACAATCTTGATCATTGAAGTCCTAACATTAGTTTTTGTGCATATAACTTCTAACACATTAAAAACTGTCTTACAGCATTGCAGAAAACATTGTATTTCATAAGGCATAAGCATCTATCAGTTTGGCAAGATTTGCACTTAATACTGAATGAAACAGCTTACTCTGATAGAGAGAAAAGCTTTTGAGCAGATTTGGGCTTGATTTCACTTCATTTGAACAGCAGCACTATTTCAACATTACTGGACTCAGAAAGCTGTAAACTGACATTCTTGATCATTGAAGTCCTAACATAAGTTTTTGTGCATATAACTTCTAACACATTAAAAACTGTCTTACAGCATTGCAGAAAACATTGTATTGCATAAGGCATAAGCATCTATCAGTTTGGCAAGATTTGCACTTAATACTGAATGAAACAGCTTACTCTGATAGAGAGAAAAGCTTTTGAGCAGATTTGGGCTTGGTTTCACTTCATTTGAACAGAATCACTATTTCAACATTACTGGACTCAGAAAGCTGTAAACTGACAATCTTGATCATTGAAGTCCTAACATTAGTTTTTGTGCATATAACTTCTAACACATTAAAAACTGTCTTACAGCATTGCAGAAAACATTGTATTGCATAAGGCATAAGCATCTATCAGTTTGGCAAGATTTGCACTTAATACTGAATGAAACAGCTTACTCTGATAGAGAGAAAAGGTTTTGAGCAGATTTGGGCTTGGTTTCACTTCATTTGAACAGAATCACTATTTCAACATTACTGGACTCAGAAAGCTGCAAACTGACAATCTTGATCATTGAAGTCCTAACATTAGTTTTTGTGCATATAACTTCTAACACATTAAAAACTGTCTTACAGCATTGCAGAAAACATTGTATTTCATAAGGCATAAGCATCTATCAGTTTGGCAAGATTTGCACTTAATACTTAATGAAACAGCTTACTCTGATAGAGAGAAAAGCTTTTGAGCAGATTTGGGCTTGATTTCACTTCATTTGAACAGCAGCACTATTTCAACATTACTGGACTCAGAAAGCTGTAAACTGACATTCTTGATCATTGAAGTCCTAACATAAGTTTTTGTGCATATAACTTCTAACACATTAAAAACTGTCTTACAGCATTGCAGAAAACATTGTATTGCATAAGGCATAAGCATCTATCAGTTTGGCAAGATTTGCACTTAATACTGAATGAAACAGCTTACTCTGATAGAGAGAAAAGCTTTTGAGCAGATCGGGGCTTGGTTTCACTTCATTTGAACAGAATCACTATTTCAACATTACTGGACTCAGAAAGCTGTAAACTGACAATCTTGATCATTGAAGTCCTAACATTAGTTTTTGTGCATATAAGTTCTAACACATTAAAAACTGTCTTACAGCATTGCAGAAAAAATTGTATTTCATAAGGCATAAGCATCTATCAGTTTGGCAAGGTTTGCACTGAATACTGAATGAAACAGCTTTCTCTAATAGAGAGAAAAGCTTTTGAGCAGATTTGGGCTTGATTTCACTTCATTTGAACAGAATCACTATTTCAACATTACTGGACTCAGAAAGCTGTAAACTGACAATCTTGATCATTGAAGTCCTAACATAAGTTTTTGTGCATATAACTTCTAACACATTAAAAACTGTCTTACAGCATTGCAGAAAACATTTTATTAGATAAGACATAAGTATGTTTCAGTTTGGCAAGATTTGCGCTGAATACTGAATGAAACAGCTTTCTCTAATAGAGAGAAAAGCTTTTGAGCAGATTTGGGCTTGATTTCACTTCATTTGAACAGAATCACTATTTCAACATTACTGGACTCAGAAAGCTGTAAACTGACAATCTTGATCATTGAAGTCCTAACATTAGTTTTTGTGCATATAACTTCTAACACATTAAAAACTGTCTTACAGCATTGCAGAAAACATTGTATTTCATAAGGCATAAGCATCTATCAGTTTGGCAAGATTTGCACTTAATACTGAATGAAACAGCTTACTCTGATAGAGAAAAAGCTTTTGAGCAGATTTGGGCTTGATTTCACTTCATTTGAACAGCAGCACTATTTCAACATTACTGGACTCAGAAAGCTGTAAACTGACAATCTTGATCATTGAAGTCCTAACATTAGTTTTTGTGCATATAACTTCTAACACATTAAAAACTGTCTTACAGCATTGCAGAAAACATTGTATTGCATAAGGCATAAGCATCTATCAGTTTGGCAAGATTTGCACTTAATACTGAATGAAACAGCTTACTCTGATAGAGAGAAAAGCTTTTGAGCAGATTTGGGCTTGGTTTCACTTCATTTGAACAGAATCACTATTTCAACATTACTGGACTCAGAAAGCTGTAAACTGACAATCTTGATCATTGAAGTCCTAACATTAGTTTTTGTGCATATAACTTCTAACACATTAAAAACTGTCTTACAGCATTGCAGAAAACATTGTATTTCATAAGGCATAAGCATCTATCAGTTTGGCAAGATTTGCACTTAATACTGAATGAAACAGCTTACTCTGATAGAGAGAAAAGCTTTTGAGCAGATTTGGGCTTGATTTCACTTCATTTGAACAGCAGCACTATTTCAACATTACTGGACTCAGAAAGCTGTAAACTGAAAATCTTGATCATTGAAGTCCTAACATAAGTTTTTGTGCATATAACTTCTAACACATTAAAAACTGTCTTACAGCATTGCAGAAAACATTTTATTAGATAAGACATAAGTATGTTTCAGTTTGGCAAGATTTGCGCTGAATACTGAATGAAACAGCTTTCTCTAATAGAGAGAAAAGCTTTTGAGCAGATTTGGGCTTGATTTCACTTCATTTGAACAGAATCACTATTTCAACATTACTGGACTCAGAAAGCTGTAAACTGACAATCTTGATCATTGAAGTCCTAACATTAGTTTTTGTGCATATAACTTCTAACACATTAAAAACTGTCTTACAGCATTGCAGAAAACATTGTATTTCATAAGGCATAAGCATCTATCAGTTTGGCAAGATTTGCACTTAATACTGAATGAAACAGCTTACTCTGATAGAGAAAAAGCTTTTGAGCAGATTTGGGCTTGATTTCACTTCATTTGAACAGCAGCACTATTTCAACATTACTGGACTCAGAAAGCTGTAAACTGACAATCTTGATCATTGAAGTCCTAACATTAGTTTTTGTGCATATAACTTCTAACACATTAAAAACTGTCTTACAGCATTGCAGAAAACATTGTATTGCATAAGGCATAAGCATCTATCAGTTTGGCAAGATTTGCACTTAATACTGAATGAAACAGCTTACTCTGATAGAGAGAAAAGCTTTTGAGCAGATTTGGGCTTGGTTTCACTTCATTTGAACAGAATCACTATTTCAACATTACTGGACTCAGAAAGCTGTAAACTGACAATCTTGATCATTGAAGTCCTAACATTAGTTTTTGTGCATATAACTTCTAACACATTAAAAACTGTCTTACAGCATTGCAGAAAACATTGTATTTCATAAGGCATAAGCATCTATCAGTTTGGCAAGATTTGCACTTAATACTGAATGAAACAGCTTACTCTGATAGAGAGAAAAGCTTTTGAGCAGATTTGGGCTTGATTTCACTTCATTTGAACAGCAGCACTATTTCAACATTACTGGACTCAGAAAGCTGTAAACTGAAAATCTTGATCATTGAAGTCCTAACATAAGTTTTTGTGCATATAACTTCTAACACATTAAAAACTGTCTTACAGCATTGCAGAAAACATTGTATTGCATAAGGCATAAGCATCTATCAGTTTGGCAAGATTTGCACTTAATACTGAATGAAACAGCTTACTCTGATAGAGAGAAAAGCTTTTGAGCAGATTTGGGCTTGATTTCACTTCATTTGAACAGCAGCACTATTTCAACATTACTGGACTCAGAAAGCTGTAAACTGACATTCTTGATCATTGAAGTCCTAACATATGTTTTTGTGCATATAACTTCTAACACATTAAAAACTGTCTTACAGCATTGCAGAAAACATTGTATTGCATAAGGCATAAGCATCTATCAGTTTGGCAAGATTTGCACTTAATACTGAATGAAACAGCTTACTCTGATAGAGAGAAAAGCTTTTGAGCAGATTTGGGCTTGGTTTCACTTCATTTGAACAGAATCACTATTTCAACATTACTGGACTCAGAAAGCTGTAAACTGACAATCTTGATCATTGAAGTCCTAACATTAGTTTTTGTGCATATAACTTCTAACACATTAAAAACTGTCTTACAGCATTGCAGAAAACATTGTATTGCATAAGGCATAAGCATCTATCAGTTTGGCAAGATTTGCACTTAATACTGAATGAAACAGCTTACTCTGATAGAGAGAAAAGCTTTTGAGCAGATTTGGGCTTGGTTTCACTTCATTTGAACAGAATCACTATTTCAACATTACTGGACTCAGAAAGCTGCAAACTGACAATCTTGATCATTGAAGTCCTAACATTAGTTTTTGTGCATATAACTTCTAACACATTAAAAACTGTCTTACAGCATTGCAGAAAACATTGTATTTCATAAGGCATAAGCATCTATCAGTTTGGCAAGATTTGCACTTAATACTTAATGAAACAGCTTACTCTGATAGAGAGAAAAGCTTTTGAGCAGATTTGGGCTTGATTTCACTTCATTTGAACAGCAGCACTATTTCAACATTACTGGACTCAGAAAGCTGTAAACTGACATTCTTGATCATTGAAGTCCTAACATAAGTTTTTGTGCATATAACTTCTAACACATTAAAAACTGTCTTACAGCATTGCAGAAAACATTGTATTGCATAAGGCATAAGCATCTATCAGTTTGGCAAGATTTGCACTTAATACTGAATGAAACAGCTTACTCTGATAGAGAGAAAAGCTTTTGAGCAGATCGGGGCTTGGTTTCACTTCATTTGAACAGAATCACTATTTCAACATTACTGGACTCAGAAAGCTGTAAACTGACAATCTTGATCATTGAAGTCCTAACATTAGTTTTTGTGCATATAAGTTCTAACACATTAAAAACTGTCTTACAGCATTGCAGAAAACATTGTATTTCATAAGGCATAAGCATCTATCAGTTTGGCAAGGTTTGCACTGAATACTGAATGAAACAGCTTTCTCTAATAGAGAGAAAAGCTTTTGAGCAGATTTGGGCTTGATTTCACTTCATTTGAACAGAATCACTATTTCAACATTACTGGACTCAGAAAGCTGTAAACTGACAATCTTGATCATTGAAGTCCTAACATTAGTTTTTGTGCATATAACTTCTAACACATTAAAAACTGTCTTACAGCATTGCAAAAAACATTGTATTTCATAAGGCATAAGCATCTATCAGTTTGGCAAGATTTGCACTTAATACTGAATGAAACAGCTTACTCTGATAGAGAGAAAAGCTTTTGAGCAGATTTGGGCTTGATTTCACTTCATTTGAACAGAATCACTATTTCAACATTACTGGACTCAGAAAGCTGTAAACTGACAATCTTGATCATTGAAGTCCTAACATAAGTTTTTGTGCATATAACTTCTAACACATTAAAAACTGTCTTACAGCATTGCAGAAAACATTTTTTTAGATAAGACATAAGTATGTTTCAGTTTGGCAAGATTTGCACTGAATACTGAATGAAACAGCTTTCTCTAAGAGAGAGAAAAGCTTTTGAGCAGATTTGGGCTTGATTTCACTTCATTTGAACAGAATCACTATTTCAACATTACTGGACTCAGAAAGCTGTAAACTGACAATCTTGATCATTGAAGTCCTAACATTAGTTTTTGTGCATATAACTTCTAACACATTAAAAACTGTCTTACAGCATTGCAGAAAACATTGTATTTCATAAGGCATAAGCATCTATCAGTTTGGCAAGATTTGCACTTAATACTGAATGAAACAGCTTACTCTGATAGAGAAAAAGCTTTTGAGCAGATTTGGGCTTGATTTCACTTCATTTGAACAGCAGCACTATTTCAACATTACTGGACTCAGAAAGCTGTAAACTGACAATCTTGATCATTGAAGTCCTAACATTAGTTTTTGTGCATATAACTTCTAACACATTAAAAACTGTCTTACAGCATTGCAGAAAACATTGTATTGCATAAGGCATAAGCATCTATCAGTTTGGCAAGATTTGCACTTAATACTGAATGAAACAGCTTACTCTGATAGAGAGAAAAGCTTTTGAGCAGATTTGGGCTTGGTTTCACTTCATTTGAACAGAATCACTATTTCAACATTACTGGACTCAGAAAGCTGTAAACTGACAATCTTGATCATTGAAGTCCTAACATTAGTTTTTGTGCATATAACTTCTAACACATTAAAAACTGTCTTACAGCATTGCAGAAAACATTGTATTTCATAAGGCATAAGCATCTATCAGTTTGGCAAGATTTGCACTTAATACTGAATGAAACAGCTTACTCTGATAGAGAGAAAAGCTTTTGAGCAGATTTGGGCTTGATTTCACTTCATTTGAACAGCAGCACTATTTCAACATTACTGGACTCAGAAAGCTGTAAACTGACAATCTTGATCATTGAAGTCCTAACATAAGTTTTTGTGCATATAACTTCTAACACATTAAAAACTGTCTTACAGCATTGCAGAAAACATTGTATTGCATAAGGCATAAGCATCTATCAGTTTGGCAAGATTTGCACTTAATACTGAATGAAACAGCTTACTCTGATAGCGAGAAAAGCTTTTGAGCAGATTTGGGCTTGATTTCACTTCATTTGAACAGCAGCACTATTTCAACATTACTGGACTCAGAAAGCTGTAAACTGACAATCTTGATCATTGAAGTCCTAACATAAGTTTTTGTGCATATAACTTCTAACACATTAAAAACTGTCTTACAGCATTGCAGAAAACATTGTATTTCATAAGGCATAAACATCTTTCAGTTTGGCAAGATTTGCACTGAATACTGAATGAAACAGCTCTCTCTAATAGAGAGAAAAGCTTTTGAGCAGATTTGGGCTTGGTTTCACTTCATTTGAACAGAATCACTATTTCAACATTACTGGACTCAGAAAGCTGTAACTGACAATCTTGATCATTGAAGTCCTAACATTAGTTTTTGTGCATATAACTTCTAACACATTAAAAACTGTCTTACAGCATTGCAGAAAACATTGTATTTCATAAGGCATAAGCATCTATCAGTTTGGCAAGATTTGCACTTAATACTGAATGAAACAGCTTACTCTGATAGAGAGAAAAGCTTTTGAGCAGATTTGGGCTTGATTTCACTTCATTTGAACAGCAGCACTATTTCAACATTACTGGACTCAGAAAGCTGTAAACTGACAATCTTGATCATTGAAGTCCTAACATAAGTTTTTGTGCATATAACTTCTAACACATTAAAAACTGTCTTACAGCATTGCAGAAAACATTGTATTTATAAGGC
Source organism: Carassius gibelio (assembly GCF_023724105.1). Lineage (NCBI taxonomy): Eukaryota > Metazoa > Chordata > Actinopteri > Cypriniformes > Cyprinidae > Carassius > Carassius gibelio. Next base: position 1,471,590 of record NC_068412.1, on the reverse strand, counting down.
ATAAGCATCTATCAGTTTGGCAAGGTTTGCACTGAATACTGAATGAAACAGCTTTCTCTAATAGAGAGAAAAGCTTTTGAGCAGATTTGGGCTTGATTTCACTTCATTTGAACAGAATCACTATTTCAACATTACTGGACTCAGAAAGCTGTAAACTGACAATCTTGATCATTGAAGTCCTAACATAAGTTTTTGTGCATATAACTTCTAACACATTAAAAACTGTCTTACACATTGCAGAAAACATTTTATTAGATAAGACATAAGTATGTTTCAGTTTGGCAAGATTTGCACTGAATACTGAATGAAACAGCTTTCTCTAATAGAGAGAAAAGCTTTTGAGCAGATTTGGGCTTGATTTCACTTCATTTGAACAGAATCACTATTTCAACATTACTGGACTCAGAAAGCTGTAAACTGACAATCTTGATCATTGAAGTCCTAACATTAGTTTTTGTGCATATAACTTCTAACACATTAAAAACTGTCTTACAGCATTGCAGAAAACATTGTATTTCATAAGGCATAAGCATCTATCAGTTTGGCAAGATTTGCACTTAATACTGAATGAAACAGCTTACTCTGATAGAGAGAAAAGCTTTTGAGCAGATTTGGGCTTGATTTCACTTCATTTGAACAGCAGCACTATTTCAACATTACTGGACTCAGAAAGCTGTAAACTGACAATCTTGATCATTGAAGTCCTAACATAAGTTTTTGTGCATATAACTTCTAACACATTAAAAACTGTCTTACAGCATTGCAGAAAACATTGTATTGCATAAGGCATAAGCATCTATCAGTTTGGCAAGATTTGCACTTAATACTGAATGAAACAGCTTACTCTGATAGAGAGAAAAGCTTTTGAGCAGATTTGGGCTTGGTTTCACTTCATTTGAACAGAATCACTATTTCAACATTACTGGACTCAGAAAGCTGTAAACTGACAATCTTGATCATTGAAGTCCTAACATTAGTTTTTGTGCATATAACTTCGAACACATTAAAAACTGTCTTACAGCATTGCAGAAAACATTGTATTTCATAAGGCATAAGCATCTATCAGTTTGGCAAGATTTGCACTTAATACTGAATGAAACAGCTTACTCTGATAGAGAGAAAAGCTTTTGAGCAGATTTGGGCTTGATTTCACTTCTTTTGAACAGCAGCACTATTTCAACATTACTGGACTCAGAAAGCTGTAAACTGACAATCTTGATCATTGAAGTCCTAACATAAGTTTTTGTGCATATAACTTCTAACACATTAAAAACTGTCTTACAGCATTGCAGAAAACATTGTATTGCATAAGGCATAAGCATCTATCAGTTTGGCAAGGTTTGCACTGAATACTGAATGAAACAGCTTTCTCTAATAGAGAGAAAAGCTTTTGAGCAGATTTGGGCTTGATTTCACTTCATTTGAACAGAATCACTATTTCAACATTACTGGACTCAGAAAGCTGTAAACTGACAATCTTGATCATTGAAGTCCTAACATAAGTTTTTGTGCATATAACTTCTATCACATTAAAAACTGTCTTACAGCATTGCAGAAAACATTGTATTTCATAAGGCATAAGCATCTATCAGTTTGGCAAGATTTGCACTTAATACTGAATGAAACAGCTTACTCTGATAGAGAGAAAAGCTTTTGAGCAGATTTGGGCTTGATTTCACTTCATTTGAACAGCAGCACTATTTCAACATTACTGGACTCAGAAAGCTGTAAACTGACAATCGTGATCATTGAAGTCCTAACATAAGTTTTTGTGCATATAACTTCTAACACATTAAAAACTGTCTTACAGCATTGCAGAAAACATTGTATTTCATAAGGCATAAACATCTTTCAGTTTGGCAAGATTTGCACTGAATACTGAATGAAACAGCTCTCTCTAATAGAGAGAAAAGCTTTTGAGCAGATTTGGGCTTGGTTTCACTTCATTTGAACAGAATCACTATTTCAACATTACTGGACTCAGAAAGCTGTAAACTGACAATCTTGATCATTGAAGTCCTAACATTAGTTTTTGTGCATATAACTTCTAACACATTAAAAACTGTCTTACAGCATTGCAGAAAACATTGTATTTCATAAGGCATAAGCATCTATCAGTTTGGCAAGATTTGCACTTAATACTGAATGAAACAGCTTACTCTGATAGAGAGAAAAGCTTTTGAGCAGATTTGGGCTTGATTTCACTTCATTTGAACAGCAGCACTATTTCAACATTACTGGACTCAGAAAGCTGTAAACTGACAATCTTGATCATTGAAGTCCTAACATAAGTTTTTGTGCATATAACTTCTAACACATTAAAAACTGTCTTACAGCATTGCAGAAAACATTGTATTGCATAAGGCATAAGCATCTATCAGTTTGGCAAGATTTGCACTTAATACTGAATGAAACAGCTTACTCTGATAGAGAGAAAAGCTTTTGAGCAGATTTGGGCTTGGTTTCACTTCATTTGAACAGAATCACTATTTCAACATTACTGGACTCAGAAAGCTGTAAACTGACAATCTTGATCATTGAAGTCCTAACATTAGTTTTTGTGCATATAACTTCTAACACATTAAAAACTGTCTTACAGCATTGCAGAAAACATTGTATTTCATAAGGCATAAGCATCTATCAGTTTGGCAAGGTTTGCACTGAATACTGAATGAAACAGCTTTCTCTAATAGAGAGAAAAGCTTTTGAGCAGATTTGGGCTTGATTTCACTTCATTTGAACAGAATCACTATTTCAACATTACTGGACTCAGAAAGCTGTAAACTGACAATCTTGATCATTGAAGTCCTAACATTAGTTTTTGTGCATATAACTTCTAACACATTAAAAACTGTCTTACAGCATTGCAGAAAACATTGTATTTCATAAGGCATAAGCATCTATCAGTTTGGCAAGATTTGCACTTAATACTGAATGAAACAGCTTACTCTGATAGAGAGAAAAGCTTTTGAGCAGATTTGGGCTTGATTTCACTTCATTTGAACAGCAGCACTATTTCAACATTACTGGACTCAGAAAGCTGTAAACTGACAATCTTGATCATTGAAGTCCTAACATAAGTTTTTGTGCATATAACTTCTAACACATTAAAAACTGTCTTACAGCATTGCAGAAAACATTGTATTTCATAAGGCATAAACATCTTTCAGTTTGGCAAGATTTGCACTGAATACTGAATGAAACAGCTCTCTCTAATAGAGAGAAAAGCTTTTGAGCAGATTTGGGCTTGGTTTCACTTCATTTGAACAGAATCACTATTTCAACATTACTGGACTCAGAAAGCTGTAAACTGACAATCTTGATCATTGAAGTCCTAACATTAGTTTTTGTGCATATAACTTCTAACACATTAAAAACTGTCTTACAGCATTGCAGAAAACATTGTATTTCATAAGGCATAAGCATCTATCAGTTTGGCAAGATTTGCACTTATTACTGAATGAAACAGCTTACTCTGATAGAGAGAAAAGCTTTTGAGCAGATTTGGGCTTGATTTCACTTCATTTGAACAGCAGCACTATTTCAACATTAGTGGACTCAGAAAGCTGTAAACTGACAATCTTGATCATTGAAGTCCTAACATAAGTTTTTGTGCATATAACTTCTAACACATTAAAAACTGTCTTACAGCATTGCAGAAAACATTGTATTGCATAAGGCATAAGCATCTATCAGTTTGGCAAGATTTGCACTTAATACTGAATGAAACAGCTTACTCTGATAGAGAGAAAAGCTTTTGAGCAGATTTGGGCTTGGTTTCACTTCATTTGAACAGAATCACTATTTCAACATTACTGGACTCAGAAAGCTTGTAAACTGACAATCTTGATCATTGAAGTCCTAACATTAGTTTTTGTGCATATAACTTCTAACACATTAAAAACTGTCTTACAGCATTGCAGAAAACATTGTATTTCATAAGGCATAAGCATCTATCAGTTTGGCAAGATTTGCACTGAATATTGAATGAAACAGCTTTCTCTATTAGAAAGAAAAGCTTTTGAGCAGATTTGGGCTTGATTTCACTTCATTTGAACAGAATCACTATTTCAACATTACTGGACTCAGAAAGCTGTAAACTGACAATCTTGATCATTGAAGTCCTAACATTAGTTTTTGTGCATATAACTTCTAACACATTAAAAACTGTCTTACAGCATTGCAGAAAACATTGTATTTCATAAGGCATAAGCATCTATCAGTTTGGCAAGATTTGCACTTAATACTGAATGAAACAGCTTTCTCTAATAGAGAGAAAAGCTTTTGAGCAGATTTGTGCTTGATTTCACTTCATTTGAACAGAATCACTATTTCAACATTACTGGACTCAGAAAGCTGTAAACTGACAATCTTGATCATTGAAGTCCTAACATAAGTTTTTGTGCATATAACTTCAAACACATTAAAAACTGTCTTACAGCATTGCAGAAAACATTGTATTTCATAAGGCATAACCATCTTTCAGTTTGGCAAGATTTGCACTGAATACTGAATGAAACAGCTTTCTCTAATAGAGAGAAAAGCTTTTGAGCAGATTTGGGCTTGGTTTCACTTCATTTGAACAGAATCACTATTTCAACATTACTGGACTCAGAAAGCTGTAAACTGACAATCTTGATCATTGAAGTCCTAACATTAGTTTTTGTGCATATAACTTCTAACACATTAAAAACTGTCTTACAGCATTGCAGAAAACATTGTATTTCATAAGGCATAAACATCTTTCAGTTTGGCAAGATTTGCACTGAATACTGAATGAAACAGCTCTCTCTAATAGAGAGAAAAGCTTTTGAGCAGATTTGGGCTTGGTTTCACTTCATTTGAACAGAATCACTATTTCAAAATTACTGGACCCAGAAAGCTGTAAACTGACAATCTTGATCATTGAAGTCCTAACATTAGTTTTTGTGCATATAACTTCTAACACATTAAAAACTGTCTTACAGCATTGCAGAAAACATTGTATTTCATAAGGCATAAGCATCTATCAGTTTGGCAAGATTTGCACTTAATACTGAATGAAACAGCTTACTCTGATAGAGAGAAAAGCTTTTGAGCAGATTTGGGCTTGATTTCACTTCATTTGAACAGCAGCACTATTTCAACATTACTGGACTCAGAAAGCTGTAAACTGACAATCTTGATCATTGAAGTCCTAACATAAGTTTTTGTGCATATAACTTCTAACACATTAAAAACTGTCTTACAGCATTGCAGAAAACATTGTATTGCATAAGGCATAAGCATCTATCAGTTTGGCAAGATTTGCACTTAATACTGAATGAAACAGCTTACTCTGATAGAGAGAAAAGCTTTTGAGCAGATTTGGGCTTGGTTTCACTTCATTTGAACAGAATCACTATTTCAACATTACTGGACTCAGAAAGCTGTAAACTGACAATCTTGATCATTGAAGTCCTAACATAAGTTTTTGTGCATATAACTTCTAACACATTAAAAACTGTCTTACAGCATTTGCAGAAAACATTGTATTTCATAAGGCATAAACATCTTTCAGTTTGGCAAGATTTGCACTGAATACTGAATGAAACAGCTTTCTCTATTAGAGAGAAAAGCTTTTGAGCAGATTTTGGCTTGATTTCACTTCATTTGAACAGAATCACTATTTCAACATTACTGGACTCAGAAAGCTGTAAACTGACAATCTTGATCATTGAAGTCCTAACATAAGTTTTTGTGCATATAACTTCTAACACATTAAAAACTGTCTTACAGCATTGCAGAAAACATTGTATTGCATAAGGCATAAGCATCTATCAGTTTGGCAAGATTTGCACTTAATACTGAATGAAACAGCTTACTCTGATAGAGAGAAAAGCTTTTGAGCAGATTTGGGCTTGGTTTCACTTCATTTGAACAGAATCACTATTTCAACATTACTGGACTCAGAAAGCTGTAAACTGACAATCTTGATCATTGAAGTCCTAACATTAGTTTTTGTGCATATAACTTCTAACACATTAAAAACTGTCTTACAGCATTGCAGAAAACATTGTATTTCATAAGGCATAAGCATCTATCAGTTTGGCAAGGTTTGCACTGAATACTGAATGAAACAACTTTCTCTAATAGAGAGAAAAGCTTTTGAGCAGATTTGGGCTTGATTTCACTTCATTTGAACAGAATCACTATTTCAACATTACTGGACTCAGAAAGCTGTAAACTGACAATCTTGATCATTGAAGTCCTAACATTAGTTTTTGTGCATATAACTTCTAACACATTAAAAACTGTCTTACAGCATTGCAGAAAACATTGTATTTCATAAGGCATAAGCATCTATCAGTTTGGCAAGATTTGCACTTAATACTGAATGAAACAGCTTACTCTGATAGAGAGAAAAGCTTTTGAGCAGATTTGGGCTTGATTTCACTTCATTTGAACAGCAGCACTATTTCAACATTACTGGACTCAGAAAGCTGTAAACTGACAATCTTGATCATTGAAGTCCTAACATAAGTTTTTGTGCATATAACTTCTAACACATTAAAAACTGTCTTACAGCATTGCAGAAAACATTGTATTTCATAAGGCATAAACATCTTTCAGTTTGGCAAGATTTGCACTGAATACTGAATGAAACAGCTCTCTCTAATAGAGAGAAAAGCTTTTGAGCAGATTTGGGCTTGGTTTCACTTCATTTGAACAGAATCACTATTTCAACATTACTGGACTCAGAAAGCTGTAAACTGACAATCTTGATCATTGAAGTCCTAACATTAGTTTTTGTGCATATAACTTCTAACACATTAAAAACTGTCTTACAGCATTGCAGAAAACATTGTATTTCATAAGGCATAAGCATCTATCAGTTTGGCAAGATTTGCACTTATTACTGAATGAAACAGCTTACTCTGATAGAGAGAAAAGCTTTTGAGCAGATTTGGGCTTGATTTCACTTCATTTGAACAGCAGCACTATTTCAACATTACTGGACTCAGAAAGCTGTAAACTGACAATCTTGATCATTGAAGTCCTAACATAAGTTTTTGTGCATATAACTTCTAACACATTAAAAACTGTCTTACAGCATTGCAGAAAACATTGTATTGCATAAGGCATAAGCATCTATCAGTTTGGCAAGATTTGCACTTAATATTGAATGAAACAGCTTACTCTGATAGAGAGAAAAGCTTTTGAGCAGATTTGGGCTTGGTTTCACTTCATTTGAACAGAATCACTATTTCAACATTACTGGACTCAGAAAGCTTGTAAACTGACAATCTTGATCATTGAAGTCCTAACATTAGTTTTTGTGCATATAACTTCTAACACATTAAAAACTGTCTTACAGCATTGCAGAAAACATTGTATTTCATAAGGCATAAGCATCTATCAGTTTGGCAAGATTTGCACTGAATATTGAATGAAACAGCTTTCTCTATTAGAAAGAAAAGCTTTTGAGCAGATTTGGGCTTGATTTCACTTCATTTGAACAGAATCACTATTTCAACATTACTGGACTCAGAAAGCTGTAAACTGACAATCTTGATCATTGAAGTCCTAACATTAGTTTTTGTGCATATAACTTCTAACACATTAAAAACTGTCTTACAGCATTGCAGAAAACATTGTATTTCATAAGGCATAAGCATCTATCAGTTTGGCAAGATTTGCACTTAATACTGAATGAAACAGCTTTCTCTAATAGAGAGAAAAGCTTTTGAGCAGATTTGTGCTTGATTTCACTTCATTTGAACAGAATCACTATTTCAACATTACTGGACTCAGAAAGCTGTAAACTGACAATCTTGATCATTGAAGTCCTAACATAAGTTTTTGTGCATATAACTTCAAACACATTAAAAACTGTCTTACAGCATTGCAGAAAACATTGTATTTCATAAGGCATAACCATCTTTCAGTTTGGCAAGATTTGCACTGAATACTGAATGAAACAGCTTTCTCTAATAGAGAGAAAAGCTTTTGAGCAGATTTGGGCTTGGTTTCACTTCATTTGAACAGAATCACTATTTCAACATTACTGGACTCAGAAAGCTGTAAACTGACAATCTTGATCATTGAAGTCCTAACATTAGTTTTTGTGCATATAACTTCTAACACATTAAAAACTGTCTTACAGCATTGCAGAAAACATTGTATTTCATAAGGCATAAACATCTTTCAGTTTGGCAAGATTTGCACTGAATACTGAATGAAACAGCTCTCTCTAATAGAGAGAAAAGCTTTTGAGCAGATTTGGGCTTGGTTTCACTTCATTTGAACAGAATCACTATTTCAAAATTACTGGACCCAGAAAGCTGTAAACTGACAATCTTGATCATTGAAGTCCTAACATTAGTTTTTGTGCATATAACTTCTAACACATTAAAAACTGTCTTACAGCATTGCAGAAAACATTGTATTTCATAAGGCATAAGCATCTATCAGTTTGGCAAGATTTGCACTTAATACTGAATGAAACAGCTTACTCTGATAGAGAGAAAAGCTTTTGAGCAGATTTGGGCTTGATTTCACTTCATTTGAACAGCAGCACTATTTCAACATTACTGGACTCAGAAAGCTGTAAACTGACAATCTTGATCATTGAAGTCCTAACATAAGTTTTTGTGCATATAACTTCTAACACATTAAAAACTGTCTTACAGCATTGCAGAAAACATTGTATTGCATAAGGCATAAGCATCTATCAGTTTGGCAAGATTTGCACTTAATACTGAATGAAACAGCTTACTCTGATAGAGAGAAAAGCTTTTGAGCAGATTTGGGCTTGGTTTCACTTCATTTGAACAGAATCACTATTTCAACATTACTGGACTCAGAAAGCTGTAAACTGACAATCTTGATCATTGAAGTCCTAACATAAGTTTTTGTGCATATAACTTCTAACACATTAAAAACTGTCTTACAGCATTTGCAGAAAACATTGTATTTCATAAGGCATAAACATCTTTCAGTTTGGCAAGATTTGCACTGAATACTGAATGAAACAGCTTTCTCTATTAGAGAGAAAAGCTTTTGAGCAGATTTTGGCTTGATTTCACTTCATTTGAACAGAATCACTATTTCAACATTACTGGACTCAGAAAGCTGTAAACTGACAATCTTGATCATTGAAGTCCTAACATAAGTTTTTGTGCATATAACTTCTAACACATTAAAAACTGTCTTACAGCATTGCAGAAAACATTGTATTTCATAAGGCATAAACATCTTTCAGTTTGGCAAGATTTGCACTGAATACTGAATGAAACAGCTCTCTCTAATAGAGAGAAAAGCTTTTGAGCAGATTTGGGCTTGGTTTCACTTCATTTGAACAGAATCACTATTTCAACATTACTGGACTCAGAAAGCTGTAAACTGACAATCTTGATCATTGAAGTCCTAACATTAGTTTTTGTGCATATAACTTCTAACACATTAAAAACTGTCTTACAGCATTGCAGAAAACATTGTATTTCATAAGGCATAAGCATCTATCAGTTTGGCAAGATTTGCACTTAATACTGAATGAAACCGCTTACTCTGATAGAGAGAAAAGCTTTTGAGCAGATTTGGGCTTGATTTCACTTCATTTGAACAGCAGCACTATTTCAACATTACTGGACTCAGAAAGCTGTAAACTGACAATCTTGATCATTGAAGTCCTAACATTAGTTTTTGTGCATATAACTTCTAACACATTAAAAACTGTCTTACAGCATTGCAGAAAACATTTTATTAGATAAGAAATAAGTATGTTTCAGTTTGGCAAGATTTGCACTGAATACTGAATGAAACAGCTTTCTCTAATAGAGAGAAAAGCTTTTGAGCAGATTTGGGCTTGATTTCACTTCATTTGAACAGAATCACTATTTCAACATTACTGGACTCAGAAAGCTGTAAACTGACAATCTTGATCATTGAAGTCCTAACATTAGTTTTTGTGCATATAACTTCTAACACATTAAAAACTGTCTTACAGCATTGCAGAAAACATTGTATTTCATAAGGCATAAGCATCTATCAGTTTGGCAAGATTTGCACTTAATACTGAATGAAACAGCTTTCTCTAATAGAGAGAAAAGCTTTTGAGCAGATTTGTGCTTGATTTCACTTCATTTGAACAGAATCACTATTTCAACATTACTGGACTCAGAAAGCTGTAAACTGACAATCTTGATCATTGAAGTCCTAACATAAGTTTTTGTGCATATAACTTCTAACACATTAAAAACTGTCTTACAGCATTGCAGAAAACATTGTATTTCATAAGGCATAACCATCTTTCAGTTTGGCAAGATTTGCACTGAATACTGAATGAAACAGCTTTCTCTAATAGAGAGAAAAGCTTTTGAGCAGATTTGGGCTTGGTTTCACTTCATTTGAACAGAATCACTATTTCAACATTACTGGACTCAGAAAGCTGTAAACTGACAATCTTGATCATTGAAGTCCTAACATTAGTTTTTGTGCATATAACTTCTAACACATTAAAAACTGTCTTACAGCATTGCAGAAAACATTGTATTTCATAAGGCATAAACATCTTTCAGTTTGGCAAGATTTGCACTGAATACTGAATGAAACAGCTCTCTCTAATAGAGAGAAAAGCTTTTGAGCAGATTTGGGCTTGGTTTCACTTCATTTGAACAGAATCACTATTTCAAAATTACTGGACTCAGAAAGCTGTAAACTGACAATCTTGATCATTGAAGTCCTAACATTAGTTTTTGTGCATATAACTTCTAACACATTAAAAACTGTCTTACAGCATTGCAGAAAACATTGTATTTCATAAGGCATAAGCATCTATCAGTTTGGCAAGATTTGCACTTAATACTGAATGAAACAGCTTACTCTGATAGAGAGAAAAGCTTTTGAGCAGATTTGGGCTTGATTTCACTTCATTTGAACAGCAGCACTATTTCAACATTACTGGACTCAGAAAGCTGTAAACTGACAATCTTGATCATTGAAGTCCTAACATAAGTTTTTGTGCATATAACTTCTAACACATTAAAAACTGTCTTACAGCATTGCAGAAAACATTGTATTGCATAAGGCATAAGCATCTATCAGTTTGGCAAGATTTGCACTTAATACTGAATGAAACAGCTTACTCTGATAGAGAGAAAAGCTTTTGAGCAGATTGGGGCTTGGTTTCACTTCATTTGAACAGAATCACTATTTCAACATTACTGGACTCAGAAAGCTGTAAACTGACAATCTTGATCATTGAAGTCCTAACATAAGTTTTTGTGCATATAACTTCTAACACATTAAAAACTGTCTTACAGCATTTGCAGAAAACATTGTATTTCATAAGGCATAAACATCTTTCAGTTTGGCAAGATTTGCACTGAATACTGAATGAAACAGCTTTCTCTATTAGAGAGAAAAGCTTTTTAGCAGATTTGGGCTTGATTTCACTTCATTTGAACAGAATCACTATTTCAACATTACTGGACTCAGAAAGCTGTAAACTGACAATCTTGATCATTGAAGTCCTAACATAAGTTTTTGTGCATATAACTTCTAACACATTAAAAACAGTCTTACAGCATTGCAGAAAACATTGTATTTCATAAGGCATAAAATTCTTTCAGTTTGGCAAGATTTGCACTGAATACTGAATGAAACAGCTCTCTCTAATAGAGAGAAAAGCTTTTGAGCAGATTTGGGCTTGGTTTCACTTCATTTGAACAGAATCACTATTTCAACATTACTGGACTCAGAAAGCTGTAAACTGACAATCTTGATCATTGAAGTCCTAACATTAGTTTTTGTGCATATAACTTCTAACACATTAAAAACTGTCTTACAGCATTGCAGAAAACATTGTATTTCATAAGGCATAAGCATCTATCAGTTTGGCAAGATTTGCACTTAATACTGAATGAAACCGCTTACTCTGATAGAGAGAAAAGCTTTTGAGCAGATTTGGGCTTGATTTCACTTCATTTGAACAGCAGCACTATTTCAACATTACTGGACTCAGAAAGCTGTAAACTGACAATCTTGATCATTGAAGTCCTAACATTAGTTTTTGTGCATATAACTTCTAACACATTAAAAACTGTCTTACAGCATTGCAGAAAACATTTTATTAGATAAGAAATAAGTATGTTTCAGTTTGGCAAGATTTGCACTGAATACTGAATGAAACAGCTTTCTCTAATAGAGAGAAAAGCTTTTGAGCAGATTTGGGCTTGATTTCACTTCATTTGAACAGAATCACTATTTCAACATTACTGGACTCAGAAAGCTGTAAACTGACAATCTTGATCATTGAAGTCCTAACATTAGTTTTTGTGCATATAACTTCTAACACATTAAAAACTGTCTTACAGCATTGCAGAAAACATTGTATTTCATAAGGTATAAGCATATATCAGTTTGGCAAGGTTTGCACTGAATACTGAATGAAACAGCTCTCTCTAATAGAGAGAAAAGCTTTTGAGCAGATTTGGGCTTGGTTTCACTTCATTTGAACAGAATCACTATTTCAACATTACTGGACTCAGAAAGCTGTAAACTGACAATCTTGATCATTGAAGTCCTAACATTAGTTTTTGTGCATATAACTTCTAACACATTAAAAACTGTCTTACAGCATTGCAGAAAACATTGTATTTCATAAGGCATAAGCATCTATCAGTTTGGCAAGATTTGCACTTAATACTGAATGAAACCGCTTACTCTGATAGAGAGAAAAGCTTTTGAGCAGATTTGGGCTTGATTTCACTTCATTTGAACAGCAGCACTATTTCAACATTACTGGACTCAGAAAGCTGTAAACTGACAATCTTGATCATTGAAGTCCTAACATTAGTTTTTGTGCATATAACTTCTAACACATTAAAAACTGTCTTACAGCATTGCAGAAAACATTTTATTAGATAAGAAATAAGTATGTTTCAGTTTGGCAAGATTTGCACTGAATACTGAATGAAACAGCTTTCTCTAATAGAGAGAAAAGCTTTTGAGCAGATTTGGGCTTGATTTCACTTCATTTGAACAGAATCACTATTTCAACATTACTGGACTCAGAAAGCTGTAAACTGACAATCTTGATCATTGAAGTCCTAACATTAGTTTTTGTGCATATAACTTCTAACACATTAAAAACTGTCTTACAGCATTGCAGAAAACATTGTATTTCATAAGGCATAAGCATCTATCAGTTTGGCAAGATTTGCACTTAATACTGAATGAAACAGCTTTCTCTAATAGAGAGAAAAGCTTTTGAGCAGATTTGTGCTTGATTTCACTTCATTTGAACAGAATCACTATTTCAACATTACTGGACTCAGAAAGCTGTAAACTGACAATCTTGATCATTGAAGTCCTAACATAAGTTTTTGTGCATATAACTTCTAACACATTAAAAACTGTCTTACAGCATTGCAGAAAACATTGTATTTCATAAGGCATAACCATCTTTCAGTTTGGCAAGATTTGCACTGAATACTGAATGAAACAGCTTTCTCTAATAGAGAGAAAAGCTTTTGAGCAGATTTGGGCTTGGTTTCACTTCATTTGAACAGAATCACTATTTCAACATTACTGGACTCAGAAAGCTGTAAACTGACAATCTTGATCATTGAAGTCCTAACATTAGTTTTTGTGCATATAACTTCTAACACATTAAAAACTGTCTTACAGCATTGCAGAAAACATTGTATTTCATAAGGCATAAACATCTTTCAGTTTGGCAAGATTTGCACTGAATACTGAATGAAACAGCTCTCTCTAATAGAGAGAAAAGCTTTTGAGCAGATTTGGGCTTGGTTTCACTTCATTTGAACAGAATCACTATTTCAACATTACTGGACTCAGAAAGCTGTAAACTGACAATCTTGATCATTGAAGTCCTAACATAAGTTTTTGTGCATATAACTTCTAACACATTAAAAACTGTCTTACAGCATTTGCAGAAAACATTGTATTTCATAAGGCATAAACATCTTTCAGTTTGGCAAGATTTGCACTGAATACTGAATGAAACAGCTTTCTCTATTAGAGAGAAAAGCTTTTTAGCAGATTTGGGCTTGATTTCACTTCATTTGAACAGAATCACTATTTCAACATTACTGGACTCAGAAAGCTGTAAACTGACAATCTTGATCATTGAAGTCCTAACATTAGTTTTTGTGCATATAACTTCTAACACATTAAAAACTGTCTTACAGCATTGCAGAAAACATTGTATTTCATAAGGTATAAGCATATATCAGTTTGGCAAGGTTTGCACTGAATACTGAATGAAACAGCTCTCTCTAATAGAGAGAAAAGCTTTTGAGCAGATTTGGGCTTGGTTTCACTTCATTTGAACAGAATCACTATTTCAACATTACTGGACTCAGAAAGCTGTAAACTGACAATCTTGATCATTGAAGTCCTAACATTAGTTTTTGTGCATATAACTTCTAACACATTAAAAACTGTCTTACAGCATTGCAGAAAACATTGTATTTCATAAGGCATAAGCATCTATCAGTTTGGCAAGATTTGCACTTAATACTGAATGAAACCGCTTACTCTGATAGAGAGAAAAGCTTTTGAGCAGATTTGGGCTTGATTTCACTTCATTTGAACAGCAGCACTATTTCAACATTACTGGACTCAGAAAGCTGTAAACTGACAATCTTGATCATTGAAGTCCTAACATTAGTTTTTGTGCATATAACTTCTAACACATTAAAAACTGTCTTACAGCATTGCAGAAAACATTGTATTTCATAAGGCATAAACATCTTTCAGTTTGGCAAGATTTGCACTGAATACTGAATGAAACAGCTCTCTCTAATAGAGAGAAAAGCTTTTGAGCAGATTTGGGCTTGGTTTCACTTCATTTGAACAGAATCACTATTTCAACATTACTGGACTCAGAAAGCTGTAAACTGACAATCTTGATCATTGAAGTCCTAACATTAGTTTTTGTGCATATAACTTCTAACACATTAAAAACTGTCTTACAGCATTGCAGAAAACATTGTATTTCATAAGGCATAAGCATCTATCAGTTTGGCAAGATTTGCACTTAATACTGAATGAAACCGCTTACTCTGATAGAGAGAAAAGCTTTTGAGCAGATTTGGGCTTGATTTCACTTCATTTGAACAGCAGCACTATTTCAACATTACTGGACTCAGAAAGCTGTAAACTGACAATCTTGATCATTGAAGTCCTAACATTAGTTTTTGTGCATATAACTTCTAACACATTAAAAACTGTCTTACAGCATTGCAGAAAACATTTTATTAGATAAAAAATAAGTATGTTTCAGTTTGGCAAGATTTGCACTGAATACTGAATGAAACAGCTTTCTCTAATAGAGAGAAAAGCTTTTGAGCAGATTTGGGCTTGATTTCACTTCATTTGAACAGAATCACTATTTCAACATTACTGGACTCAGAAAGCTGTAAACTGACAATCTTGATCATTGAAGTCCTAACATTAGTTTTTGTGCATATAACTTCTAACACATTAAAAACTGTCTTACAGCATTGCAGAAAACATTGTATTTCATAAGGTATAAGCATATATCAGTTTGGCAAGGTTTGCACTGAATACTGAATGAAACAGCTCTCTCTAATAGAGAGAAAAGCTTTTGAGCAGATTTGGGCTTGGTTTCACTTCATTTGAACAGAATCACTATTTCAACATTACTGGACTCAGAAAGCTGTAAACTGACAATCTTGATCATTGAAGTCCTAACATTAGTTTTTGTGCATATAACTTCTAACACATTAAAAACTGTCTTACAGCATTGCAGAAAACATTGTATTTCATAAGGCATAAGCATCTATCAGTTTGGCAAGATTTGCACTTAATACTGAATGAAACCGCTTACTCTGATAGAGAGAAAAGCTTTTGAGCAGATTTGGGCTTGATTTCACTTCATTTGAACAGCAGCACTATTTCAACATTACTGGACTCAGAAAGCTGTAAACTGACAATCTTGATCATTGAAGTCCTAACATTAGTTTTTGTGCATATAACTTCTAACACATTAAAAACTGTCTTACAGCATTGCAGAAAACATTTTATTAGATAAGAAATAAGTATGTTTCAGTTTGGCAAGATTTGCACTGAATACTGAATGAAACAGCTTTCTCTAATAGAGAGAAAAGCTTTTGAGCAGATTTGGGCTTGATTTCACTTCATTTGAACAGAATCACTATTTCAACATTACTGGACTCAGAAAGCTGTAAACTGACAATCTTGATCATTGAAGTCCTAACATTAGTTTTTGTGCATATAACTTCTAACACATTAAAAACTGTCTTACAGCATTGCAGAAAACATTGTATTTCATAAGGCATAAGCATCTATCAGTTTGGCAAGATTTGCACTTAATACTGAATGAAACAGCTTTCTCTAATAGAGAGAAAAGCTTTTGAGCAGATTTGTGCTTGATTTCACTTCATTTGAACAGAATCACTATTTCAACATTACTGGACTCAGAAAGCTGTAAACTGACAATCTTGATCATTGAAGTCCTAACATAAGTTTTTGTGCATATAACTTCTAACACATTAAAAACTGTCTTACAGCATTGCAGAAAACATTGTATTTCATAAGGCATAACCATCTTTCAGTTTGGCAAGATTTGCACTGAATACTGAATGAAACAGCTTTCTCTAATAGAGAGAAAAGCTTTTGAGCAGATTTGGGCTTGGTTTCACTTCATTTGAACAGAATCACTATTTCAACATTACTGGACTCAGAAAGCTGTAAACTGACAATCTTGATCATTGAAGTCCTAACATTAGTTTTTGTGCATATAACTTCTAACACATTAAAAACTGTCTTACAGCATTGCAGAAAACATTGTATTTCATAAGGCATAAACATCTTTCAGTTTGGCAAGATTTGCACTGAATACTGAATGAAACAGCTCTCTCTAATAGAGAGAAAAGCTTTTGAGCAGATTTGGGCATGGTTTCACTTCATTTGAACAGAATCACTATTTCAAAATTACTGGACTCAGAAAGCTGTAAACTGACAATCTTGATCATTGAAGTCCTAACATTAGTTTTTGTGCATATAACTTCTAACACATTAAAAACTGTCTTACAGCATTGCAGAAAACATTGTATTTCATAAGGCATAAGCATCTATCAGTTTGGCAAGATTTGCACTTAATACTGAATGAAACAGCTTACTCTGATAGAGAGAAAAGCTTTTGAGCAGATTTGGGCTTGATTTCACTTCATTTGAACAGCAGCACTATTTCAACATTACTGGACTCAGAAAGCTGTAAACTGACAATCTTGATCATTGAAGTCCTAACATAAGTTTTTGTGCATATAACTTCTAACACATTAAAAACTGTCTTACAGCATTGCAGAAAACATTGTATTGCATAAGGCATAAGCATCTATCAGTTTGGCAAGATTTGCACTTAATACTGAATGAAACAGCTTACTCTGATAGAGAGAAAAGCTTTTGAGCAGATTTGGGCTTGGTTTCACTTCATTTGAACAGAATCACTATTTCAACATTACTGGACTCAGAAAGCTGTAAACTGACAATCTTGATCATTGAAGTCCTAACATAAGTTTTTGTGCATATAACTTCTAACACATTAAAAACTGTCTTACAGCATTTGCAGAAAACATTGTATTTCATAAGGCATAAACATCTTTCAGTTTGGCAAGATTTGCACTGAATACTGAATGAAACAGCTTTCTCTATTAGAGAGAAAAGCTTTTTAGCAGATTTGGGCTTGATTTCACTTCATTTGAACAGAATCACTATTTCAACATTACTGGACTCAGAAAGCTGTAAACTGACAATCTTGATCATTGAAGTCCTAACATAAGTTTTTGTGCATATAACTTCTAACACATTAAAAACTGTCTTACAGCATTGCAGAAAACATTGTATTTCATAAGGCATAAACATCTTTCAGTTTGGCAAGATTTGCACTGAATACTGAATGAAACAGCTCTCTCTAATAGAGAGAAAAGCTTTTGAGCAGATTTGGGCTTGGTTTCACTTCATTTGAACAGAATCACTATTTCAACATTACTGGACTCAGAAAGCTGTAAACTGACAATCTTGATCATTGAAGTCCTAACATTAGTTTTTGTGCATATAACTTCTAACACATTAAAAACTGTCTTACAGCATTGCAGAAAACATTGTATTTCATAAGGCATAAGCATCTATCAGTTTGGCAAGATTTGCACTTAATACTGAATGAAACCGCTTACTCTGATAGAGAGAAAAGCTTTTGAGCAGATTTGGGCTTGATTTCACTTCATTTGAACAGCAGCACTATTTCAACATTACTGGACTCAGAAAGCTGTAAACTGACAATCTTGATCATTGAAGTCCTAACATTAGTTTTTGTGCATATAACTTCTAACACATTAAAAACTGTCTTACAGCATTGCAGAAAACATTTTATTAGATAAGAAATAAGTATGTTTCAGTTTGGCAAGATTTGCACTGAATACTGAATGAAACAGCTTTCTCTAATAGAGAGAAAAGCTTTTGAGCAGATTTGGGCTTGATTTCACTTCATTTGAACAGAATCACTATTTCAACATTACTGGACTCAGAAAGCTGTAAACTGACAATCTTGATCATTGAAGTCCTAACATTAGTTTTTGTGCATATAACTTCTAACACATTAAAAACTGTCTTACAGCATTGCAGAAAACATTGTATTTCATAAGGTATAAGCATATATCAGTTTGGCAAGGTTTGCACTGAATACTGAATGAAACAGCTTTCTCTAATAGAGAGAAAAGCTTTTGAGCAGATTTGGGCTTGATTTCACTTCATTTGAACAGAATCACTATTTCAACATTACTGGACTCAGAAAGCTGTAAACTGACAATCTTGATCATTGAAGTCCTAACATTAGTTTTTGTGCATATAACTTCTAACACATTAAAAACTGTCTTACAGCATTGCAGAAAACATTGTATTTCATAAGGCATAAGCATCTATCAGTTTGGCAAGATTTGCACTTAATACTGAATGAAACAGCTTACTCTGATAGAGAGAAAAGCTTTTGAGCAGATTTGGGCTTGATTTCACTTCATTTGAACAGCAGCACTATTTCAACATTACTGGACTCAGAAAGCTGTAAACTGACAATCTTGATCATTGAAGTCCTAACATTAGTTTTTGTGCATATAACTTCTAACACATTAAAAACTGTCTTACAGCATTGCAGAAAACATTGTATTTCATAAGGCATAAGCATCTATCAGTTTGGCAAGATTTGCACTTAATACTGAATGAAACAGCTTACTCTGATAGAGAGAAAAGCTTTTGAGCAGATTTGGGCTTGATTTCACTTCATTTGAACAGCAGCACTATTTCAACATTACTGGACTCAGAAAGCTGTAAACTGACAATCTTGATCATTGAAGTCCTAACATAAGTTTTTGTGCATATAACTTCTAACACATTAAAAACTGTCTTACAGCATTGCAGAAAACATTGTATTGCATAAGGCATAAGCATCTATCAGTTTGGCAAGATTTGCACTTAATACTGAATGAAACAGCTTACTCTGATAGAGAGAAAAGCTTTTGAGCAGATTTGGGCTTGATTTCACTTCATTTGAACAGAATCACTATTTCAACATTACTGGACTCAGAAAGCTGTAAACTGACAATCTTGATCATTGAAGTCCTAACATTAGTTTTTGTGCATATAACTTCTATCACATTAAAAACTGTCTTACAGCATTGCAGAAAACATTTTATTAGATAAGAAATAAGTATGTTTCAGTTTGGCAAGATTTGCACTGAATACTGAATGAAACAGCTTTCTCTAATAGAGAGAAAAGCTTTTGAGCAGATTTGGGCTTGATTTCACTTCATTTGAACAGAATCACTATTTCAACATTACTGGACTCAGAAAGCTGTAAACTGACAATCTTGATCATTGAAGTCCTAACATTAGTTTTTGTGCATATAACTTCTAACACATTAAAAACTGTCTTACAGCATTGCAGAAAACATTGTATTTCATAAGGCATAAGCATCTATCAGTTTGGCAAGATTTGCACTTAATACTGAATGAAACAGCTTACTCTGATAGAGAGAAAAGCTTTTGAGCAGATTTGGGCTTGATTTCACTTCATTTGAACAGCAGCACTATTTCAACATTACTGGACTCAGAAAGCTGTAAACTGACAATCTTGATCATTGAAGTCCTAACATAAGTTTTTGTGCATATAACTTCTAACACATTAAAAACTGTCTTACAGCATTGCAGAAAACATTGTATTGCATAAGGCATAAGCATCTATCAGTTTGGAAAGATTTGCACTTAATACTGAATGAAACAGCTTACTCTGATAGAGAGAAAAGCTTTTGAGCAGATTTGGGCTTGGTTTCACTTCATTTGAACAGAATCACTATTTCAACATTACTGGACTCAGAAAGCTGTAAACTGACAATCTTGATCATTGAAGTAATAACATTAGTTTTTGTGCATATAACTTCTAACACATTAAAAACTGTATTACAGCATTGCAGAAAACATTGTATTTCATAAGGCATAAACATCTATCAGTTTGGCAAGATTTGCACTTAATACTGAATGAAACAGCTTACTCTGATAGAGAGAAAAGCTTTTGAGCAGATTTGGGCTTGATTTCACTTCATTTGAACAGCAGCACTATTTTAACATTACTGGACTCAGAAAGCTGTAAACTGACAATCTTGATCATTGAAGTCCTAACATAAGTTTTTGTGCATATAACTTCTAACACATTAAAAACTGTCTTACAGCATTGCAGAAAACATTGTATTGCATAAGGCATAAGCATCTATCAGTTTGGCAAGATTTGCACTTAATACTGAATGAAACAGCTTACTCTGATAGAGAGAAAAGCTTTTGAGCAGATCGGGGCTTGGTTTCACTTCATTTGAACAGAATCACTATTTCAACATTACTGGACTCAGAAAGCTGTAAACTGACAATCTTGATCATTGAAGTCCTAACATTAGTTTTTGTGCATATAACTTCTAACACATTAAAAACTGTCTTACAGCATTGCAGAAAACATTGTATTTCATAAGGCATAAGCATCTATCAGTTTGGCAAGGTTTGCACTGAATACTGAATGAAACAGCTTTCTCTAATAGAGAGAAAAGCTTTTGAGCAGATTTGGGCTTGATTTCACTTCATTTGAACAGAATCACTATTTCAACATTACTGGACTCAGAAAGCTGTAAACTGACAATCTTGATCATTGAAGTCCTAACATTAGTTTTTGTGCATATAACTTCTAACACATTAAAAACTGTCTTACAGCATTGCAGAAAACATTGTATTTCATAAGGCATAAGCATCTATCAGTTTGGCAAGATTTGCACTTAATACTGAATGAAACAGCTTACTCTGATAGAGAGAAAAGCTTTTGAGCAGATTTGGGCTTGATTTCACTTCATTTGAACAGCAGCACTATTTCAACATTACTGGACTCAGAAAGCTGTAAACTGACAATCTTGATCATTGAAGTCCTAACATAAGTTTTTGTGCATATAACTTCTAACACATTAAAAACTGTCTTACAGCATTGCAGAAAACATTGTATTTCATAAGGCATAAACATCTTTCAGTTTGGCAAGATTTGCACTGAATACTGAATGAAACAGCTCTCTCTAATAGAGAGAAAAGCTTTTGAGCAGATTTGGGCTTGGTTTCACTTCATTTGAACAGAATCACTATTTCAACATTACTGCACTCAGAAAGCTGTAAACTGACAATCTTGATCATTGAAGTCCTAACATTAGTTTTTGTGCATATAACTTCTAACACATTAAAAACTGTCTTACAGCATTGCAGAAAACATTGTATTTCATAAGGCATAAGCATCTATCAGTTTGGCAAGATTTGCACTTAATACTGAATGAAACAGCTTACTCTGATAGAGAGAAAAGCTTTTGAGCAGATTTGGGCTTGATTTCACATCATTTGAACAGCAGCACTATTTCAACATTACTGGACTCAGAAAGCTGTAAACTGACAATCTTGATCATTGAAGTCCTAACATAAGTTTTTGTGCATATAACTTCTAACACATTAAAAACTGTCTTACAGCATTGCAGAAAACATTGTATTGCATAAGGCATAAACATCTATCAGTTTGGCAAGATTTGCACTTAATACTGAATGAAACAGCTTACTCTGATAGAGAGAAAAGCTTTTGAGCAGATTTGGGCTTGATTTCACTTCATTTGAACAGCAGCACTATTTCAACATTACTGGACTCAGAAAGCTGTAAACTGACAATCTTGATCATTGAAGTCCTAACATAAGTTTTTGTGCATATAACTTCTAACACATTAAAAACTGTCTTACAGCATTGCAGAAAACATTGTATTGCATAAGGCATAAACATCTATCAGTTTGGCAAGATTTGCACTTAATACTGAATGAAACAGCTTACTCTGATAGAGAGAAAAGCTTTTGAGCAGATTTGGGCTTGATTTCACTTCATTTGAACAGCAGCACTATTTCAACATTACTGGACTCAGAAAGCTGTAAACTGACAATCTTGATCATTGAAGTCCTAACATAAGTTTTTGTGCATATAACTTCTAACACATTAAAAACTGTCTTACAGCATTGCAGAAAACATTGTATTGCATAAGGCATAAGCATCTATCAGTTTGGCAAGATTTGCACTTAATACTGAATGAAACAGCTGACTCTGATAGAGAGAAAAGCTTTTGAGCAGATCGGGGCTTGGTTTCACTTCATTTGAACAGAATCACTATTTCAACATTACTGGACTCAGAAAGCTGTAAACTGACAATCTTGATCATTGAAGTCCTAACATTAGTTTTTGTGCATATAACTTCTAACACATTAAAAACTGTCTTACAGCATTGCAGAAAACATTGTATTTCATAAGGCATAAGCATCTATCAGTTTGGCAAGGTTTGCACTGAATACTGAATGAAACAGCTTTCTCTAATAGAGAGAAAAGCTTTTGAGCAGATTTGGGCTTGATTTCACTTCATTTGAACAGAATCACTATTTCAACATTACTGGACTCAGAAAGCTGTAAACTGACAATCTTGATCATTGAAGTCCTAACATTAGTTTTTGTGCATATAACTTCTAACACATTAAAAACTGTCTTACAGCATTGCAGAAAACATTGTATTTCATAAGGCATAAGCATCTATCAGTTTGGCAAGATTTGCACTTAATACTGAATGAAACAGCTTACTCTGATAGAGAGAAAAGCTTTTGAGCAGATTTGGGCTTGATTTCACTTCATTTGAACAGCAGCACTATTTCAACATTACTGGACTCAGAAAGCTGTAAACTGACAATCTTGATCATTGAAGTCCTAACATTAGTTTTTGTGCATATAACTTCTAACACATTAAAAACTGTCTTACAGCATTGCAGAAAACATTGTATTTCATAAGGCATAAACATCTTTCAGTTTGGCAAGATTTGCACTGAATACTGAATGAAACAGCTCTCTCTAATAGAGAGAAAAGCTTTTGAGCAGATTTGGGCTTGGTTTCACTTCATTTGAACAGAATCACTATTTCAACATTACTGCACTCAGAAAGCTGTAAACTGACAATCTTGATCATTGAAGTCCTAACATTAGTTTTTGTGCATATAACTTCTAACACATTAAAAACTGTCTTACAGCATTGCAGAAAACATTGTATTTCATTAGGCATAAGCATCTATCAGTTTGGCAAGATTTGCACTTAATACTGAATGAAACAGCTTACTCTGATAGAGAGAAAAGCTTTTGAGCAGATTTGGGCTTGATTTCACTTCATTTGAACAGCAGCACTATTTCAACATTACTGGACTCAGAAAGCTGTAAACTGACAATCTTGATCATTGAAGTCCTAACATAAGTTTTTGTGCATATAACTTCTAACACATTAAAAACTGTCTTACAGCATTGCAGAAAACATTGTATTGCATAAGGCATAAGCATCTATCAGTTTGGCAAGATTTGCACTTAATACTGAATGAAACAGCTTACTCTGATAGAGAGAAAAGCTTTTGAGCAGATCGGGGCTTGGTTTCACTTCATTTGAACAGAATCACTATTTCAACATTACTGGACTCAGAAAGCTGTAAACTGACAATCTTGATCATTGAAGTCCTAACATTAGTTTTTGTGCATATAACTTCTAACACATTAAAAACTGTCTTACAGCATTGCAGAAAACATTGTATTTCATAAGGCATAAGCATCTATCAGTTTGGCAAGGTTTGCACTGAATACTGAATGAAACAGCTTTCTCTAATAGAGAGAAAAGCTTTTGAGCAGATTTGGGCTTGATTTCACTTCATTTGAACAGAATCACTATTTCAACATTACTGGACTTAGAAAGCTGTAAACTGACAATCTTGATCATTGAAGTCCTAACATTAGTTTTTGTGCATATAACTTCTAACACATTAAAAACTGTCTTACAGCATTGCAGAAAACATTGTATTGCATAAGGCATAAGCATCTATCAGTTTGGCAAGATTTGCACTTAATACTGAATGAAACAGCTTACTCTGATAGAGAGAAAAGCTTTTGAGCAGATCGGGGCTTGGTTTCACTTCATTTGAACAGAATCACTATTTCAACATTACTGGACTCAGAAAGCTGTAAACTGACAATCTTGATCATTGAAGTCCTAACATAAGTTTTTGTGCATATAACTTCTAACACATTAAAAACTGTCTTACAGCATTGCAGAAAACATTGTATTGCATAAGGCATAAGCATCTATCAGTTTGGCAAGATTTGCACTTAATACTGAATGAAACAGCTTACTCTGATAGAGAGAAAAGCTTTTGAGCAGATTTGGGCTTGGTTTCACTTCATTTGAACAGAATCACTATTTCAACATTACTGGACTCAGAAAGCTGTAAACTGACAATCTTGATCATTGAAGTCCTAACATTAGTTTTTGTGCATATAACTTCTAACACATTAAAAACTGTCTTACAGCATTGCAGAAAACATTGTATTGCATAAGGCATAAGCATCTATCAGTTTGGCAAGATTTGCACTTAATACTGAATGAAACAGCTTACTCTGATAGAGAGAAAAGCTTTTGAGCAGATCGGGGCTTGGTTTCACTTCATTTGAACAGAATCACTATTTCAACATTACTGGACTCAGAAAGCTGTAAACTGACAATCTTGATCATTGAAGTCCTAACATTAGTTTTTGTGCATATAACTTCTAACACATTAAAAACTGTCCTACAGCATTGCAGAAAACATTGTATTTCATAAGGCATAAGCATCTATCAGTTTGGCAAGGTTTGCACTGAATACTGAATGAAACAGCTTTCTCTAATAGAGAGAAAAGCTTTTGAGCAGATTTGGGCTTGATTTCACTTCATTTGAACAGAATCACTATTTCAACATTACTGGACTCAGAAAGCTGTAAACTGACAATCTTGATCATTGAAGTCCTAACATTAGTTTTTGTGCATATAACTTCTAACACATTAAAAACTGTCTTACAGCATTGCAGAAAACATTGTATTTCATAAGGCATAAGCATCTATCAGTTTGGCAAGATTTGCACTTAATACTGAATGAAACAGCTTACTCTGATAGAGAGAAAAGCTTTTGAGCAGATTTGGGCTTGATTTTACTTCATTTGAACAGCAGCACTATTTCAACATTACTGGACTCAGAAAGCTGTAAACTGACAATCTTGATCATTGAAGTCCTAACATAAGTTTTTGTGCATATAACTTCTAACACATTAAAAACTGTCTTACAGCATTGCAGAAAACATTGTATTTCATAAGGCATAAACATCTTTCAGTTTGGCAAGATTTGCACTGAATACTGAATGAAACAGCTCTCTCTAATAGAGAGAAAAGCTTTTGAGCAGATTTGGGCTTGGTTTCACTTCATTTGAACAGAATCACTATTTCAACATTACTGCACTCAGAAAGCTGTAAACTGACAATCTTGATCATTGAAGTCCTAACATTAGTTTTTGTGCATATAACTTCTAACACATTAAAAACTGTCTTACAGCATTGCAGAAAACATTGTATTTCATAAGGCATAAGCATCTATCAGTTTGGCAAGATTTGCACTTAATACTGAATGAAACAGCTTACTCTGATAGAGAGAAAAGCTTTTGAGCAGATTTGGGCTTGATTTCACTTCATTTGAACAGCAGCACTATTTCAACATTACTGGACTCAGAAAGCTGTAAACTGACAATCTTGATCATTGAAGTCCTAACATAAGTTTTTGTGCATATAACTTCTAACACATTAAAAACTGTCTTACAGCATTGCAGAAAACATTGTATTGCATAAGGCATAAGCATCTATCAGTTTGGCAAGATTTGCACTTAATACTGAATGAAACAGCTTACTCTGATAGAGAGAAAAGCTTTTGAGCAGATTTGGGCTTGGTTTCACTTCATTTGAACAGAATCACTATTTCAACATTACTGGACTCAGAAAGCTGTAAACTGACAATCTTGATCATTGAAGTCCTAACATTAGTTTTTGTGCATATAACCTCTAACACATTAAAAACTGTCTTACAGCATTGCAGAAAACATTGTATTTCATAAGGCATAAGCATCTATCAGTTTGGCAAGATTTGCACCTAATACTGAATGAAACAGCTTACTCTGATAGAGAGAAAAGCTTTTGAGCAGATCGGGGCTTGGTTTCACTTCATTTGAATAGAATCACTATTTCAACATTACTGGACTCAGAAAGCTGTAAACTGACAATCTTGATCATTGAAGTCCTAACATTAGTTTTTGTGCATATAACTTCTAACACATTAAAAACTGTCTTACAGCATTGCAGAAAACATTGTATTTCATAAGGCATAAGCATCTATCAGTTTGGCAAGGTTTGCACTGAATACTGAATGAAACAGCTTTCTCTAATAGAGAGAAAAGCTTTTGAGCAGATTTGGGCTTGATTTCACTTCATTTGAACAGAATCACTATTTCAACATTACTGGACTCAGAAAGCTGTAAACTGACAATCTTGATCATTGAAGTCCTAACATTAGTTTTTGTGCATATAACTTCTAACACATTAAAAACTGTCTTACAGCATTGCAGAAAACATTGTATTTCATAAGGCATAAGCATCTATCAGTTTGGCAAGATTTGCACTTAATATTGAATGAAACAGCTTACTCTGATAGAGAGAAAAGCTTTTGAGCAGATTTGGGCTTGATTTCACTTCATTTGAACAGCAGCACTATTTCAACATTACTGGACTCAGAAAGCTGTAAACTGACAATCTTGATCATTGAAGTCCTAACATTAGTTTTTGTGCATATAACTTCTAACACATTAAAAACTGTCTTACAGCATTGCAGAAAACATTGTATTTCATAAGGCATAAGCATCTATCAGTTTGGCAAGGTTTGCACTGAATACTGAATGAAACAGCTTTCTCTAATAGAGAGAAAAGCTTTTGAGCAGATTTGGGCTTGATTTCACTTCATTTGAACAGAAGCACTATTTCAACATTACTGGACTCAGAAAGCTGTAAACTGACAATCTTGATCATTGAAGTCCTAACATTAGTTTTTGTGCATATAACTTCTAACACATTAAAAACTGTCTTACAGCATTGCAGAAAACATTGTATTTCATAAGGCATAAGCATCTATCAGTTTGGCAAGATTTGCACTTAATACTGAATGAAACAGCTTACTCTGATAGAGAGAAAAGCTTTTGAGCAGATTTGGGCTTGATTTCACTTCATTTGAACAGCAGCACTATTTCAACATTACTGGACTCAGAAAGCTGTAAACTGACAATCTTGATCATTGAAGTCCTAACATTAGTTTTTGTGCATATAACTTCTAACACATTAAAAACTGTCTTACAGCATTGCAGAAAACATTGTATTTCATAAGGCATAAGCATCTATCAGTTTGGCAAGATTTGCACTTAATACTGAATGAAACAGCTTACTCTGATAGAGAGAAAAGCTTTTGAGCAGATTTGGGCTTGATTTCACTTCATTTGAACAGCAGCACTATTTCAACATTACTGGACTCAGAAAGCTGTAAACTGACAATCTTGATCATTGAAGTCCTAACATAAGTTTTTGTGCATATAACTTCTAACACATTAAAAACTGTCTTACAGCATTGCAGAAAACATTGTATTGCATAAGGCATAAGCATCTATCAGTTTGGCAAGATTTGCACTTAATTCTGAATGAAACAGCTTACTCTGATAGAGAGAAAAGCTTTTGAGCAGATTTGGGCTTGGTTTCACTTCATTTGAACAGAATCACTATTTCAACATTACTGGACTCAGAAAGCTGTAAACTGACAATCTTGATCATTGAAGTCCTAACATTAGTTTTTGAGCATTTAACCTCTAACACATTAAAAACTGTCTTACAGCATTGCAGAAAACATTGTATTTCATAAGGCATAAGCATCTATCAGTTTGGCAAGATTTGCACTTAATACTGAATGAAACAGCTTACTCTGATAGAGAGAAAAGCTTTTGAGCAGATTTGGGCTTGATTTCACTTCATTTGAACAGCAGCACTATTTCAACATTACTGGACTCAGAAAGCTGTAAACTGACAATCTTGATCATTGAAGTCCTAACATAAGTTTTTGTGCATATGACTTCTAACACATTAAAAACTGTCTTACAGCATTGCAGAAAACATTGTATTGCATAAGGCATAAGCATCTATCAGTTTGGCAAGATTTGCACTTAATACTGAATGAAACAGCTTACTCTGATAGAGAGAAAAGCTTTTGAGCAGATCGGGGCTTGGTTTCACTTCATTTGAACAGAATCACTATTTCAACATTACTGGACTCAGAAAGCTGTAAACTGACAATCTTGATCATTGAAGTCCTAACATTAGTTTTTGTGCATATAACTTCTAACACATTAAAAACTGTCTTACAGCATTGCAGAAAACATTGTATTTCATAAGGCATAAGCATCTATCAGTTTGGCAAGGTTTGCACTGAATACTGAATGAAACAGCTTTCTCTAATAGAGAGAAAAGCTTTTGAGCAGATTTGGGCTTGATTTCACTTCATTTGAACAGAATCACTATTTCAACATTACTGGACTCAGAAAGCTGTAAACTGACAATCTTGATCATTGAAGTCCTAACATTAGTTTTTGTGCATATAACTTCTAACACATTAAAAACTGTCTTACAGCATTGCAGAAAACATTGTATTTCATAAGGCATAAGCATCTATCAGTTTGGCAAGATTTGCACTTAATACTGAATGAAACAGCTTACTCTGATAGAGAGAAAAGCTTTTGAGCAGATTTGGGCTTGATTTCACTTCATTTGAACAGCAGCACTATTTCAACATTACTGGACTCAGAAAGCTGTAAACTGACAATCTTGATCATTGAAGTCCTAACATAAGTTTTTGTGCATATAACTTCTAACACATTAAAAACTGTCTTACAGCATTGCAGAAAACATTGTATTTCATAAGGCATAAACATCTTTCAGTTTGGCAAGATTTGCACTGAATACTGAATGAAACAGCTCTCTCTAACAGAGAGAAAAGCTTTTGAGCAGATTTGGGCTTGGTTTCACTTCATTTGAACAGAATCACTATTTCAACATTACTGGACTCAGAAAGCTGTAAACTGACAATCTTGATCATTGAAGTCCTAACATAAGTTTTTGTGCATATCACTTCTAACACATTAAAAACTGTCTTACAGCATTGCAGAAAACATTGTATTTCATAAGGCATAAACATCTTTCAGTTTGGCAAGATTTGCACTGAATACTGAATGAAACAGCTCTCTCTAACAGAGAGAAAAGCTTTTGAGCAGATTTGGGCTTGGTTTCACTTCATTTGAACAGAATCACTATTTCAACATTACTGCACTCAGAAAGCTGTAAACTGACAATCTTGATCATTGAAGTCCTAACATTAGTTTTCTGCAATGCTGTAAGACAGTTTTTAATGTGTTAGAAGTTATATGCACAAAAACATTGTATTTCATAAGGCATATGCAACTTTCAGTTTGGCAAGATTTGCACTGAATACTGAATGAAACAGCTTTCTCTAATAGAGAGAAAAGCTTTTGAGCAGATTTGGGCTTGATTTCACTTCATTTGAACAGAAGCACTATTTCAACATTACTGGACTCAGAAAGCTGTAAACTGACAATCTTGATCATTGAAGTCCTAACATTAGTTTTTGTGCATATAACCTCTAACACATTAAAAAACTGTCTTACAGCATTGCAGAAAACATTGTATTTCATAAGGCATAAGCATCTATCAGTTTGGCAAGATTTGCACTTAATACTGAATGAAACAGCTTACTCTGATAGAGAGAAAAGCTTTTGAGCAGATTTGGGCTTGATTTCACTTCATTTGAACAGAAGCACTATTTCAAAATTACTGGACTAAGAAAGCTGTAAACTGACAATGTTGATCATTGAATTCGTAACATAAGTTTTTGTGCATATAACTTCTAACACATTAAAAACTGTCTTACAGCATTGCAGAAAACATTGTATTTCATAAGGCATAAGCACCTTTCAGTTTGGCAAGATTTGCACTCAATACTGAATGAAGCAGCTTTCTCTAATAGAGAGAAAAGCTTTTGAGCAGATTTGGTCTTGATTTCACTTCATTTGAACAGAAGCACTATTTCAACATTACTAGACTCAGAAAGCTGTAAACTGACAATCTTGATCATTGAAGTCCTAACATAAGTTTTTGTGCATATAATTTCTAACACATTAAAAACTGTCTTACAGCATTGCAGAAAACATTGTATTTCATAAGGCATAAGAATCTTTCAGTTTGGCAAGATTTGCACTGAATACTGAATGAAACAGCTTTCTCTAATAGAGAGAAAAGCTTTTGAGCAGATTTGGGCTTGATTTCACTTCATTTGAACAGAAGCACTATTTCAACATTACTGGACTCAGAAAGCTGTAAACTGACAATCTTGATCATTGAAGTCCTAACATAAGTTTTTGTGCATATAACTTCTAACACATTAAAAACTGTCTTACAGCATTGCAGAAAACATTGTATTGCATAAGGCATAAGAATCTTTCAGTTTGGCAAGATTTGCACTGAATACTGAATGAAACAGCTTTCTCTAATAGAGAGAAAAGCTTTTGAGCAGATTTGGGCTTGATTTCACTTCATTTGAACAGAAGCACTATTTCAACATTACTGGACTCAGAAAGCTGTTGTAACAGATATGCAGGTCAGCGATTCATGGGTTAAATTCTGTTTTATAAATTCAGACTGTTGGTACTAAATGCCAGCCTGGCTGGACTTAAACTATTTACGATGCCCATGCGAGCTTCAAAGAAGAAACGAAAACCCCCAACCCAAATTCTTCCAACACTGGAGACAAAGGAACTTTTCGTATAAGTTCCTTACTTTCATTTTATTATTAATATGTATTTTAATTATGTTTATGGATTGCATAAAATGGTTAATCCTTGTTATGTGAAGAGTATAAGTTGCAAGCTTATACTTTAGGAAATGTCTCTCCTCACTTTAACTTTCTCAAAAGGAAATGTTCTGCAACCCCCACACTCCTTGGTAGCTCGTAAAATTTTACGACTACACAGGACAGGAGAGAAGCCAAGTCACTGGCTTCTTTTGAACAATGCATTCTATGGAATGTATTCATTAACTTTCTGTTTTCATGTTTTATAAATGTATTACGTATTCCCTTTCGGTACATTTAGATGTTTCCCAACATCTGCAGTGTTATCATGTGTTAAACAAATCTTTAAATGTGTAATTCGATCTAAAAATTAGATCTTTGGTCATATATATATTATGTCTAGTCTTGTTCTAATCGTCATGCTTTGACAGACCCATTTATCTAGAGCAAAGTAATGAAAAATGTATTTAATCTGGAATAATGAACTTGCTTTAATATTCCTGATGAAATCGGACAGGCCCTAAATCATCAGGGGGTTGTCTCAACCGAGACAAAGGAACTTTCCCTCCGCTTCAGATCGCGGACATTCATTGGATGCTCCCTCGAAAATGGGCGTGAACTATTTCAAGCTATAAGAATTGACCAAACAAGGTCCACCCTCTCTTGGCTCTTCGCTCTCTTCGTCGCTCTTCTTGCTCTTCTTCCCGTTCTCGGACACGTCGCTCCGCGCGGCCTCGGGCCGCGCTTGGTTCTCCTCCCCCCTCAGCACACAGACTGAGGAGAGGAAAGCCATTTTCATGGCTCATTTGGAAACTTTCCTTTTCGTTTCGTTCTTTTCTTTTCTTTACTAAGTTTATTCAACTATTCGCCTCTCCACGCAAGGAAGACGAATTCTGGAACAATGTTTGTTGAACCTTTCAAATACCGCGCGAGGACAGAACAAAGGACCACGTGCTCCACGCTCACGCCAAGCGCAGCGTGCATGCGCGTCACATGGCCTCCGTTTCATGGCACATGGCTGTTTCAACGGGAACAGTGCGTAAAGCTCACAAGCTCGACGCCGATCTCACGCCACTCACATGGGACACCTTTTGCAAGTATCACTTTCTCTATGGAGATTTAAATGCTGCTTTAAAGTGTTGTTATGATCTGATTTGTTGTTGGCTTCCCAAAAGTTACTGACTATGATTTTCATACCTGAGCTCCTTATGTGATCCCATTCTACTTCTTTCTCTCTCTCTCTCTCTCTCGCTCTCTCTCTCTCTCTCTCTCTCTCTCTCTCTTTTATTTGGATTCCGTTATGTCTTGTAAATGTTTATTGTCTGTATTTTCGTACGCATATTTACTCTGTGTGATTTGTAGTTTGATGTATTACTAGTTGAATTATTAAAAACTCATATATAAAATGATTGGCTTTGGACTCCACCCCACTCACATTACGAGTCACTGAGATGTGTCTGATCTTTAGCTACAAGCTCTAAATTTAGAAACTAAATTTATCATAAGGATAGGATAATATTTTCATGGCCAGAGAATACTTTTCCTTGAATTATAAGGCGTGATAACTTTATTGAAAATTGATAAGTCTACAGTGGTGTGCAGGACATACCACGGTTTGATCTGCAGTAATTTATAGTAAGAGATATCACAATAATTGATATGAAGAATGTAATATTGACATATTAATGAGTAAATTACAGTGCCCTGTGATTAGTATTGGTATTGGCAATTGAGCTATTTTTCATAATCAATAAAATTAAATGTAACTGTCATCTGAGATATATATTAATCAAATTCTTGATTAATTATTCAAATTCCCTATATATCATTTGAGTTAATTACTATGTAAAACTCATTGTTGTTACATTTTGGTGGAGGAACGCGGCTATTTCAAACTTCGTTTTGTGAGCAATCAATCTGTGTATATGGTTTTTAATAATTTCTGCACGTGCGCTATGAAATTATGTAACGTTACTGGTGAGATAAGTCGCAAGACGCGAACTCACTCAACTGACTGAGGCAAAAAGCTGGTCAGTAAGCACCTAGGTATTTATAGAAACTTAACAGTATAGTCACTGTTAATTTTAATGAAAGTAATCTGCAGTATAATGTTAAAAGTATCCTGTTAAGAAAGACCAAAATCTTTTTACAGTGAGAACATTTTAATATGAATAATTAAAAGATGAAGAAATCTTTTATCAGTTGCAACATGTAAATCTGAACATGAGCGATGTTCCTCTGATTCAGTAAAAAGGCCTTGTTATTAAATATCGTTATTGAATTCATGGTAAACCACATGATATTCAAAAAAAAAATAAACGATAAAAACTCCTGGTCTAGAATTGGCTTAGCTACCCGATTTTAAACCTAAAACATTTAAATCATAAGTGCTATTTTGATAAATGTCTATTGGAGTCAACAGTTGGAAAATTCCTGTTTTTTGTTACATTTGTGTTTTGGAAGTGAACGGATCCTTCTTCAACCTATGTGAATATATAGCACCTCAGAAATTAAAACTTTCTGTTTGTTACTTGTGATTTTTGATGCAGAAAATCAGCCTGACAAATGATCAGATAAATTCTAAGTCCTATTGAAATTGTAATTCCTCTATCTAAACACTAGAGGGAACGTGTGGGTTAGAAATTTCAGGGTACACCCTGCTTTCTGATTCCAGCTTACATGAGTGCAAAGCTGCCATCCTGTGGCCATTTCAGATAATGCGCTCTGATTGCTAATTTATAATCCCCTGTGATGTATATTTGAATTGGATGTCTAAATTCTCGATAATTATTTGCATTTACAGCTTTGCTCGTGCGAATATTATTACAGGGAAACAAAAGAATGTTCCCTGCCTTTGACTGTTTACATTTACTTTGAGTTTGGTTCAAACATGATTTGAATTAAAATGTAATTGTTAATAGTGGAAATCTAGATGTTTCAGGTCAACCACTGATTGACCCACTTAGAAGGTAAGCCATCTAGTGGCAGTCTCCTGTTAAATCGACTAACAGACCTCTGTCTTTTCCATTCTGTTTTGAAGTGCATGCCCAATTCTACCCTTTTTAATTAATCTCACCCTGTTTGATTAATTTCATAATTATTAATGATAACTTACAAGCTATCAATGGTTATTATAGGATATTATTCAGATTTTCCTTTTCAATTCATACATGCTTATTTTAAATTTTGATTTAAACCAGTTTTGAATTTTTAATTTGAATTAAGTTTTCTGCTCAGCAGGTTAAAGACAGAGAAGCAGTACTTTCCCCCCCTTGTGGTGAAAACCAGCTACTCCTTCTCCCTTGTTTCATTACTGTCTTTTAATTTGATGTTTATTATTTTGCTTCTCTCTTTTGACTTAGGTTATTTTGATAATTACCATTATTATCATAAATTCCTTTGTTTTGTTTTATCATGATTAGGTAAAGCTGTTACCTTTCCTCTCTACATATAGTTACTCAATTGATGTTAAACAAACCAAACCTTAATTAACTTTAAGTTTCCTTTGTTCATCCTTTGTGTATTTGATTGTAGAACTCCCTTGGTGATTGGACAGTCATCTCAGGTTTCCAGTGAGCAAGGCTGCCCGACCGGTGTTACCGATACTGGCTGCGAGTGAAACTCGGTCCCTCTTGTCTCAAGAGACATCAGCAATTTTGGCACTCCAAAGGTTGTGCTAAAAGTCACAAGCCGTGCTGTCCTGCGACACGCCAGAGTAACGGAGGACCGGGGACACTGCGGTTCCGTGTTTGGGGAGCACCGGGGAGGTTGACCAAGCCACTGGTTCCCACCTGAATGACTTCAATTCAACCAGGTGAAACAAAAATGATAAAACCTATCCACTTATTATAAGCCACAGAATATTAGATATTCCCCCGGATATATTTTAAGTGTTCTGACCCTTTTACTTCTTTAAGCCACACCATATTTCTAGGTTTCCTACCCAGATAGCCCACTCACCTGTTGGCCCTATCTTAAAACCCAGCAGTAGGCTTAGGCCTCCTTATTCTCACTAACACGTTGTGTTTCTATTGTTTTCATCTCATTTCAAGTGTTGTGTTTCACTTTGATCTTTTTCTACCACCTGTTCTGTTGTGATTTGTTTCTTTCATTTCACATAGAGACAGTAACCTGGGAGCCACCAACGAAGTTAAATAGTAGAGCGACCACCAGCAGCCGGTGTCATCACACGACCCGCTAGGCTACTGCCTGTCAAATCTCCATTTCAGGTCCTTCGTTGACCCAAGTTAATTGGCTACTTAACTGTCTGACTGTTTGCATCAGTCAGCCCCAAAATTCTCATAAACGGCACAGCCCGTATGAATATAGCTCGTTAAACGTAGAACGAACTTGCATTGGTCTTTTTGTGTGTGTGTGCTGTGCTTCTCTCACCGACAGAGAATCAGGATGTTCCAGGCATCCAGTCCAGCAGTCCACGGGGGCCACCTCTCGACATGGTTGAAAGCAGTGACGACCCCCTTCCTGCCCAAGGATGCCATTAACCTGCAGCACCCAGAGCAACTAGACACCGAGCTAGATGAACTGATGGCACGCGATCCAAACCAAAGCGACTACTACAGAGAACTCGCCAGGATCTTCGGAAGCCCAGTTCCCATTCTCGTCGCCCAGGCACGGCTCAGTGAACGGAGCAACATCGCGGAGGAGGCCTGGAAGGACCAGGCCCCAACCCAGAGTCATCTTGATCAGCTTCTCCTCGAGACCCAGAACCAGCTCGAGAAAGAGGACGACACAGATCCAGAGCTACAGACAGGAGTTGAAAGACTTCACAATGCCCTGCAAGATCTTCGCCTCGACACAGATCAAAGAGAACAGCTGGAGAGAGAAGCCAGAAAAGAACTCAACAAAAAACTCCAGCAAGGCGACGCTCTCCTAAAAAGAGCAGAGACTGAATTGAAAGAAAGAGACTATAAAACCTGGGCCTGCAAAACACACTTGCAAGCGGCCCGAGCTAAATTCAACAAGCTTACTCAACAGAGAGATGAGCTCCAAGATGAACTTGACACTGTTCACACCGAAATGAGACAATCTCACAGATTTCAGAGTGGCTGGATCGGAGAAACGCACACCACAAAATTTCTCCCGGGCCGCCACTCCAACCCTTTCAGCCAAGAACCCAGAGCTGGAAAAGGGGGTGTAACAAGAACCAGCTTACAAGAACATCTGTCAACAACGGAGGGAAGAGAACCCTTCCAGAGAACGCATGTCACCAAACCCTGCACTGCTCACAGAGAACTTCACAAGCTAGCCAGAAGCATCTCTACATTCATTCCAGATCCTGCAGGAGGACATGATGTTCATGCTTCTTTACAAGCCATTGACTTTCATTTGCAAACTGTCGCCAACGTGACAGATGTGAACACATTGTACCTGTTAAAAATCACGGCCAGCCGTGATGTGCATTGCTTTCTGGATCGTCAACCAGAGACTGTCAAAGCGTACTACCAGCAACTGCTACAGACTTTGATTCTTGAATTCTCTGATCCAAACTCAGATCATGGGCTCCTTATTGCTATGGACCTCAAACAGGGCCGATTTGAAAACCCACAGACTTTCTGTAGTCAGCTACGAAACACCTACTTCGGAGCATGCAACGAACCAGGTATGGAACAGGATTTCAACTTAAAAACTCTGTTCCTCCCAAACCTACATGCCAGTTGGAGTTTTCATCTCAGAGTCCCAGCGTGTCCCCGTAACAGAACTACACAAGAGTTACGGAACTTAGCCCACAAAGCTTGCACCAAGCAAAAGACTATTTGTGAAAAGACTGTGAAAAACCCCAACGTCTCTGTCTCTGAGCACTGCTTGGAGTTAACCCTAGATGGCGCTCTACAACACCACAGTCACAGACATCTTTACAGAGAGTCAATACCATTCCAAGCCAGCAGAGGGCAACACAGTGCAGCCACGTCTGAGACAGCAGAGATCCTGAGGGTGCTGAAAGATCTTCTTCACATGAAAACTCACAAGGAAGATGAGCCAAGCACCCAGAACACTGCCCGTCATCTACAGACCACAGAGCTAACTGTCACAGCACAAGGTGACAGCAACACCCAAGCTCCACAGTCAACACCTGCACACCCTGAACGAGACAGCACAGGTCCTCACACCAGGTACCACAAACACAAGGTACTAGAAAATGCTGTTTTGACTACCTGCCTTTGCAGCGAGCTACACAAGACCGGTCCTCATCACCCACCGATCGTCCCACCTGCCCTAATGCCAACATTCCTGGGCAGCCCTGTCAAAAAGGGGGTGGGTCAAAAAGGAGTCAACAGGGAAGACCTGATCGACACAGGATTAAACCTGACGGTGATCTCATCTTACCTTTTCAAAAGACTCCAATTTGAAGCTAAGGGACAAGATCGAACTCTTACACCTCAAACTTATGAACTGAATGTACAGGTGTACAGACAGGATGACATCCAGTTTGAACAGGTTGTTTCCATTCACCTGACATTCGTTCCGATGAGTCTAATACATCCCATGTATGTCCCACCAATGAACACTCATACATTGCTCATCGACAAAGACCTGCTAGAACACTTTGACCCTTTTCTGAACTTCAAACAGCTAAAAGACTTTGCTCAAGTGCGAGAACCTCTTTCTCTCCAGCCACACAGGTTGACAGAGCCAGACGGTCAGGTCACAGAGGTCACGGGAACCCCAGCAGCCAGCCATGAGTACAACGCCCTAACAACAGGCCCAAGTTCAAGCCTCTGTACCTTAGTCAACAAACAGGGTACGGTGGTACCAGCTTACACCAAAGGGGTCGCTGTTCGGCTCAACCTGCAAGGTGGTCAAACCTTACACCACACGCTGGGTTTCTTCCAATCCTCACCTGAATGTGTGGAACTCGGACTCACACTTGCAAACAAGCATGTCAAACACCAACACCTGTTCCAGCAATGTGATAACATCACAAAA
Source organism: Carassius gibelio (assembly GCF_023724105.1). NCBI lineage: Eukaryota > Metazoa > Chordata > Actinopteri > Cypriniformes > Cyprinidae > Carassius > Carassius gibelio. The sequence continues at coordinate 1,433,244 of NC_068412.1, read as the reverse complement.
ACACACAATGTGATCGTGTACTGGAAGAAGGAAAAAGGACACTCAAAGTTACCAAGTCTAGACGAGGACTTTAAAGATCACACTGACACCCTTGCCAAAACTGGCACACTAAACAACATTCTGTGGTCACTCCCAACCCACCCACCCACATTCAAGGTTGAAGTGATTACACACAGCACAAGAACTTTACTAGCTAAACTGCCTACCTCAGAATCGCTTACGCAGGCTCCGTTGTCTACACAGACCAACATAGCGGACATGCAGGCTTCTGAAACCTTGATAATGACTTTGTTTTACCACCTCTCAGACCCCTCCATCCACCCTGGCAACCAGTCTACAGTCACTGACAACCAAAGCCCCAGACCACTGCATGATACACAAACCATGCTGCGTGCACAGAACAATATTGTGGGTTGTGCACCGTCTGACATCACAATGCCAGGGCGTGTAATGCCACGGAGCAAAAGGGGGATACTGCCAATATATTTCCATGACGCAGCATGTGCTGCACCACGCAGCACCAGAGCCACTGACACAACACTGAGGCAAGCGTCATGCCAGCAGCAAGATGTGGCAAAACATGGGCGAGGGCGAGCTAAACCCAGTCGCCGCCCACGAAGCAAAGAGACTGTCCTGTCCAACCAAAGACAGGCCTTGTTTGTTTCTTTCTCCCCTTTCTCTCTCTCTCTCCCTATTATCTGTACCAGGATGCTGCTGTGGTTTGCCGTGCCGTGCTGTCAGCCAAAGAGAGGACAGCTGCCACCGAGAAAACCGCTGAGACTCCTGACTACCGATGACAGGGCACACTACCCCAGCACTGTAACCGAATACAGCTGTACAAGGTTCCGATGGAGAGAGGACTCCCTCACTCACACTGAGGCCAATGTCAAACACCTGTTCAGCCAACATGAGAAAGTGACGGTTACACAAATGGAGTTAGGTGGACACCACCACCGCTCCAAACAGTTCCCGGGAGCTTTGCTTAGAGCCGCTGCTGCCGCCAGAATGTTTAACATTGTTATGTCCAGTGTCAATGCAGCGAACCAGACTGTAAACTCCTTGAAACCACTGTTTACTGTCTTCCAGAAGAACTTTACCCAGACTCAGCTGCTTACAGCGTTAACAACAGACATGCTGTGGGAGGTTAGCTCCTCCAATGACAGCCTAACCACGAGTAAAACCCCACCATACATGATACCCTTAAGCCTCGTGTTAACTGTGTTGTCTTACACCATCACCATGCCAGCTGACCTGCTACGAATGCACCTGGCCAACTCTCTGAATAGCGCCTTCCTACGGCATGTAAACCCCAAACAGAGAGAAGTGAACGTGCTCCTGAACCAACTCATCAGCGAGTCAAGCCAAGTCTACAGACCTAAAGACATTGTCAGTGTCAGGATGTGGAAGAGCAACACCCACACCAAAACACACATTCCAAATGTGGTGGCCTACCACGACAGCAACACACAGCTGTACCTGGCCCCAAACATGCACATGTGTACTTTAACCAAAGACATTCATTATCTCTGCCTTAGCAAACCCTTCCTCAGACACAACTCTGAAGGAATCTGCGAGCTGCAACCCTGGGTCAGCGATACGCGCTGCCCTGCCGAAGCCAAGCCTCGTACACAAGTCACAGAAACGCAAGCAGAGATTGTGGGTAACAGATGGCTCGTCAACACTCCTGTGCGCTCAGCTATGCTGACCTACGACCAGCATGACACCGCCACCCGTGCCAACCTGCTGGACCAAGTACTGAAAGGTACCACCCAACACATTGACATTACTCCTGTCGATACAGCCCTCCAAGCACTGTCTCGACAGCCCATTCTGAACCAGTCATCTGCGGTCCTAGCCTGGACTGCTGCCGACACTGCACGGTGCATCTCCACCGTCATTGGTCCCGCCCTGACTCTTGGCGTGACCTTCATCCTATACAGGATACTCAACGAGATGCAAACCTCTACAGCCAAACTCACGACAACTGTGGCTGGAGGTCCCCGATGGAATCCCCGGAAAGGGGGTGCCAAGTCAAAGTCAACACCGAACCTCATCAAGGGGAGTCCTCAGCTTCAGGAACCACCTGCCATCATGACCCACCTGCTACATGACCATCACGATTCACCTTTCATCTGCCCATCCTGATGGTTGCCGTCCGATGATGTCCACACAGGGACTTCATCTGACGAAAGGGGGAGATGTAACAGATATGCAGGTCAGCGATTCATGGGTTAAATTCTGTTTTATAAATTCAGACTGTTGGTACTAAATGCCAGCCTGGCTGGACTTAAACTATTTACGATGCCCATGCGAGCTTCAAAGAAGAAACGAAAACCCCCAACCCAAATTCTTCCAACACTGGAGACAAAGGAACTTTTCGTATAAGTTCCTTACTTTCATTTTATTATTAATATGTATTTTAATTATGTTTATGGATTGCATAAAATGGTTAATCCTTGTTATGTGAAGAGTATAAGTTGCAAGCTTATACTTTAGGAAATGTCTCTCCTCACTTTAACTTTCTCAAAAGGAAATGTTCTGCAACCCCCACACTCCTTGGTAGCTCGTAAAATTTTACGACTACACAGGACAGGAGAGAAGCCAAGTCACTGGCTTCTTTTGAACAATGCATTCTATGGAATGTATTCATTAACTTTCTGTTTTCATGTTTTATAAATGTATTACGTATTCCCTTTCGGTACATTTAGATGTTTCCCAACATCTGCAGTGTTATCATGTGTTAAACAAATCTTTAAATGTGTAATTCGATCTAAAAATTAGATCTTTGGTCATATATATATTATGTCTAGTCTTGTTCTAATCGTCATGCTTTGACAGACCCATTTATCTAGAGCAAAGTAATGAAAAATGTATTTAATCTGGAATAATGAACTTGCTTTAATATTCCTGATGAAATCGGACAGGCCCTAAATCATCAGGGGGTTGTCTCAACCGAGACAAAGGAACTTTCCCTCCGCTTCAGATCGCGGACATTCATTGGATGCTCCCTCGAAAATGGGCGTGAACTATTTCAAGCTATAAGAATTGACCAAACAAGGTCCACCCTCTCTTGGCTCTTCGCTCTCTTCGTCGCTCTTCTTGCTCTTCTTCCCGTTCTCGGACACGTCGCTCCGCGCGGCCTCGGGCCGCGCTTGGTTCTCCTCCCCCCTCAGCACACAGACTGAGGAGAGGAAAGCCATTTTCATGGCTCATTTGGAAACTTTCCTTTTCGTTTCGTTCTTTTCTTTTCTTTACTAAGTTTATTCAACTATTCGCCTCTCCACGCAAGGAAGACGAATTCTGGAACAATGTTTGTTGAACCTTTCAAATACCGCGCGAGGACAGAACAAAGGACCACGTGCTCCACGCTCACGCCAAGCGCAGCGTGCATGCGCGTCACATGGCCTCCGTTTCATGGCACATGGCTGTTTCAACGGGAACAGTGCGTAAAGCTCACAAGCTCGACGCCGATCTCACGCCACTCACATGGGACACCTTTTGCAAGTATCACTTTCTCTATGGAGATTTAAATGCTGCTTTAAAGTGTTGTTATGATCTGATTTGTTGTTGGCTTCCCAAAAGTTACTGACTATGATTTTCATACCTGAGCTCCTTATGTGATCCCATTCTACTTCTTTCTCTCTCTCTCTCTCTCTCGCTCTCTCTCTCTCTCTCTCTCTCTCTCTCTCTTTTATTTGGATTCCGTTATGTCTTGTAAATGTTTATTGTCTGTATTTTCGTACGCATATTTACTCTGTGTGATTTGTAGTTTGATGTATTACTAGTTGAATTATTAAAAACTCATATATAAAATGATTGGCTTTGGACTCCACCCCACTCACATTACGAGTCACTGAGATGTGTCTGATCTTTAGCTACAAGCTCTAAATTTAGAAACTAAATTTATCATAAGGATAGGATAATATTTTCATGGCCAGAGAATACTTTTCCTTGAATTATAAGGCGTGATAACTTTATTGAAAATTGATAAGTCTACAGTGGTGTGCAGGACATACCACGGTTTGATCTGCAGTAATTTATAGTAAGAGATATCACAATAATTGATATGAAGAATGTAATATTGACATATTAATGAGTAAATTACAGTGCCCTGTGATTAGTATTGGTATTGGCAATTGAGCTATTTTTCATAATCAATAAAATTAAATGTAACTGTCATCTGAGATATATATTAATCAAATTCTTGATTAATTATTCAAATTCCCTATATATCATTTGAGTTAATTACTATGTAAAACTCATTGTTGTTACACTGTAAACTGACAATCTTGATCATTGAAGTCCTAACATAAGTTTTTGTGCATATGATTTCTAACACATTAAAAACTGTCTTACAGCATTGCAGAAAACATTGTATTTCATAAGGCATAAGAATCTTTCAGTTTGGCAAGATTTGCACTGAATACTGAATGAAACAGCTTTCTCTAATAGAGAGAAAAGCTTTTGAGCAGATTTGGGCTTGATTTCACTACATTTGAACGGAAGCACTATTTCAACATTACTGGACACAGAAACATGTAAACGGACAATCTTGAGCATTGTAGTCCTAGCATAAGTTTTTGTGCATATAACTTCTAACACATTAAAAACTGTCTTACAGCATTGCAGAAAACATTGTATTTCATAAGGCATAAGAATCTTTCAGTTTTGCAAGATTTGCATTGAATACTGAATGAAACAGCTTTCTCTAATAGAGAGAAAAGCTTTTGAGCAGATTTGGGCTTGATTTCACTTCATTTGAACAGAAGCACTATTTCAACATTACTGGACTCAGAAAGCTGTAAACTGACAATCTTGATCATTGAAGTCCTAACATAAGTTATTGTGAATATAACTTCTAACACATTAAAAACTGTCTTACAGCATTGCAGAAAACATTGTATTTCATAAGGCATAAGCACCTTTCAGTTTGGCAAGATTTGCACTGAATACTGAATAAAACAGCTTACTCTGATAGAGAGAAAAGCTTTTGAGCAGATTTGGGCTTGATTTCACTTCATTTGAACAGAAGCACTATTTCAAAATTACTGGACTAAGAAAGCTGTAAACTGACAATGTTGATCATTGAATTCGTAACATATGTTTTTGTGCATATAACTTCTAACACATTAAAAACTGTCTTACAGCATTGCAGAAAACATTGTATTTCATAAGGCAAAAGCACCTTTCAGTTTGGCAAGATTTGCTCTGAATACTGAATGAAACAGCTTTCTCTAATAGAGAGAAAAGCTTTTGAGCAGATTTGGGCTTGATTTCACTACATTTGAACAGAAGCACTATTTCAACATTACTGGACTCAGAAACATGTAAACGGACAACCTTGAGCATTGTAGTCCTAGCATAAGTTTTTGTGCATATAACTTCTAACACATTAAAAACTGTCTTACAGCATTGCAGAAAACATTGTATTTCATAAGGCATAAGAATCTTTCAGTTTGGCAAGATTTGCACTGAATACTGAATGAAACAGCTCTCTCTAATAGAGAGAAAAGCTTTTGAGCAGATTTGGGCTTGGTTTAACTTCATTTGAACAGCAGCACTATTTCAACATTACTGGACTCAGAAAGCTGTAAACTGACAATCTTGATCATTGAAGTCCTAACATTAGTTTTTGTGCATATAACTTCTAACACATTAAAAACTGTCTTACAGCATTGCAGAAAACATTGTATTTCATAAGGCATAAGCACCTTTCAGTTTGGCAAGATTTGCACTGAATACTGAATGAAACAGCTTTCTCTAATAGAGAGAAAAGCTTTTGAGCAGATTTGGGCTTGATTTCACTACATTTGAACGGAAGCACTATTTCAACATTACTGGACACAGAAACATGTAAACGGACAATCTTGAGCATTGTAGTCCTAGCATAAGTTTTTGTGCATATTACTTCTAACACATTAAAAACTGTCTTACAGCATTGCAGAAAACATTGTATTTCATAAGGCATAAGAATCTTTCAGTTTTGCAAGATTTGCATTGAATACTGAATGAAACAGCATTCTCTAATAGAGAGAAAAGCTTTTGAGCAGATTTGGGCTTGATTTCACTTCATTTGAACAGAAGCACTATTTCAACATTACTGGACTCAGAAAGCTGTAAACTGACAATCTTGATCATTGAAGTCCTAACATAAGTTATTGTGAATATAACTTCTAACACATTAAAAACTGTCTTACAGCATTGCAGAAAACATTGTATTTCATAAGGCATAAGCACCTTTCAGTTTGGCAAGATTTGCACTGAATACTGAATGAAACAGCTTTCTCTAATAGAGAGAAAAGCTTTTGAGCAGATTTGGGCTTGATTTCACTTCATTTGAACAGCAGCCCTATTTCAACATTACTGGACTCAGAAAGCTGTAAACTGACAATCTTGATCATTGAAGTCCTAACATAAGTTTTTGTGCATATAACTTCTAACACATTAAAAACTGTCTTACAGCATTGCAGAAAACATTGTATTTCATAAGGCATAAACATCTTTCAGTTTGGCAAGATTTGCACTGAATACTGAATGAAACAGCTTTCTCTAATAGAGAGAAAAGCTTTCGAGCAGATTTGGGCTTGGTTTCACTTCATTTGAACAGAATCACTATTTCAACATTACTGGACTCAGAAAGCTGTAAACTGACAATCTTGATCATTGAAGTCCTAACATTAGTTTGTGTGCAATTCGTAACATAAGTTTTTGTGCATATAACTTCTAACACATTAAAAACTGTCTTACAGCATTGCAGAAAACATTGTATTTCATAAGGCAAAAGCACCTTTCAGTTTGGCAAGGTTTGCACTGAATACTGAATGAAACAGCTTTCTCTAATAGAGAGAAAAGCTTTTGAGCAGATTTGGGCTTGATTTCACTACATTTGAACAGAAGCACTATTTCAACATTACTGGACTCAGAAACATGTAAACGGACAAACTTGAGCATTGTAGTCCTAGCATAAGTTTTTGTGCATATAACTTCTAACACATTAAAAACTGTCTTACAGCATTGCAGAAAACATTGTATTTCATAAGGCATAAGCAACTTTCAGTTTGGCAAGATTTGCACTGAATACTGAATGAAACAGCTTTCTCTAATAGAGAGAAAAGCTTTTGAGCAGATTTGGGCTTGATTTCACTTCATTTGAACAGAAGCACTATTTCAACATTACTGGACTCAGAAAGCTGTAAACTGACAATCTTGATCATTGAAGTCCTAACATAAGTTTTTGTGCATATAACTTCTAACACATTAAAAACTGTCTTACAGCATTGCAGAAAACATTGTATTTCATAAGGCATAAGCACCTGTCAGTTTGGTAAGATTTGCACTGAATATTGAATGAAGGAGCTTTCTCTCATAGAGAGACAAGCTTATGATCAGATTTGGGCTAGATTTCACTTCATTTGAACAGAAGCACTATTTCAACATAACTGGCCTCAGAAACCTTACAACGGACAAACCTGAGCATTGAAGCTCTTACATCAGATTTTGTGCATATAACTTCTAACACACTAAAAACTGTTTTACAGCATTGCAAAAACATTGTCTTTCATAAAGGCATAAGCACCTGTCAGTTTGGCAAGATTTGCACTGAATATTGAATGAAGGAGCTTTCACTCTTAGAGAGACAAGCTTTTGAGCAGATTTGGGCTTGATTTCACTTAAATTTGAACAGAAGCACTATTTCAACATAACAGGTCTCAGAAACCTGTAAACTGACAATCTTGAGCATGGGAGGTCTTACATCAGTTTTTGTGCATATAACTTCTAACACACCTAAAACTGTTTTAAACCTTTGCAAAAACATTGTATTGCATAAGGCATAAGCACATGTCAGTTTGGCAAGATTTGCACTGAATATTGAATGAAGGAGCTTTCTCTCATAGAGAGACAAGCTTATGAGCAGATTTGGGCTTGATTTCACTTCATTTGAACAGAAGCACTATTTCAACATAACTGGCCTCAGAAACCTGAAAACAGACAAACCTGAGCATTTCAGCTCTAACATAAGTTTTTGTGCATATAACTTCTAACACACTTAAAACTGTTTTAAACCATTGCAAAAACATTGTCTTTCATAAGGCATAAGCACCTGTCAGTTTGGCAAGATTTGCACTGAATATTGAATGAAGGAGCTTTCACTCATAGAGAGACAAGCTTTTGCGCAGATTTGGGCTTGATTTCACTTCATTTGAACAGAAGCAGTATTTCAACATTACTGGACTCAGAAAGCTGTAAACAGACAAACCTGAGCATTGCAGCACTAACATAAGTTTTTGTGCATATAACTTCTAACACATTAAAAACTGTTTTACAGCATTGCAAAAACATTGTATTTCATAAGACATAAGCACCTGTCAGTTTGGCAAGATTTGCATTATTGCTTCGTTGGACTAAACGTGCTTCATGAGATGTCGTTCAGTGGACCCTTACCTTTCTAACTAAACCGGGATTTACAGATGTGAATGTTTCTATGACTCGTTATTACGACGGATCTGGTATGTACAGAGTTTCTAATGTTCATGTTTTTTATGTGTAGCAAATACAGTCTTTGTAAACTTTCCATTAAAAAACTGTGATCTGTCGTCGATGCTTGAGGATAGCGATAGCGACCCCTAGAGGACGCAGTGTCTTGTTCCCTACTCAGGGAACCATAGTTACATTCATAACCTGAGACGTTGATTAAATATCAGCTCGCTTTACGATATGATTACTGAACATAACCTAGATGTGTTCTGTTTGACAGAATCCTGGCTAAAACCTGATGATTACATTATTTTAAATTTAAATTTTAAAGTCTACCCCCTAAGATTACCTTTAAAAACATGAGCCACGTCCAAAAGTTAAAGACCCTTCTGCAGTAGGGGCGTGTCATTGTCTGTCTGTATTTCCATACTGGATAAGCCGGCTTTTGTTTCTTTTGTTATTGCCCCCGCCCTCCGAGGGAAGCGTGGCTACTTATTATGCAGTGCTCTGGCCGGCTCTAGCTGATATCAAAATTCAATGAAGATGGACGCAGACGAGCTGAACCATGGCCGTTACACCGAAAATGTTTTGAAGTACATTCTAAGAACACGTACACGTTATCTCATGTTTAGTCCATGTTTAGACCTTCCCATATCTACCTATTGTTATTAGCTAGCTCATAGCTCATCGGTTATCACAGAATCCTGTTCAAAAAGTCCTAATGCTACACAATGAAATCAATTCACTTCAAAGTTTTATGTAGAAAACCAACAAATAACAAATAAAATTAGCATCAATATGTACTTTTTGTTTACATAAACATTAAAATAATAACATTAAAAATGATGGCCAGATTTTAAAGGAGTGTCTTGCAACAGTTTTGACAAAAAAACTATAAAAAGTTTTATAAAAAGATAAAACTCACATATTTCAGCCTCTAAATAATTTTTATAAAAGTACAAAAAGATAAATTACTGACATTTACAATGCACATTCTCCTATATTATTAATAGTATGCGGTCCAATTTTTCCCGTTGTGTCTGTCCCCAGACAGCAAGCAGTTTCGGCCCAGGTCTGGCCTCAGAATTACCTGGGAGTCAGTCAGCCCAAACTCTAGGCACGAATCGTCAACCGAAAATGCATGCAGGTACCCTCTTGATGGAGGCCTGTGCAAGCAGGAGCAGAGTTTTCAATGAAAGAAACTTTAGCTCAACTGAAGGCTTAAATGGGCCCTGCTATAGCGATTTAAGCACTAGAGTCAGGTCCCAAGAGGGGTATAGAGGGGGGCCGGGAAGGATTTAACCTCCTGACCACTCTAAGGAACCTGACAATGAGGTCATGTTTACCCAAAGACTTCCCATTCGCGGGGTCATGGTACGCAGCAATAGGAGCAACCTGGACTTTGAGGGTGAAGGGAGACAGCCTTCGCTCCAGCCCTTGCTGCAGAAAGGAAAGCATGACCGCATTCTGGCATTTTCGGGGGTCTTCTTGGGGAGAAGAACACCACTTGATGAACAGGTTCCACTTCAAGACATAAGCGTGTCTCGTAGACAGTGCTCTTGCCGAAGTGATGGTGTTCACTACCTCTTGGGGTACGTCACCTAGAACCTATCTAGACTTGCTCTTTTCGGTTCCTTCAGTCAGGGAGTAGGACCACTGGCAGTGAAAGGTCTCTGGAGAAGCAAACAGGTCTACCTGAGCGGCTCAGAACCGTCTCCAAATCAGCTGGACCGTCAGGGGATGGTGTCGCCATTCTCCCGGGAGAATTGCTCAAGACAGCTCCTCGGCTGTACAGTTGAGCAGGCCCAGAATGTGAACGGCACAAAGTGACCTCAGAACCTTCCGACTCCAAAGGAGCAGGTGGCGGGCAAGTTGTGACATGCGACGGGAGGCTAGCTAGCAGGCTAGCACCGACCACGTACGTTCGTCTGTGAGGCGTGCTGTCTGTTCGACCAAATCCAACTCCATACCGAGAAAAGAGATCCTCTGCCTCGGCAAGAGTTTGCTCTTTTCCCAGTTGACCCAAAAGCCCAACAGGCTCAGGTGTCGGAGCACCAAATCCCTGTGCTCACACAACTGATCCCGAGATTGTGCTAGTATCAGCCAATTGTCTAGATAGTTTAGAATGCGAACTAGTGATGTGTCGTTCATGAATGATTCGCTCATTTTGATTTGTTCACAGTTCTGGTCTATCGGGTTTTTGACTCCTTCCTTAATCAGGTGATATACCCATACGTTAAACCAATACGGTACTGAGCCGGAAAGAGAATTTATTAGTTCATATTTTGGGTTGTTTGTTCTTTTGTCACGTGACGTGACAACATTGGCTAGAGTAATTACTTAATTTTAAACTTTCCTTACAAATTATTTTTATCTTAATTACTGGTTATGCTTTAAATTTTGACCATATGATGGCGAAATCACTTTGATAAAGACGTTTTTTTTTTTTTTACAGTGGATTCTAATCTTCAAAGATGACCTTGTTGTATGACTTATGTTCACCCTTCACCCTTCAGATTCGAGCATAGAACTGAAGTGTTTCTTGTTTAGGATTCAAAATTGTATTTGCTTTTAATTTATGTCATTATGTCCTTTTTGAGCAATCTTCTTGTGCATATATTACACCAAACTGTCAAGTATGCCTAGGAAAAGCAATTATTATACCAGCAAACTCATAATTGGATTAAAAATGAACAAACTAGGCTATAAATACTTTGTATTGTAGGCTATTATTATCATATTATTATATAGCCTAGTGTTTATTTACTAATAGACAACCAAAAAGACAAATTCATCAATATTTTATTTATAACAGGGGGATGAACTCTTGAGATGAACTAATCAATTCTCTTTCCGGCTCAGACTGCATTGGTAGCGTATGGGGCTGTTACATGATTAAGGAATGACTTGAACCTGAAGACTTTTCAGACAAGAGATGAGGTGAGCTAATCACAGACTGAAGACCCAGGTAAAAAATTAATTCATCTTTTCAGTATCTTATAGCATTTTAGTTTTGTATTGTTTGTAGTGTGATCAACGTTTGCGTAAGTACTAGATGTGTTGGGGAAGTAACACGTAACATTTTAATTAAATTTTGCTGAAATGAACGAAATGAAAGAAATGACTCGAAAAAAAAAGATTTGTTCATTTTGCTGAACGAGACTCAAAAGTGTAAATCTGAACTTCCCATCACTAATGCGAACACCCTGCTCTCTGAGGGGAACAAGAGCTGCCTCTGTGATGACACGGGGAGACAGTCACAGCCCAAAGGGCAGAACCTTGTACTGATAGAAGCCAATGAGACGGGCTTGGTAGCACTGACCAGGCACTTAAAAAACATACAAGCGAGACCATCGGAACCACAGCCATACCCGTAGTGGGGCAGCAAGGTGGAACACAGGGACCCAACTCGGGCGGCTTGTGAGCAGGCCAGAGTGTGGTGCGAGTGTGGGGTGCAGGGCTCACCTGTTTCCACGGGTTGGCAGAGGGTGCATGAGTAGGGCCTTTGTTGACGCTCTCAAACTGCCCGCTGCTGCCAACTGGTGAAGGAGGATGATGAGGGAGGTCCGAGGACCCAGAGAGGAAGAAAACTTCTCTCTCGTCGAGATTTCCAGATTCTCCACCTGGCTCCAGCGGAGGCAGAGGTGCCTTGACCATCCCCCAGAAAGCAGCTACCTCTCTCTGGGTCAATTGACGGTAGGGGCAGCCTGCCTGCGCCCAGCTCTACAGCACCACTTGGGGGCTGCTGCAGATGCAGAGCGGGAGTGGGGGCGGATGCAGGGGGCTGCCCTTAGCGACGAGCAGGCTGGGGCACTGTGGCCAGCGGACGGGTGGAGGCAGCTGCTGCCTGCCGGGGCAGAATGTGTCGGATTGAGTCGAGAATGCCAGAATGAGCCCCAGATCGCGGCAGCGGCAATGGGACTCCGCCCCCCTGAAGGTAGCAGAGCCTGGTTTGCAGCTCCGAGATGGTCATGTTCCCGCAGTGAGGACATGACTCATCCACGAAAGCCACCTCAGCGTGCTTGACGCCCAGACACGTGAGGCAGCAATCGTGACCATCACCCGTTGCCAGGTAACGACCGCACCCAGAAACGCACAGGTGAAATGGCATCCTTATAAGACGCACCCATCTTTTACAGAAATTTGCTCTTTAGGAAATGCTCTTTTAGTGCTGAGGCCCACAGGGGAATTGGCTGCTTGCAACACGACAGGGGTAGTTCAGCCTGAAGTCTGCAATCCACTCGACACAGGAACGTCTCGCCAACACACAAAGCTTCCGAGAGCGTGCCGAACTCGTAGTTCACACGCAGTGATCAGCGGGATCTGGATGCAATAATTGCATTCCAATGTGCATTGGCTCGTGTAAGATTAATAAGGGAATTAAGATCAATATAACTCAAAGGGGATTGAATTACAGTGAATAAGAACCAAATTATTATTATTATTCAGAATTAATATTTAACAGTTTATCAACTATTCGTCCACCGATAAATTCAGATTAGGGTATTTCAGTTCTGGACAAAATATTATACCATGGCCTACGGTAATAATATCATAGAATTATGATAACTGATTATGAGCAAGGTAACAGAGTATACAGTTTAAGGCAGTAACTTTTAAGCACACATCACAAGACACTGGTATGTAAAATCAAACAAGGCTTTATTGAACTACTCTAATACACACAAACTAAACTAACAAAAACACACAAACATTTATTCAAACAGTGACAGAGAAAAGATAAATAAGGATTTAGCTGTGATAAGTGTTTAAAACACAAAATTACTTGAGTAATATAAAGCATGCATAATACAGAGAATACACATGTATGAGGCAACTTCTGGTGATTAGTTCCTATAACTGAGGTAGAAAAGACTACAAATAGGCTGTAATGAAAGTTAAACACACAGAAATAATTCCACAGGTTATATAGAACATACATGATACTTAAGAAATGTGTGAGGTAAATACTTGTAATCAATTCAACTTATTGGAAGCAATTTTGGGACCATTGTTTGTATTAAACCACAAGTGGGTTAAATTTCAGTCTATTGGTTTTTGGTGATCCTGGGCCAAAGAAATGCCTTAGCATCCTTCCTGATTCCTGATAAGGCTGGGGATTTATGCATTGGGGTCACCACAGGGGTTCTTGTCCATTTGGTCTTAAGTTTGGGGAACAAAGAGAAATCTTTTCCTGCTGTCCTGGCATCGCTGGTATGAGATTAGACAGGCACGAGAAGGGAACGCCATCCTTTAGCCATCTTGGCACAATGACTGTGCTTTTTGATGCACTAATAGTTCTATGGGGAATCGTTCTGAACTGTGGAATGCAGTGTTGGGTTCTTTTAATGAAATGGACTGTTCAAGGATAATCCTACACTCGTTTAGTTTACACTCAAAGTAAATTGGTCTATCGAAGCCATATCCCATTTTGCGTCGGTCACCGACGTGGCATCAAGAGTGACAGACTAAAAGGGAACTGTTGTTTCCTTCAGGTTGTAGATCTGCTGAACATCAAATTGTATGATAGCTTCATGTTTTATTTCTCCTCCCTTTACTAATTAAGCTTTAAGTCTTTTCCTATGCCCTCTGTGTGTGTGTGTGTGTATGTGTGTGTGTGTGTGTTCATAACTTATTAAATATCAGCTCCCTTTACAATATGATTACTGAGCATAACCTAGATGTGCTCTGTTTGACAGAAAACTGGCTAAAACCTGATGATTACATTATTTTAAATGAGTCTACCCCCCAAGATTACTTTTATAAACATGAGCCACGTCCAAAAGTTAAAGACCCTTCCCCCAAAATGCAAACCCATTCTCATCTCAGGGTGTCATATAAGGCCGTTTTGTCACGTCCTTCAGCGTTTTCTGCCCACGCATATAGCACCCTTTTACGTATAGATGACGCACATGGCTTTCAACCAACTTCAATGTAAAACCATCCACAATGTTATTACACGCTCAGGGCTTCGCCAGTCATCAATTCACCTCATCATTTACTATACGTAACAGACGTTTCCAGCAGCAACGACTTACGTTTGCTCTATGATTAGGATTGCCTGCACCTAACATAGGAGGTCAATTTCCATTATTTATCTTTCAAGAGGAGTCTATTTGACATTTTCAACACCATTATTGTCTGTGAGAGACGCTCGGCTTAACCATCTCCAATGCAACCCACCGGCGTATTACAGGACAAAGTTGAACTTTGTCAGCCAAACCAAGTCCGTGATATCAGACGCTTTCAACAACATTAGCGTGCGTAGGCTACAATTTAGTTTATATATATATATACACACAGTTTATACACACAGTTTAGTTTATATATATACACACAATTTATATATATACACACAGTGGGTCTCATTCATGAAACATTCGTAAATATACGAGTGATTTGCGCGTAAAGAGAACTTCCCGAAAACTCTTCTCCTGATTCACAAAAACTTCGTAAACGTCACATGTGATAGTGAAATGTGTGTGTGTTAATGAATTCCAATCAGTTGTAAATGGGACGCGCGTGCACGCTCACTCTCAATTACCATAAATTCCGCCTATTAAATCCGACTGACAACTATATATGAGCATCATATTATGACACCAAACGAAGGATTTCAACATATCTTCTCAAAAGCGACTGAAAAAGAAACATTTCTCAGCTGAAGAAATTGAAGTTTTATTATCAGAAGTTCATTCAAAACGCCACATTTTATTTTCAAGCATACTAGTGGCATATCAGGTCCTAAAAAAGGAAGTTTGGCAGCATATTACAGATCCTATTTCTGGCTCTCATAATAAAAGTTAAAAGAAAAACCGTATGTAATTAATATATATAATATTTTTTTCAAAATGCTGTGTAAATATGTACCCGATTAAGGTGAATTAAAATGCAGCCGTATTAATGAGCAAAACGTTCAGACGTTAAACGCACTATTTACGTGTGGCTGGGAGCAGGTGTAGATTTCTTTCATACCAACTAACATTTGGAAAATACGAACGTTTTAATGAATCCGAAAATTTAAAGAAAATTTTTATTTCTAAATTATGTGAAAATCAACTTGTTTACTCACTTACAGAAAACAATATAATGATTTAAATTTTATAAGACACTTTTTGTTGGTAAAAGTCATACGTGAGTAGGCGTCAACTATCATGAATATCATTGTGAAATTACACCTGAGAAGACAAAGGCCTGCATAATGAGCTGCATAATGAGCCTTTCTGTCAACTGTGCCGCTGAGAGGGAGGAGTTACAAGAAAGAATTTGAGGACAAAATAAATCTATATAATTTTATGTTTGTAGTTTATTTAGAATATATTTAATTATCCCACAACATAATTAAATATCCACTTGGGAATGCAGTTAAACAGTTTATTAGGAACAATCAAAGCTGACTTTCAAAATGAATTTTTTGCATGATTACTCAAGTCACACAATCCTTCAGAAATATATATTGTTGTTATTATTAATCTTGAAAAGAGCTAAGAATATTTTTTTTTTCAGGTTTTTAAGGGGGGATAAATTGAAAGAACAGTATTGTGTTACATCTTACATTTATTTGTTACATTTATATTATTTACATCAAACTTTTGAATGGTATAGTATTGTATATTGTTTGAAAAATCATAATTTTTCACTTGATTATACATTTAGTCAGGATTTATAGTTTGGAAAAAGTCTAACTTGTAAAATGTTTACACGTTATGTGAAAACTAGTACAAGTATATGAATAAATAAAAAGAGACTTACTTATGTTTATGATTTCTGCTGAATAAAGTGCTTCGTTGTTTTTTTCTGAGGAAATCCAAATCTCAAATCCTCAACCACATCACATATTTTTTGGGGTGAATTATGCCTACTAAGGAAGATGTGTTAACTAATCATTATGCAATATAATTTTATGATTGTGTTAAGTAACAGTTAGCTAATCAATAACTAATGAATTTTGTTATACCAACTGAAGAACTACTTATAATTATCTACTAGTTAGGGTTTAAGAAAAATAACTATGAAGTAACTACTAATGAACAGTTCGCAATTAATTGCAATTAATCACTTTAATAATCAGGCTGTGGCCCACAAATCAAATACTTGAGTAAAAGTGCAGATACCCCAATAAAATATTATTCCAGTAAAATTATAAGTAGACCTGTTTATTTTAAAAATTACCTGATTAAAAGGACAAGTATAAAGTACTACTACAGTAGCAACTTTGTCAAAGTCCACTTATTAGCCTATAATGGAATTGAAATATGCATTTTGTTTGCTTCTAAATGTTTACGTTTTGATTATAAAATGTTTGTTAAATTAGTTTAAATATGGGCAGCATACATGTTAAAATGGAATAAAATATGAATTATCTGATAACTCTTTATTAATTACTAAAGTGTTCACTATAATTTCACTTTAGAATAGGCCTGCTATATCACGTTCGAAATAATTCCTGCAGAATTATTTGATAATTATTTATTAATTACTAATGGGTTCCCTATGTTTTCACTTTAGAATACTGTTTCAGGTTCTAAGTAATTCTTGAGGAATTATCTAGTAATTCTTTATTAATTACTAATGGGTTGCCAATAGTTTCATTTTAGAATATGCCTCATGTTTTAGGTTCTAAGTAATTATTAAGGAATTATCTAATAATTATTTCGAAATAAGTCCTGCATAATTATTTGATAATTATTTATTAATTAATAATGGGTTCCCAATATTTCAACTTTAGAATAGACCTAATGTTTCAGGTTCAAAATAAGTCTTGCAGAATTATTTGATAATTATTTATTAATTACTACTAATGGGTTCCCTATGTTTTCACTTTAGAATACTGTTTCAGGTTCTAAGTAATTATTGAGGAATTATCTAATAATTCTTTATTAATTACTAATGAGTTCCCAGTATTTTCACTTTAGAATTGGCCTAATGTTTCAGGTTCGAAATAAGTCCTGCATAATTATTTGATAATTATTTATTGATTACTAATGGGTTCCCTATGTTTTCACTTTAGAATACTGTTTCAGGTTCAAAGTAATTAATGAGGAATTATCGAATAATTCTTTGTGAATTACTAATGGGTTCCCAATATTTTCACTTTATAATAGGCCTAATGTTTAGGGTTCAAAATAAATCCTGCAGAATGATTTGATAATTCTTTCTATTAACTACTAATTGGTTACCTGTATTTTCACTCATTCTTTGCCATACGTAAAGAAATTGAATTAATGGTAATGTGGTATATGCTGATGAGGCACACAGTACAATATATAAAATATAAAATCTAAGGTAATTATCGCAAGGCACTGGAGTCGTGGTGGGATTCCTACTGGAAGCTGTTTTCTTAGAAAACACACACAAAACTCAGTAAAATGTATTGCATGTATTAATATTGCATTTTAATACTACTACTACTACTACTACTGCTAATAACTTTTAAATGAAAGGGTCACAATTCAATGAAATTGTGTATAACTGTTCATTTGTTACGACATAGTTATTTTCTTGAACCCTTATTAGTAGATAATTAATAGTAGTTCTTCAGTATTTCAGTATTTCATTAGTTATTGATTTGCTAACTGTTAATTAACACAATCACAAAATAATATTACATACTGATTAATTAACATATCTTCTTTAGTAATTAACAGTAGTGAGTTAAGTGTTAATGAAAAATCACCTGTTAGTTCTTCAATAATTCCTTATTAGTTATGTAGTAAGTAAGAAACAGTATTCTAAAGTGTTACCCACAAGTGCCCACTTGGAAATGGCTCAATTTATTTCATTAGATCAAGAGCAATAATGCAGTGCTGACAGTAAACAAAGACAACAAATACATATTGTGACACTTCATTGTAATATCATACAAGGCCAGCGTGTCATTCTGTAAGATGATGTGTGATAGTATGCAGTTGCAAAAGCCATAAAATTCGCAATGCAAAGAATCATAATATAAAAGACCTAAATCATAAATATCTGTAAGGAATGTCTCATCTTTGTCCTCCTCAGGTGCTAAACATCAGTAATGTGCATGATAATCTTCATAATAATACAGAACAGGATTCATGTCGATCTTTCTTTGATTCATCACCTTCAGTTGTGCATGAAGTCCATGCAGTCTCTTCTAATGCAGCTTTCTACCTGCTCTTCATCTTACTGTATTTCATTAATATGACTAAATGTTTATGTCTTAATCAAAACAACCATTGTAATTATATGTATTGTTTACAAAATTAAATGGTGTATTTACCAAAAATCATCCCTAGTACAGAATATTCAGCATAATTATTGTCCAAGACCATACACAATATTTTATTAGCATGCAGCATAAAGACAGATAAAGTAGCATATTAAGACTAAAGTAATTAAAAATTAAAAGCATATTATTTTAATCAGATGAAGAAAACCAGATGCAGACATTATGAAATGTCTTGAGCACCAAAGAATCACATCCAGTTTCCTTCTCATCATCAGAGCTCTCCTGGTTTTCTTCAAATCCATGTCTCTATCATAATATTCTTCAGTGTCATAAACAATTTGCAATTGTTATCTAGCACAACAGTACAACTGATGAACAAGTCATGTGACCAAATCAAATCACTTTATTATCACAATACCATGAATGCACATACATAGGTGGTGAAATGCTTTTGTGCAAACTCTGCAGCATGACAGCATGACAAGTACTGAATGTATTTGCAACATATATACAGTATTAACAATATACACAGTATACATTGTCACAGACCTGCCAGGCTCCAACACCACCCAATCACAGCGCACGCCATCACCTGATTATTAATCACACTCACCTGCTCCTCATCGACCTGCAATCTCCCCAGCACTCTAAAGTCACACACACACACACACACACACACACACAGTGTCACTGTCCGGTCTCGTTTGCAACTAGGTCAATACCTACCTGCTAACTCTAAAGGACTAACCATATACCTGACTTACCTGTCTCCAGCGATCTCCAGTGTCCTCCTGTTCCCATCTTGTCTGTGTGTGTCATCTGCCTCCATCATCTCTAACTACTACCCTCCAGATCATCTCACCTCTCAAGACGCCAGCACTGTATCCTCACCCATTGCTCCACTATTGATCACCTTCACCTCTGCTTGTGTCATAATAAACATCGTTCTCTGTCATTCTCAGTCTCCGGTCCCTGACTACCGTAACAGAAGTCTGGACCAAGACCGATCGACACAACCATGAGCCTCACGGACCCCTTCCAGGACCTCGTTGATGTGTTTCGTTGAACCGTCACCAGCACTCCATCACCCCCTTTACCAGCGAGCACTTCCGGAAACCTACCATGCACACCGGCCCCATGGCCAAACTGGCGCCCTTCTCTGGTTCGGCGGAGGAATGCAGCAGATTTCTCCTCCAATGCTCACTGGTCCTGGAACTCCAACCGCACTTGTACCCCACCGAGCAATCGAAGGTAGCCTTCCTAATCTCCCAGTTGCAAGGTAAAGCACTAAAGTGGGCCAACTCCATTTGGACCCAAAATGGTTCTGTCATCCAGTCATTTTCTAGCTTTGTTGACCACTTCCGAGAAGTTTTCGGCAGACCCGCCTGGGATTTATCCATTGGTGATAAACTTTATAATTTGAAACAAGGAAAATAACTGTCAATGAGGATGCTCTTAGGTTCAGGACTCTTGCGGGCACAAACGGATGAAATGAGCAAGCCTTGCTGACCACCTACCGTCTAGGACTGGATCCTCGAGTTCGGTTGCATCTCGCTGCATACAAGGACTTCTTCTTTCTCTGCTAATGTCTCCACTGTTAAAATGACATACTACCATAACAAAATGAACAAACTCAAAGTCACCTTTATTTATATAGCACTTTAAACAAAATACTTTGAATCAAAGCAACTGAACAACATTCATTTGGAAAACAGTGTCTCAATAATGCAAAATGATATTAAAAGGCAGTTCATCATTGAATTCAGTTATGTCATCTCTGTTCAGTTAAATAGTGTATGTGCATTTATCTGCATTTATCTGCTCCCTCCAGATCGGACTACTTCATGTGGAGAAGATCCATCTGCTGGTTCTGGAGGAATACACCGCTGGTCTGGTGAACCCTGACGCACCATCAGTAGACTTCTGGTTCCAAGAGAGCGAGAGGGGTTGGGACGCAGCCCACCATCAGCTACAACAGGCCCTATGTAGACAAAGGATGAAAGCTGACCTTCACCGCTCCAAAGCCCAAGCTCTACCGCTCACCGCTCTACCATGCCGCAAACTGAGTCCCAGATTCATTGGCCCATTCTCCTTCTCCATTCTCAGATCAACCCAGTCACTTATAAGCTACACCTCCCTCCTGAGTATCGGAACCACCCCACATTTCATGTATCACTCCTCAAACCTCACCATCCTTCTGTCTCCCTCTCCACAGAGCCTAGCGTAGTCGCAGCTGAAGCCCCCCTTCCACTCATCCTGGACAATGGTGCTGCCTATGAGGTTTGCGAGATCTTGGATTCCTGACGAAACACCAGTTCAATTCCAGGCTGCAGCAGAGTCAGATTGTGCAGAAGAATCATCTGTTTCCTGTGGCCGTGTTGGACAACTCGAGCATCTAGTGGACTGGGAAGGTTACGGTCAAGAGGAACGCTCTTGGGTCCCATGCAACGACATCCTGGATACGAACCTGCTAGACACCTTCCACACCAATCACCCTGACAGACCTGCTCCACGGGGAAGAGGAAGACCACTACGTCGTCGGGGTCCTCGGCCCTCAGGAAGGGGCCGTGGGGAGGGGGGTACTGTCACAGACACGCCAGGCTCCAACACCACCCAATCACAGCGCACGCCATCACCTGAATACTAATCACACTCACCAGCTCCTCATGCACCTGCAATCTCCCCAGCACTCAAAAGTCACACACACACACACACACACACAGTGTCACTGTCCGGTCTCGTTTGCAACTAGGTCAATACCTACCTGCTAACACAAAAAGGATTAACCATATACCTTACTTACCTCTCTCCAGCGATCTCCAGTGTCCTCCTGTTCCCATCGTGTGTGTGTGTGTGTGTGTCATCTGCCTCCATCGTCTCTAACTACTACCATCTGGATCATCTCACCTCTCAAGACACCAGCACTGTATCCTCACCTATTGCTCCACCATTGATCACCATCACCTCTGCTTCTTTCATTATAAACATAATTCTCTGTCATTCTCAGTCTCCGGTCCCTGACTACCGTAACATACATAAGGGCTCAATACAGGTAGAAAATAATATATAGTGCAATATTATGCTATACAGAGAGCACAAAATGAAAACAATAATAAACAAGAATAATTGTATAGTGTACATATACCTTTGCAGTGCATACTGTATGAATTAGTGCAAACAGAATGTCAGGATGCAGACTAATATTGAGTCAGAGTCCAGTCAGAGAAACTGATAGAGTGCAGTGCATATGAGGCTGCTGGTGTGTGTGTGTGCTGTTAGTGGTACGAGTTCAGTTCAGTCTGGTTGCCTGTGAAAGAAACTTGTCTTGGAGTCTGCTGGTGCGGGTTCTGTGATAACGTCTGCCTGATGGTAACGGTAAGAGCAATCGTGTGGCTGGAGTCAAGTCAAGTCAAGTCACCTTTATTTATATAGCGCTTTAAACAAAATACATTGCGTCAAAGCAACTGAACAACATTCATTAGGAAAACAGTGTGTCAATAATGCAAAATGACAGTTAAAAGCAGTTCATCATTGAATTCAGTGATGTCATCTCCGTTCAGTTTAAATAGTGTCTGTGCATTTATTTGCAATCAAGTCAACGATATCGCTGTAGATGAAGTGACCCCAACTAAGCAAGCCAGATCTGATCTGCATACAGACTGGATCTGGTGGCTACGGTGACCTCAGAATAAGAGAGATACAGACTAATATTAGCATAGAGGCCATTCTTCTAACAATGTAGCAAGTACATCGGGTGTTATGGGAAGTGTTCCTGGTTCCGGTTTACCTAATTAATGCAGCCTAAAAATCAATTAACGGATTTGGATATTAAAAGCATATTAGTATGTGTAAGCCAGGTTAAAGAGATGGGTCTTTAATCTAGATTTAAACTGCAAGAGTGTGTTTGCCTCCCAAACAATGTTAGGTAGGTTATTCCAGAGTTTAGGCACCAAAGTTTTGAGTTTTGAAAGCACAGATGATACAGCACATAAAATAAACTTCACAAGCGAGAGCCCATACCTCCCAACAACCTTCAACAGGAATCAATGGTATGTCCATTACAACAATTCTAAATAATAATATTACATACTGTTAAATGTTTTACAACACCCAAAATGATTTTCTCTCCAGGACATCTACGCAAGTTTGTTGTTTTTTTTCTTTTGAGGAATGCACAGAGTTTTGAGAATGTACTGGACATTGAGGATTATAATGTAAAAGTACCTCACTCAAATACTGAGGTGCTAAACCATTCAGGGCTTTATAAGTAATAAGCAATGTTTTAAAATCTATACAATGTTTGATAGGGAGCCAGTGCAGTGTTGACAGGACCGGGCTAATATGGTCATACTTCCTGATTCTAGTAAGAACTCTTGCTGCTGCATTTTGGACTAGCTGTAGTTTGTTTACTAAGCGTGCAGAACATCCACCCAATAAAGCATTACAATAATCTAACCTTGAGGTCATAATTGCATGGATTAACATTTCTGCATACATTGGCATAGAGAGCATAGGCCCTAATTTAGATATATATTTTGAGATGGAAAAATGCAGTTTTACAAATGCTAGAAACGTGGCTTTCTAAGGAAAGATTGCAATCAAATAGCACACCTAGGTTCCCAACTGATGACGAAAAATTGACTGATTCTCCAAATCAGACAAGACAACTCCAAAGTTAGTTTGAGTTCTGCAATGAACAACACAGACATCAATGGTTTTAATGAAATGAGCAAGTAATCACACTGTTGTGGCATCAAAATGTGAAGTAAACCGACAGGAGACAACAGAAACATTTATTTTCTAAAAATAACTAACGTAAAATCTCAAAAGAATGATGCTCTCCCATGTCTCTGGCTTTTAACATCTACAAAAACAAAAAACAAACATTATTTTACTCTTAGTGAAAAAAAAAACAACAACAACTGATAACATGAAATTATGAAGTTTACTTGCCTTAAACTATCGTTCCCTCTCTTCAGAAGAAGCTGAGAAAACCTCCTCCTCACACAAACAGACTTCTGTGTCCTTAACTCCAAAGTTAGTTTCAGTTCTGCAAAGAGGGACATCAATGGTTTCAATAAAATATGAACATGTGATCACACTGTTGTTGCATCAAATTGTGAAGTAAACAGGCAGGACACAAGAGAAACATTAATTTTCTAAAAAAAATCAAAAAAAAAAATTCACATCTGTCTCAAAAGAATGAAGTTATCTTGTCTCTGGATTTCAACATCTACAAAAACAAACATTATTTTAGTCTTAGTAAAAATAAATATAACAATGTTATTCTATTTATTATATAAATAACAATGTCATTTACTCTCCTTAAACCCGTCTGTCCCTCTCTTCTGAAGAACACATCCTCCTCCTAACGTGCGTGCTCTCCTTCACATCCGTGTTCTCAACCCAGCCCCGCTGGGTTAAAACGGAGACCAATTTTCAACCCAAACTTGTGTTAAAACATCACAAAGTCCTATCCAACGGCTTCAACCCAGCTTTTGGGTTGAAAAAACAACCCAGCGTTTTTAGAGTGTATTGCTGGTAAAACATATGAATTAAGACAGATTAGATAACTAAATGAATATTGATTGCAATTTTCTACAAATTTTACTTTGCCTCACAAGTAGACGTTAAGTTGACAAAACTGAAAAAGCAACCATCCGCTCTGTTTGTACCTTACAAGAGAGCAAAAAAGAATGTGTGTGTGAAGGGAGTAAAGGACTAAAATGAAGAGAAACAGCCAGAGAAATGCAGAATTTTGTGTTTAAGTAAAACAAAATGAGAGGAAAGAAAGCTGTTTGAATATATAAGCTATATTGTTCTGAACTATGTTATACATGATTACATGCTAGCAAGATTGTTGTAAGCAGTTTAAAGACCTATTCACAGCAAGGATGAGTCCATACCACAACTATTTAACATTTAATGACACAGAGGAACAACATCATTAGTATCAGTTTTCATTTTCATTTAACATTTAATGAATCAGAGGAACGACATTATTGGAATATATTTTCCAGCTGATGAACAATAAAAACAGCCAATCAGAATGCACCCGAGTTTAAAAAGCTTGAGCATTTAAAGTGGCAGACAACAACATTGTCTGCTGGTGCTAAAATAGATATTGTAGTTAATATTCTTGTTGTGAACAGCCTTAAATGATCTAATTTGTCCAAATTAACTGAAGATCTGATGTGTCACATAACAAGTTAAAAAGCATTGCCAGACTTGCTTTTAGACAGATGTGTTCAATTAAAATCAACATGGAAATAAAGGCAGACTGTGAGGTGTGGACAGATATCATGTACTGTTAGAACGGGAAGAGACGGCACTAATAAAGAATACAGTGGACTCAATATAAACTTTAGGATATAAAAGCTCTGACTACTTACAATGGGCACAGTCTGCATGAGAGTTGAGGCAATGGTCAATGACAGTATGAGGAAAAGATGGAGAGTATGCTTGTACAATATCATATAGATTCGCCGAAATTGTATGAATTATTAATATTTTGCACAGGACTCGTACTGATGGGGTCGTGGGGTATGTAAAAAAGTTTAAAAAACATCAAATTTGGTGCAAAATGTAACTGCAGTAAAGTTCTGTTGAGGTGCTCAGACCAACACAGATGTACCATTGGAAATGTTTGCATTTGCAGCTTTTGGTCTTCTCCATAAACACACAAGATGGTCAAATTCATCCCTCTCCACAAACAAGACGGGTTTGAATAGAGTTTGACAGGCCTTCCTTTGGTCTTTTTTTTTTTTACTGAAATACAGAAAAAGGAAAATGTTGTTGTTTTAATACACACATTTTGAGACGGTGTGTTAGAAATATTTAAAAGGAAGGACTATAAGGAAGGTTATTAACATAATAAATTAATTAAAGTAAATCAGTTATAACTAAATATCTTCAACATTACTTGTGAACCGTTGATCCCTGTGAAGGACTTGAGCTTCCCTGGCAACTTCTTCAACTTCAGCTTTGAGCTTCAAGTTCAAGTTCCCTGTTAATCCAAGCAGTTTCTGACAGAACTGATCCAAATCTGATTCTGAGCTTTGAAAATATGCCCTGACGAACAAGAGAAAGAAAGAAAGAAGAGAGAGAGAGAGAGAGAGAGAGAGAGAGAGAGAGATTCATAAAGAGCTGCTGGACACTGAATGTTGTTGTAGGAGCTGGAGATGTGTGTGATATGAAGAAACTGCAAAACAGAAAAGAAAAAGAAAAACACAGAATTACAATTACATTACAAAAAGGTATTAAAGGCATGGCACTGTGGTTAATTTGCTTTAACTACAAATACCACAGTAAAACAGTTATCATGGTAAAAAATATGATAAGTGTTGTGGTCACTGGGCATTTCACATTCGTTCACTTGCATTCATAACAGATAGCAGAAAGAAAATGTCAAACTGCATTTACTTCCACATTAATTGTAGAGAATCAGAACAGTACCTTAAAAAATAAACCATAAAATAAAATAGTTTACACATCTGGACAAAGACGCACGGTTAATTGTTGGGTCACTTCTCCTTTTTTGAGTGGTAATGATGGTAACGACAGTCAAAGGTCATTTGATGCTGACACATCCGACAAACGAGACTGTCGTAATAAGGTCGCTAGAGGGCGCTTGATTTGAAAACATAATAATGGGTCGTAATACGCTGCTTGCACAAACAACCTATGTGGTCGTTTTTAGGAGGAGGACAGTCTCAAAACGAAACAAGTTGTCTGCAGGACTCTGCACCTTGCAGTGGCTGAAAGCGTCTGGTATCTCCGCACTTGGATTCATTAGTGAAGTCCACCTGCGTTCTTTAAAATGAATGTGGGTTGCATTGGAGATGTTTGAAAGCCATGAATGTTACTCTCACATGATAAAGGCCAAGAAACATCTATATAGGCTATTAAGGGATGATATGGTAGAGTTTAATTAGGCCTACCAAGCACACATTCATGTTTAAGTAATGTTAGTGCATAATTTAAAACAAAAGCAATGTATCAGAAATGACGCGAACCAGACAAATTAAAGAGTCGATTTGGACTGTGGCTGAAACACGAGCTGAATTCCTCAGTAAGGCAACAGGAAGTCATAAAACATTCTAGTGCCACAAGTCCCAAGCAAGATGACCAACCAACTCTTTCACAGAACAGCTTTCAACATTAACATCACTAGAACAATTATTAACAATTTCAATTCGGAGAAGAGATTTGTCAAATTTGTTGTTCGTAATTGATAAGCAACGCCGGACATCATGTGTAAACCCATGAGAGTACTACAAGATCTTTTGACTTCCCCCACCCAGCAGAACCAGACTGAAGTTCCTAAGGGGGAAGGGCCGTTGTACCTCTGGTCTCCACAGAAATCTTTGTCAGATAATGACAAAGAAACTGTCTTTTCTACATATATATGGACCAAAATGAACTCCAAAATGACTTATAAATGAATCAGTCCATCGCTTCACTCCATATTAATTTATGTGTAACCCACACATTTGACTATCATGTTATAATCACTTATTGTGTATGTCTTTTAATAACTATGGGATAGCTTAAAGATACATTTTCATGTCTAGTATCGATGTAATCGAATCTGCTTGCTTGAAATAGTCCTGGCAATCATTTATTTGTCAAATATATCATATTCTGGTTATAGGAATCATGTCCAAAATTAGACCCTGCAAGAGTGGGAAAATTCGGACCACATGCTTGGTAAGATAAACACATGATTTATGATGACCCCGAGCCAAGACAATATCTGATTGGTCAAGACAACATTTGAGGTGTAGCCAACAGGCCAGTTTAAATACTCAGGACACCATAAAATCTTGCTTTTAGTCTCTAGCTATGCTTCTGCTATTAGTCATGTCTGCTTTTAGTTGTTAGCTTTGCTTCTGCTATTAGTCATGCCTGCTTTAGTATGCTTTTAGCTTTGCTTCTTAGCTTTAGCTTTTAGCCATGCTGTTTGTCATCACTGTTCTTTGAGCGCGGTCCCAGCGTGCTTCAGCCTGCACGCCTGCTGCTACTTACCCACGATGAGAAAAAACACAACCTAGTCTCGTCAAACTTTACTTCTTTTTCTTTTCCGTTTGAGAGTTTTGCGTTCTGATTTAAGTTTTGGAACGACTGCCCGTTCAACTTCAGCGCACACAACTCTGCACCTTCAGCCAACGCCCCACACCACAGGCTTCCCAAGACGTCACTTCAACGACTACTGAACTTCCAGCCAATCAGCGACAACTTTACACAGGCAATGTACCTTCAGACATTTGTGCTGGTGTATCTAATATAATTTTAACCTCATTGAGGAACTCAATGCGAGGGTTAATTAAGTGATTGATGGTTGTTCATGTCTATGCAATTTCACGTATTGCTGTAAACTTGGGATTCCATATTTCCATTCTCTTAAACTCATCTTTCCCTAACTTTCGATCTTCTTGCAACTTGTGTGAACGTGTGCGTGAGCGCGTTTATGTGTTAGATTAGTTTATATGTCTTAGAATTATCTAATAAAGCCTTATTCATATTGAAAAGAGAAGTATCTTGTGTTTCAAGTGCCTTAAACTGCCTATCTTGTTACTGTGCTAATTGATAGTGTTTTCACTATACTTTGCATATTAATATCCAGTGCAGATTTGATGTTAAATGGCTTGTTCAGTGAATCGCAGGACGTCTCAGTGATCAGCCGTGAAACAGTGACTCTGTTCAAATTCCCTTTAAAATCTTAAATGATTCCCTTTGAGCTAAATTGACATGTTTCCCTTACAGCAAATTGTCCGCACTTTGTTACTGAAAGCGTCTATTTTTCTCAGCACTAATAATGGGTGACTGGCGAAGTCCAAATGCGTGCTTGAATACAGATGGATTCACATTTGAGTTGCTTTAAAGTTAGGTGAGTCTCTGACACACACAAAGGGTGTGTGTTGAAATGGACAGTAGGCTTCAAAGCCAAAGGCTGATAAAGTAGGCTATACTACAGGTTATTAAAACAAAAGCAAATTTTCTGCACATTGCTGTTGCTGAAAGCGTCAGATATCACGCACTTGAATTGGCTTGCAAAGCCCAACTGCGTCCTGTTAAACGCCTGTGGGTTGCATTGATGGTTGAAAACCATGAGTGTCTCTCACACATGATAAAAGGTGTGTGTTGAATTCGGCCAATATTCTCCTGCGGGCAATTAAGAGATGATAGAACCTATATTGTCTTGGTTTTAGTTAGGATACCTGGCACACATTCACGCTTAAATTGAGTAGGCAACCACAGGCTAATTTAAAAATAAACTAAATTGTATCCTACACACGCTACTGTTGCTGAAAGTGTCTGATATTGGCTGGCAAAGTTCAACTGCGTCCTGTAATACGCTGGTGGGTTGCATTGGAGATGGTTAAGCTGAGCGTCTCTCACAGACAGTAAGGGTGTTGAAAATGTCAAATAGACTCCTCTTGAAAGATAAATAATGTAAAACATTGACCTCCTATGTTAGGTGCAGGCTATCCTAATCATAGAGCAAACTTAAGTCATTGTTGCTGGAAACGTCTGTTACATGTAGTTAATGATGAAGTGAATTGATGATTGGCGAAGCCCTGAGCGTGTAAAAACATTGCAGATGGTTTTACATTAAAGTTGGTTGAAAGCCATGTGCGTATTATCTATTCGTAAAAGGGTGCTATATGCGTGGGCAAAAAAGGCGAAGGATGGCCTTATATCACCCCCTGAGATGAGAACGGGTTGAAATTGCAGCTATCACCTGAAAAAAAAAAATAATAATATTAATAATAATAATAATTAAAGTAAAGGCAGAACAGAACAGGTTTATAGCGTCCATTAACTGATCTAATGTTCTAATGTTAATAAACCAACATATCCCTTTAACTGTCACCCTGTCCCGTATACGGGGCGCCTACATTTACTTCACTATATTACAATTAAATCTAATCTAATCTTGACAATCTATATATCGTTGGAAAGGTCTAAAGACTCCCAAATATATATTTAACCAATGTTTTTTTGTTAAAAATGATGTAGGAAAAGTAATAGATTAATTTATGACAAGAGTGCACCCTCAAAAATCTACATTATAACAGGAGTTTTATAACAGACGTTTGCTTAAAAAAAATGACTTCTTCGTTGCCTTTTTCTCTATCAAATTTTAGAAATCATCAGAAATTATATATCAACTGAAAACTTAAAATCAGACATTGCATTACCATGTAGACGGTACATCAATATCATGTTACAAAATGTTTTCATTCATGAATTATAAAAATTTAAGTTTGGATCGTGCACTATAAAGTCTATGTTCAAAACGTGAGTGACAGTTAAGGGGATATTAAAGTACTTATATCTGTTTTGAAACATTGTAATGCACTAATACTAAACACCATCTAGTAACACACATGATACTGAAATAATGCAATAAACATTAATTTGACAACTTTAGATGAAAGATAAAACCCTAATGTACACAACTGATAAGAAAAAAAAAACTAAGAAGAAACAGTTATTTCAATGAAAAAACATAAAATATGAAGTGTCATGCAGGGAATTCTGGGAGTGTCAATTTACAGTTTTTCACTGAGAATTCAACAATGACTTTTTCTTTTTCACTTTCAAAAACTGTAATTTTAACGTTATTTTAGTGTAAAATTACATTAAATGTATTTACAGTCATTCACCGTATATACTATGGAAACTTTACTGTAGCATTTTTACAGTCTTTTACTGTTAAGATCACAATCATTTTTTACATTGTGTTTCCCTTGGGGGATATCACTAAGAAGCACAGTATTATCTTTCACTGTTATGCTGATGATACCCCGCTCTATATTTCTTCGAGAGCTGGAAAAACATACCAATTTCTTATTGCATAAAAAAATAAAAAAATATAATAATAATAATAATAATACAGAGGTGTTAATTATAGGACCTAAAAACTCTGCATGTAATAACCTAGAATGCTGTCTAAAACTTGATGGCTGCTCTGTCAATTCTTCGTCATCAGTTAGGAACCTAGGTGTGCTATTTGATAGCTATCTTTCCTTTGAAAGCCACATTTCTAGCATTTGTAAAACTTAATTTTTCCATCTGAAAAATTTGGATTTAAAAAAAAAAAAATATTATGACCTGTGCTCTCAATGTCAAATGCGGAAATGTTAATTTATGCGTTCATGACCACAAGGTTAGATTATTTTAATGGGTTCTGTATGCTTAATAAACAAACTCCAGCTTGTTCAAATTGCACCAGCTAGAGTTCTTACTAAAACCAGGAAGTATGACCATGTTAGCCCAGTTCTCCACTGCACTGGCTGCCTATCAAAAGTTGTATAGATTTTAAAATCTTGCTTATTACTTATAAAGAACTGAATGGTTTAGCACCTCTGTATTTGAACAAGCTCTTATTGCACTATAGTTCTCCACATCCACTGCATTCTCAAAACTCTGGCAATTTGATAATACATAGACTATCATAATCTACTGTGGGCGGCAAATCCTTTTCCTATTTAGGAAAAGCCTAAAATAACCTGGAATAAAATACCTAAATTGTTCGGGATGCAGACACACTCTGTCAGTTTTAATCTGGTTTACACGTAACACAATAATAGATTTCTAATAGTCAAATCCTTTAAAGGATTTTAAGGCAGCATTAATTGGGAAAACCAGAACCTGGAACACTTCTCATAACACACAATGTATTAGGTACCTTTTACGTAAGAAGAATGGCATCCATGCTAATTAGTCTGTTTCTCTTTTATTTCAAGGTCACCGTAGCCACCAGATCCAGTCTGTATCCAGATCAGCTGGTCACTGCAGTCATCCGGATCCAATGTGTATCCAATGTGTTTTTTCTCTAATCTGTCACTGATGGAGTTTCGTTTCCTTGCCGCTGTCACCTCTTACATTTACATTTTACATTTACTCATTTAGCTGACGATTTAGCTGACGCTTTTATCCAAAGCGACTTACAATTGCTATATATGTCAGAGGTCGCACACCTCTGGAGCAACTAGGTGTTAAGTGTCTTGCTTAGGGACACATTGGTGTCTCATAGTGAATTCGAACCCGACATCACTGAATTTAATGATGAACTGCCTTTTTGCATTATTGACAAACTATTTTCCTATTTAATGCTGTTCAGTTGCTTTGTTACAATCTGTAATTTTAAAAGTGCTATATAAATAAAGGTGACGACTTTTTTACACTCTCATTGTCTAGTCTTGCAGTTGCCATGTGTTGCTTACCTAACCCAAGTCTATTTTTAATTACCCACAAGTTCTCCAGCGATCTACTCCGCATTCAAAAATCTATTCTGGATGCCATTACAGAGTACTAAATGATATCAGACACACTATATCAGTCACACTATATGTCCTATATATTAGCTGCTTTTGACACGGTTAATCACCAGATCCTCCTATCAACCCTACTGGCAAATGGCAAACCATACTTCAATGGTTTGAGTCTTACCTATCAGATAGGTCCTTCAAAGTATCTTGGAGAGGTGAGGTGTCCAAGTCTCAACATCTAACTACTGGGGTGCCTCAGGGCTCAGTTCTTGGATCACTTCTCTTCTCTGTCTACATAGCATCATTAGGTTCTGTCATTTAGAAACATGGCTTTTCATACCACTGCTATGCTGATGACACTCAACTCTACCTCTCATTCCATCCTGATGATCCGACTGTAGCTTTTCGCATCTCAGCTTGTCTAACAGACATTTCTTCCTGGATGATGGACCATCACCTTCAACTCAACCTTGCCAAGACAGAACTGCTTGTGATTCCAGCAAACCCATCGTTCCATCACAATTTCACCATCAAGTTAGGCACTTCAACCATAACTCCTTCAAAAACAGCTAGAAGCCTTGGAGTTATGATTGATGATCAGCTGACTTTCTCAGACCACATTGCTAAGACTGTCCGATCCTGCAGATTTGCTTTATTCAACATCAAGAAGAACAAGCCCTTTCTTTCGGAACATGCTGCACAACTCCTTGTTCAAGCTCTTGTTCTGTCCAGGCTGGACAATTGCAATGCTCTCTTGGCAGGTCTTCCAGCCAATTCTATCAAACCTTTACAATTAATTCAGAACGCGGCAGCAATATTAATTTTTAATGAGCCAAAAAGAATACACATCACACCTCTGTTTATCAATTTGCACTGGCTTCCCATAGCTGCTCGCATAAAATTCAAGGCATTGATGCTTGCCTACAAAACTACCACTGGCTCTGCACCCATTTACCTAAATTTCTTACTTCAGACTTATGTGCCCTCTAGAAGCTTGCATTCTGCAAGTGAACATCGCTTGATTGTGCCATCCCAAAGGCACAAAGTCACT
Source organism: Carassius gibelio (assembly GCF_023724105.1). Lineage (NCBI taxonomy): Eukaryota > Metazoa > Chordata > Actinopteri > Cypriniformes > Cyprinidae > Carassius > Carassius gibelio. The sequence goes on along the minus strand of NC_068412.1, from coordinate 1,400,243 downwards.
TTTTTACGGACTTTTAAATTAAATGTTCCCTTCTGGTGGAATGAACTCCCCATCTCAATCCGAGTCCTTAGCCATCTTCAAGAATCGGCTTAAAACCCATCTCTTCTATCTTTATTTGACCCTCTAACTTTAACACTCACTATTGTAACTCTATTCTTTAAAAAATCTAACTATCTTTCTAATCTTTTTGTATTCTATTTACTTTTCATTTATTATGCAATTGTATATGTATGTGTGTGTGTGTGTATGTGTAAAGACCTCTAACTAGCTTGCTCTATTCTTTTATTTTTTTATTTTTTATTCTATCTGTTTTCTTTTTATTTATTATATTATTTAAAATCCCATGCTACGTGTACTGTTAACCTAACTGAGACTGGTTATAGCACTTATATATCATTGCTCTTTTTGTTGTTTTTGATTGCTTCCACTGTCTTCATCTGTAAGTCGCTTTGGATAAAAGCATCTGCTAAATGAATAAATTTAAATGTAAATGTAAATATATCAGTAGTCCCCAACCTGTTTAGTACCAAGGACTGGTTTAAAGTCAGACAAAATTTTCATGGACCGGGCTTTATGGTGTGATGATAAATACAAAATAAAATGATATGACTGGCATAAAAACTGTGGTATATTGTAAATATAATAATAAACATGAATCCACTGTGTATTCGTATAAAACTTTATTTGGCAGCGTCCTTTTAACATTGTGCCAACAACATAACATGAATAACATCCTCTCTGCCCCTTAACCCACTTTTTTCACTGATTATGGTCACTATGGTGACGTTTAAACATGCCTAAAAAATAAGATGCACCACAAAAACGAATATAAAATCCATGAAAATAACACAGAGCATCTGGCCATTTTCCAAAATAAAAGATCGTTATGGCTCAGCACACTTCTACCTCCACCTCTGTTATGTGTTTTGCAAAAATCCACCGCTCACGGCTCTTCTGGTCCAGTCACCGCAAGGCTGTGCCAGTGTTGTTTTGTGTTGAAAATATAAAAAATATATAATGAGCGAGTACATCATGAATCCATTTTCCAAAACGTGTTTTTGTCTTATCCTGAATCACTACGGTACACCTATAATAAGTGTTTGAATTCAGACTATTTTAGTCTGGTTGGGGTCGGCAACGCTGCAGAGTAAGGCCGGTGACACACTGGCTGCGTGGCGTCTCTGCTGCGTGCCAGAAGCGTGGTGGCTGCTTCGAGTTTTCTGTGTCTTTACACACCAGAAGTGTGCCTGCACGCGGCGCTGGCACGCTGCTGCTGCTGTAGGTGACACAGAGGGAGGCCGCCGAAATACCAGGCTCTTGTCTTCATGACAACAATATAAACTTTTTTTTTTTTACACACCTACTGATAGGACACCGTCAACAGTATTGACGGCAAAATAGAGTATGTTTGACAGGTGCAATATTTGAAAATCTATAATAATTTATTTAATTTTTTTAATTACATTTATATCTGAATTTATGCCAGCCTATAGACTTTCAAATATCAAAATGTCATGAATTAATATGTATTTGTGTACAAAATGACATATAAACATATTTTCCTAGTATATTTTGCCTTAAAACGCTTCCGACACGCACGCGTGTCGCATGAAAAATAGGCGTTGGTTCTATTTCTAGCATGCATGCGTTTTCCGCGCCTCACGCAGGCAGTCTGCATGCTCTAACCTGTTAACATGGGAACCGAATTATAAAACAGACACGCCACGCAGCTGAGACGCTTGGGCCAAGCATCCAGTGTGTCGCCGGCCTAACACAGTACCTGCGTGACTCGCAATAGATGTAAACAGAGAGAAGTAGCTCCGGCTACAATGTTCTTCCGCCAGACGCGAGCGCCAAAAGTTACCAACTGCAGCTTTAATGTAAATTATTTATTCCTTCTTGTGCGGCCCGGTACCAAATGACACACGGACCGGTACCGGTCCGCGGCCCGGGGGTTGGGGACCACTGCTATATATTATATACTGTATATATACAGTAAAACTGGCTGTCTACAGTAGGCTTTTATGGACTTCATGATATTATTATATCTTCGTATACATTTTTTAATTATTATTATTTAATATCATTGTCCCTGGATCAGTAGGATACTCTTTTAATAAAATAGCGGACAGATTCTAAGGATCAGTTCTGGTTAAAAAGATGCAATCTAATCCTGTTTACATGAAATAAGCCTGCTCCAGAGCAGCTTTAAACTTTCTGACCTTTTGCTATGACAGCAACTCTGAGATGAGCTTCAAAGAACCAAATGATCCAAGATCAGAATCAGAATCAGAATCAGAATCAGAATCAGAAAGAGCTTTATTGCCAAGTATGCTTACGCATACAAGGAATTTGTTTTAGTGACATAAGCTTCCAGTACACAGAGACAACAACACACAGAAAAAAAAGAAGAGATTTACAAATTGGCAAATAAATAAGTGTATAAACAATTGTGCTATAAATGATAATGGAATAGGATTGAGTGAGATGCAGGAATGTTCTAGGATGGAGGGTTAACAAATAAATATAAGGATATTGCACGTTTATAAGCATAAGTAGGGAACATTTAACTGTTCATGAGGTAGATTGCCTGGGGGAAGAAACTGTTCTTGTGCCTTGCTGTTCTGGTGTTTGCGGCTCTGAGGTGCCGGCCAGATGGCAAAAGTTCAAAGATGGGGTGGCTTGGATGTGAGGGATCCAGAGTGATTTTCTGAGCCTTTTTCCTCACTCTGGATGTATACAGTTCTTGAAGGGTGGGCAGGGGGCCACCAATAATCCTTTCAGCAGTCCGAACAGTTCTCTGTAGTCTTCTGATGTCTGATTTTGTTGCTGAACCAAACCAGACAGTTATTGAAGTACAGAGGACAGACTCAATGACGGCTGAGTAGAACTGTTTCAGCAGCTCCTGTGGCAAGTTAAACTTCCTCAGCTGGCGAAGGAAATACAACCTTTGCTGGGCCTTTTCAACAATGGAGTCAATGTGATTGTCCCACTTCAGGTCCTGAGAGATGGTGGTTCCCAGGAATCTGAATGACTCCACTGCAGTCACAGAGCTGTTCATGATGGTGAGTGGGGAAAGTGCAGGGGGGTTTCTCCTAAAGTCCACGATCATCTCCACTGTTTTGAGCGTGTTCAGCTCCAGGTTGTTAAGACTGCACCAGACAGCCAGCTGCTCAACCTCTTGTCTGTAAGCAGACTCATCACCGTCCTGGATGAGGCCGATGACTGTAGTGTCGTCTGCAAACTTTAGGAGCTTGACAGAGGGGTTTTTAGAGGTGCAGTTGTTGGTATACAGGGAGAAAAGCAGAGGGGAGAGAACACATCCCTGAGGGGCACTAGTGTTGGTGGAGCAGCTGCTTGATGAGAATTTCCCGTCTCACTAACTGTTGCCTATCTGTCAGAAAGCTGGTGATCCACTGACAGATAGAGCTAGGAACAGAGAGCTGCATCAATTTGGTCTGAAGGGCTGTTGGGATGATGGTGTTGAAAGCCGAACTAAAGTTCACAAATAGGATCCTCACATAAGTCCCTGTTTTGTCCAGATGTTGCAGGATGAAGTGCAATCCCATGTTGATTGTATCTTCCACGGACCTGTTTGCTCGGTAAGGAAACTGCAGGGGGTCCAGTAAGGGTCAAGTGATGTCCTTCAGATAAGCCAGAACCAGTTTTTCAAACGACTTCATGACGACAGACATTAAAGCCACAGGTCTGTAGTCGTTAAGTTCTGCTATCTTGGGTTTCTTTGGGATGGGGATGATGGTGGAGCGTTTGAAGCAGGAAGGCACTTCACACAATTCCAGGGATCTGTTGAAGATCTGTGAAAAGATGGGAGCCAGCTGGTCAGCACAGATTTTCAGACAGGCTGGTGTAACACCATCTGGGCCTGGTGCTTTTCTTCTTTTGTTCTTTCTGAAGACCTGTCACACATCATCTTCACAGATTTGAAGAACAGGAGGTGTGGAGGGTGGGATTGCAGGATGTGTTAATGGTTGTGTAGGGAGATGGTCAGAATGGGTGTTGAGGGTTTCAAATCTGCCATAAAACTCATTCAGGTTGTTAGCAAGTCGTTGATTAGCCTCAGTGCAAGGGGATGGTGTCTTGTAGTTCGTGATGGCTCTTAGACCTCTCCACACTGAAGTTGAGTCGTTGGAAGTAATCTGGTCTTCCAACTTTTTAGCGTAGGTCTTTTTAGCAGCTCTAATCTCTTTGTTCAGTGTGTTCCTGGCCTGATTGTACAAGACCCTGTCCCCATTTCTGTTAGCATCCTCTTTGGCCCGGCAGATGGAGCGTGCTGTCCGGTATGGGGTCATTCAGCCAGGTTTCCGTGAAACACAGAGCAGCAGAGTGTGTGAAATCCTTATTTGTCCGAGAGAACAGAAGGAGTTCGTCTGTTTTGTTGGGTAGAGAGCGGGCAACGGCGTTCGAAATCCGCGCTTCCTGAGTCTGACGAGCGCTCCCACTCGCTTCCCCCGTCTGCGCGTCCTGAAGTGCTTGATCAGCGTCGCCCCTCCTCCGATAACAATGTTCAGTAAAAGTCTGAATAATTTAAATCCGGTAAAAGATCTTGTGGTGTGTTCTGCCGAATGTTCAGCAGTTCATCCCTGGTGAAACTGATCGTGTTTGTTAAACAAAAAACAGGAAAAATGAACAAAAACAGCACAAACACTGGAGAGCCAAGCACTGAAGCAGCCATGTGCGGCGCCATCGAGTACTAACCGAAGATCATGCCAAATCATCAACAATCAAATCCAGCTAAATGAGTTCGCGATGTACAGGACCCGAACAAGAAGATGGACTGGGCTGAGGATTTTTACTAAACATCCTGCATGTTTGAAGGTCTTTGGAGCAATACAGTATGTGGAGTTGGAGTGATCATATGCTTAATGTGTGCTTTTGTAAGAGACGGGACGATGATAACTTATTCAGATTCTTGTCTCCAGGCAATTGTTATAGACCCGTAGCAGACTTAATTAATTTCATTCTCGTACATAGTGGTAGTTTCGTGAACAACTTTAACACATGACTGACTTGCACAGGACCCGAACAAGAAGATGGACTGGGCTGAGGATTTTTACTAAACATCCAGCAGGTTTGAAGGTCTTTGGAGCAATACAGTATGTGGAGTTGGAGTGATCATATGCTTAATGTGTGCTTTTGTATGAGACGGGACGATGATAACTTATTCAGATTCTTGTCTCCAGGCAATTGTTATAGACCCGAAGCAGACATAATTAATTTAATTCTCGTACATAGCGGTAGTTTCGTGAACGACTTAAACACACGACTGACTTGCAGTTTAACGCTATGGCCCTGCGGCAGTGGTACACGGGGTGGTAGTGGGCAGTGTGGTTGGCCACCTACTATATGTTTTTAGGTGAAGACTCCTCTTTGTGAGCTGTCATCATAATAGGAATAAATGACAATTAAGAAATTTAGTAACAGTCTTTCTCTTTGAGATATTTCTTTAAGTGCAACTTCACAGAGTGCAATCACATGAAGCATCAACACAAAAATCAAGTCTTGCTGTTTTACCCTTAAACTATAACAACTGAAACAATTCAAACTATTGAACTGAAAGCTGTACATTCACGTTTGAGCATGTTAAAGTTTCCACACTCTTGTAAAGAATATAGATAAAGTTAATCTATAACCTTTTGTAGGTTATACTTTCAAGAGACCAAATGACTAAGAAACAGAGTACAGCAAGAAAATAAATGTTTATAATGCATACAGAATTCTGAAATATGTTTGTAATTACTTGGGAAAGTTTTTAAATTATATTTTTATTACTCCACTAGATGTAGTCATCTTGTTAGATAGCAGATGACACAATTCACATTTAGTTTGTTTGGCCGTATTTGACTCCTCCAAAAGTCAATGCTAATTCTCGTATGGGAAAGGTGCACGATGAGCACCTACCTATTTATTTAAGAAAATGATTAAACACTGAACTTTTTCAGTGACAACAATCTCTCTCTGAACGTGGAGAAGACGAAGGAGATTGTTGTAGACTTCAGGAGAGCACACACTCAGCACGTTCCTCTGACCATCAACGGTGCGACTGTGGAGAGAGTGAGCAGCACCAAGTTCCTGGGTGTGCACATCACAGAGGACCTCTCCTGGACTGAAAACACCGCAGCACTGGCCAAGAAATCACAACAGCGTCTCTACTTCCTCCACAAACTGAGGAGAGCCAGAGCCCCACCCCCCATCATGTACACATTCTACAGAGGCACCATCGAGAGCATCCTGACGAGCTGCATCACTGTGTGGTATGGCGCCTGCAACGCGTCCTGCCGAAAGACTCTACAACGCATAGTGAGAGCAGCTGAGAAGATCATTGGTGTCTCTCTACCCTCCCTCCAGGACATTTATGGAACACGTCTGACCCGCAAAGCCCTCTGCATCACAGGTGATCCCACCCACCCATCACACAGCTTCTTCAGCCTGCTGCCATCAGGGAGGAGACTGCGGAGTCTCCAGGCCAGGACCAGCAGACTGAAGGACAGCTTCATCCACCAGGCTGTCAGGAAGCTGAACTCCATCCCGAACCTGCCCCCCTCACCTCTTCTTCCCCAGGCACCACTGAACTATGAACCCAACTAATTATATGATGACATGCACGAGTCACTTGTGCAGCATTGGTCTGCTCACTACCTCATTCAGCATGGAACTGACGTCATTCCACTACCTCATCAGTCAGTTCAATAACTGCTCTTGGTCACTTGTCACTTGTCACTTTAATCAGACTTAAGATATTTTTAATAAGTGATTTTTTTTTTTTGCACTAAAAAATCTTTTAACTGCACTGTTGTTCACTTCATTGATTTGCACTATATCTGTCATTTACCTTGCGCTGCTTTATTTAACTTTATTTTTAACTTTTATTTTTATTATATGTCTTTTTTTATAATTCCCTTATTGTATAATTGTATCTACATTTTATATTTGATCTAGTTATTTTTTTAGGCTTTAATGTTAATGTTATCTGTATGCACCGGGGTCTGAGAGTAACGCAATTTCGATTCTCTGTATGTATGTACTGTACATGTGGAAATTGACAATAAAGCAGACTTGAACTTGAACTTTTTATTATTTTGACAAACCTCCATTTTAAATTATTTTCCCTGGGGTGTTCAGTGGTGTCAAAAGTATTCACATTCATTACTCAAGTAGAAGTATAGATACCAGGGTTTAAAAAGACTTTTGTAGAAGTTGAAGTATCAACTCAAGCTTTTCACTCAAGTAAAAGTGTAAAAGTACTGGTTTAAAAAACTACTTAAAGTATAAAAGTAAAAGTAAATGTAAGAAAAAAAAATGGCATTAAGAACAAAAGCTTGGGCCGTGCCACAGGGGCCTATTGTGCACTACCCCACCTCCTCAAAAAAACATTTTTCTAAAGGCCATAGGCCATCATGACTATAATGTTATATTAAAATGTTCATGTTGAACATTTTGGGATTCACTAGGTTACCTGTTTTAGCCGTATATATGCCCATTGAAAATGAACAGACTTTAGTACAATGCAAATACATTAAAGAGCTAGAGATATGATGACTAGTTGCCTATAAGTATTGTTGTGGTGCTAAAAGTAAAACTTCAGAGGCATGTCATCAATAACCTTTAATGGAATGTAGATGTACATCCAAGCTTAGCTGCAGGAATCTGCGAGGGCAATGGACCAGAACATTGCTGCAGGCTTAGTAACAATTACTCTTGTATGGTTGTCTATTTACAATAAACATTATAGTGCTGTCAAACTGAATGATTAATCCAAGTGATTAATCAAAAAATCTTTATACCTTCTTGATTGATAGCTTCCTGTATTTGCTACATACGTCTGCTATGTCCAGTGTGTGTGTGTGTTTGTTTGTGGGGGGGGGGGGGGGATGCTTCTAATTTCCCAAGCTGTGCTTCACTTAATTTAAGGCTAATAAATGAATTTCACTATGCGGGTCATTATTTAATACAAAACCACACATAATGTTTCTACTGTATCCCTGTCAATCTCTCTGATATTTAGTTAAGATGAGTGCTGTCTGTCACTGTCCTTAATCAGTCCTGTGAATTACTGTGTGGTCGTTTTTAAAATACAGTACTGTGCAAAAGTAGTTTTTTCACCTCAAAAAAAGGGTTTTATGCCAGTTATTTATATCTTTTGCTGTAGTGTGTCAGTAGGAAATATCAGTTTGCCATTAATTTTAATAATAATCTAGGGCGATTTTGAATGCACAAGCAGTCTGACAACGGCAAAATGAATGTTTGGAAATGTAAACTGATATTTTCTACTGACACACTACAGCAAAATATATAAATAACTGGCCGAACACCATTCTTTTTGGTGAAAATACTAACGTGCCTAAGACTTTTGCATGATTGTATGATTAAATTAAGTATATTTAAATAAGTGTAATTAAAGTATGTGTTCGTTCATATGTGTTAAGAGCTCGATGTTTAGTGATGAGCGGTGAACAGCGAAAACTTTACAGTAGATGAGAAACCGACTGCTCCCGTGACAAGTAAAGTATAGATACCGAAAATTTCTACTTAACTAATGTAACGAAGTATTTGTACTTGACACCTCTTTTTCAACACAATGACATTAACCCTTATGCATTGTTGGGGACGTTTTCGTCCACTAGGAGGTAAAGTGTTATTTTGGCCACAACTTTCTCTGTGTTTGAGCTAATGGAATGATTTTTGGTGACAAATCTTATTTTGACCCATATTTTTTTTTTTTTTTTTTTTTAAACTCAGTGGTACACTCTGGGCAAATTCACTACCCTTCCGTTATGTTCGTGGATGAAAACATCCACTAAATTAAAGGGGGGGGGGGGGGGGGGGGGGGGGGTGAAATGCTCGTTTTCACTCAATATCATTTTAATCTTGAGTACCTATAGAGTAGTACTGCATCCTTCATAACTCCAAAAAGTCTTTAGTTTTATTATATTTATAAGAGAAAGACAGTCTGTACCATTTTTTCCCGGAAAAACCAGAGCGACCGGAGGCATGACGTGTGGACGGAGCTAAAGAATCACGAGCGCGAGTAAGCTTTTGCGTTGAGAGCATGTGGAAACTGTGACATTACCGTGAGGAAAAAAAGACATCATCCAAAACAAACCATGGCTAACAGTCAGATTCAGTCGTATATTTATGATCTAGAATCAGAATCCAGAGGCTGAAATTTAACGAGCAGCAGCAGCAACGACTACAGCATGACGTCTCTATGTAGTATGTATTGAAACTGTATATATTTGCTTAGCGGTTTTGGAAAATGACACTTTATGTCGTCTTTTTTTTTTTTTTTTTTTTTTAAGGTGTACATGTGGAAAGTGCAGTTTGATAACAACATCGCATGTTGTTTACTTGATGTGCTTACGATTACGATAGCTACGTTAACAACACAGAGATATTTGAAGCAGTTTTACTCACCGCCTGCGGTTCCAACACACGACCGTGAGCCTTTTTCGTTGGGACTGCATTATCCTTAAGAAATAAATGATATGCAAATCCGGCGTCAAACTGGGCCTTGTTTGTAAAACAAGCATCTTCTAAATGCAGGGAACAAACAAAAACACTTGCACAGCTCTGTTGATGCTCTGTAAAAATAAACTCCATCCACTGGTCCCTTAATGCTGTTTTTTTTTTTTTTTTTTTTTTTGTAATCTGTGCAGGGTTGTCTTGCCCTGGCAACCAAAAACACACTTCTTTTGTGACATTTCGGTCTCTCGCTCTGATCAGTGAATGTCTCTGCTCTGCTGTAAGGGCACGCGCGCGCTCTTCTAGGAGAAGTGCCCTTAGGACCCATATAAGGAAATTCCGCTCCATCTAATGTCACACAGACCCATACTCAGAAAACCACAAAAAAAAAAAAAAAAAACTATGGATAACATTAAAGAACATTACAAATATTTAAAAATTAAACCATAGCTTTCACCTTGGATGCTTCTAATTTCCCAAGCTGTGCTTCACTTAATTTAAGGCTAATAAATGAATTTCACTATGCGGGTCATTATTTAATACAAAACCACACATAATGTTTCTACTGTATCCCTGTCAATCTCTCTGATATTTAGTTAAGATGAGTGCTGTCTGTCACTGTCCTTAATCAGTCCTGTGAATTACTGTGTGGTCGTTTTTAAAATACAGTACTGTGCAAAAGTAGTTTTTTCACCTCAAAAAAAGGGTTTTATGCCAGTTATTTATATCTTTTGCTGTAGTGTGTCAGTAGGAAATATCAGTTTGCCATTAATTTTAATAATAATCTAGGGCGATTTTGAATGCACAAGCAGTCTGACAACGGCAAAATGAATGTTTGGAAATGTAAACTGATATTTTCTACTGACACACTACAGCAAAATATATAAATAACTGGCCGAACACCATTCTTTTTGGTGAAAATACTAACGTGCCTAAGACTTTTGCATGATTGTATGATTAAATTAAGTATATTTAAATAAGTGTAATTAAAGTATGTGTTCGTTCATATGTGTTAAGAGCTCGATGTTTAGTGATGAGCGGTGAACAGCGAAAACTTTACAGTAGATGAGAAACCGACTGCTCCCGTGACAAGTAAAGTATAGATACCGAAAATTTCTACTTAACTAATGTAACGAAGTATTTGTACTTGACACCTCTTTTTCAACACAATGACATTAACCCTTATGCATTGTTGGGGACGTTTTCGTCCACTAGGAGGTAAAGTGTTATTTTTGCCACAACTTTCTCTGTGTTTGAGCTAATGGAATGATTTTTGGTGACAAATCTTATTTTGACCCATATTTTTTTTTTTTTTTTTTTTTTAAACTCAGTGGTACACTCTGGGCAAATTCACTACCCTTCCGTTATGTTCGTGGATGAAAACATCCACTAAATTAAAGGGGGAGGGGGGGGGGGGGTGAAATGCTCGTTTTCACTCAATATCATTTTAATCTTGAGTACCTATAGAGTAGTACTGCATCCTTCATAACTCCAAAAAGTCTTTAGTTTTATTATATTTATAAGAGAAAGACAGTCTGTACCATTTTTTCCCGGAAAAACCCGAGCGACCGGAGGCATGACGTGTGGACGGAGCTAAAGAATCACGAGCGCGAGTAAGCTTTTGCGTTGAGAGCATGTGGAAACTGTGACATTACCGTGAGGAAAAAAAGACATCATCCAAAACAAACCATGGCTAACAGTCAGATTCAGTCGTATATTTATGATCTAGAATCAGAATCCAGAGGCTGAAATTTAACGAGCAGCAGCAGCAACGACTACAGCATGACGTCTCTATGTAGTATGTATTGAAACTGTATATATTTGCTTAGCGGTTTTGGAAAATGACTAAGTTCCACTTTATGTCGTCTTTTTTTTTTTTTTTTTTTTTTAAGGTGTACATGTGGAAAGTGCAGTTTGATAACAACATCGCATGTTGTTTACTTGATGTGCTTACGATTACGATAGCTACGTTAACAACACAGAGATATTTGAAGCAGTTTTACTCACCGCCTGCGGTTCCAACACACGACCGTGAGCCTTTTTCGTTGGGACTGCATTATCCTTAAGAAATAAATGATATGCAAATCCGGCGTCAAACTGGGCCTTGTTTGTAAAACAAGCATCTTCTAAATGCAGGGAACAAACAAAAACACTTGCACAGCTCTGTTGATGCTCTGTAAAAATAAACTCCATCCACTGGTCCCTTAATGCTGTTTTTTTTTTTTTTTTTTTTTTTTAATCTGTGCAGGGTTGTCTTGTCCTGGCAACCAAAAACACACTTCTTTTGTGACATTTCGGTCTCTCGCTCTGATCAGTGAATGTCTCTGCTCTGCTGTAAGGGCACGCGCGCGCTCTTCTAGGAGAAGTGCCCTTAGGACCCATATAAGGAAATTCCGCTCCATCTAATGTCACACAGACCCATACTCAGAAAACCACAAAAAAAAAAAAAAAAACTATGGATAACATTAAAGAACATTACACATATTTAAAAATTAAACCATAGCTTTCACCTTGGATGCTTCTAATTTCCCAAGCTGTGCTTCACTTAATTTAAGGCTAATAAATGAATTTCACTATGCGGGTCATTATTTAATACAAAACCACACATAATGTTTCTACTGTATCCCTGTCAATCTCTCTGATATTTAGTTAAGATGAGTGCTGTCTGTCACTGTCCTTAATCAGTCCTGTGAATTACTGTGTGGTCGTTTTTAAAATACAGTACTGTGCAAAAGTAGTTTTTTCACCTCAAAAAAAGGGTTTTATGCCAGTTATTTATATCTTTTGCTGTAGTGTGTCAGTAGGAAATATCAGTTTGCCATTAATTTTAATAATAATCTAGGGCGATTTTGAATGCACAAGCAGTCTGACAACGGCAAAATGAATGTTTGGAAATGTAAACTGATATTTTCTACTGACACACTACAGCAAAATATATAAATAACTGGCCGAACACCATTCTTTTTGGTGAAAATACTAACGTGCCTAAGACTTTTGCATGATTGTATGATTAAATTAAGTATATTTAAATAAGTGTAATTAAAGTATGTGTTCGTTCATATGTGTTAAGAGCTCGATGTTTAGTGATGAGCGGTGAACAGCGAAAACTTTACAGTAGATGAGAAACCGACTGCTCCCGTGACAAGTAAAGTATAGATACCGAAAATTTCTACTTAACTAATGTAACGAAGTATTTGTACTTGACACCTCTTTTTCAACACAATGACATTAACCCTTATGCATTGTTGGGGACGTTTTCGTCCACTAGGAGGTAAAGTGTTATTTTGGCCACAACTTTCTCTGTGTTTGAGCTAATGGAATGATTTTTGGTGACAAATCTTATTTTGACCCATATTTTTTTTTTTTTTTTTTTTAAACTCAGTGGTACACTCTGGGCAAATTCACTACCCTTCCGTTATGTTCGTGGATGAAAACATCCACTAAATTAAAGGGGGGGGGGGGGGGGGGGGGGGGTGAAATGCTCGTTTTCACTCAATATCATTTTAATCTTGAGTACCTATAGAGTAGTACTGCATCCTTCATAACTCCAAAAAGTCTTTAGTTTTATTATATTTATAGGACAAAGACAGTCTGTACCATTTTTTCCCGGAAAAACCCGAGCGACCGGAGGCATGACGTGTGGACGGAGCTAAAGAATCACGAGCGCGAGTAAGCTTTTGCGTTGAGAGCATGTGGAAACTGTGACATTACCGTGAGGAAAAAAAGACATCATCCAAAACAAACCATGGCTAACAGTCAGATTCAGTCGTATATTTATGATCTAGAATCAGAATCCAGAGGCTGAAATTTAACGAGCAGCAGCAGCAACGACTACAGCATGACGTCTCTATGTAGTATGTATTGAAACTGTATATATTTGCTTAGCGGTTTTGGAAAATGACTAAGTTCCACTTTATGTCGTCTTTTTTTTTTTTTTTTTTTTTAAGGTGTACATGTGGAAAGTGCAGTTTGATAACAACATCGCATGGTTGTTTACTTGATGTGCTTACGATTACGATAGCTACGTTAACAACACAGAGATATTTGAAGCAGTTTTACTCACCGCCTGCGGTTCCAACACACGACCGTGAGCCTTTTTCGTTGGGACTGCATTATCCTTAAGAAATAAATGATATGCAAATCCGGCGTCAAACTGGGCCTTGTTTGTAAAACAAGCATCTTCTAAATGCAGGGAACAAACAAAAACACTTGCACAGCTCTGTTGATGCTCTGTAAAAATAAACTCCATCCACTGGTCCCGTTTTTTTTTTTTTTTTTTTTTGTAATCTGTGCAGGGTTGTCTTGCCCTGGCAACCAAAAACACACTTCTTTTGTGACATTTCGGTCTCTCGCTCTGATCAGTGAATGTCTCTGCTCTGCTGTAAGGGCACGCGCGCGCTCTTCTAGGAGAAGTGCCCTTAGGACCCATATAAGGAAATTCCGCTCCATCTAATGTCACACAGACCCATACTCAGAAAAAACTTTCTGAAACTTGTGACAAACTGGAAGGAGTATTTTTGGAACAAAAATACTCCTTCAAACGTACAACTTAATTTTTGAAACTTTGTACATGTTTAGCATGGGAATCCAACTCTTTAACAGTATAAAAAACTCAGTATGCATGAAATAGCATTTCACCCCCCCCCCCCCTTTAAACTGCTGCAAAAATGTTAGATAAATATTTTTTTTTTCATTTTTTTTTTGCATAAATCTATTAATCAAACTCAGTCCTGATCAAAACTACCAAATGTAAAAAAAAAAATTACCAGGTTCATAAATGATGTTACTGATTTGGGAAAAATTACATATTTTCAATTTAAAAAGTGATTGTGGACAGGATTTTTTTTTTTTTTTTTACCTTTTATCACAGTCTTGGGCATGTCATAGATCAGTAACAAGATTGGCTTTGATGCATTATTAGTTTTTGTGCAGCATTAGATTATTTTTTTTTCTCCCTCATTTGTTGTTGGTGGCTGTTTTTGCCCCATTGACTTCCATTATAACAAAAAAATGTTTGATTGCAAAGCCATGACATCATATAATCATGCATTCTTGATTGTTTGTGGTTTTCCCTTTTGGGAAGAGATAAAATTTGTTTTTTTTACATTTGATCACTAGGTGGGACCATTAACCCTTTAGATAGGCATGTTCAAAAAGAGGCTTAGTTGATTGCAAAGCCATGACATCATATAATCATGCATTCTTGATTGTTTGTGGTTTTCCCTTTTGGGAAGAGGTAAAATTTGTTATTTTTACAGTTGATCACTAGGTGGGACCATTAACCCTTTAGATAGGCCTGTGCAAAAAAAAGGCTTAGTTTCTGGCTTGTATATGGAGTTATATGGAGTATAACAGCAAATTATAGTGTGTGTGTGTGTGTGTGTGTGTGTGTGTGTGTGTGTGTGTGTGTGTGTGTGTGAGAGAGAGAGAGAGAGAGAGAGAGAGAGAGAGAGAGAAAGAGAAAGAGAGGGTATGAGAGAGACCTTTGTGCACTTACCTCGATGTATCTGAAAAAATCCAAATATGCACCTCATGCTCTCAGAACTACATGGAGTAAACAATAAAAAATGAAGTGTGTTTATGCACCTGCTGCCTTTTGATGGTGAAAAATACAGATGGTATATGTGTGAAATGCTTGTCTTTTCTTGATGGTAAAGCCAGTTTAAAACCTTAAAACCCTGTAAAAAAATCTACTTTGCATCAAATTTATGAACATAATGTATTATGAAACAAAATTCAATACCAACATCAAATAAGCTGCAGCTCGCTGGAGGGGTCAAGCTGCATAATCATTTCTAAAACTTCAGTACAAATCAAGTCCTTTCTTGTGTTGCTTGCTGCTCTTTTCACCATTAAATGACCAGCATGATGGCATGCAAGTTTTTAAATCCACGTACTTTGATTTTGTTTAGTCTATACTTATCACCTCCATCAAAAGGCAGCAGGTGCATAAATACACTTTTGTTTACTCCATGTAGTTGTCACGGACAGAAGAGAGAGACAACAGGTGATTCAGGTAAGTAGAGGTTTAATAGGATATAGGCAGGAATTACGTGATCGGGAACTGAGAACAGATGGTGGCAGGCAAGCTGGGTGATCAGACGGTGGGTATTCAGATGATGCTAGCGAGGTTTAGGCAGTAGAGTCGTTGTATCTCTGACGAGACCAGACAGAGAGTGACAGGAGCTGAGGGCTTATGAAGAGGTAGTGGTGATCAGGTGCAGGTGCGGTGACTTCAATAATCAGGTGATAATGAGCGGATGGGAGGAGTCAGGTGATCGGACTCTGATGGTGTGGCAGGTGTTACTGGTGGTTCCGTGACAGTACCCCCCCCCCTCTACGGGCGGCTCCTGACGCCCGCGCTACACGTCGATGGGGTCGGCCTCGACCTCTCGGCGCAGGGCGGTTAGGGTGGGAGTTGTGGAACTGGGTGAGGAGGGATGGGTCCAGGATGTCGTCCCTAGGGACCCAAGAACGTTATTCGGGGCCATATCCCTCCCAGTCTACTAGATATTCTAGGCGACGGCCACGCCGACGGGAATCCAGGATATCCTGCACATGGTGAATTGACTCATCTACAGCAATTTCTGGAGGAGGGGGTACGTCCACACCATCAGGTCCTGGGGAAGGTGAAACAAGAGGGTCAGTGAAGGGTTTCAACAGTGAGACATGAAATGATGGTGCGATCCGGTAGTGTGAGGGAAGGTGAAGACGATAGGTGACCTCGTTGACCTGCCTCTCGATAGTGAAGGGACCTATGTATCGGGGACTCAGCTTACGACAGGGTAGGCGAAGACGGATGTCTCTGGTGGAGAGCCAGACCTTTTGACCCGGTTGGTACTGGGGTGTATCTCTCCTCTTGGTGTTGGCCTGGCTCTGGTGTCTTCGCACTGCCCGTTGGAGATGGACGTGTGCTGAGTCCCATACCCTCTCACTCGCTTCGAACCAGGTGTTGACCGCTGGGACTTCTGACGGCTCTCCCGACCAGGGGAAGAGAGGAGGCTGGTACCCGAGTATGCATTGAAATGGTGTTAAACCGGTGGTGTCTTGGCGTAGTGAATTCTGTGCATACTCGGCCCATGGGAGGTAGCGGCTCCAGCTTCCTTGGTTCTGGTGGCAGTAGGTTCGTAGGTATCTTCCGATCTCTTGAATCTTGCGCTCAGTCTGACCGTTGGATTGGGGATGGTACCCTGAAGATAGGCTGACTGAGACTCCAAGTAACCTGAAGAAAGCATGCCAGACTCGGGAAATGAATTGGGGACCTCTGTCAGATACGATGTCTTCTGGTAGACCAAAGTGACGGAATACTTGGTGGAATAGTAGGTTGGCAGTTTCAAAGGCAGTGGGAAGACCTTTTAAGGGGAGCTTACATGCCTTGGAGAAGCGGTCGAACACGACTAGGATGCTGGTGTGAGAATCTGAAGGTGGGAGATCAGTCATGAAATCTACGCCCAGATGGGACCAGGGACGATGTGGTATGGACAGTGGTTTCAGCTTCCCTTCGGGGAGTCGTCGTGGGGTATTGGAGATGGCACAGACTGAGCACCCACGAACGTACTGAGCGACATCCTGCGCGATGGAGGGCCACCAGAACCGGTTGCGAAGGAGTGAGAGGGTTCGGTGGCTGCCTGGATGTCCAGAGCCCGGAGACGTGTGAACTGAGTCCATGAGGGACAGGCATAGTGATGATGGAACGTATGTCTTTCCCTCAGGACCTCCCGGCGGAGCTGGCTCGGAGCGGGTGGCTTCCCGGATGCGATCTTCAATAGCCCACTCGATGGGACTGACAATGACGGCTGGAGGGAGTATAGTTTCAGGAGGTGATAATTCGGGTTCAGGTGCATGAAGACGGGAGAGAGCATCTGCTTTGAGATTTTTGCCTCCTGGTCGATAGGTTACTCGAAAATTGAAACGAGTGAAGAAGAGGGCCCATCGGGCTTGACGAGGATTTAGACGTTTGGCTTCCTGAAGATATTGGAGGTTACGGTGGTCCGTGATGACCTCGACTTGATGGTGTGCTCCCTCTAGCCAGTGTCTCCATTCCTCGAAAGCCATCTTTATAGCCAGTAGTTCCCGATTACCCATATCATAATTACGCTCCGCCGGGGACAGTTTCTTGGAATAGAAGGCACATGGATGGAGTACTGGAGGCTTCCCCTGCTGTTGAGATAGTATTGCTCCCACTCCAGTCGATGAGGCGTCCACTTCGACCACGAAGGGGAGGTCTGGGTTGGGAAGGATCAGGATGGGAGCTGAACAGAAGGCGTTCTTCTTTTTCTGGAAAGCTTGGATGGCAGTTGGGTTCCAGGACAGAGACTTGGGCCGCCCTTAAGGAGGGAGGTGAGAGGTGAACTGATGATACTGTATTGATGGATGAAACGACGGTAGAAGTTTGCGAATCCTAGGAATCTCTGGAGGTCCTTGACGGTGGTAGGTTGCGGCCAGTTTTTGATGGTGTCCACCTTCCTCTGGTCCATTTGGATTCCCTGTGGGCTGATGATGTAGCCGAGGAAGTGAACCGTGGTACAGTGGAACTCACATTTCTCCAACTTAAGGAACAATTGATGATCTCAGAGTTTTTGCAGGACTTGACAGACATGGTGGTGGTGTTCAGATAGGTTCTTGGAGAAGATTAAGATGTCATCAATATACACGATCACGAATTTGGTCAGGAACTCACGGAACACTTCATTCATGAAGGCTTGGAAAACAGATGGGGAGTTGGACAGCCCATACGGCATAACAAGATATTCATAGTGGCCAGATGGAGTAATGAACGCTGTCTTCCACTCATCACCTCTTCGGATGCGTATGAGATTATATGCACTTCTGAGGTCCAATTTGGTGAAGATTTTGGCTCCGTGAAGTTGCTCCAGAGCAGTCGGTACCAGAGGAAGGGGATAGCGGAATTTGACCGTTTGTTCGTTGAGTGCCCGGTAGTCAATGCACGGCCTCAAGCCTCCGTCCTTCTTACCCACAAAGAAGAAGCTGGATGCAGCAGGGGAAGTAGATGGTCGAATGAACCGCTGTTGTAGGGCTTCCTTGATGTACTCCTCCATGGCCCTCTGCTCCGGGATGGACAGTGGGTAGATCCGACCCTTGGGTAAGGTGGCTCCAGGCAGCAGGTCAATGGCACAGTCCCATGGCCGATGAGGTGGTAGCTGTGTCGCTTGTTGCTTGCTGAATACATCCTGGAACGCCCGGTACTCAAGGGGAACCTCTGCTAGGTGGTTGGATTCTGGACTTTCGATCGACGTGGAGTGAAGGTGAAGACGAGAGGAAGAAGGGGATTCATCCGGAGCAGGGTTCCGACTGCAGATCTTGATGACGGGTTGAAGACAGGATAAGGAGCAGGATTCACCCCATTGCGTAATTTCCCCTGTGGTCCAGTTGACTCGCGGCGAGTGTTCGGACATCCACGGGCGTCCCAGGATGATATCCACGGTGGACCCCTCCAGCACCAGAAATGAAATCTCCTCCCGATGAAGACATCCAATGCGGAGTGAGACTATGGGGGATTGATGACAGATTTGACCACGGCCCAGCGGTTTACCCAAGATGGTATGGATCTCTAACTTCTTCGTAATCCTTCTCCTCGGGAGGTTGAGCCTCCTGAGGAGTTCGTGGGAGATGAAGTTCCCTGAGGAGCCGGTGTCAATGAGGGCATATGCTGAAACGGAGTGAAAACGGGTCACTAGCATGACTGAGGTACGGGATAAGGGAGATATCATGGGAGGAATCTGGATTGTACTCACCGCTGGGCGTGGTGGTCGTACTGGGCACTGCAGGCGGAGATGTCCTTCGGAACCACAGTAGAGGCAGAGACCATTGTGAATGCGTCATTGACGTTCTACTGCAGTGAGATAGATAGGTAGGAGTCTACTTGCATGGGTTCTGGTGCTGGAAGGTCTGTAGATGGTGTGGGAGGCAGAGGTTGCACAGCGGATTGATCCAGATCACATGCGGTGAGACGTTGAGAGATGCGAATGGTACGCTGAATAAGGTTCTCTAAGCCGACGACATCATCATAAACGGCCACTTGATGGCGGATGGCAGGATTCAATCCATGACGAAAGCAGGTGATAAGCGCAGTTTCATTCCATCCACAGTTGGCGGCTAGAGTGCGGAAACGTAAAGCGTACTCACTCGTGGTCATCTTTCCTTGACGAAGGCGGTACAACTGGTCATGAATGGAGAGAGCGGCAGTGTTGAGGCCAAAGACTTCCTTGAAATGGGTGGTGAAAGCTTCCCATGAACGAGTGAGGGGGCCATTCGCTTCCCAGATAGACTGGGCCCATTGGAGGGCGGAACCTGAGAGGAGGGAGATCAAATAGGCGATTTTAGTACGATCCGTAGGGAAAGCATGTACCTGCATCTCAAAATAGAGCGAACACTGTAGAAGAAATCCGCTGCAACCCTCTGCCTCGCCGGTGTATGTTGCAGGTCGGGCCATGGGACTGTGAGAGGCAGGTATTGAAGGAGAGTGAAAACGTGGTGGATCGCCCGCTTGCGCCAACTCGGGGAGAGATACTCGTGGAGGGCTCTCTTCCAATTTAGCGCCATGTTGCATTTTGTTGGTCTGGTCTTCTGTCACGGACAGAAGAGAGAGACAACAGGTGATTCAGGTAAGTAGAGGTTTAATAGGATATAGGCAGGAATTACGTGATCGGGAACTAAGAACAGATGGTGGCAGGCAAGCTGGGTGATCAGACGGTGGGTATTCAGATGATGCTAGCGAGGTTTAGGCAGTAGAGTCGTTGTATCTCTGACGAGACCAGACAGAGAGTGACAGGAGCTGAGGGCTTATGAAGAGGTAGTGGTGATCAGGTGCAGGTGAGGTGACTTCAATAATCAGGTGATAATGAGCGGATGGGAGGAGTCAGGTGATCGGACTCTGATGGTGTGGCAGGTGTTACTGGTGGTTCCGTGACAGTAGTTCTGAGAGCTGAGGTGTACATTTTGATTTTCTCAAATACATCAATGTAAGTGCGCAAAGGTTTCTCTCACACACTCTCTCTCTTTCTCTCTCTCTCACACACACATACACACACAATATAATATGCTGTTATACTCCATATAGCTTCATATACAAGTCAGAAACTAAGCTTTTTTTGCACAGGCCTATCTAAAGAGTTAATGGTCCCACCTAGTGATCAACTGTAAAAATAACAAATGTTACCTCTTTCCAATAGAGAAAACCACCAACAACCAAGTATCTCTCACACACACAAACACTATAATTTGCTGTTATACTCCATATATCTCCATATACATTGCAATGCCCTCTTGGCAGGTCTTCCAGCCAATTCTATCAAACCTTTACAATTAATTCAGAACGCGGCAGCAAGATTAATTTTTAATGAGCCAAAAATAATACACGTCACACCTCTGTTTATCAATTTGCACTGGCTTCCAATAGCTGCTCGCATAAAATTCAAGGCATTGATGTTTGCCTACAAAACTACCACTGGCTCTGCACCCATTTACCTAAATTCGTTACTTCAGACTTATGTGCCCTCTAGAAGCTTGCGTTCTGCAAGTGAACGTCGCTTGATTGTGCCATCCCAAAGAAGCACAAAGTCACTTTTACGGACTTTTAAATTAAATGTTCCCTTCTGGTGGAATGAACTCCCCAACTCAATCCGAGCAGCTGAGTCCTTAGCCATCTTCAAGAATCGGCTTAAAACACATCTCTTCCATCTTTATTTGACCCTCTAACTTTAACACTCACTATTCTAATTCTATTCTTTAAAAAATCTAACTACCTTTCTAATCTTTTTGTATTCTATTTTCTTTTCATTTATTATGCAATTGTATATGTATGTGTGTGTGTATGTGTAAAGACCTCTAACTAGCTTGCTCTATTCTTTTATTTTTTTTTATTCTATCTGTTTTCTTTTTATTTATTATATTAGTTAAAAACCCATCCTAAGTGTACTGTGTTAACCTAACTGAGACTTGTTATAGCACTTATATATCATTGCTCTTTTTTGTCTCATCTCGCTTTGGATAAAAGCGTCTGCTAAATGAATAAATGTAATGTAAATGTAATATACAAGCCAGAAAATAAGCCTTTTTTTGCACAGGCCTATCTAAAGGGTTAATGGTCCCACCTAGTAATGTAAAATAAAATAACTGTAAAAATAACAAATTTTACCTCTTCCCAAAAGGCAAAACCACAAACAATCAAGAATGCATGATTATATGGTGTCATGGTTTTGCAATCAAAAAATGTTGTTATAATGGAAGTCAATAGGGCAAAAACATATTTTTACCTTGAAAATTACTATGATTGTAATTATTCATTTTGTGACATGATTTAATGTAGACACAAACTATGCCAATAAATTACATTAAACTGAATCGAAAATCAGACTTAAAACACTAAATCGCCTAATGACCTGTTTTTTTAAATTATTGGCCATTAAAGCGGTACGTACCAGCGTCTATCACCCACAAATGGACGGACTGTTCGAACGCTTTAATCACATTGAAAACGATGATTCGTAAATTCATACAAGAGGAATGCGAAAAATTGGGACAGATCATCACCTCTTGCCCTCGCAGCTCATTGACATCGGGCAGTTGCAGTCAGAATTTGCAGACGTGTTTTCGCCTCTACCGGGTCTTACTAATCTGATTCAGCACTATATTGAGACAGAGCCGGGCGTGGTGGTTTGCAGCCGGCCATATAGATTACCTGAACACAAAAAAAAGGTAGTTCAGGCTGAATTAGAAGCTATGCTAGGGATGGGAGTAATCGAGGAGTCGCACAGTGATTGGGTGAGCCCAATAGTTTTGGTGCCTAAAACGGACAGCTCAGTGCGCTTTTGTGTGGACTACCGCAGGGTGAACGCAGTGTCAAAGTTTGATGCTTATCCAATGCCGCGGATTGATGAGTTGCTCGATCGGTTAGGCACAGCTCGGTTTTACTCGACATTGGACTTAACAAAGGGATATTGGCAGATCCCCTTATCTCCCATGTCCAAAGAAAAAACAGCCTTCACCACGCCGTTTGGTTTGCACCAATTTTTGACACTTCTGTTCGGTTTGTTCGGGGCACCGGCTACGTTTCAGCGTCTCATGGATCGGGTGCTAAGACCCCATGCTGCATATGCCACGGCCTATCTGGATGATATCATCATCTATAGTGGTGACTGACAGTGGCATGTGGAGCATGTGAGGGCCGTCCTTGGGGAGCTGAGACGGACGGGGCTAACGGCCAACCTGAAGAAGTGCACAGTTGGGCAGGTGGAGGTAAGGTATCTGGGCTTCCACTTGGGTCAGGGGCAAATTGACAAGATGGCAGTGATTGCAGCCTGCCCCAGGCCCAAGACCAAAAAGGAAGTGAGGCAGTGGGGCTGGAGGGATATTGCAGGAGGCCCTGACTATTCGGACCTTACCAGCCCAATGACTGACCTCACTAAAAAGGGGTGACAGATACGGTCCAGTGGACAGAGCAATGCCAACAGGCCTTCACCCGGGTTAAGGCTGCCCTGTGTGGTGGACCGCTCCTGCACTCTCCTAACTTTTCTCCCCCCTTTTTGTTGCAGACTGACGCGTCGGACAGGGGGATGGGCACTGTACATTAGTCGAAAGCTCTCGAAGAGGGAGACTAAGTACAGCACCATAGAGAAGGAGTGTTTGGCCATCAGATGGGTGCTTCTCACCCTTCGCAATTAGTTTACCCTCTGCTCGGACCACGCGCCCCTCCAGTGGCTCCACCGCATGAAGGATACCAACGCGTGAATCACTCATTGGTATCTGGCTCTGCAGCCGTTTAAGTTCAAGGTGATTCACAGGCCCGGGGCGCAGATGGCTGTGGCCGACTTCCTCTCTAGGAATGGCCGGCCGCTGAAAGTGAATCCTTAGTGGCGAGTGAACGAACGTGAGCGTGAATGTTTATGGGCATGTGGCACGACTTTGTTTTCTCTTTTGTTTTCTTTTTAAAATAATAAAAAATCTTCCTCGAGCCTCAGTATGCCAGCCCTGGTGTCCTTCCTTCACACACGCAGAAAACATGAACCTGATTAAAGTTAGTAACTTGGGTGTGTATGAACTTTCACAACGGTGCCAGCCGTGGCATGTCTGTTCATTGTTTTTGAATAAAAGAGCAATGTGAACAATTTAATCTATGGCTCTTCTTAAAGACTTAAAGACCAAGAAGAAAATCTTTCGAAGTGGTGAGAACCGAGACTGAGATTAGGGTTTAAACAGGTTGTGGCATGCGTTCGCACCTCCATGTCTGTATCTGGATCGATGAGACTATAGGGAGCCTCTTTCATAGGGGTGGATCCTGAATGTTGCAGAAATGGTGGATCAGTGAGCCAGTTTGTTTCATTTAGGCGACAAGCAAGTACTGGTCTAGTAGCAACATTGGCAGGGTTTTGTGAGGTTGAAATGTACCGCCACTGCTCTGGGTGAGTACATTTACTGAATATTTGCACTCTGTTGCTGACGTACACGTAAAATGATCAGGTCTCATTGCAGATGTACCCCAGAATGACTTTGCTGTCTGTGTAGAATAGTAGGGTGTCAGGTTTGATGTCTAGTTCGTGGACAATTTTTTCTGCTATTTCAACTGCAAGTTTCAACTCTGGGAACTGTAAGTACTGTTTCTGGGGCTAGCTTAGCCTTTCCCATAACCAGTGGCGGACTGGGACAGTAAATCAGGCTGGGTATTTGACTCCACCCCAGGCCACCTCTGTTGCTGCAGTCACCACCACCCAATTCATGTGTCCACCAGACTGCTAAACTCTTTGGCTCTTTCAGTTGTTTGAATTGGGTGATACTTAGACTGTGGACAGGCAAAATAATCAAATGGAGTATCAAGAAATATCAAGGCATTCACTGTCTCTATCATCTTTCCCTTAATCTTTCCCTCAATCATCTTTCCCCCTCCTTCTCTCACTCTGCACATCGAGTTTCCTTGCAAAATGAAATAAGCACTTTCAATAATCGATATTAATTATGCAGCCATCAATTGTATGTCCCAATGATAACAGTCCTACTACTGATACCCTTATAAATTATAAAAGCACATATTTTTTCTAAGAGTATAGCCAGCATGTTTAGTTTTGCTTATACTGTAGCTTAACCTTTACCTGAAGGTTCCTGCTCTGACTCAAAAGCTGATCTGTCAACCCCCTCTTGTTCAACAGCAGGAGCACTAACAGCACTAGTGCTACTGTTGCTTCCTTCATCACTTTCAAAATAAATAAATAAGCATTGTAGACTAGGCTACATATTGTAGGCTAGTAATGGAAAATAAAAATTTCTGGTCAATTTTGGCACAAAAAAATACTGTATCCCATATGTAAAACAGTGTGCTTGTTTTAACTTCTATCATTATATACATTTGTAATATTATTTTATTAAATATATATTTTTAATAGATTTTATCTATTGTAAGTTGCTTTAAATGAAAGCGTCCATCTGCCAAATTATAATGTAAATATAAGGGTGGAACAGTTCAACTTTTTCACAGTTTGGTTTGTTTCACGGTTTTAGAGTCACGGTTTCAGTAGTGTTGTACTGTATGTGCTATGTTTATGAAAAAACTACACTTTCAAAAAATATATATTTTATCATATTATTAAGAATATTCTAACTACAAGAAACAGCACAAATAAATATAATAGAGTAAAGATACAAATAAAATAAACTGACTTTGAGTTTTTTTTTAGGTAGGGCTTGCATTAGTTTTAAGGTACAGAAATTGAATAAAGTAATCAGAATGAGCTTTATTGCCAGGCATTTATACACATACAAGGAATTTGTTTTCGTGATAGAAGCTCCACAGTACAACAGAATGACAGCGACAGAACATAAAACACATAATAAAATAATAAAAAAAAAATACAAATAAGTAGGTAAAGAATGACAATGTTAAACAACATTTGCATTTTGGACTATAACTTAAAGATTATTCTTTATTAAAGTTACAAAAGCTTTTTAATCAAGAGCAGTGAGTGATTTCTTTGTTTTTGCTATTCGATTAATATAAAGACTGTCACTTTAAAATAATGCACTGATCCAGTGTTGGTATTAGTATTGAACAAGAGTGAATGATTTGCCCAGGGTAATGTCTGGGAATCCAGAATGCACATCCATCAACAGAAAAATATATTAACTGAATCCTGTTTGTTTTTACGTGTTAATATTACAGATGCTTTGTCAGATTTAAGCTGAACAGCGGTCCCAGCGCGTGCAGAACCGTGTGTCGAGAACCGAATGGTTCGGTTGTTTTCAGTGAACCTTCCCATCCCTAGTAAATATAAATGTAATTCTTACTGACCTGCTCCCTGGCGAACATGGCTGGGATTTTGCAGCAATTTGCGAATCTGACATGAGACATTTTATCATTATCCGTTACATGCAAGTATGTCACATGAACAGATGCATCTGAGAACCCATGAATCAATTTTTTTACAGGGAGAAATGGACAATGGAGTATAAGTTCTGGAGATTTTAAGCTGTTCTAAGTCTTGCAATGAGTCTTTCCAGAGGTTCCATTCTCCATCCCTTTCAGCTACAAGGGGCACATCTCAGTCTGACTTCATGTTTGAAAGTTCACAGAGTAGCAGTGTTCCTTGGGCTAGGAGCAAACCGGAGAAGGAGAGAGACTTTAACACTTGGCTGTGTAGTTAATTTCTCCTTGAGGTAGAGTTTATTGGGACATGGGCTAAAGCAGAATGGATGTCCATCTTTTAGAATGTACGGTAAATACTCACGGTTGAGGGCTTGTGAGAAGAGCTGAGACACACCTCACCAACCACAACCCAGCCTAGGTCCAGTCTTTGTGCATATGGAGCATTTTGTGGCCCATTGCGTTGCTTTCTTACCTTGTGGACTTGGAGGATATCACGACAGAGAAGGAGAAGTATTTGAGAAATTTGGATCTAGAGGAGGGATGAGATGAGCAATAGATTTTGAGATGTGGGTGTTGCTTTGCTGCTTCAGGAGTTGGTATTTTTGACCTGTCTACGGGCATGTAGTTGCACTCAATGAGCGTAGGGAGTGGGACTGAAAGACTACCATCTAGAGGGACCTCCCAGACAGTTCTGTGACTTGGCACATGTGTGCAGAGTGTAGGGAAATTCTGTGCTCTTGAGATTAAAGAGGTTGAAAAACTCAGACCTAGCAAGTAAACGATTACTCACCGAGAATAGCATAGATGTTCAGTGATTTGTCTGGCTGTCCATTGGGGTGAACTTTGATGAGAAAGATTTTTGAACAGGATCGTGAGCTATTAGCATCTCCACAGACCTCTGTGCATTAAGAGTTCTTCCTCCCCGCCATGCTCTGTATTGGGTGCTTATAGCATTCATGGGGGTGGTCCAGGATGAAGAGCTGTGACATGTTTGTTACTGCCACACTTTGTGAACTGTATTCTAACATCACAGTCTTTGGCCACATGATCATTTGAAGAAAAAAATCTGAAACCGATATTATGCTCCTTTGTTGATATCTCAAAAACTATATCTAAATTTCAGCCTATGCGCTCAATGTCAAATGCAGAAATATTATTCCATGCATTTATGACCTAAAGTTTAGATTATTGTAATGTTTTATTGGGTGGTTGTTCTGCATGCTTAATGAACAAACTCCAGCTAGTCCAAAATGCAGCATCTAGAGTTCTTACTAAAACCAGGAAGTATGACCATATTATCCCGGTCCTGCACTGGCTCCCTATCAAACATCATATAGATTTTAAAATCTTGTTTATTACTTATATGCCCTGAATGGTTTAGCACCTCAGCATTTGAACGAGCTCTTGTTAAATTATAATCCTCCACGTCCGCTGTGTTCTGAAACTCAGTCAATTTGATAATACCTAGAATATCAAAATCACACACATAATCTTGGTATTTTTGGAAAAAAGACCATTAAGTTTTTTTTTATTTTGACAGTGGTGGAATGTAACGAAGTATTTGTACTTTGTTACTGTACTTAAGTAAATTTTTACGTATCTATACTTTACTTAAGTAAAAAAAATAATGCATACTTATACTTTTACTCAAGTAGATTTTTCAGCAATTATCTGTACTTTGTACTCCACTACATTATTAAAATGCGTGTCGTTACATCCTTCCGAGTCTTGCATAAAAACAAATTTTGGTTGATTTTTGGAGTTGCTGGCCAATGCACGTTGAAACAGATCGGAGATCTGATTGGTCAAAAAACTCACACGCTCAGCGCGCGTTTTGAAACAACACAAGCGGAACTGATGTAAATCGAAGAAAAGGACACGGTGGACACCAAATAATCAAACATGGACAAAGAGCCAACAACGTAGACTGAGCTTGAGCCTGTGCCCTGCAGCTCTGATTCTGAGAGACATCCCTGGCCTTATTTAAGCAAGTTATTTGAATTTAAAGGTTCAAAGAATGACTCCTGGCATTTTCAATGTGTCAAGTGCCTATTTTGCTTCCACCAGTCAGTTTGAATGTTTTGGGGACATTTCCTAATGACAACAAGGAATTAATGGGGAAGTCGTGGCCTAATGGTTAGAGGGTTGGACTCCCAATTGAAGGGTTGTGGGTTCTAGTCTCGGGCCGGACGGAATTGTGGGTGGGGGAGTGCATGTACAGCTCTCTCTCCACCTTCAATACCACGACTTAGGTGCCCTTGGGCAAGGCATCGAACCCCCAACTGCTCCCTGGGCGCCGCAGCATAAATGGCTGCCCACTGCTCCGGGTGTGTGCTCACAGTGTGTGTGTGTGTGTTCACTGCTCTGTGTGTGTGCATTTCGGATGGGTTAAATGCAGAGCACAAATTCTGAGTATGGGTCACCATACTTGGCTGAATGTCACTTCACTTCACTTAATAATAGTCAGTAGCAGCTCATTGTCTGCCTACCAATACCGCATAGTATGTGGAAAAGGAAAATGCCAATGCGGACGCATTAAGCAGGTTACTATTTCCAGACATCCCTGCATCCACTCCACTGCTGCCCGTTTTCTTGTTGGAAAAGTTGAGTGACTTCGCAAAATTGTACTTAAGGATATGTGTACAGAGAGGAAAGCCTTTCTATTGCAAGGAAAAAGTGACAATTTATAATGGAGATCTTTCCATTATCCTTCTTCTCAAAGTTTCCTTATGGATCAAAGAAAAAGCTGACCAAAACTAAATGACCAAAACATTCTTCAAAACAATTTTTTTTTTTTTTTGATGTTTTTGAAGTTGTTTACGCAATCAAGCCACCAAAATACAATGGAATTTGAACTTAACTTCAACTTTTATTTATATAGCACATTTAATAGCAATTTTGTTGCTTCACAGTTATAATTAAAACATGCATGTATAAAAACGTTTGCCATGCCTAGCAAAATGAAGGCATACACACGCTTAGGCATACATCCTCACACAACTGTATAGTGAGATCAGTATAGACGTGAAAGAGAGGGGGAAAAACAAAAAATAATAATTTATTACGTCAATGACTGATTTGTTCAAAAAGTGGATTCATTCAATTAGGAAACACCTCCTCAGTGTGTTTCTCAAAGACACAATTACAGTGCTGTTACTGCTGTAGCTTAGTTTTCAACTTTTTTTCCGTTGGTGAAATAGAGCTAAAACAGTCAATATGGTGCCTAATATGCACTTAATATTAACTTCCTGTTTATTAAATTTTTTTGAAAATCAAAATCACATTTGTTATGCTAATATCTGGAGAACAATTACACTCTTAGTATGATGTTATATTAGACTAACTATATTAAATGAAATAAACCGACCAGTTGCGGCTCGTGGATTTTAAAATAGGGGAGGCAAACCAATTGTATTGGTCTGTGGATCCCTGCCGATTGTTATTATTAATATTTGCTTAATCACTTTAAAATGGCTTTTTGGCGGCTTTTAGTCAGAAACCGTAAAGAAAATATATTCAATATTGCTACTCATTATAAATACTTGGTAAATTATCAGCCCAGCCGCTACAGAAGACTGTATAAAATCAGGTTCAAACTAATAGCACCTAATTTATGTCTCTATGATGGTTGGTTGATATTCCAGAAGGGAGGATGGCATCCTCTATGATGTTACTTTTCTCAGCACCCCTCAGCGCTGAAAGTGAGCACTCGATGCGGTTTGGTTCCCCTGGCCTCCCTCTTCCCTTCTCTTTCACTTAGCGGTTGTAATTACATCAGCAGATTCGGCACATTTGCGATAGAATAGCGGAGCTTTAATGTAATGGTATTACAACTGTGAAATTACAAACAAAAATATATACATTCTGAGACATGAACTGAAATGAATAGTGAATTTTATTAATATTAAATCTTCCTAATTTTCACCTCAATATTTGGGGTAAACTGTGCCTCCCCTGCCTCACCCAACGAGCCGCCACTGAAACGGAATAAATCATAGTGAACGCAGGAAAATCTAAATGTGTACCTGCACTAGTCTAATCTTACGTACAAGATTGTATATGCGTACACTATGGGTGTGTGTAAGATGTTATTAAACAAGCTAGGTAAACGCCTGTATAAAACAAGGGTAAACGTTATAATCGCTAACAGTGCAGACTACATCGGTGACAAAATTAAATTGGTACTCAATAATATTTTTGGACATAATTTATTAATGACTCAGCATCATCTATACTAAAGAGAAAATAATCACGTCATCCGATGTTTCATGTGATTAAAGTGACTTATATAGTTCCACAACTACTGAAACACGTTGTTTTCTCGCACCGGACTGTGTGTGTGTGTCTGTGTGTCTGTGTGTGTGTGTGTGTGTGTGTGTGTGTGTGTGTGTGTATGTGTGTGTTGGTGGTGGTCAGGTAAAAGGGGAGAAGGCAGTGGATTCAGGGTATTCAGGGCTTGCCGGATGTTGTTATGTCTGATAACAGGCCAGCTTTTAAGGGACAGTTGTTTCAAGAATTTGTAAAGAAGAATGGAATTAGACAGCCCCTTTTCATTCTGCTTCAAATGGGCTGGCCGAGAGATTGGTGCAGGCACTGAAGGAGGGTTTAAAGAAAATAGCAGGGGTAAACATAGAAACTAACCTGTCTCGTTTTCTTTTCCAGTACCGAATTATGCCACAGACTACTACATATCTAGCAACCGCAGACATGTTGCTGGGGCAGAAACCAAAATCTCATCTGGATTTGCTGCATCCAGACGTGGGGGAGAACGTGAGAGACCAGCAACTAAAGCAGAAAGCTTGGCATGACAGGCATGCAAAAATTTCAACTGACATTAACGCTGGTTTTTGGGAGCCATATTAAAATAAAGTGGTCCTCGCTCTTGTGTGGTGAGACTGTCAGAAGGACGAGAGGTCCGCCGTCATCAGGATCATCTGAGGAACCGGCAAGTGTCAGAGCAGTGGAGTTGTCTTGAGCAAGCTCCTGTATTGGAAAACAAGGAGAGTTCTGAGTTGAGAACACAGAGTTTGGGATGGAATGGTGGTGCAGGTGCCATTGGAGACACCTTTGTCCCAGGACAGTGCACCTACCCCCATTGGGGAAAATGCAGAGACTGTTCAGTGATCAAAACAACACAAGAAAGCACCTCAAAGGCTTAATTTGTAACTCATACTGGGAACAAGAGTTAAATAGTCGGTACTGGGGTCTTAAAGGGGAAGTTTTGATTTAATTATGTTGAGTGGATAATGTTAATGCTTTGGGGAGAGAGATGCTATGAAAATAGGTTACGGTACCTTTAAGAAATGTTCTGGTTAATGTTGTGTTTCCCCTTTAATTGTGTGTGTGCTGTAGAAAATCAGGGACAAGTTGCTTTTGCTGTTCTGAATGTGATGGTAAGAGATTGCGATAGTAAAGTCCCTGAAGTGCTTAACACTGCCTGGACTCCATTTATTACACAAAGCTTCATCTCTTGAATTAAACTAGTGCAAATTGATCTTAAGCAGTAAAGATAAGACAAATCTCTGCTTCATGATTCTCTCAGGTTAAGATCTTAGAACTATTAACAAATACTAGACTTTTGGGACTTAATTAATACTCTGTTAACTCTCATCTTCAGAACTGTATGTGTGTGTGCGTATGTCTTAAGTAGCATAGTTTATGTATCTTCAGAGTAGCTCAAACTAAAATCTGGTTTTATTATAAAGAAGCAGTATCTTGTGTAGTGTATTTTAAAGTAAAAACTTTGCCTATATTTTGCTACCTAGCTCGTAGCTACCTAGCTCCTAGCTCGTAGCTTAACATCACTATCAGTTATTATGACCTTGGCAGGGGCCAAATATTAATATCCATATTGTAATGATATACTGATGTTAACGTTTCGTAACAGTTGATAAAGTGTAAACTATTTGGAATCAGTTCTAATCAAGTTGACTCAGAATCTTTGGATTAAAATTTCTGAAAAGATCTTATTTCATTATACTAATCTGCCAATAATTTAAGCCACGGGGAGACTAGATGACTGTGATTTTTTTTTTTCATTTCAACTTTTATTTTCGCTTGTAGACTATATGTAACATATTTTATGTGAAATATCTTATTCAGGTCAGTACTAAATAAAATATAACATGTATTTTGTATGATCCCTCTCATTTAGATAAAATAACTTAAATTTTTCAGATTTTGAAAGGGTGTGTAAATATTTGACCTCAACAGTGTCAGGAACTCACAGTCTTAGCCACCTCAATCATCACCAGCACATGATCCCAATCACTCCCGATCCCAATCGCCATAGTACTGATCACCTGCACTCAGCAATCACTCACCTGCATAAAGCCATCATCATGTGAGTACTCTGGTCTCCAGTCTCCCGTTCACTACTCTGAACTGTTGCCAGACCCGTCTCCTCTAACCTGTTCTTTCTCTGCTCCCAGATCTCCATTGCCGTCCTTGCAGCAATTCTCCATTGTTGTCTCCCCGTCTCTCATACCAGGACTCTGTGCTTCATCCATTAGTGACTTTCCATTCATCAAGTTATGGTGTCCATTCATTAAGTTATGCCCCCCCCCCCCCCTCTGGACCCCTTCCAGTTTGCATATAGATCCAACAGGTCGACTGATGATGTCATCGACACTGCCGTCCACTCAGCACTCACACATCTAGATAAAAAGGACTCATACGTCAGAATGCTGTTCATAGACTTCAGTTCAGCATTCAACACAATCATCCGTCAACAGATAATTTACAAACTGGTCCAGCTGGGGCTCAACACTTTGCTGTGCAGCTGGCTGTTGGACTTTCTGACTGGAAGACCTCAGGCAGTATGGGTCTGAAGCAACAGATCCAGCACCATCACACTGAACACCTGGGCCCCCCAAGGATGTGTGCTGCGGAGTCTCCAGGCCAGGACTAGCAGACTGAAGGGCAGCTTCATCCATCAGGCTGTCAGGAAGCTGAACTCGCTCCCGAACTCGCCCCCCCCCCCCGCCCAATCCCTCTTCTGCCCCAGGCACCACTGAACTATGAAAACCCCCCAGATCCCAAATCCCTAGGTCCTTCAGCCCTCCTCCCTCCCACTAATATACAATGGCATGCACCAGTCACTTTGTGCAGCATTGGTCTGCTCACTATCTCATTCACCATGGAACTGACGTCATTCTACTACCTCATCAGTCAGTTAAATAAAATAACTGCTCTTGAGTCCTTTGTCAATTTATCAGACTGAATAAGCTTCTTTTTTTACATAAAAATCTTTTATCTGCACTGTTTGTTCACTTCACTGATTTGCACTCTATCTGCCATGTAACGGATATGCAGATCATCGATTCATGTGTTTAATTCAGATTTTCCAAATGAAACTCTTTTTTTTGCACCAAGTGCCTGGCCTGGCGCCAGCCTGGCTGGACTTAAATTATTTACGATGCCCATGCGAGCTTCAAAGAAGAAACGAAAACCCCCAACCCAAATTCTTCCAACACTGGAGACAAAGGAACTTTTCGTATAAGTTCCTTACTTTCATTTTATTATTAATATGTATTTTAATTATGTTTATGGATTGCATAAAATGGTTAATCCTTGTTATGTGAAGAGTATAAGTTGCAAGCTCATACTTTAGGAAATGTCTCTCCTCACTTCAACCTTCTCAAAGAGAGCCATGTTTCTGCAACCCCCACTTTTGCAGGTTGTAAAAGTTTACGACCACACAGGACAGGAGAGAAGCCAAATCACTGGCTTCTTTTGAACAATGCATTCTATGGAATGTATTCATTAACTTTCTGTTTTTATGTTTTATACATGTTTTACATATTCCCTTTTGGTACATTTAGATGTTTCCCAACATCTGCAGTGTCATCATGTGTTAAGCAAATCTTTAAATACATTTGGAATGTAACTTCATGTTTTGATCATATAAATATTATGTTTAGTCTTGTTCTAATCGTCATGCTCTGACAGACCCATTTATCTAGAACAAAGTAAGAATATGTATGTAATCTGAATTACAAACTTGCTAGAATAATCCCTGGAATTTGGACAAGCCTAGATCTCCAGGGGGGGTTTGTCTCCACAGAGACAAAGGAACTTTTCCCTCCGCTTCAGATCGCGGACTTTCATTGGCTGTTTACGCGAAAAAGGGGCGTGACCTATTTCAAGCTATAAGAATTGACCAAACAAGGTCTTCCTCTTCTCCGTTCTCGGACACGCTGCTCTCCAACGTTGCTTCCGCGCGGCCATAGGCCGCGCTCATAGCGCAAACCCCCTCAGCACAGGGGCTGAGAGAAAAAGCCATTTTAATGGCTCCTTTAGAGAGCTTTCGTTTTGTTCGTTTCTTTTCTTTACTAAGTTTATTCAACTATTCGCCTCTCCACGCAAGGAAGACGAATTCTGGGACATTGTTTGTTGAACCTTTCAAATACCGCGCGAGGACAGAACAAAGGACCACGTGCTCCACGCTCACGCAAAGATCCAGCGAAGCGTGCACGCCAGACATGGGGACTTGTGACTTGGTGACTTGGACTCGAGTCGACTCGAGTCGCTATTTTTATGACTTGTGACTTGACTTGACAAAAAATAAAATACTTGAGACTTGACTCGGACTTGGAAGTTAAAGACTCGGGACTTGACTTGACTTGAGACACGATGACTTGAATGACTTGAGTGTTAATTACATCATGTTTTCAGTTTGAATATAAAATATATAAATTATTATTTTTTTAATTCTCAGCGCAGGCTGAGAATAGCGTTGTCGTCACTGGATCACCACACTATCATTAGTCGTGCCCTCTCGTACCTTACGCACACCACGCCCACTTAGATCAAATATCACATCACATCAACATGTCAGCCGGAGGGGTACCGAGGGTCATCGCTTTTGGCTTCAATAATTTTGTACAAGATGGCAAAAGAAGAACAGCGTTTTGCAAGACATGCAACATAAAAATCTCTGACAGCCAGACGACAACCTCCAATTTCATCCGTCATCTGAAGAGCCATTCTGCCCAGTAAGTGCTTGTCAATTTGTTAATGTTATCTGTTAGTTGGTAGTTAGCTAATGTAATGATAGCTAAAGTAGCCATTAAAGTTTGTTTCAGCGATTTCAGGCCCAAAAAAGGCCCAAACATAAATTATCACATTCATCAAATCTTTCCTAACGATCCGCTAGCAGGCCGTCAAAAAACGTGTTTCTTGCAGGTGTGGCGCTGGGGCTAAGCCACAAATATTTTGTTACCTTGTCTTTCTCATAGAGCAAAAAAATTAATCAGAAAAACAAATGTGAATAAGACTACAGCTGCCGCGATTACCTAAACATGAAAAAAGTGCATATTACAGTTTTGTATATATATATTTTCCCTTTGCATTAAAGGTACTCACGACGTGCTTTTGCAGCGTTGAGCATTGTAGCCAATCACAGACATGTCTGTTAAACGCATTGGCCAATCAGAGACGTGCAAATGAGTCGCTGTGCTGAAGATCAACGCGAGCTCAACGAGTTCTACACTTTCACAAACCTGTCATTATTATTGGCAATAAACTTTAGATGCAAATAAGAGATTCACTACAAAATATTTGATATGTTTTATGCTGCTCTGATGCACTCCATTAGGACTATAGTATAAGCAGGCTAACAAATAAAGTAATATTATTATAATATGATTATTTCTTATATT
This sequence comes from Carassius gibelio, assembly GCF_023724105.1. Classification (NCBI taxonomy): domain Eukaryota; kingdom Metazoa; phylum Chordata; class Actinopteri; order Cypriniformes; family Cyprinidae; genus Carassius; species Carassius gibelio. The sequence goes on along the minus strand of NC_068412.1, from coordinate 1,364,729 downwards.
GGAATATATAGGAGTTATCTGTATAATTTATAAAACACTATGGCAAGGTAATGTTTAACTTATATATATTTTTTTTCTTTCTTATTACATTTTATATTATCTCACACATGGATCACATTTTCTATAATGTCTAAAATCTAAATCAAAATACATATCTGATATGACTTATATTGTTTGTTTTATGCTAATTATTTAATTCACATTTTCAAGGATTAAAGATTAAATGGAAAAAAATAAAAATGATTGCACAGCATTCAATTAGGTGGTGATATGCACTAAGCATGTAAACAACTAATGAACAAAAGAAGAAAGAAACAGTTGGCATGCTTTTTCTTAGCGCCCGTTTCTATAGTGACTCATCGATTCATCACTCTGTTGAGAATGTCTTGAGTCTTAACCAGGAACATACACTGAAGTAGCATTGTCCACTAATAAGAATCAGTGTAGAAGGGCCATGTCTGGAAGATTTTGATGCTAAGCATTATAGTAAATAAAAACTACAAAAAGCCTCAAACAACTATTTTTTTTAACCGTATATCATGTTTTCATGTCTGCCCGATCATACAGTACATCCCATTCTTGTTTTTGCATCTGTTTCACAGATATGCAGAGTATGAAAGGGCAAGAAACGCCTGCACTGATGCTACACAGCCTGCGATTTCCCAGTTCCTCCAGTCTCGTCCTCAGGAAGCCTATTCAACTAATCATCCAAGACAGAAGGCCATAACAAATGCCATTCTAAGAGACCTGGTGATAGGATGTAGCATGCCTCTTTCAATCACTGAGAATGGACATTTCAGACACTTCATGTCTGTGGTTGACTCCAAGTACCAGCCTGCCTGTCGTAGGACAATAACTTCAAAGATAGAATCTCTTGTTGCAGAGACTAAAGAGAAAATAAAAGTGCTTCTTGCTAGTGCAGACCATGTATCAGTTACAGTGGATATTTGGTCAGACAGGAGAATGCGTGGCTTTTTGGGAGTCACTGGCCATGTTTTGGCAACATCTGAGGGAGTTCAGCTGAAATCATACTTGCTTGCCTGCAACAGATTCAAAGGAACTCACACAGGAGAACGGATATCAGAAGCCTTTGATTCCATATGTGATGAATATGACATCAGACAAAAACTTGACTTTGTTATTTGTGACAATGCTGCTAATATGAAGCGAGCATTTACAGTGTGTTTTCCAAAAGAGCAAGATGGTGAAGTAACTGATGACGACAATCTGGATGATGCAGAGTTGTGGGAAGACCTCTCCAGAGGTGAATGGGAGACTGTGGACCGCATGATCAACAGAGGAAGTCCTAAACGTCAGCAATGCTTTGCCCATACGCTGCAGTTAACTGTTGGTGATGGTCTCAAAGATGCACGGATCATGAACAGTACCTTTGCAAAATGCTCCAAACTGAGCTCTCTCCTGCATACATCCAGCACCTTTAAAGATGCTTTTGAAGATAAGTTTGGGCAGCGAGGGATACCTGCTGCTGTGAATACACGGTGGAATTCAACTCTCCGCCAAGTCAAGGCAGTGCTCTCATTCAGTCATCAGGAACTGTGCAGTGTTGCTCAGGACACAGGCCACAGTGAGCTGGTCTTCTCAATTAGGGAGTGGAATCTGATGAAGGAGCTTTGTGATGTGCTACAGCCATTTGCCGAGGCCACCGATCTTACTCAGGGAGAGAAGATTGTGACGGTCAGCTCTGTCCTCCCCTGTGTATTGTCACTAAACCACCATTTGGAAAAACTCAAACAGCAAGTGCGCTTTCTGAGAAGCATGATCCATAACCTGCAATGCTCTCTCAAGAAAAGATTCCGGGGGATCTTTGTTAATCTGAAAATGTTATCAGCAGCATCAGGAGAAGAGCTGCCATTTGCTGACCCACTCTACATCAGATCAGCTGTCCTGGACCCAGCTTTCTCCATGATGTGGCTTCAGCATGATGTGCTTGTCACCGATGACATAAAGAATGACATTGTTGACATGGTGAAAGGTCAGTGATTTTTTTTTTTTACATGATATACAGTTAGGCATGTCACCATTATCAAATTATGGAAATTTAATTCATAACAGTTGTATAAATAATATAATACATCTTTAGAGCTGATTTTGCAAGCATATCAAACTGAGCTGTGAAATAATGAATGAGGTAGTTCACTTTCTAACAATCATGGTTTCAGACTTGTCCTTTAAATTAAATTAACTTTTTTGTCTTTGTTTTTATAAGATCTGATTCTACGTGAGGTGCGACCTGACACAACATCCCAGAGTCCTGGATTCCAAGAGGCTGAAAATGAAAACCAGGAGGAAGAGAGCACTGGCTTATTCTCAGAGTATAGAAAACGCCGCAAGCAGGACACAGCCACCAACCCAGAGACACAACTAAATAACTATTTTGGTCTTTGTTGTGGGCAAGCTTGTCTGTCCTTCTGGGATGCAAACAGGGGTATCCTCCCTGCACTTTTTCCGGTTGCAATGAGAGCTTTTTCAGTGCCGGCTTCAAGTGCCCCAGTTGAAAGGGTCTTCAGTCATGGTGGGATCATCATGAGGCCACATCGTGCTCGGCTTGCAGACAAGACCCTCTCAAATCTTATATTTTGCAAGTGCAATACCTTGTAAAAGAGGTAATGACTTATGGATGTGTGTGTGTGAGTGTGAGTGTGAGAGAGTGTGTGAGAGACAGAGAGTGTAAGTGAGCAAGAGTGAGTGAGTGTTTTGTGTGTGTGTGAGAGAGAGAGAGAGAGTGTGTGTGTGTGTGTGTGAGAGAAAGTGCGATTGTGAAAGAGAGAGTGTGTGAGAGAGAGAGTGTGTGTGTGTGTGTGTGTGTGAGAGAGAGAGAGAGAGTGTGTGTGTGTGTGTGTGTGTGTGTGTGTGAGAGAAAGTGCGATTGTGAAAGAGAGAGTGTGTGAGAGAGTGTGTGTGTGTGTGTGTGTGTGTGTGTGTGTGTGTGAGAGAGAGAATGAGTGAGAGAAATGTAACAAAGTTTAATGTTGTATGTAAAGGGAGGTGTTCAGAGAGGAGTCTGTTGGATGTTAAGCAGTTATTTGATTTATGGACTCAATGTTGAAAATATAAGTACATTTTGAGTGAGTGTTTGTGTGTGTGTCTGAGAGAGAGAGAGAGAGTGTGTGTGAGTGTGAGAGAGAGAGTGTGTGAGTGAGGGTTTGAGAGAAAGAGTGTGTGTGTGTGAGGGAGAGAGTGTGAGAGTGTGTGTGTGAGAGAGAGAGTGAGTGAGTCTTTGTGTGTGTGTGTGTGTGAGAGAGAGAGAGAGAGAGAGTGTGAGTGAGCGTGTGAGAGAAAGTGTGTGTGTGTGTGTTAGAGAGAGTGTGTGTGAGTGAGAGCGAGAGTCAGTGAGTGTTTGTGTGTGTGTGTGAGAGAGAGAGAGAGAGAGTGTGTGTGTGTGAGAGAAAGTCTGTGTGTATGAGAGAGAGTGCGTGAGTGTGTGTGTGTGTGTGTGTGTGTGTGTGTGAGACAGAGCGAGAGAAATGTAACAAAGTTTAATGTTGTATGTAAAGGGAGGTTTTCAGAGAGGAGTCTGTTGGATGTTAAGCAGTTATTTGTTTTATGGACTCAATGTTGAAAATTTAAAAGATTTCAAACACTGTTGGCAGAAGTGAAAATAAATAATTTTATGAAGTTACAATTTTGTTTGATTCCATGATGTATTTTACTGAACATGAGTATTTACAATGCAAATCCAAATTATTTTAATTTACAGACAGTTACGTATATCTTGTCTTTTAACTTAATTAAGATCAGATTCTGCAAGTGAAATTAAAACAATAAGTAACTTGACTTGGACTTGACTTGACCTACTACAGGACTTGACTTGACTTGACTTGACATAGCTTGTGACTTGACTTGACTTGACTTGCCCAAGAAAAAAATACTTGGGACTTACTTGAGACTTGAAGGTTAAGACTTGAGACTTACTTGAGACTTGCACATGTGAGACTTGGTCCCATCTCTGGTGCACGCGCGTCACGTGGCCTCCGGCACACGCCACGCACATGGGACACTTTTGCAAGTATCACTTTCTCTATGGAGATTTAAATGCTGGTTTAAAGTGTTGTTATGATCTGATTTGTTGTTGGCTTCCAAAAGTTACTGACTATGATTTTCATACCTGAGCTCCTTATGTGATCTCATTCTATTTTCTCTCTCTCTCTCTCTCTCTCTCTCTCTCTCTCTCTCTTTTATTTGGATTCGTTATGTATTGTATAAAGCTTACCGTTTGTATTGTCGTACGCATATTTACTCTGTGTGATTTGTAGTTTGATGTATTACTAGTTTAATTATTAAAAACCCATATACTGACGATTGGCTTGGACTCCACCCCACTCACATTACGAGTCACTGAGATGTGTCTGATCTATAGCTACAAGCTCTAAATTTAGAAACTAAATTTATCATAAGGATAGGATAATATTTTCATGGCCAGAGAATACTTTTCCTTGAATTATAAGGTGTGATAACTTTATTGAAAATTGATAGGTCTACAGTGGTTTGCTGGACATACCACGGTTTGATTTGCAGTAATTTACAGTAAGAGATATCACAATAATTGATATGAAGAATGTAATATTGACATATTAATGAGTAAGTTACAGTGCCCTGTGATTATTTATTGTTATAGGCAATTGAGCTATTTTTCATAATCAATCAAATTTAATGTAACTGTCATCTGAGATATAAATTAATCAAATTCCTGATTAATTATTCAAATTCCCTATATATCATTTGAGTTAATTACTATGTAAAACTCATTGTTGTTACATTTTATGGTGGAGGAAACGCGGGCATTTCAAACTTCGTTTTGTGAGCAATCAATCTATGTATATGGTTTTTAATAATTTCTGCACGTGCGCTATGAAATTATGTAACGTTACTGGTGAGATAAGTCGCAAGACGCAAACTCACTCAACTGACTGAGGCAAAAAGCTGGTCAGTCAGCGCTAGGTATTTGTAGAAACTTAACAGTATAGTCACTGTTATTTTTGATGAAAGTAAACTGCAGTATAATGTTAAAAGTATCCTGTTAAGAAAGACCAAAATCTTTTTACAGTGAAAACATTTTAATATGAATAATTAAAAGATAAAGAAATCTTTTAATAGTTGCAACATGTAAATCTGAACCTGAGCGATGTTCCTCTGATTCAGTTAAAAAGGCCTTGCTTATTGAATTCGTGGTAAACCACAGTAATATTCAAAAATAAAACGATAAAAACTCCTGGTCTAAAATTGGCTTAGCTACCCGATTTTTAAACCTAAAACATTTAAATCATAAGTGCTATTTTGATAAATGTTTATTGGAGTCAACAGTTGGAAAATTCCTGTTTTTATTACAATTGTGTTTTGGAAGTGAACGGATCCTTCTTCAACCTATGTTAATATAGCACCTCAGAGATTAAAACCTTTGGTTTGTTACTTGTGATTTTTGATGCAGAAAATCAGCCTGACAAACGATCAGATAATTTCTAAGTCATATTGAAATTGTAATTCCTCTATCTAAACACCAGGAGGAACGCGTGGGTTAGAAATTTCAGGGTACGCCCTGCTTTCTGATTCCAGCTTGCATGAGTGCAAAGCTGCCAACCTGTGGCCATTTCAGATAATGCGCTCTGATTGCTAATTTATAATCCCCTGTGATGTATATTTGAATTGGATGTCTAAATTCTCGATAATTATTTGCATTTACAGCTTTGCTCGTGCGAATATTATTACAGGGAAACAAAAGAATGTTCCCTGCCTTTGACTGTTTACATTTACTTTGAGTTTAGTTCAAACATGATTTGAATTAAAATGTAATTGTTTAATAGTGGAAATCTAGATGTGTCAGGTCAACTACGGTTTGACCCACTTAGAAGGTAAGCCATCTAGTGGCAGTCTCCTGTTAAATCGACTAACAGACCTTTGTCTTTTCCATTCTGTTTGAATTGCATGTCCACTTCTACCCTCCTTGGTTAATCTCACACTGTTTGATTCATTTCATGATCATTAATGATAACTTACAAGCTATCAATGGTTATTATAGGATATTATTCAGATTTTCCTTTTAATTCATACATGCTTATTTTAAATTTTGATTTAAACCAGTTTTGAATTTTTAATTTGAATTAAGTTTTCTGCTCAGCAGGTTAAAGACAGAGAAGCAGTACTTCCCCCCCTTGTGGTGAAAACCAGCTACTCCTTCTCCCTTGTTTCATTCCTGTCTTTTAATTTGATGTTATTATTTTTCTTCTCTCTTTTGACTTAGGTTATTTTGATAATTACCATTATTATGATAATTCATTTGTTTTGTTTTATTATTATTAGGTAAAGCTGTTACCTTTCCTCTCTACATATATAGTTACTCAATTGATGTTAAACAAACCAAACCTTAATTAACTTTAAGTTTCCTTTGTTCATCCTTTGTGTATTTGATTGTAGAACTCCCTTGGTGATTGGACAGTCATCTCAGGTTTCCAGTGAGCAAGGCTGCCCGACCGGTGTTACCGATACTGGCTGCGAGTGAAACTCGGTCCCTCTTGTCTCAAGAGACATCAGCAATTTTGGCACTCCAAAGGTTGTGCTAAAAGTCACAAGCCGTGCTGTCCTGCGACACGCCAGAGTAACGGAGGACCGGGACACTGCGGTTCAGTGTTTGGGGAGCACCGGGGAGGTTGACCAAGCCACTGGTTCCCACCTGAATGACTTCAATTCAACCAGGTGAACCAAAAGTGATAAAACCTATCCACTTATTATAAGCCACAGAATATTAGATATTCCCCCGGATATATTTTAAGTGTTCTGACCCTTTTGCTTCTTTAAGCCACACCATATTTCTAGGTTTCCTACCCAGATAGCCCACTCACCTGTTGGCCCTATCTTAAAACCTAGCAGTAGGCTCAGGCCTCCTTATTCTCACTAACACATTGTGTTTCTATTGTTTTCATCCCATTTCAAGTGTTGTTTCACTTTGATCTTTTTCTACCCTCTGTTCTGTTGTGATTTGTTTCTTTCATTTCACATAGAGACAGCAACCTGGGAGCCACCAACGAAGTTAAATAGTAGAGCGACCACCAGCAGCCGGTGTCATCACACGACCCGCTAGGCTACTGCCTGTCAAATCTCCATTTCAGGTCCTTCGTTGACCCAAGTTAATTGGCTACTTAACTGTCTGACTGTTTGCATCAGTCAGCCCCAAAATTCTCATAAACGGCACAGCCCGTATGAATATAGCTCGTTAAACGTAGAACGAACTTGCATTGGTCTTTTTGTGTGTGTGTGCTGTGCTTCTCTCGCCGACAGAGAATCAGGATGTTCCAGGCATCCAGTCCAGCAGTCCACGGGGGCAACCTCTCGACATGGTTGAAAGCAGTGACGACCCCCTTCCTGCCCAAGGATGCCAGTAACCTGCAGCACCCAGAGCAACTAGACACCGAGCTAGATGAACTGATGGCACGCGATCCAAACCAAAGCGACTACTACAGAGAACTCGCCAGGATCTTCGGAAGCCTAGTTCCCATTCTCGTCGCCCAGGCACGGCTCAGTGAACGGAGCAACATCGCGGAGGAGGCCTGGAAGGACCAGGCCCCAACCCAGAGTCATCTTGATCAGCTTCTCCTCGAGACCCAGAACCAGCGCGAGAAAGAGGACGACACAGATCCAGAGCTACAGAAAGGAGTTGAAAGACTTCACAATGCCCTGCAAGATCTTCGCCTCGACACAGATCAAAGAGAACAGCTGGAGAGAGAAGCCAGAAAAGAACTCAACAAAAAAAAAACTCCAGCAAGGCGACGCTCTCCTAAACAGAGCAGAGACTGAACTGAAAGAAAGAGACTATAAAACCTGGGCCTGCAAAACACACTTGCAAGCAGCCCGAGCTAAATTCAACAAGCTTACTCTGCAGAGAGATGAGCTCCAAGATGAACTTGACACTGTTCACACCGAAATGAGACAATCTCACAGATTTCAGAGTGGCTGGATCGGAGAAACGCACACCACAAAATTTCTCCCGGGCCGCCACTCCAACCCTTTCAGCCAAGAACCCAGAGCTGGAAAAGGAGATGTAAGCTCACTTCTAAGGAAGTCACCAGCCAGCTTACAAGAACATCTGTCAACAACGGAGGGAAGAGAACCCTTCCAGAGAACGCATGTCACCAAACCCTGCACTGCTCACAGAGAACTTCACAAGCTAGCCAGAAGCATCTCTACATTCATTCCAGATCCTGCAGGAGGACATGATGTTCATGCTTCTTTACAAGCCATTGACTTTCATTTGCAAACTGTCGCCAACGTGACAGATGTGAACACATTGTACCTGTTAAAAATCACGGCCAGCCGTGATGTGCATTGCTTTCTGGATCGTCAACCAGAGACTGTCAAAGCGTACTACCAGCAACTGCTACAGACTTTGATTCTTGAATTCTCTGATCCAAACTCAGATCATGGGCTCCTTATTGCTATGGACCTCAAACAGGGCCGATTTGAAAACCCACAGACTTTCTGTAGTCAGCTACGAAACACCTACTTCGGAGCATGCAACGAACCAGGTATGGAACAGGATTTCAACTTAAAAACTCTGTTCCCCCCCAAACCTACATGCCAGTTGGAGTTTTCATCTCAGAGTCCCAGCGTGTCCCCGGAACAGGACTACACAAGAGTTACGGAACTTAGCCCACAAAGCTTGCACCAAGCAAAAGACTATTTGTGAAAAGACTGTGAAATACCCCAAAGTCTCTGTCTCTGAGCACTGCTTGGAGTTAACCCTAGATGGCGCCCTACAACACCACAGTCACAGGCATTTTTACAGAGAGTCAATACCATTCCAAGCCAGCAGAGGGCAACACAGTGCAGCCACGTCTGAGACAGCAGAGATCCTGAGGGTGCTGAAAGTGCTTCTTCTTTACATGAAAACTCACAAGAAAGATGAGCCAAGCACCCAGAACACTGCCTGTCATCTACAGACCACAGAGCTAACTGTTACAGCTAACTGAACGAGACAGCACAGGTCCTCACACCAGGTACCACAAACACAAGGTACCATAAAAATGCTGTTTTGACTACCTGCCTTCGCAGCGAGCTACACAAGACCGGTCCTCACCAATCACCGATCGTCACACCTGCCCTGATGCCAACATTCCTGGGCAGCCTTGTCAAAAAGGGGGTGGGCCGAAAAGGAGTCAACAGGGAAGACCTGGTCGACACAGGATTAAACCTGACGGTGATCTCATCTTACCTTTTCAAAAGACTCCAATTTGAAGCTAAGAGACAAGATCGAACTCTTACACCTCAAACTTATGAACTGAATGTACAGGTGTACAGACAGGATGACATCCAGTTTGAACAGGTTGTTTCCATTCACCTGACATTCGTTCCGATGAGTCTAATACATCCCATGTATGTCCCACCAATGAACACTCATACATTGCTCATCGACAAAGACCTGCTAGAACACTTTGACCCTTTTCTGAACTTCAAACAGCTAAAAGACTTTGCTCAAGTGCGAGAACCTCTTTCTCTCCAGCCACACAGGTTGCTAGAGCCAGACTGTCAGGTCGCAGAGGTCATGGGAACTCCCACAGAGCCAGACGGTCAGGTCACAGAGGTCACGGGAACCCCAGCAGCCAGCCATGAGTACAACGCCCTAACAACAGGCCCAAGTTCAAGCCTCTGTACCTTAGTCAACAAACAGGGTACGGTGGTACCAGCTTACACCAAAGGGGTCGCTGTTCGGCTCAACCTGCAAGGTGGTCAAACCTTACACCACACGCTGGGTTTCTTCCAATCCTCACCTGAATGTGTGGAACTCGGACTCACACTTGCAAACAACAAGCATGTCAAACACCAACACCTGTTCCAGCAATGTGATAACATCACAAAAACACACAATGTGATCGTGTACTGGAAGAAGGTAAAAGGACACTCAAAGTTACCAAGTCTAGACGAGGACTTTAAAGATCACACTGACACCCTTGCCAAAACTGGCACACTAAACAACATTCTGTGGTCACTCCCAACCCACCCACCCACATTCAAGGTCGAAGTGATTACACACAGCACAAGAACTTTACTAGCTAAACTGCCTACCTCAGAATCGCTTACGCAGGCTCCGTTGTCTACACAGACCAACATAGCGGACATGCGGGCTTCTGAAACCTTGATAATGACTTTGCTTTACCACCTCTCAGACCCCTCCATCCACCCTGGCAACCAGTCTACAGTCACTGACAACCAAAGCCCCAGACCACTGCATGATACACAAACCATGCTGCGTGCACAGAACAATATTGTGGGTTGTGCACCGTCTGACATCACAATGCCAGGGCTTGTAATGCCACGGAGCAAAAGGGGGATAATGCCAATATATTTCCATGACGCAGCATGTGCTGCACCACGCAGCACCAGAGCCACTGACAAAACACTGAAGCAAGCGTCATGCCAGCAGCAAGATGTGGCAAAACATGGGCGAGGGCGAGCTAAACCCAGTCACCGCCCACGAAGCAAAGAGACTGTCCTGTCCAACCAAAGACAGGCCTTGTTTGTTTCTTTCTCCCCTTTCTCTCTCTCTCTCCCTATTATCTGTACCAGGATGATGCTGTGGTTTGCCGTGCCGTGCTGTCAGCCAAAGAGAGGACAGCTGCCACCGAGAAAACCGCTGAGACTCCTGACTACCGATGACAGGGCACACTACCCCAGCACTGTAACCGAATACAGCTGTACAAGGTTCCGATGGAGAGAGGACTCCCTCACTCACACTGAGGCCGATGTCAAACACCTGTTCAGCCAATATGAGAAAGTGACAGTTACACAAATGGAGTTAGGTAGACACCACCACCGCTCCAAACAGTTCCCGGGAGCTTTGCTTAGAGCCGCTGCTGCTGCCGCCAGAATGTTTAACATTGTTATGTCCAGTGTCAATGCAGCGAACCAGACTGTAAACTCCTTGAAACCACTGTTTACTGTCTTCCAGAAGAACTTTACCCAGACTCAGCTGTTTACAGCATTAACAACAGCCATGCTGTGGGAGGTTAGCTCCTCCAATGACAGCCTAACCACGAGTAAAACCCCACCGTACATGATATCTTTAAGCCTTGTGTTAACTGTGCTGTCTTACGCCATCACCATGCCAGCTGACCTGCTACAAATACACCTGGCCAACTCTCTGAATAGCGCCTTCCTACGGCACGTAAACCCCAAACAGAGAGAAGTGAACGTGCTCCTGAACCAACTCATCAGCGAGTCAAACCAAGTCTACAGACCTAAAGACATTGTCAGTGTCAGGATGTGGAAGAGCAACACCCACACCAAAACACACATTCCAAATGTGGTGGCCTACCACGAAAGCGACACACAGCTGTACCTGGCCCCAAACATGCACATGTGTACTTTAACCAAAAACATTCATTATCTCTGCCTTAGCAAACCCTTCCTCAGACACATCTCTGAAGGAATCTGCGAGCTGCAACCCTGGGTCAGCGATACGCGCTGCCCTGCTGAAGCCAAGCCTCGTACACAAGTCACAGAAACGCAAGCAGAGATTGTGGGTAACAGATGGCTCGTCAACACTCCTGTGCGCTCAGCTATGCTGACCTACGACCAGCATGACACCGCCACCCGTGCCAACCTGCTGGACCAAGTACTGAAAGGTACCACCCAACACATTGACATTACTCCTGTCGATACAGCCCTCCAAGCACTGTCTCGACAGCCCATTCTGAACCAGTCATCTGCGGTCCTAGCCTGGACTGCTGCCGACACTGCACGGTGCATCTCCACCGTCATTGGTCCCACCCTGACTCTTGGCGTGACCTTCATCCTATACAGGATACTCAACGAGATGCAAACCTCTACAGCCAAACTCACGACAACTGTGGCTGGAGGTCTCCGATGGAATCCCCGGAAAAGGGACGCAAGGTCAAAGACAATACCGAACCTCACCAAGCTGAATCCTCAGCTTCAGGAACCACCTGTCATCATGACCCACCTGCTGCATGACCATCACGATTCACCTGTCATCTGCCCATCCAGATGATTGCCGTCCGATGATGTCCACACAGGGACTTCATCTGACGTAAAGGGGGAATTGTGTAACGGATATGCAGATCATCGATTCATGTGTTTAATTCAGATTTTCCAAATGAAACTCTTTTTTTTGCACCAAGTGCCTGGCCTGGCGCCAGCCTGGCTGGACTTAAATTATTTACGATGCCCATGCGAGCTTCAAAGAAGAAACGAAAACCCCCAACCCAAATTCTTCCAACACTGGAGACAAAGGAACTTTTCGTATAAGTTCCTTACTTTCATTTTATTATTAATATGTATTTTAATTATGTTTATGGATTGCATAAAATGGTTAATCCTTGTTATGTGAAGAGTATAAGTTGCAAGCTCATACTTTAGGAAATGTCTCTCCTCACTTCAACCTTCTCAAAGAGAGCCATGTTTCTGCAACCCCCACTTTTGCAGGTTGTAAAAGTTTACGACCACACAGGACAAGAGAGAAGCCAAATCACTGGCTTCTTTTGAACAATGCATTCTATGGAATGTATTCATTAACTTTCTGTTTTTATGTTTTATACATGTTTTACATATTCCCTTTTGGTACATTTAGATGTTTCCCAACATCTGCAGTGTTATCATGTGTTAAGCAAATCTTTAAATACATTTGGAATGTAACTTCATGTTTTGATCATATATATATTATGTTTAGTCTTGTTCTAATCGTCATGCTCTGACAGACCCATTTATCTAGAACAAAGTAAGAATATGTATGTAATCTGAATTACAAACTTGCTAGAATAATCCCTGGAATTTGGACAAGCCTAGATCTCCAGGGGGGGTTTGTCTCCACAGAGACAAAGGAACTTTTCCCTCCGCTTCAGATCGCGGACTTTCATTGGCTGTTTACGCGAAAAAGGGGCGTGACCTATTTCAAGCTATAAGAATTGACCAAACAAGGTCCTCCTTCTCTTCTTCCTCTTCCCCGTTCTCGGATACGCTGCTCTCCAACGTTGTTTCCGCGCGGCCATAGGCCCAACCCCCTCAGCACAGGGGCTGAGAGAAAAAGCCATTTTAATGGCTCCTTTAGAAGCTTTCGTTTCGTTTCGTTCTTTTCTTTTCTTTACTAAGTTTATTCAACTATTCGCCTCTCCACGCAAGGAAGACGAATTCTGGAACAATGTTTGTTGAACCTTTCAAATACCGCGCGAGGACAGAACAAAGGACCACGTGCTCCACGCTCACGCCAAGCGCAGCGTGCATGCGCGTCACATGGCCTCCGTTTCATGGCACATGGCTGTTTCAACGGGAACAGCGCGTAAAGCTCACAAGCTCGACGCCGATCTCACGCCACTCACATGGGACACCTTTTGCAAGTATCACTTTCTCTATGGAGATTTAAATGCTGCTTTAAAGTGTTGTTATGATCTGATTTGTTGTTGGCTTCTAAAAGTTACTGACTATGATTTTCATACCTGAGCTCCTTATGTGATCCCATTCTATTTTCTCTCTCTCTCTCTCTCTCTCTCTCTCTCTTTCTCTCTCTTTTATTTGGATTCGTTATGTATTGTATAAAGCTTACTGTTTGTATTGTCGTACGCATATTTACTCTGTGTGATTTGTAGTTTGATGTATTACTAGTTTAATTATTAAAAAACCCATATACTGACGATTGGCTTGGACTCCACCCCACTCACATTACGAGTCACTGAGATGTGTCTGATCTATAGCTACAAGCTCTAAATTTAGAAACTAAATTTATCATAAGGATAGGATAATATTTTCATGGCCAGAGAATACTTTTCCTTGAATTATAAGGCGTGATAACTTTATTGAAAATTGATAGGTCTACAGTGGTGTGCTGGACATACCACGGTTTGATCTGCAGTAATTTACAGTAAGAGATATCACAATAATTGATATGAAGAATGTAATATTGACATATTAATGAGTAAGTTACAGTGCCCTGTGATTATTTATTGTTATAGGCAATTGAGATATTTTTCATAATCAAATTTAATGTAACTGTCATCTGAGATTTAAATTAATCATATTCCTGATTAATTATTCAAATTCCCTATATATCATTTGAGTTAATTACTATGTAAAACTCATTGTTGTTACAGCCATGTGCCTTGCACTTCTTTATTTAACTTTATTTTTAATTTTATTATGTCTTTTATACATTCCCTTATTTTATAGTTGTTTCTTATATTTTATATTTGATCTATATTTTTAGGCTCTACTGTTAATGCTATCTGTATGCACCGGGGGTCTGACAGTAATGCAATTTCGATTCTCTGTATGTATGTACTGTACATGTGGAAGAATTGACAATAAAGCAGACTTGACTTGACTATTATTGCATTCTGTAAATAAACCAATCTGCTTATCACTAACCATCCTTCTCTACCCTGGTTTGTGACTAACTGTAAGTAATAAGAAATGTGTCCTAGTACTTTGAAGCAGTGACAAGCTTTTTGCTTGATGGTGAAATGATAGGGCTGTGTGACATTTGTTCCAAGGAGTACCAACTCTGCAGTGCAAAGAAAATTTTTGTTATTGGTTTAATTGAATTGGTTTTATTCTAAATTCTGATTTATTGATAAATGTTTGGAATTAATGACATAACAGTAAATGTATAATTATTCGTAATCTCTGAATTTGTGGCTCAAAATATTATTTAAAAATATATATTTTAATAAATGAGAGAGCACTTCCTGTATTATATTAAGATATTAAGATGTAATAATACCTTAATAATACTTTGACTAGGCTATGTATGTTGCATATTCATTTGACTAGGAACCTCAAAGCATAGTTTACTTTTTTGTATTTTGCAGAAGAAAAAAAAAAACACCTTTATAAAATATCTTGTCTGACAGTACAATTTTATACTTTTTGTTGTACTTTTATGTTTTCTTGAGATACAATTTATCATTCCATGTAAAATAATAGCCATTTTTACAACCCTGCTTGTGAACCTTTATCACTTCTGAGGAGTGTCTTTATCAGCAATTCACCAGAAAAGTTTTACAATGCTGGCATGTTTCTGATGGAACTGACATGATGCAATGCAATTATCTCCAGCCTTTAAAGTTATAACCTGTTAGTTAACAAAATAGCGAAC
This sequence comes from Carassius gibelio, assembly GCF_023724105.1. Taxonomy (NCBI): domain Eukaryota; kingdom Metazoa; phylum Chordata; class Actinopteri; order Cypriniformes; family Cyprinidae; genus Carassius; species Carassius gibelio. The sequence goes on along the minus strand of NC_068412.1, from coordinate 1,349,617 downwards.
TCAGTTTTTATTATAGTAAGGTCACAAGGAGTTCATGTTATTCAGCTGGGAACATGTGAACAAAATTCTAGTAGCAATAGACTGGTATGCAAAATCTAATAATCTGAGCTCAAATCTGAGTTTTTTCATCATAAAAAAAGATAAAAATTCTGTCAGCCTAGCACATTTCCAGCATTAAAAGGCAGTGATTGAATCCTTATATCACTCAAACAAACACGTCACTATTTTCACATCCTGCCCTTATGACCAAAATCAAGTCTTAATGAATTTACACAGAACAATTGTGAGCATGTAATGACGTGGAACGAATAAATGTTTGTAACTTCACAATGCCATAAAAACTAAGAGACTGTGGCTGATCATGCAAGAAAGACATGTTTTAAGTGTCCTTACTGCTTAAATGGTATACTGAAATGTGACATTTCTAACAAAATGTGACTTTATGAGACTTTACTACTTTAAGGTTAATATACTGCAGTTTCACAAAACAAACAGATTTAAATCATTTACATAGTAAAATTTAATCTCAAATACAAAACTAACATTTTGACAAAATAAGCTATGTCTATAATTTCACATTTACTTCAGAAGAAATTTTGCTTTGAACAAGGCCAAATATCTTTCTGAAACCACTGGTCAAGGATGAGAAATTAAAAGACCGGAAACGTAACTCTTTATTTCAAATTGAAAATATTAATTGGAATAGAGTAAAACAGCACTAATAGAAAATAATTAAAATACATATGGAAATACAGCATGACAAAGTACAGGAAATTCAAAATCCAAACACAATGTGAAAACTATCAAAACCACTCTTTCCTTCACATCATTTAGGTCAAATGTTTTTGCTTTCTTTATGAAAGGATGGGATGAAAGTTTGAAATGTGAACAAAGCACAAAACCATGACTTGACAGGTTAACCTATGAGGTTAGTTAACCTTGCCCAGTAATGCAAATTCTGGTCTTAATCATTTATGAAATTTAGCTCATTGTTAATTAAATAGAGGCTACATAAGAATACAAGGAAGATTAACAGTGGCAGCTGTTAACAGGCCATTTTCCAATGTTTACCTAAAAACACATCATTCTCATAAGAGTTAAGAGATAAAAAAATAAAATAAAATAAAAAATAAACTGAAAAAGTGTAATCGGGTAAATGGGTGTGGGCCTCTATTTTTCTCAATGTCTGAGCTCATAATAACCCTCTTGTACACGACTGAAACTGACACACCAAAAGTTTAACAGAAATGTAACATGCAACTATCTGTAGCACAGATCAACAACACAGGGTCACAACAAGGAGCCTAATACTTGGTCAAGAGTACACTGGAGGATGATTGAACAAAAGGCAACACTAAAGCTCATTAGAAGAAAGGTTAAATTAGAAGAAAATGTATTCATGTGATGTACAAACCAATAAAAATTAAAATACATTCAGTAGCAAATTAGAATGCATTTGTAAGTTAAATCAACTTTCATTTAAAAAGAAATACACCCAAAAGACTAATAAAAGAGGGCACTTTTATAAAATACAATTACATTTGCAACAGGAAACTGACTCAGGGTGCAATTCATTACACACAAAAGGCATTCAGTAGCATGATGCAAGAAGACCATGTGAGATGTCACACTGCTAAAGCTCAAATTTGACTGAGGATTAAGAAAGGAGACAGAATCAAATGTCCGTGTTTTCCTTGTTGGAATACTCCTCCACAAGCTGTTCATAGGATTGGCCATGGTCCGACCCATCTGTGGTAAATATAGAGGTCTCAGATTCCGAGCCCTGTTCCTCTTTGAAATCAATCTCATCAGCAGTTGAAAACTTAGTCTTAAAGTCATTATCATCATTCTCCAGGTTGCTGTTTATCAAATTCTCTTCATCAATAGAGGTAATGTTGGCATTGGGAAACATGAGGGTTTGGTAACATTTGGAGTCCCATGCGATTCGGCCATCGCTGCATCCTTCATGTTCTAAACCTTTGTGTTTCTCTCCTGGCTCCTTGTCCAACTTATTCTCGTACTTTCTTATACAGTCTAGGTCAGTGTCTGTCTCTCCTTCCCCATACATTTCATTCATGAGAAGACATTCCTCTTGGCTAAGAAGATAACTCTTGGATTTAGAGAGAGCTACATTAACTCTATCACTGAAACTACAGTGGCGTTTCTGTCGAGGTGAGTGGTCTAAACTGAGAATGGAATTTCTATTAACGAAAAGACTATGATTGCAGCTCTTTGAGCGGTTTGGTGCTTTATTGATGAAGCCGACACATTGATCTTCTTCCTTCTCAACACCTATCTGCCTGATTAAGTCATTGTAATCTTCTTTTTTCTTGGAAAGGAAGCTAAAAATGTTGACATCATTGGGAGTTGGTGGCAGATTTAGGGTCTTGTGACTTGCCTTGAGGCGCTGTAACTCATCCATTGAAAGTTTACGCCTTTTACGGCGTTTCTTTAGAGCTTTGTGAGCCTCCACAACCATACGCACCTTCCAATTGAAAAACAAAGACAGCCATGCCAGACCAAGATAAATCCACACCTCTACAAAGTACCGATACAGAGTAGGGTAGTCAGCATAAGGGTCAACACCTAAACAAAACAGACAAAAAGAAAATAGTTAGCTAATGTATATCAATCTGTCAAAAATGTACAATTTATACATTTATGATTAACTCTAATATGCCTCTATTCTTTACAGAACACTGGATTTCCCAAAAGTAACTAGAGCATTGTTGAGTTTAATACGGCTGTCTGTGTGTATCATAGATAAGTAAAGCTTTAAATCTTTTTGAAAAAAAAATGTAAAGTTTGATGGTTATATAAATGCAGTAAGAAAATCAGGCAGCTAGCAAGGTAGGCATAGATAATAATTTAACATTGTTGCTAACATGTTTAAAACATTTTTCTTGTACATTCCTGTGTATCTTAATATTTAAGAATACAGTAAAATGCATATATGCACATTGTACATCCCTGTACATCTTAATATTTAAGACTACAGTTTACATTCATGCACATTATTTTGCGTTCTATATTTAATTCTACAATATATATCTTTTTTATATTTTATTCTTATATTTTTATTGTTTACTTTTATTTAATTCTTACATAGCTATATTTATGTATATTTTCATCTGTGTTGTTTTCTTTAATAATTGCACTGTCCATGGAGCGAACCTGACTCACATTTCACTGCTGGTTATATATTCTATATATAATTTTGTATGTGACGAATAAACATCTTGAATCTTGAATCTTGAATCTTATGTCAGGGGTCCGGGCGCTGTGTTTCTCCCTTTCACCAACAGAGGTCACCAATCTCCCTTACTTCCGGACTCCATTCCCCAAACTCTACTCACCTGTTATAACATTACATTATACATTGATTCATTTGTCCCAGCTATTACCTGATTGCCTCTTCCTTTTAAAGCTCCCTGTGTTTTCTGTTCTGGGCTTGTTTGTCTCACATGTGTATTGGTTCGTGCCTTTGATATCTGTCTGCTCTGTGCTCAGTTTATGTAACTTTGTATTTTTCCCATTCGGGGTGGTTTCAGTTGTGTTTTTTGTTTATTTTTGTGAGCTGAGGCAGCGGTGCCCATTCAGGATCCCCCTGTCCACTCACAGTTCCCCTGAGGCAGCAGTGTCTGCTTGCATTTCCCCCGAGGTGGAGATGTCCACTCACAGTTCCCTCGAGGCGACGGTGTCCGCTCAGAGCTCCTCCGAGGTGGGAATGTCTGCTCAGAGCTCCCCCGAGACAGCAGTGTTTGCTCAGAGTTCTCCTGAGGCGGCAGTGTCCTATCGCAGTTCTCCCGAGGCAGCGGTGTCCACTCACAGTTCCCCTGAGGTGGCACTGTGGCATAGATCGCTCTCCAGTCTCCCGAGGCAGTGCAGTCCGCCTTTTCTAAGATGGCCCCTCCACATATGCTGCTGTGGTGGCCACTGGTTCTGCACTGGGTCCTTATCTGGCACTGCCTCAGTCCCCAGGTGCCCCTCAGCACACAAACCTGTTCCACTTTTTCCACTTCCACTTCCATATATATATATATATATATATATATATATATATATATATATATATATATATATATATATATATATATATATATATATAATTTTTTTTATTTTTTTTTTTACAAATAAAACCAAGGGCAGGAAGATAATGAAGGACCCCTGCCATCTGAACCATCCGCTGTTTTCTCTGTTGTGGTCAGGTAAACGTTTCTGCTTAGATTTTATTTGAAAAATAATTTGATTTGAAAGTCAATTTTGATTTTATGGTGACTTTAACATGTTCTACCCATTGATAGCATGTTTTAACATGTTGCTACTTTAATTCACACAATTACAAATTATGTACTATTAATACATAATATTTTGCTGTCACGTGTATGATCTGTTTTGGTTTAGGTTTCTGTGTTTCCTTTCACCTGCCTTGTTTGTTTAAATGGTTTTTAATGAATTAGCTCCACACCTATTTCAGTTCTCCCAATTAAGTTTCTAGTATTAAAGTTCTGTGTTTTTCCACTGGTCTTTTGTGTGCTATTATTTTGATCTTCATGTTGTGGTAACCCACCTCGATACCTTGTTTGCTTTGTGGATTATAATTAAATTACTGTTATTTGACTAATCCTGCGTCGTGTGTCTCCTTAGAGCACAGTATCCATGACAGAATAGCAGACCCTCAAACTGAGTATTTTTGGCTGTGTTTATCTTTAATTATATTTTTTTCTATCCTTCCGCAATAGATTTAACAGGCGTACAACTCTTGTGCCTGGAGAATTTGGACCATTCAATGGAGGAACATACTAGGGACTTCTTCTCGATCTGTCGTGCCTTACCCACTTCCTGGACCGCTCACTCTCTGTTTTCTACAGCACCAGCCTGGGCGAGCGGTGTAAGGCACGCCTGCCAGTGAACAGTCCCAAAGAGGAAGATTTTGCCGCTTTCATGGAGTGGGTGCTGTGGATCTCCATTAACCATCTTCCCTGCACAGGAGGATATCTCCAGCCTCACTCCCGATTCAGAGTCCAGCCAGCCGTCATCACACTGCATGGAGCAAATGCCAGAGCCCACTGCAGCCACAGCTACAACTGCAGCCGCAGAGCTCATGCCTGCTGTAATTAATTAGCAAGTGCCATTTAAAGTGACAGAGCCAATCATCGTCCCGGAAGCTAAGAATCAAGAGTGTGACTGAACAGGAATGTGAGCCGGCAACACTGTGGGTTGTGGGAATATTGCTGGAGATTGGAGTTCCTTAGCTCCATCTCCGCTGATACCTGTCAGCCCCTCAGCTCACCCACAGTCAGCGTCATCTGGGCGCTCTGATCTGCCTTGGGACTTCCAGTCTTCAGCTCTGCCTTGGCATGAGGATACCCTGTCTCTGCTTCCAGCCTTCAAGTCCTGGACTCCACCTCAGTCCTTCAATCCATTGGCTCCGCCTTGACTCATAGCTCCCTTATCTCCATCATGGCCCATCATCCTACCAGCTCCACTGGGCTAGCTCATCCCTCCAGCTCCACCTCGGTCAGTTGTCCACCCTCCACCATACACCACCTCAGGGCTCCACCTCCATTCTCAGTCCCTCCAGCTCCACCGCAGTCTTCTGGAGCACTGCCACCTTTTTGTCCTGGCTGGCCTCTGGACCTACATCTGGATCCTCCTGCTCTAGGCTCCTCCTTGGCACCTCCCTACATCTACTCCGCTCTATGAACTATGCCCATTTCCTATTGCCTGCTCCATGCTCGCCTCCTGAACCCCCACCCTTCTCTGTTGGACTATTTTTCTAGGTGAGAGGATGCACAGTTCTGGGAGGGGGAAACTATCACATGTATGATCTGTTTTGGTTTAGTTTTCTGTGTTTCCTTTCTCCTGTCTTGTTTGTTTCCATGGTTTTTAATTAATTAGCTCCACACCTGTTTCAATTGTCCCAATTACGTTTCTATAGGGACTTTCTGAGGGGCATTTTTTTACCCGGAACTTTATTTAGTTCCTGGTTCCTGCGGTGGAAACACACCAAGTACCAGGCCAAAGTCCCTAGTTCCTGGGTAAAGTTCCTGCGGTGGAAACGCGGCTTATTACTTAAGTTTGGTGTTTTTCCACTGGTCCTTTGTCTGATTGTCTGAACAGTTGCATGTTTTTAAAATAATACTACTAATAATAAATTGTTTTAAGTAGAATTTATGTTATTATTATTGTATTAGAAAATAATAGATTATGCTTCACAAGAAAATACATAACCGCATGAGAAAACAGCAGTAATGCCCCTTGCCTGCCACAATAAGCTTCCAAATTAGATAAGTATTTTGGCTTTGTCAAGTCAACATAAGTGTAGAAACATTTTCTCAGGGGATTTATCATAATAAGCAGTTTTAACATCACAGACACCCACCTGCTACAAGATCACCAAATCCAATAGTTGTCAAAGTGACAAATGAGAAATACAAGCCCTCAATATAGGTCCAGCCCTCTTGAGACATGAATACAAATGGAGGAATCACTAAATGCACCAACACACCCCATGACAGGAAGACAGCTGTGCAGGTGAACTGTGTTTTTCGCTTTAAGAAGAAAACACACACACACACACACACACACACACACACACACACACACACACACAGTTAACAACCTTATAAAAGAAAAACAGAAAAATGCAGTTTCATAGATGTTATTATAGTGATATTCAGATTTCAGATATAATGGTTAATTGTGTTTATTCCTCACCAATGTTACCCCTTTCTTAGTAAGATAATGCCCAAGGTGTTTAGCTCTTCCACCAAAAAACTTTCCAAGTTCACTGATCCATGTGAAACACAGCGGCACTCCAAAAAGACCATAAAAGATACAGAAAACCCTCCCTGAAGGTGTTTTGGGAGCAATATTTCCATAACCTGCAGATATAAACCATTTTTAGTAAATCTATTTCTCTCATTACAGTCTAAAAAAATTCAGAATCTCATTCAGAATGATCACATTGAAGCAGATCCTCATGCAAATACGCCCAAGGGACTGGTTCTCTTCCCTGGATTTGAAAGATTTGAGGGAGTGGCATTTCAATACACAGTCCCTCTGTTCGGGCTTTCTCTGGCTCCCCATACTTTTACGAAGTGCATAGATCCTATGAGACAGATGGGAGTTTGCATACTGAATTACCTAGAAGAATATCTCGTTTTTGCTCTGTCGGATGAATTTATACCCGTTAAAATTCATATATTCAATGAATTTTCCCAAGAGCTTGTTTTCCTAAGCCAGCGTATCACATTTCTGGTGACAATTATCGACTCAACCTGTATGAGGGCTGCAGTCTTGCCAGAGTACACTCTGGCTATTCAGCAAACCTTTACACCCAGAATGGCTATGCTGCTCAAGAGGTTTCAAAAGATGCTTGATCTCATGAGCTCAACATCGCCAGCTCTCCAGCTGGGCCTGCTCTACATAGGTGTCTGGCAGCATGGGTGCCACGTGATCAAGGTGAGCCTGCCGTGCAGTTCAACCCTGGTCTTTTGGACGAACCTTGGCTGGTACGAGCAGGGGATGGTGGTGGGGATAGTTGGCAGATGAAAAGTCATCTTCAAAGATGCTTCCAAGACAGGCTGGGTCTAGCATCACCTGTTTTCGTTGAGGGCAACGAGCAACCTCGTCTCAGAGGAATGGAGGCTCCACCCCCAGACTGTTCAAGGAATTTGGGACGTCTTTGGGAGGGCAGAGATTGACCTCTTCGCCTCCGAAGACAATTCTCATTACCCAATCTATTTTTTAAAAGTCAAGGATGCTTTGGCCCACAACTGACCCAGTCTCCTCCTCCATGTATGGCCTCTCGACGGAAGTCGGTAGACATCTTAGAGAGCATCATGAATACCATATATTACAGGATAGAGCTCCATCCACAAGCACCTCTATAGCCTTAAATGGTCAGTTTTCACCACCTGGTGCACAGCCCAGGATGAAGACCCGTTCACTTTTGACAAATCTCAGATATTTTCCTTCCTCCAAGACTTAATGGATAGGGGCCATGCTCCCTCTACCCTTAAAGTCTATGTTGCGGCTATCACAGATTTTTGTGCTCCCATAACTGGGCAGTCCGTTCAGTTTATTTCTGAAGGGGTCCAGAAGGCTGAACCCTCCTCGTTCTTAGGGGCCTCATCTGTTTTATGTGTTTGAACCACTTCAGATTGCCGACTTGCGTTCTCTGTCACTGAACACTACTCTGCTAGTGGCGTTAGCATCAGTTAAGCGAGTAGGAGACTTACAGGTGCTCTCAATGAGCCCCTCTTGTCTTGAGTTCGGGCCTGGCGACTCCATGGCCATCCTGAAGCCAAGGCATTGGTATGTCCCAAGGGTTCTCTCCACTCCGTACAGAGACTAGATTGTTGTTCTCTCCGCACTTCCTCCTTCTCAGGATGATCAGGAGTTAAACTTACTCTGCACTGTCAGGACCATACATTTGATTGGCCTCCTCGTGGGCATGGTCTAGTGGAGTATCTATCACAGAAATCTGTGCAGCGGATAGATGGGCCTCACGGTCCACATTTGTCAGGTTCTAAAACCTGACTGTTTCTGCGCTAATAATGCAGGTCCTGTCAGCATAAGCCCACCGTCATGGTTGACGTTTGCTTGTTGTTTAGCCTAGGATCCTGACTGCGTCTGGTCCCTGGTGTTAGCTTCATCCCCTATATGCTCTCACCCCTTGGCACCTGAACTGTGGGAGGTTAACAAGATGACTGATGTAGCAACATCCCCGACTGGTCTGGGATACTTTATGTATTCGTTACAAGCTCTTCTTAGTGGTCTGGGGATGCCCGCCCCTTTTGGCAGGCTAGCTCAACATAGGCTCTTATGGCTCTACCATGCTGCCATTGGTCAGCGGACATTTATAAACCTATTTGTGGATTCAAGGTATAGACAATACATGAATGCAAATTACATTGCTAAATGTGAAATATATATATATGATTGGAATGGTTGTACTTATGATATGTTTGAATTTAGAGTATTGTTGGATAATACACAGGATATGAAAGGAATCATTTAAATGTATATATATATATATATATATATATATATATATATATATATATATATATATATATATATATATATATATATATATATATATGTATATATATATATATATATATATATATATATATATATATATATATACACTAGGCTGGCACCCCACATGAAAATCATCACAGAGTGTCGAAGCAAACATCGCCATGACGGAATAACAAGCTTGAAGACTTGTCAATACATAGAAAAAATGGTATTGATTGTACCTCACCAATTACAGCTGGTGTCTGATGACGAAATTGCTGAAGTTGCTGGTCGACAAGAGACTGATTCGCAAGGACTCGAACAGTATGTCTCAGTGGTAAATCAAATGTTAACAAGTTTGTGGTAGTTATAAGATGTGATAAAAAAAAAATTAATCTCACAGCATAGGATACAGTGTCTTCTCAACATGATGTTAACCATACAGACATTTTACTTTTGTGGGCGGGCTAGTTAGTAGAACATGGGCAGATTGCGAGCAAACTTTTTTTTTTTTGGATATACAATAACTTTATTTATTGTTCACTGTCAGCTTTCACAACTATGCATATAGCTTATGTCCACATACATGGCACATTTTTTCAGTGTAAACTCAAAAAAAAAAAAAAATGTATATCAAAAGTATTGTTTAGTGTAAAACATGTAGAAGATTCGCTGATAGGCTTTTGATTAATTAAATTATAAGTTACTTCACTGAAAGATATGCATGTAATTCGCATTCAATTAATCATGAAGTCCCTTAATCAACATTTTCTGATTATTTTTTAATTAAGCAAATCAATGATTATTACTTAGAATTTTTTTTCTCAAAGTGAAACAGATTCACTAGATTTTCATGCTGGGTATATAGACTAGATCCTTACCTATAGTTGTAATAACTGTTGCTGCAAAGATGACAGCATTTGGCCAATTCCAGCTGTTGAAGGTTTTGTCTCCTGTGATGGTGATGCCTTGTCCTGCAGCATCAGACACCACCTATATATATATATATATATAAAAAAAAGAAAAAAAAAAGAAAAAACCAATATATATATATATATATACATACATGTGTAATATGTAATTTGTCAGAAAAGTCAATAATAGAATCGAGAGTTCTCTTTAGAAGCATTCCGCATTTGTTGTCTGCCTGCTTCTATCCTATCATGCCAGTGATGTTATCAACTGCTCCCTGAGTATGCTTAGCCTGTCATAATCAGTAATTTCTGGGACATGAGTGGGCCATCCCTCACTTAACAGGATTGTGGAAATGGTTCTGAGCTTAGATCATGCAAAGCTATCCTAGAAATATAGTGAAAAAAGCTTAAAAGGTCCCTAAACACTTGCACAATAACAGATAAAAGGATCTGGTGAGTTACTAAACAGATAAACTCAAATAACTGAAGACTGACTCTTCCTGATGAAATAGCTGCTCATCAGGCCTGTGGAACTGTAACTGATGATGCTAAGTTCTGTTACATTTCCGACACACCCAAAGCAGTTTCAGGCAGAGGGTGTAAAGAGGTCCTGCCACTTCTGGACAGGACACATTTCCTAAACAACATTTTAGTTACAGATCTTGACATCTGTTATTTCATGTAGGTTGAGACAAACGGCTAACTGTTTTAAGTGCACAGGGGATGTGTCCTCTAATAGATGGGGGCATTATAGAAGGTAATACACTTTCAAGTGTTTTGAAAGAAATGGATAAAAGAGCAATGGATTCCATTTTTTCAGCTTGTTGAAAAGATTTTTGACATGCTGTGAAATGGCTGAAGCAGGAGCAAGTGCCTAACATGTGACACACTTTACATGATAACCAGATTCATTGTGAATGGAATTCTGCAAAACTACAGTGAAACCAACAATACTTATGCAGTGCAATCCAGTGAAACCGTCTCGGTCATGTACGTAACTGTCATTCCCTGATGGAGGGAATGGAGACGTTATGTCGAACGACATATGGGGTCTCACTTGGGAGTCCAATCATCTCTGAGTTTTAAGAAAAAAATGCCAATGAAAATTGGGTAGTGGATTTTGCATGCTGAGCCACTCCCTGTGCCTACGGGTATAAATAGGTGACAGGTGCATCCGCTCATTCAGGTTTAATGCTGAGGAGCCAAGGACGTGTCCTGGCAACAGCGAATGGTTTAAGGTTGTGGCAATGTTTCTGTTCCCTCCATCAGGGAATGAGGGTTACGTACATAACTGAGATGTTCCCTATCTGTCAGTCACTACGAGTTATGTCGAATGACATCTGGGGTCCTATGGAAAACACCAGAACCTGAACACCATCACAACCCAGACAGCAAGCAGTTTCGGCCCAGATCCGGCCCATATCTGGCCCGCATGGATTTCACACGGGCCAGATGTGGGCCGGATCTGGGCCAACACTATATTGCTGTCTGGGAACCCTGTAGCACTGCAATTGGCGACAAGGCATGTCACAAAAGCTACGTTTAAGGTCGTAACCTTCCAAAATTAGATAAGTATTTTTGGCTAGTATTTCAGTGCTACATATGGAATGGGTCTCTGAGTCAGGTCCTACCTTAGAGTAGGGATGTAAGAGCTGTCAGAAGATACTGACAGAGTGGGTCTGTCAAGGGAAGACATGGGTTTACCAAGACAGAAACCTTACCATGGAAGAATACCCATATATGATTACCCAAAGGGAATCAATCCACATGGACACCTAGCCCAGTACAGGGGCTGACCTTGCATTCTAACACCAGTACTGGGCCCATCGCCAGACTGCTCTGCCAAGTCTGACCGCCGAGGGTGCTGGAGGATGATCGACCAGGGTATGTTAACCAGGGAACTCTAATGGGAGAAGAAAGGCGCTCGTATACCCATGTGAGGGGGAATTGCGCAGCAAGCATGACACCGAGCTAGTCCTTCCTGCCAATTACCTGTTACCCAACACACGGGAAGAAACCGGCTCTACACAAAGGTTGTAAAACCTCTCAAAAGTGTTAGGTGTCATCCAGCCAGAGCTCAACAGATGTCTGCCAGAGAGGCGCTGTCCACCAGCGCATAGGAGGAGGCCACAATCTGTTTAGAGTGAGCCCTCACCTCCAGGGGGCATGGCTCGCCTTGGAAATGGTACGCCAAGGCGATGGCATTCAATATTCAGTGGGCCAACCTCTGCTTGGAGACAGCCTTCCCTTTCTGCTGACCTCCAAAGCAGACCACGACCTGCTCAGAGCTTCTGATGTTTTGGCTGCAGTCCACATATATGCGATGCACTCTTACGGGAAACAGCAACATCAAGGCTGGATCTGCCAAGTTCACCACCTGGTCTTGGAAGGGAGTGGCGGGAACCTTGGGCATGCATGCAGGCCAGGGTCTAAGGACAACGTGAGAGTGGGTCGGCCTGAACACAAGGCACTCTTCACTTACCGAAAATGCTTGGAAATCCCTGACCCTCTTGATGGAAGTGAACGCGACCAGGAGCACTGTCTTGAGAGACAGGAACTTCAGCTCTAGTCAAGTCAAGTCACATTTATTTATATAGTGCTTTAAACAAAATACATTGCGTCAAAGCAACTGAACAACATTTATTAGGAAAACAGTGTGTCAATAATGCAAAATGACAGTTAAAGGCAGTTCATCATTGAATTCAGTGATGTCATCTCTGTTCAGTTGAAATAGTGTCTGTGCATTTATTTGCAATCAAGTCAACGATATCGCTATAGATGAAGTGAACCCAACTAAGCAAGCCAGAGGCGACAGCGGCAAGGAACCAAAACTCCATCGGTGACAGAATGGAGAAAAAAACCTTGGAAGAAACCAGGCTCAGTTGGGGGGCCAGTTCTCCTGTGACCAGACGAAACCAGTAGTTCAATTCCAGGCTGATGCAAAGTCATATTGTGCAGAATCATCTGTTTCCTGTGGTCTTGTCCTGGTGGTCATCTGAGACAAGGTCTTTACAGGGGATCTGTATCTGGGGCTCTAGTTGTCCTGGTCTCCGCTTTCTATCAGGGATGTAGAGGTCCTTTCTAGGTGCTGATCCACCATCTGGTCTGGATACATACTGGATCCGGGTGACTGCTGTGACTCTCTGATCTGGATACAGACTGGATCTGGTGGCTACGGTGACCTCGGAATAAGAGAGAAATAGACTAATATTAGCGTAGATGACATTCTTCTAATGATGTAGCAAGTACTATGGGAAGTGTTCCCGGTTCCGTTTTACCTAGTTAATGCAGCCTAAAATCCTTTAACGGATTTGGATATTAAAAGCATAGTAAGTTATGTGTAAGCCAGGTTAAAGAGATGGGTTTTTAATCTAGATTTATACTGCAAGAGTGTGTCTGCCTCCTGAACAATTTCAGGTAGGTTATTCCAGAGTTTAGGCGCCAAATAGGAAAATGATCTGCCGCCCGCAGTTGATTTTGATACTCTAGGTCAGTGATCCTCAAATCTGGCTCGTGAGATCCAGTTTCCTGCAGAGTTTAGCTCCGACTCTATTTAAATACACCTGCCTGTGATTTTCTAATGATCCTGAAGACACTGATTAGCAAACTCATGCGTGTTTGATTAGGGTTAGAGCTAAACTTCGCAGGAAATTGGATCTCGCGAGCCAGATTTGAGGATCACTGCTCTAGGTATTATCAAATTACCTGAGTTTTGAGAATGTAGCGGACTTAGAGGACTATAATGTAAAAAGAGCTCTTTCAAATACTGAGGTGCTAAAACATTCAGGGTTTTATAAGTAGTAAGCAATATTTTAAAATCTATATGATGTTTGATAAGGAGCTAGTGCAGTGTTGACAGGACCGGGCTAATATGGTCATACTTCCTGGTTCTAGTAAGAACTTTTGGACTAGCTGTAATTTGTTTCCTAAGCGTGCAGAACAACCACCCAATAAAGCATTACAATAATCTAACCTTGAGGTCATAAATGCATGGATTAACATTCCTGCATTTGACATTGAGAGCATAGGCTGTAATTTAGATATATTTTTGAGATGGAAAAATGCAGTCTTACAAATGCTAGAAATGTGTCTTTCTAAGGAAGAATTGCGATCAAATAGCACACCAAAGTTCTTAACTGATGACGAAGAATTGACGAAGAATTGCAGCCATCAAGTCTTAGACAGTGTTCTAGGTTATTACATGCAGAGTTTTTAGGTCCTATAATTAACACCTCTGTTTTTTTCAGAACTTAGCAGTAAGAAATTACTCATCATCCAGTTTTTTTATATCGACTATACATTCCATTAATTTTTCAAATTGGTGTGTTTCACCAGGCCGCAAAGAAATATAGAGCATCATCAGCATAACAGTGAAAGTTAACACCAGGTTTCCTGATGATATCTCCCAAGGGTAACATATAAAGCGTGGAGAGTAGCGGCCCTAGTACTGAGCGTTGAGGTACTCCATTCTGCACTTGTGATCGATATGATACATCTTCATTCACTGCTACGAATTGATGGCGGTCATATAAGTATGATTTAAACCATGCCAATGCACTTCCATTAATGCCAACAAAGGGGTCAAGTCTATGCAAAAGAATGTTGTGGACAATTGTGTCAAACGCAGCACTAAGATCCAATAAAACCAATTGAGAGATACAACGATACACGATCAGATGATAAGAGCAGGTCATTTGTAACTCTAAGCAGAGCAGTCTCAGTACTATGATACGGCCTAAATCCTGACTGGAAATCCTCACATATACCATTTTTCTCTAAGAAGGAATATAATTGTGAGAAAGCCACCTTTTCTAGAATCTTGGACAGAAAAGGGAGATTCGAGACTGGTCTATAATTAACTAGTTCTTTAGGATCAAGTTGTGGTTTTTTGATGAGAGGCTTAATAACAGCCGGTTTGAAGGTTTTGGGGACATATCCTAATGACATTGAGGAATTAATAATAGTCAGAAGACTCAGCTCTACTGAGTCTAGTGGCTCAAAGGGACCCCTCTGAAGTCCAGTCAGAACAATAGAGAGGTCCCAGGAGGGTATCGGGGGTGTCCTTGGAGGATTTAACCTTCTGGCACCCTTCAGGAACCTAACGAACAAGTCAGAGGCGCTGCCCATGAAAGAATGGTGGCAACTGGAGGATCACGTTGGGGCAAGATGTGTTGAATGGCCTCAGTCTGCTTCTGCACCAAAATCATTCGCCGTGTGCAGCTCCTGCATCAACCTCGGGTCTGTACCACCCTCGTTCATTGCTTTTAGCACTTTGGCTTGATGTACCTGCTGCACGGGACATGCGCTGCGGGAGGAGTGAGAGGTGCAATAGGGTGTGGCCTGGCAGAGAAGCTCTCACAGTCTCCCTCAGATCTCCCAGAGCTCCAGCTGGCGCTCCCCTGCTCGGGCCAGAGAAACCGGGATGGGTGGCGACACAGGGCTCTGCTGCACTCCCCTTGCTCATACACCCACAACAGATGCATGAGTCATCTACGAGTGCTGCCTCAGCATGTTGGATGCCCAGACACAGAAGACAACGCTCGTGACTATCAACCAAGGACAGGAAACAACCGCATCCAGAAGGACACGGATGAAACTGAATCTTGACAAAGATGCGAATCGTCCGTGATTTGCTCTTTTAGGAAAGAAACTGCTCTTTTAGCCGAAGTACCCTGGGGAATCACCACTACAGGGACACCACTGTACTGCGCTGTCACACTGACCAGGAACAGTTCCAACACGAGATGAAATGGCTTTGTACTGAAAATATCATTGACTATTCGGCTCCGAAGCCAAAATCTGAATAACTGGATGCACCTGTCACCTATTTATGCCCCTAGGCATGGGGAGTGGCTCAGCATGCAAAATCCACTTGCCAATTTTCATTGGCGTTTTTTCTTAAAACTCAGAGATGGTTGGCCTCCCAAGTGAGACCCCATATGTCGTTTGACATAAAAACAAAGACAGTGTTTCCTTAAGTGTACACAGGCTGGATCATTTAACATTAGGCAACTGTTTTGTTATGTAAAAATTTACATTTTGAGAGAGAGAGAGAGAGATGAAGGTTGTGTTTTTACCTACATCTTTGGATCTCTTTCTACAAAAAATAAGCTGCGAGTTTTGTTACTTAAAAACAGCAGTTTTACCTCCTCGTTGTTGAATAATATAATGTAGTGTTCCAGTATCAAAGCTATTTTATTAATAATAGTTGCAAGGCAATGGTCCCCGGGCTGTAAACAACAAGTTTCTGTGCTCTGAATTGTGTGTGAGTGGTGTGTGCATGAGTCAAGTGCGACATTAATATAGCTTTTTATGCACTGCCAAAATCATTTAGATTTTACACGATTTTTACTGGAGTCTCTTATTCTCATCAAAGGTGTATTTATTTGATCAAAAATACAGAAGAAAAAAAATGTAATACTGTGAAATATAAAATATTGGTTTCCTAATTTAATATAGTTTAAAATATAATTCATTTATATTAATCCAGTCTTCAGTGACACATGATCCTTCAGAAACCGTTCTAATTTGCTGATTATTATTAACAGTTCCCTTTTGAGGGAACGCGACACTGCTTCCTCTAGGGGGTTCTTTGGGGAACTCCTCGTCGTGACCCGTGTCTGAAGCATACCTTGAAAAAAACACCAACTCGTTGGCCGGCGACAGCCTATAAATCAGCACCGGGAGAGCACGTCATTATCTTCTTCATCTTCACTTACTGTTTTGTTTGAAGCGTGCATCTGAAAGAACCAAGGGCGGTCTTTCTCTGTTTATCATGGCAACAACTAGCAAGCGTTTAGACGTTGTGTGCATCCGTGTCGGCATTATTTGACACCCGATGACACACGCTATCTTTGCGTCATTTGTTTTGGGTGAAGAGCAATCACGCGATGTCTTTGAGGAGGCAATCTGCGTGCATTGTGAGCATTTTTTTCAATGGAAAATTTAATTTTCAATGCTCTAGTTCGTCTCTCTTCGAAAAAAAAGAAAAAAGGGCGGAGGATGAGAGAGAGCCTTGGGAGGATGATGTTATATCTTTAACACTTTCTCATACTGAGGTTAGTGCTCTGCTGGGTTTTTACCCAGGAAAAGCAGGAGATATTTGAGGATGGTGAAGAAGCTGAGGCTGAGCCTCTCAATCCTGCCCTGCGTATGTAGAGCTGTTGGAGGTTATTGAGCGAAAATTACATTCTGACCATAGCCCTCCAGCTCAGATGAGCCTTTCATTTGTGCATGATCTCCATACAGAGATTAAAAATAAATGAAAGATGCCGTTTTCTTCTCGCATCCATCGGTTTCGGGATGAAAGTAATCTGCCGACATCAAGGTGATGCGATGAGGGAATGTCCCCGTAGAAAGAGCTAGAAATTGTATAAATAATTTATAAATAATTTTTATCTGTGGTGGCAGCGGAGAGACATCTGTGGATGAACAGACATCGGGAGGTAAGAAAATGCTTTCTGCTCGATGCTCAGGTTTCGCCTTCTGAACTTTTCGGTATTTCCGTTGAGACGGCAATTTGAGAAGTTCAGGGAGACGAAGGCGCGCTCTGCTTCTTTCAGATCCTTCATTCCACGAAGGTCCAGGTCTGAGCCCATACAACATAGGGGTCCTGGTCTGTCTCGATCTGAGGATCAAAGATGGGCACAGAAGGCTAGTGTCACAACTCGCGCTCCTCCCCACCTACGGGCAAGGGTTAGAGGAATCGTGGGTCACAAGGAGGTAAGCAGAACCTAAGGCAGCGTTCTCCTCCGAATCGGAGTGATACCGAGGTATCTACTCGTTCCCTTTGGGGATTTTTAACCCTCTGGAGTCTAAGAGGTTATCAGGAGAAAATAGCCTCATAACACGTATATGCGTTAATCAACTTCAAAGGGTTAACTTCTGCTTTTATGCTCCCCTAATTCCCCTGTAACCACCAGCTCTCCACCTGATCGAGGCAAGGTGGAAACCTCTCGCATAACAGTCTCCTATGCTGGACCTATAATGTTTTTATGGTTCTATGTCCATAGCCACCACCTGACTGATAGTCCAGACTAAAAGGAGGCACCCCTTGAGTGGGGCTCTGGCGTAGGACCCAGACAGCAATATAGTGTTGGCCCAGATCCGGCCCACATCTGGCCCGTGTGAAATCCATGCGGGCCAGATATGGGCCGGATCTGGGCCGAAACTGCTTGCTGTCTGGGGAGGTTGGGTGAGTAAATGTAACCCTCTCTGTATATGCTTATGTGTATTTAATTGCTGGTGGTTACATGTCTATGTAAATTTTGTACGATAAGGGTTGTGCACTCCGCTTCGTTCCCTTTTTTGACATGATTAGACCTTGGTTCCTTGGGCTCCATTCAGCCAGTGTGTATTTGTTTATGAGGAGCTATTTGGGTGATTCTCGTGGTAATTTTGCAGCACTCCCCTTTTTCCAAAAAAGGGTCGCCTATGAGCTTGTAACGAATCATCACTAGATGGGGAATCCATTTTGCAGGCTTTATTGAATAACTTGTGGTCGTACAGGCAGGGATCAGTACCAGCAAACACAATAGTAGAGATAACCAGAATCGTCGTCAAACACAGGCAAAAGATCGGGGTAGCAAGCAATATTCAGAGTCCAATAAACAATCCAAGGTCAAGAGGCAGGCAGCAATGGTTCAAGAGACGGTAGACAAACAGAACTGGTAAACAGGAAATCAAACACGGGAAATAACGCTTGGAAATGTCAGCCGGAGCAAAACAAGACTTCGCGTTAGACTGATGGAGTTGTGCAGCTTATATACCCGTACCAATGAGCTGCACCTGTGTGATGATCAGAGTCCGAGGCACGGGGATGATGGGTAGTGTAGTGCGAATCAGTATAAGTGAGTGTGAGATTCAATATTCAGGAGATGGAGCCCTCTGCTGGCCAGTAGCGGGAATCACGGGGTTCGTCTCCGTGACAGCGCTACTCTGAGCTCTCGTATGAGATGGATTTCTCTGTTTTTTCCCCAGAGTGCTCCAGTATTGTTTCCATAGATCGAGTTGATGACTCTCAATCATACTGTTTTGAGATGCAACATTCCATCTATGAGCTGCTCTATCGGAGTGCCACGAGAGCCCCTCCTGAGAACAGTATTTGAAAATCCATGCTATGGTAAGTGTGCACGTGTAGTCTTTGCACACTTTCTGAAATCCACACTGTGGTAAGTTTGCACGCTAGTATTCTGTGTTCTTTCTAAAATCCTATATGGTGAGGGCTTCGCGAAGTTGCTTCGTGCCCTTTTTTGAGTTGGTAAAAGCCCCGTTCATCTTGGGTGCCACTCCACCTATGTATCCTCGGATACCTGTCTAAACAGGGTGTTGCTACTAGAGAGACAGCTCTTTCAGCAAGCTTATGCGTAAGCTAGTGGTAGCCCCTTAGTGACAGGCAAGACTTGGTACAAATGCTAGGTTCTTAGCCGTATCCCTTTAAAGGAATCTTTCCTGATTCCAAGCCTTCAGCTCTACCCTGGGCCGAGGCCCTAACAATTAAGTTGGGTATGTAGCTTAGGCCTTTTGGCCGTAAGGGGTACTGCCACACACAGCCGTCTAAACGTCCCAGGGGCAACTCTCATGGAAATGGTAGAGTTGGTACTTAGTGCTCACCATGATTCTGGCTTGCATTCCCCTCAGTATGGCGGCATGGGTATACTGTTCCGCAAAGCGCCCTCTAGAGGACGCAGTTTGAAGTTCCCTCGAAAGGGAACTGTCTCAGGTTACGTATTGTTACGTATGTAACCATAGTTCCCTGAGAAGGGACCACTTTAATGCAGAATCAGAAACTCCAAAGATAGTCTCTAAAAGGGTAATTAAAATGGAGTGATCTAAAGTGTCAAAAGTGGAACTAAGATCAAGAAGAATCAGTATAGACAGATGGTCAGCGTCAGAAGCCATTAACAAGTCATTAGTGACCTTAACTAATAATGTTTCAGCACTGTGGAGTTTACAGAATCCAGACTGAAGTGACTCAAAAAGATAATTAGAGAAAAGATGAGAAAGCAGTTAAGAAGCCACTGTTTGTTCAAACATGTTGGCGAGGAATGGAAGCTTAGAAATGGGATGAAAATTATTCAGATTATCAAAGTCCATTTTGTTTTTGGAACAGGGGTGACAGCAGCAGTTTTAAGTGCTGCTGGCACAACACTGTTGCACAGAGAGTTATTGAAACAACAGGAGAAAGGGAATCAAAACATGATTTAAAAAGACAAGATGGTCTTCGATCAACTCTTTCATTTTTGAAACCATATTACATAGAGACTGGGAGTCATAAATAGCAAAGTTAGAGAGAGAGATACCAGAAAATGCAGGAATATTTAAATGGATAGTTCACACAAAAAGGAAAATTATGTCATTAATGACTAACTCACGTCATTCCAGACCTACATTCATCTTCGGAAGACAGTTTAAGATATTTTAGATTTAGGCCATTGAAAATGTGTGTCCAGAAAGGTAATAAAAACATCATCAAAGTAGTCCATTTGACATCAGAGGGTCAGTTAGATTTTGTTGAAAAATAACAAAAACTACGACTTTATTCAGCATTGTCTTCTCTTCCAGGGCTGTTATGAGCGCGTTCAAGTGTAGTGATATCCGGTTCACGAACGAATCATTCTTCTTGAACCAGTTCACCGAATCGAACTAAATTGTTTGAAAAGGTTCACGTCCCCAATAAGCATTAATCCACAAATGACTTAAGCTGTGAATGTTTTTAACGTGGCTTACACTCCCTCTGAGTTAAAATAAACCAATTCAATTCATTTACTCAAACAGTACACTTACTGAACTGCTGTGAAGAGAGAACTGAAGATGAACACTGAGCCGAGCCAGATAACGAATGAACGATAGTAATTTGTGGATTAATGCTTATTGGAGACGTGAAACATTTCAAACGATTCAGTTTGATTTGGTGAACTGGTTCAAAAAGAACCGCTTAAATCAAATGATTAGTTCCTGAACCGGATATCACTACACTTGAACACGCTCACAATGCTGAATAAAGTCGTAGTTTTTGTTATTTTTGGACCAAAATGTATTTTCAACTCTTCAACAAATTCGAACTGACCCTCTGATGTCACATGGACTACTTTGATGATATTTTTATTACCTTTCTGGACATGGACAGTATACCGTACACACATTTTCAATGGAGGGACAGAAAGCTCTCGGACTAAATCTAAAATAGCTTAAACTGTGTTCCGAAAATGAACAGATGTCTTAAGGGTTTGGAACGACATGAGGGTGTGAGTCATTAATGACATCATTTTCATTTTTGGGTGAACTATCCCTTTAAGGAGGAGACAGCAAAAGTATGAGTGGTAACAATTTGGTTACGTACTGTTTATATTATAAATTTTTGTGCTGAAAAATGTGCAGCTTGTTGATTGAGTGAAATAGTTATTTAGGGTTTCTATGATTGCTGACAATTATCTGAGAAAAATAAACAGATCTAGCTGACAGAATGTCAGCCTTATATTCAAGTAAGCTGTCTTTCCAGGCCTGGTGATGAACAGTTAAACCTGATATGTGCCATCTACGCTCCATTTTGCGACACAAAGCCTTCATAGCATACAGATCATCATTGTACCTAGGATCGGAGAGTGCAAAAAAAAAAACAGATCGCATGTCCAGGCCAGACAAGAGAACAGAATTCAGCACAGAAATGTTATCATCCAGATCATCAGATAGAGAATAACAACTTAAAGAAAGAGTCAATAAAATCAGAAAAATCTGTGGGCTCAATAGATCTCCACTTGCGATAATTAATGATGTGAGAAGCGGTAGTGTTCATGACAGGTAATTCAATGTTAACAAAAGACAGCCCAGTGATCAGACAGACCTAAATCAGAGGTTGACATCTGAGACACAAATGAACCATTGGAAATCACAAGGTCTAAAGTGTGGCCTTTGTCATGTGTAGGGACAGTCCACGAATTGGTTTAATTCAAAGCACTCCAATATGGACAAAAAGTATTTTGTTATTTATTGAAGGAGATCGAATAATAATTGCATATATATTTACTGTAGTAACAACACACATTATATTGCATTATATGATATGATTATTATCATGTTTTTAAATATGATGGTTTCATTCTTAACATGGTGATTATATTCAGGGTGCGATTTGTGAAAAAAAAAAAAAAAACAGAGGGGGGATGTTTTGAAACATTTAATTCATAAAAATATATAATGAGAACATTAACTAGATGACGTCTTGCGCTTATTAGCATATTTATGACGTAAGTGCATCGTATTGTATTGCCTCCCTATGCTCACATACTGCAATTTAATTTTGCCATTTAATTAAATTCTCAATAAAACTGTTTTTATTACTATATTTTAATCTTTCTGTTGACAGACAACAGAATGAATATTATAATGACTGAAACACGGTTCTTTAAGACTACATAACAAACATTAATCTGCACTAATGAAATCAAATACACATACGATAAAGTCAGTGGTTGTGCTGTGACTGATGCCGGCTATACTTGCTTGTAAAAGAGAGAGACAGCGGAGAACAGGATAACCACCAGGACAAGACCACAGGAAACAGATGATTCATCTGTGCAATCTGACTTTGCTGCAGCCTGGAATTGAACGACTGGTTTCGTCTGGTCAGAGGAGAACTAGCCCCCCAACTGAGCCTGGTTTCTCCCAAGGTTTTTTTCTCCATTCTGTCACCGATGGAGTTTCCGTTCAGTTGTTCAGTTGCTTTGACGCAATGTATTTTGTTTAAAGCACTATATAAATAAAAGTGACTTTGACTTTGACTTTGTCTTACTTAAAGGGATAGTTCACCCAAAAATTAAAATGTTGTCATTGTTGTGTACACACCCACAAGTTGTTCCAAACCTGTAATAATTTGTTCCTTCTGTTGAACATAATAGAAGATACTTTGCAGAATGTGGGTAACCAAACAGTTTCTGGTCCCCAATGACTTATTTTCTCTACTATGGAAGTTACTGAAAACCAGCAGCTGTTTAGTTACCCACATTCTTTTTGATCTTAGTAATCTTCTTTTGTGTTCAGCAGAATAAAGAACTTTTAGCAGGTTTAGAACAACCTGGGTAAATTATGAGATGATGACATCACTGAATTCAATGATGAACTGCCTTTAACTGTCATTTTGCATTATTGACACATTATTTTCCTAATGGATTTTGTTCAGTTGCTTTGACACAGTCTGTTTTGTTTAAAGTGCTTTATAAATAAAGGTGACTTGAATTGACTTGAATACCTAAGTATCATAGTAGAAGGTTCTTGCAAATGCTACCTATACTTCCCGCTCGATGTGTCAGCGAGAGGGGATATCCAGGTGACCAGGAAGCCATTCAGGACAACCTTGCTGGACATCCAGGAAATGTATGACCTATGACCTGGCCGCATGATCCAGGAAGCATGAAGCCGGAACCAAGGCTATCATACTGGCTGGTGAAGTATCAATGAGTGAAGTAACACTGCAAGTCATAATATATATATGAATTAGATGAGTGGATACTCAAGTATCACTCTAATCCAGAAGAAAGTACTGACACCTCATCTGGATCACATCTCTTATCTTCCGTACATCCTTTTGACCCACGATTCCTTCTACCCGCAGGGGAGTCCAGGCCTGGACTCCTGGGTTGTACGTGACAGTCAGGGCCGGCCCGAGGCATAAGCGAACTAAGTGGCTGCTTGGGGCCCCCTGGCCACCAGGGAGCCTCCCAATCTTTTTTTTTTTTTTTTTTTTTTTACAATTAAATAACTTAAACAAGTGATATAAATGAATGAATAATGAACGAATAAATGAATAATTCAAGACAAGAAAATTCTTATTTACCGACAACTGCTGCTGTGTCTGCTAGCGTTAGAGTCATGCGCAATTGCGCATAGACACCTCGCGTGCATTGACAATTCGCGCCGGCGAGCAAGTGCGTGTTACTGTAATAAATGATAAGCCATGTCACAAAAAGGATGTATCCCTCTGGTGCCGAGCAGAGAAAGAACAAAAGGACATAAAGTTGGCTTGTCGTTGGACGTTCGAGAGTCTCAAATTTAGGGACCGTCTCTAAAGTTACATGCGATATTGGTATATACTTTTCTAACGTCAGTAGCATTTGAGGAGAATGACCTACAGTCATAAAAACAACTGTAATTGTTCATCTAGGTGTCAGCTATAATGCACAATTGAATATAATGTTGAATATTTATTAAAATAAACTGTAAATCATATGTAAATTATGCTACTTTGTTGCCTCTTTTTTTCAGGTTCCCTTACGAAAATTACCCATGGTTTTATCAATAACACCACAAAACATCGTTCTTGTAGCCATGGCAACTGCAAATTAACCATGGTTTTGTTACTTCAAATAATAATTTACAAAGAACTATTAATATACTGTAATCTTTTTTTGTTGTTGTTGCTATAAAAACAGACCTAAGCCATCAATAGCCTTTAAAATTATTTTATATAAATTATTGCTTTATATAAAAAACTACGAGGCAATAATGATTGGTTAATAATAACAATGTTAAAATACATGATGTAGGCACATACAAAATAAACAATTTATGTACATGTTATTACCAATGCCTGCACAGGGAGCCAAATGTCATGTAATTGCTGCTGTTACATTTTTGCTATAGATGACACAGCCTGTATTATTCCTTCAACAAAAAAACGTGCATATTACAACCCTTACAAAAATAAACCATGGTTTTATCATAGTAAAACTGCTAAAATTCCTTTTGCATGATTTCTGAATGCTTAAGACTATGAAATAAATTAGTCATAATAAAGTTATAGCCATAGGTAAATGTTGAATGGTACTATTGTAATTAGTAAATAATAATATTTATTCTTTAACTTTTTTATTTAAATTAAAGTTCTGTTTTCACCCCAGGTGTTTATTTTCCATCATCATATTTCAGAAAGGGGGGCACAACAATACAATCCTGCTGTCTTGATGTCATCAGTGACTTTGCCTCCTGAAAAGCTAGGAAGGAACAATTTTGAGGTAATTGTTGTACAATTGTCATTGTTGAATCATAGCTGTTCTTTTGTTTTTATTATTTAAGTTGCCAAAGTTTGTAGCATTTTTTTTATTATATTAATGTTTGTCTATTTTGCTTTCATTTAAAAGATTGCACATTTAATGCACATTGGCATTTGGACGTTTGCAAATTATTTATTTCATGTTTTGTGACAGTTTGTATTCAGAAGTTTAAGAGTGAAGTATGTCAAGTATTGATTTTTATTTATTTATTTTGTATTAATACATAACTTCACTGTTTTCATTTATAATGTAACATTATAGCGTGACATTTGTGTCAATAATCTTGAAGCACAGGTGACTCCTTGTGGTGGGAGGGGGACCCCCAAATCAAATTCTGCTTAGGGCCCTCAAGAGGCTCGGGCCGGCACTGGTGACAGTGACAGTAAGTGAGCCGTGTTACTGCAGGTATCAGAGCAAAGCCTCTGGCGAGAAACATGCATTCCTTAAAGCTGTACACTTCAAACAAAACAGTCAATGAAGATGAAGAGAATGATGTGTTCTCCCGGTGCCTATTTATACTAGAGTCACACTGGTAGTGAAGTCATTGGCTGTCGCCAGCCAAGATGTTGTTGGTGTTTTTTCAATGTATGCTTCAGACACGGGTCACCATAGCGACCCTTAGAGGATGCAGTGTCACGTTCCCTGGAAAGGGAACTCATTTTCACATGTGGAAACATGAAAATGTTAAACACCACAAACATACGACTTTTACATCCATCTTACACATTCACCAAAGAAAATAAAGTCAGTAAAAAAAAAAAAAAAAAAAAAAAAAATTATTGATGGTCTCAACCAATGGGGTGAAAAAAAAAGGGTTTAGTCATTCAAAATGCGAGGTTTGACTAAAAGATGCATTTACGTATGTATTGTGCCTGAACCTCAGACAAAAATCAAATGCATCTGTGTTTATAAAGGTTTCAATCACAAGGCTTAAACAACGAGAAGTACAAAATGACTGAAAGGAGTCATTTGTTTGTTTCTGTGAATCTGCTGTGTATTGTAGAACCTGTTGTGTCTGTGGCACAGTTGTCCTTTGCTATAAAGCCCAGTTGCCAGTTTGGTTTATAATTTTCAGAACTATGCTTATCTTCAATAAATACTTTTATCTTCTTTACAAATAAATGTCCATCCCATATTTCCATCTATGACTCAGGTTAAGATTTTGAAAAAATAAAAACAACAACAACAACAACATTACAGTAAGAAGGAATTTAAGTGCAGGATGGTCGGCCTACACAGAATAAATGCCCACTTAATTACACATAAAGGTCAGCAGATTTGACATTTTTACCACCCTTTATTCACAAAGCTGTACCAGCTGCATATATTTAAATTAATTCAGCAGATTTTTCCCCCACAGTCAGCAAAAAACAATGCATAGATTCCATGTGGGCCTATCACGGTTATGTTGTCCATTTCAAAATGATGTTGTGAAATAAGGCAAGATATGTTATGTTAATGATAATTCATGGCTAGAGAGCCTCACTAACATTTTAATGAACACTGGGAAGGCAAAGAACAGATTGATCTCATCATTCATATATATATATATATATATATATATATATATAAAATGCATTTTTCTTATATCATGGTCACTTGCCAGCATGGACAACAAAACCTGTCATTTATATTTTCCATGCAATAAAATATATATGAGTGGTTTCCAGTGTTACAAGTCCTTCTCTTTTAAGTTAACAGAAATCATATTACTCTGGTATTATGTCTCTCTATTACAGTTTTTTTTAGGGATGCATTGATCCGATACTCAGGATGGTTATCGGCTATGATACTGGCATTTTATGCCAGATTGGGTATCGGTCAGTAGAGACTGATACA
Source organism: Carassius gibelio (assembly GCF_023724105.1). Classification (NCBI taxonomy): domain Eukaryota; kingdom Metazoa; phylum Chordata; class Actinopteri; order Cypriniformes; family Cyprinidae; genus Carassius; species Carassius gibelio. The sequence continues at coordinate 1,322,784 of NC_068412.1, read as the reverse complement.
AATCTGATATTGTGCGTCTACTATTCTGTGTTATTTTTGAGCCCCACGAAAGACACAAAAACATTATAAAGCACCAAAAAGATTCTGTGCACTATATTTCAAGTGTTCTGAAGCTGTTCCAAAATGTAAGTCACTGAATTCAAGTTCACATGAACCCTTATTTCCACTGTGGCTGTCTGTCATCCTTCATTCGGCAATCAAACTATGAGTTGTGTTCCGTTAAAATGTTGAAACTGTCCTCAGAGCTTACAATAACTGAGGTTTAAAACTGTTAAAAGAAAAGGCTCAATAAATGAAAGCACATATTTAATACACTACCAATACATTTCTCTTCCCTTTGTACTAACTTTTCTTTGCAGACTCTGAGGGCTATACAGCCTGTGCACTGTGTTGTTTCAAGCGCATCATTCCGAGCACGGGTTGTGCCACTCTGTATTGGAGCCTTTAGCATTATAATACTTTTCTGCGCAATCAAAGATTATTAATAGACTTTCTTGTTCTGTCCTATCTATCATATGTTGCTGCCTTCATCACTGTGCTATACATTTAAAATAAATGTCTTTTATATTTCTATATGTATAAATGTATTCACTTGTTTTTCAATGAATTTATTTTTCAACAATACAAATAGCAATGTGTAAAATTTTACCAGATTTAAGACTTTTTATTTTTAAATAAAATTTATTTGTAAATAAAAATGTTTCACTGGATTTTATTAAATTATTGTGCAACCGTGATTTTTCCTAGAGTATCTTTTTTTATTTGCTGCTGAATTATTCACTAACCTAGTTAATAATAGTATTTTTGTCATACAAACCCGATTCCAAAAAAGTTGTGACACTGTACAATTTGTGAATAAAAACAGAATGCAATGGTGTGGAAATTTCAAATTTCAATAGTTTATTCAGAATACAACAGACATATCACGTTTATACTGACAAAATGTAGACCTTGAGAAAAGGCCATGTGTTGTCCCATTCCTTTTCTAGTTGCTCAACTGGTTTAGGTCTTCTTGGTCGCATTCTTGATGTATTTATTTTCTTTCATACTGTGTATTACTGTATTCATGAGCACAAATGCTTACAGTAAAGAAAGTTTTGGTTTCAATCTTGCTTTCCCTGAGGGTTGGTTCCCTCAGGGGTTTATCACCGCTGTGATCCTCAAAACCACCCATTCTACTGCTGGAAAAAGTTCTCGCCCGTGGCTAGCGCAGGTTCTCAGAAGTGCATGCGGACCTGACCCGGTTGTGGATGGCACCATTTACTGCCAGAAACCAGCCTGATGGTTCCTCCTCCCTCACCACCCTCGACAGAGGGGATATACAAGGGTCCCTCTGGTGGAGTGGTCGGTTGCAATGCAGTTGTGGCCTAATACCGACCTCCACCCGGCAGGGTGAATCTTGCCTCTCCTATGTCGAGCGATGCTTATACCTGTCCAAGCAGTTCTCTGCTGCACAGGGAAACATGGGAGCAGGCTGAGGCAGTCTGACCTTCTGCCTGATGGGCAGTTGCTGCCTCCACCCATCTTCTGGCCGCAAGTAACAGGTATACAGGTATGCATTGCACCGCACACTTTAAGAGCCATTTCTGGTCAGGTTTTGCTTGTGGTGCTGTAATGGCCCACTCTGACCTGGTCCCTGAACTAGTGCTCTTTAAGTGAAAACAAGCCCAAATATGCTGAAAAGCTTTTCTCTCAGTGAGAGAAAGGTGCTTTTTTCAATCTTAAGTGCAAAACTTTCCAACATGAAAGATGTTTCTGACTTATGAATTAAAATGTTTTTTGCAATGCAGAAAGACAGTTTTTAATGTGTTAGAAGTTCTATGCACAGACACTTATGTTAGACATTCAATGCACAGGCATGTCAGTTTAGAGCTTCCTCTAAGGAAGGATCTTTTGACTTAGAGATCGGGGACCCTATGGCACCCGTGTCCAGACCTCTGGAAACTGTCTGGTCCCTGGACTGGACGTGGAGGTTCTTGTTGACCTAGCCCAAGAGGTAGTGGACACCATCACTTCAGCAAGAGCACTATGAGACACTATGATCTATGAGACACACTTACCCCTTGAAATGGAACCTGTTCGAGGCCCCGGCCTGGCTATGTGCCCAAGGTTCCTACTACGCCCTTCAGGAATCAGTTGGTGAACCTGCAAGCACACCCCTTGGAGAAGGCAGACCCAGCCCTAGCTTTGCTCTGTCCCGCCTGAGCCTTGAGATGCTACGTAGACCGGACACAAAGCTTTGGGACCTCAGACCAGCTCTTTGTCTGTTACAGAGTCCGGCAGAAGGGGAATGCCATCTCTAAGCAGAGGATGGCCCACTGGATTGTGGATGCCATCACCCTGGCTTATCAGGCACAGGGTGTGCCCTGCCTGTTCAGGTTGTGATCTCAATCCACTAGGAGTATTGCATCCTCCTGGGTGCTGGCTTGTGGTGCCTTTCTGACAGATATTTATAGAGCTGTGGACTGGGAAACCCCCAACACTTCCGCTAGATTCTATAGCCTTCTATATCTGGTATCCTCCTATGTTCTCACCTCAAACGGGAAGTGGCACCGAGAGGCCCTGGTAAGTGTTAGCTTGCTAAAACCTCTCCAGAGAATCCATATCGTAGACCCTGTTGAGCTCCTCTGTCCCCTTGGCAGCCAGACGCGGGGGCGCGTCCGGTGCCAGGCCTTCATTCACTAAATCCTTGAGAACCAGTAGAAGGTAGGGTTCCATATGTGAGACCTAGGTGGATCCCATATGTGTAAAGTCCATGGTATAGCCTCAGAGCCTGTTTCCCCAGCAGACTTCTGCCATTTCCAACAAGGTTACAATCGCCTCTAATTTTCCATAGGCACCTAAATGGATGTTCATATGTGTATTTGCTGCTGATACCTCTTTCAGGAAGGGTGGAGCTTCTGAAGCATCCCTGGTATGTTTTTCCAGTGTTATCCAATCTCACCGAGTGGGTAGTGCTTCGGCAAATGACAAACGACAAATGGGCAACATCAATGGGAGGAATCTCAGTTCATCAGTTATCCGACGTGACGTCGAGAGTGACCGACTGAAAGGGAACGTCTCAGTTACGTTTGGTAACCCTCATCCCCTTAAGGAGGGAATGGTAATGTCCTGGCACGTCACCACACCTGTTGTACCACTGCTGAGCAGCCGGGTCACCTGGTATGCATTGCACCTGCTGCCTTTTTATGCTCACACTGTAATCAGTTGCAGCTGGATACAATAATTGCATGCCAATGTGCATTGGCTTGTTTAGTTTACACCTAAAGTAGATAGGTCTATCGAAGTGACATCCCAATTCGTCAATTTCCCAATTCCACAATTTAGAGAACTACAGACTGGTTGGTTTCCCTTCTACATTTCATTGTGAAAACACATGTGAAAAAACAAGTTTCGTTAAACCAAGTCTCTGCTTTTCTCACTCATAACAATCTCCTGTAAGCAACCAATCTGGCCTCAGAAGTGGAGATTTGACAGAGACTGCCTTTATCTAAGCTGTGGAAGCCCTAAGATTGGCAACAGCAGCTTCCAAATCTTAAATATTTATCTTGCTGGATCTGTCTGCTGCTTTTGATATGCTTTTGATATGGTGAACCACCACCAGATTCTCCTGTCAACCCTATTGGAAAAATGCATCTCAATATCACACCAGTGGTTTGAGTCTAACCTCTCAGATTGGTCCTTCAATATATCTTGTAGAAATGAGGTGTCTAAGTCACAACATCTAGCTACTGGGGTGCCTCAGTTCTTGGACCACTTCTCTGTCTACATGGCATTACTAGTTTCTATCATTCAGAAACACGGCTTTTCATATCACTGCTATGGTGACGACACTCAACTCTACCTCTCATTCCATCCTGATGATCCGATGATAACTGCTCGCATCTCAGGATGTCTAACAGAACTTTCTTGATGGATGACGAAACATCACCTTCAATTCAACCTGGCCAAGACAGAACTGCTTGTGGTTTCAACAAACCCATCATTTTATAAAAATTTCAGCATCCAGTTAGGCTCATCAACCATAACTCCTTCAAAAACACATTGGAGGTGTTAATGAGGATAAGCTGAATTTCTCAAATTACTTTGCTGAAACTGCCCAGTCCGGCAGATTTGCTTTATACAACTTTAGGACATTCAGGCCCTTTCTTTCAGAACATGCAACACAAATTGTTCAAGCTCTTGTTACATTCAGGCTGAATTATTGCAATGCACTCTTGGCAGGTCTTCCAACCACTTATATCAAACTTCTACAATTAATCCAAAATTCCACTGCAAGTTTAATCTTTAATGAGGTGAATCTGTTTATCAATTTGCACTGGCTCCCAAAAGCTGCCCAGATAAAATCCAAGGCATTAACCCTCTGGGGTCAATAAACATGGATACGCGTTTTGTGGCATCTTCTCCTAATAACACAGAAAACAACTTAAATTACACTTTCAGTTTTGTATCAGTTGCAATACATCAATTTTATTGATCTAGCACAGATGCAAGATGGTGGCCTATTTGTTTTATTTTTCTCTATTATACAATTAACAAAAGCAAAAAAAAAAAAAAAAAAAAATTTTCTATTTCCTGTTTTGTTTTTATTTATTACATAATTTTTTTAAAACTTGCTACGTGTACTGCATTGAGCTAACTGAGAATTAATTTTGGTTGCTTCCATTGTCCTTATTTGTAAGACACTTGGGATAAAAGAGTCTGCTAAATGTGTAAATGTAAATGCAACATCAAATTAAACAATGATGGTACTGATAGGGGTGGCTCGAAACCACTTTTTCAGAAACGATTTCGATCCGAAACCAAAAATTCTGAGTATCGGCCGATACCAATATTGTAGTTTTTTAACTAGTGTGGAACCACGTGCGAACGACAGTGTAGCACGGAGCAGGAGTCAGACTTTTATTTATCAGGTGAGGAAAGTGAGTCAAGCTAACTAACAAGAGTGAGTTGAGAAAGACAAGACAACGGCAGAAGATTGTTTAGAAATGAAATGCAAAGGTGCCTGTTTGGCAATATTTTAGATTTTGAAAAGCCTATTGACTGGAAGTTTTTTTAAACATTTGTTTCTTATTTATTTGGTCCTACAGTGTTTGCAATTACTTTATTTAAACTTTGTGTATTTAAGCATATTTAGTTTATTGTACAAAAAGGTGTATATGCTGTGTCTCCTATGGAAGCATATGGGTAGCAATATTCAATTTGGAATGTAATATGCAAAATGACAATGCAATATGTAAAATGGCAATGCATTTCTGTATTTACATTTACATTTTCCAATACATTTGTGCAACGTTTGGTGCAAAATGAAAATGAAAATTAAATTACATAATTTTAATTTGCCATTTGACTCTAGTTTTAATATGCAAAATAAATACAAATTTTAACGCTTTATGAGTTGCAAAATTAAAATGAAAATGTATTACAGAATCTATTAGATATGTATAACATGTTCAAGCAAAAACTGTGGCAAAATTATCATTCAAATACTATTTTTCTTAATTGCATTAACACTCACAGTCAAGACACTTATGGTTGCATTTTCATTCAATGTCCCGCAATGAATGTAGCAAAATTCAATGTGCACACTGAAAATGCATTCCGAGCTGATCACGTCTCCGCCCCCTTGCGTCATGTCAATCACTGCGTGAATAAGGCGGGGCTTGCAGAAGGTCAAGAGACTCAAGACTCAAGAGGATTCAAGTGAGAGAACATGGACAAGACAGTGACGTTTTGATAATTTCGGTCTATGGCTTCAATATTTCATTCGCACTTGTGGGTGGTGCTGAAACACTTCTTTCATCTGACTGGTCGAATCGCTCCACCTTCAGCTTGGTCTTTTCTCAGGCAGAATAAGAGTCAGTGTGAGTGCGACACTGTAATGTCTGAAACCACCGCTCACTGTTAATTAGAATAATATTTGGAACAGATATGGCTGGGCACATAATTCGTGCTGCTGCGACTTGCAAGAGACCCTGTTAAATTATTTCTAGGTTATCTAGAATGTCTAGGACATTGTTTTTGCTTGAATCAACATCGAATTGCCTTTAATTTGAAAGTGAAAGTAAAATGTGTTCATGTGCACATGAAAGCAAAGAAAAGAGGGAAACTCAAACAAACTAACAGCCCCCACCCCAACGGTGATACCGGTCTTACCAGTGTTGTCCAATATCGATTAACAATTACCTAACTCAATTAAAATTACCTAACCACCACAACCCTACTGAAGACTGGAGTAATGATGCTGAAAATGTAACTATGATCAAAGGAATACAGTAGCATGTATGTTAAAACATTCAAATAGATAATTTAAATTGACAGTGTTTACTGTGTTTTTATAAATAATGTAGCCTTGGTGAGCATAAGAGACTTAAGACATAAGAGGTTTAACTTCTGCCTTGTCTTCCTCTTCCTAATTCCACTGTAACCACCATCTCTCCACCTTACCGAAGTTGGGTAGGAACTTCCTGCATTAGTTTCCTATGCTGGACCTTTTATGTTTGGTTGGTTCTATGGCTTCATAGTAACCACCTTACTGATGGTCTGGACTGGAGGCTTCTTTGGGTAGCCTCTTGAGCATGGTTCCAGCGCGGAACAATAGTGGGTGAATATAATCCATTCTATATATATTAATGTGCTGGATGGTTATGTGTGTATAAAACTTCAGTGAGATTTATTTGCAGTGTTATTCGGGACCTGTGGGTTTCTGTCCTTTGTGAGAACCCAACCGCCCTCCCCCTGTCTGTACCGGGTTCTTATCTTGCAATGTTACTTCACTCGTCGATATTTTGTCCAGCCGGTATGGTAGCCCTGGTTCTGGCTTGATGCTTCCTTGATCATACGGCCAGGTCATAGGCATCTGCGGGAGCAAAATTTTCCAAAATTTCCTGGATGTCCAGCTAGGTTGCCCCGAGGGGCTTCCTGGTCACCAGTATATCCCAGGGGTCAGGATTTCATACTTTATTGAAGCTTCCCCGGGTGCCACCATTGATTAGCGGACCCAAACCTGCTGTTAGTGTCCATTGACACCCATTCATTTTATTCATTTCATAAATTTACTTCTGAGGCATTTAAAGACTCCATTTCTCCATAAATTATTTCTAAAGAAACACAAAAAATGTATAAAAGTCTCCATTACCTTTTATCTTACGTTTTGGCCCCGTAGAGTATGGGTCACCATACTTGGCTGAATGTCACTTCACTTAGAAGTAGTTTTTGTAAAAATAGGCTAATTGCATCATAATGTGCGACTCTCTGTCGCACAGCAGAGAAATTGCCATATGGACAGGAGGAGAAGCTCGCAGGCAATCTTTTACTGTCTATGAGGCAATTGGGGGTACATGGAGGCATAAAGTCAAGGGAGAAGCCCATAGAATACTTACCAAAATTTTATCCTGTTCACATTCGCTGCCTCTGCAAGATTCGGTGGGTGATTCAGATTTTTCTAGGCACAGCTATTAGAAGACTTACAATTGTCAGACACATTGCTCACGTCACATCTACTTCACTTGTCTCCGTTGAATCCAATGGGGTCGCTGTGTCCATTTCTCACCTTAGAGGGTGAGGGTTGTATTTGAGCTTGCCTCTCTCGTTCGGTTCAGTACCCCTGGGTATCTGTGAACAGATGCTTGGGAGGCTTTATGTAAACACGCTGAGCTCTGTGTACTTTTTGAAATCCACATAAGTGTGCACGGTGAACACTTTACACACTTTCTAAAATCCACATACGTGGTAATTGTGCACGCAAGACTATGCACACTTTCTGAAATCCTGTAATGTAAGGGTTATGCATATTAGCTTTGTTGCCTTTCTCTGAGTTGGTTAGACCCCGATACCTTGGGTTCCACTCAACCAGTGTGTCTATTAACACATTTTCAAGCATCACTTACCTCAGCATTGAGGGTTATTGTGAGCATGGTGGCTTAGTCGGAAAGTGATATCAACTTGAGTTTGCTGAGCATGTGTGTAATTAATGCTCCGCCTCACCCTATTGTTCCCGCACTATCACAAGGTGGCACAGTTGGCAGGTTCTTTGCCAGATTGGGTCAGAGACGATAGGGTTTTCTGTGTGTTTGTATTGTTTGTGGGGGTTTGATTTTTCTTTCGTTGCAAGAAGCTTTCTTTTCAAGGAAACAACAGGAAGGTGAGACTCTGTTAGAATTCTCCCTTACACTTATGGCTCTTTTAGAGAGATTTAAGATCCAAGCACCCAATGCTATCATGAATACTGAAATTGTATTGCGGGATCAATTTGTGGAGCATGTATCCGCTCCCCCACGCCCTCCTCAGCCTGTAGCCGGTCCCTCTACTATTACAAATGGATAATCACGCTCTCCTCGACCGGCGGAAAACTACAACAGAGTCACAACCTTGGTGGGGAGGTAGTTTACTCCCATCGAGCAGACACACATGCTCTGTTCGCTCGTTTAATCTCTTCTTGTCCACATTTCATTGTCTCCATGGGAAGAGTGTTAGTACCCTGTTTATTGGACACCGGGTCAATGGTGTCGACTATTGAAGAAAGTTGTTTTCACCAAGATTTTCAGTCTTGGGGGTGGGACCGTTTGCAGGACTGTCAGTGGTTACAGCTTTGAGCAGCTAATGGTCTAGAAATTCCTTATATTGGTTATTTGGAGTTGGATGTAGAACTGTGCGGCCGGTCGGTTACTGGTTATGGTGTCCTGGTGGTTAGGGATCCTCCTGGTGGTCTGAGTGTATATGAAGAGTGCTGGGGATGAATATACTTTGCTGGTGCTACCAGGAGCACTTTGGCCAGCATGGCACTGCACTCTTTGATCTCCCTATTGTTACGCAACTTCCAGGTGTATTAAGGGCTTTTCAATATTGTCAACACGTGAGCGTAAAGGACCACTCCAAACAGGTAGGTGGGGTGTGGATGCATGGGCATAGAGTGCAATGCATCCCTGGAGGCAAAATTAAGTGGGTTGCTGCATCCTGTTCAGCCCAATTTGAGTACAGATCTGTGTTGTTTGAGCCCCCTGACTCGGGCCTTCCCGCTGGGCTCTTGGCCTCACCGGCTTTGGTACAGGTCAATCGAGGTACCGTTTATGTGCACATGGTAAACGTTGGCACAGCTGATGTGGTGCTCCGCCCTACTACCATGGTGGGAAGTTTGAAAGAAGCCTATCTAGTTAGCCTGCCACGAGGGGTTGTTGAAGTTAAGGCAACGGTTGCCACAGTACATTCCCATAGTGCAGGGGGTGGGGGGGGGGTCTTCTTTGCTTAAACAATTCGAGTCTCTTGATTTATCTGTCCTGTCTGCTGCAGAGCAGGATCAGATAAGGGTTTTCATAGGGTTTCTCTACATAGACTGGTAGCTGAAGTTGCTGGAGGTAAGTCAGCGAAAAGGAAGGGTGAGAGTTTAGCTCAGGAGTGGACACAAACAGTGTCAAGTGTCATTTGAGGCATTGAAGAGTAAATTAATCTCTGCACCTGTATTAGCTTATGCAGATTTTTCCCGAACCCTCATTTTGGAGGTCGATGATAGTCATGGCAGCTTGGGTGATGTACTTTCCCAAAAATGTGCTTATGCCAGCGGAAGCTTGAGGCCCACAGAGCGTAACATGAATAATTTCAGTTCCATGAAATTGGAGTTTCTGACGCTCAAGTGGGATATGATGGAGAAATTCAGGGGTATCTGTTGGGACATAAGTGCCTGGTGTTTACTGATAATAACCCCCTGAGTCACTTAAACACGGCAAAGCTTGGGGCCACTCAACAGCGCTGGGTTGTTGAGCTGGCTGCCTTTGATTTCAAGGTGAGGTATAGGCCTGGGAGGAGTAATGGCAATGAGGATGCTCTGTCCCGGCAGAACCCCGTCAATCTGGATGACATTACACTGAGACGGTGGCTCAGATCCTGGTTGAGGAATGGTTTTTCAAGTTTGGGGTCCCGGGCCAGACCAGGGTCGCAATTTTGAGTCTGCTCTGATAGGGCAGCTCTGTGAGCTTTACCAAATTAAGAAGTCCCATACTACACCTTACCATCCCGCTGGAAACGGCCAGTGTGATCGATTCAATCACACCTTGTTGCAAACTCTACGGGGCATTAGGAACAGGGATTGGGCTGCATGTTTAACACAGGTACTCTTTTTTTATAACACCACTCCACCAGATGATGGGAGAATCTCCGCACTACTTGATGTTTGGTCAAGAGCCCAGGCTACCAGTAGACTTTCTGCTTGGTAATGTGTCAGAGCCAATGACAGGTAGTGTGCAAAGTTGGGTTGTAGAACATCGAAGGTGGTTACATGTTGCCTTTGAGGGGGCAAGGGAGCGCTTAAATGCAGCTGCGGATAATCAGAAGGAACGACATGATTTACATGTTTGTGACTTACCTTTGTCAGAAGGTCAGCTTGTTTATTTATGAGATCATTCGTTTAGGGGGCATCATAAGATTTAAAGACTTGTGGAGCCCGGTGTTGTTCCAAGTGATTCGTCCTCCTCTGAAGGGATCTGAGCAAAGTCTGATGTGTCCACCGCTCGTTGTTTAAGGCTTGTGACCGGAAAGAGGTCCTGCTGAACGGTCTGCCTAGTGTTGGGGTAGAAGATCGGGAAGAACCCCAGGTAGATGAGGGAGATGATATGGACTTGGTTGTGCTGGTGCCTGAGACCCCTTGCATTGCTCGAGCGACCGGTCATCCGGCACGAGACAATTCTGGTACGAACTGTTCGAACTTGCAACAGTAGGAGAGTTGGGAAACAGGGTCACTGTTGGCTCTGAGGTAACCGCTGCTGGTATGGCAGTCTTGTTTAGTCCTTGGTCATGAGGATGTTGGTGGCTCCGTTTGTGTAATGAGGTTGCTTTAATTCTCTGAAGTCGATTAACGCATATACACGTTATGAAGCATTTTCTCCTAATAACCCCCAAAAAGAACTTAAATTACACTTTCAGTTTTGATCTTACAGATAGGAGCAATACATCAATCTAATCTGTAAAGGGTCTACTTTTTTTGCATACAGATATAATAACAAGAAAACTTTGTGCACTTATAAAATAAAGATAACATACAAGGTGTGCTGCCTGCAGCCTCTGTCATTAAAATGGACTGTAACTCTGAATATTCAACGAAGAGACTCGAGAGATGTATTTATAGAAAGCCTGACATATCTACTTTTAAAGTAAAGTAATCCATATGAAAACAACGCAATGTCTGTTTTTCACGTTTCCCTTCATTATCGTCTAATGCGACCCTGAATGCTCTATTCAGATTGAAATATTTAACTGAATCGCGGCTTGAATACACCCACACAACAGAACACAATGGAGCGAGACTGTTCTTCAAGTATTTATTTTATTTTACTGTTTGCTTCGCGATGAGGAATAAGACCCCTCTTTTTATTTATTTATATACTTGTACTAGTTTTCACATAACGTGTAAACATTTTACTAGTTAGACTTTTTCCAAATTATAATTCTGACTAAATGTATAATCAAGTGAAATATTGAATGAAGATTCAATAACAATATACAATATACAATACTATACCATTCAAAAGCTTGATGTAAATAATATAAATGTCACAAATAAATGTAACTGTAACAAATATTACAAGCAATGCTGTTCTTTCAATTTATCCCCATTAAAAAACCTGCAAAAAATATTCTCAGCTCTTTTCTACAATAATAATAATAATAATAAGCATTTTTTTTTTTTTTTTTTTTTTGTAGAAATAAGATTGTTAAAAGGATTTCTGAAAGATTGTGTGACTGGAGTAATAATACAAAATTATTACTTTGATTGTTCCTAATAAACTGTTTAACTGCACTCCCAAGTGGATATTAAATTATGCTGTTGGATAATTCAATATATTTTAAATAAACTACAAACATAAAATGATATACATTTATTTTGTCCTCACATTCTTTATTGTAACTCTTCCATCTCAGTGACACAGCTGACCGAAAGGCTCATTATGCAGCTCATTATGCGGGCCTTTGTCTTCTCAGGTGTAAATCACAATGATATTCATGATAGTTGATGCCTACTCGCATATGACTTTTACCAACAAAAAGTGTCTTAGAAAATTTTAATTAATATATTGTTTTCTGTAATTGAATAAACAAGATGATTTTCAAATAATTTAGAAAGAAAATTCTAGGCTACAAGCTCCAGTACCTACAATTCTCCAAGTCCCGGGAACCAATTTTTTCTATGTGTCTTATGGCCTTATTCAAGGGATTTAACATTTTTAGTTTTTCATGAACCACGCATAACATTTTTTTATCAAAAACAAAATCATGTACATACATGCTGCTCACATATTATTATAGCCCAGTTTGTGCTGATTACAGTGAGATTAGACTTTACCCATTTAGCTTTATTTACCTATTTATAAGAAACTGAAAATGCTCCAATGTCAGGGCATGACAAAACTTCCCCAGGTCCCAAAAATACCCTTAGACTCCAGAGGGTTAACTAAGCGGCTACTAATTTGTATGTTTTACAATAGTTTAAAGTTTATTCGCACTCTCCGGCGACACGTTTATCGGGGATATCTGGCTGCATGTGTCGCGATAATTTGGGATATTAATCCCGGTGCAACATGTTCTATCGTGAGTATACTTCTGTAAGGGAAACAGGTCAATTTAGCTCAAAGGGAATCATTTAAGATTTTAAAGGGAATTTGAACAGAATCACTGTTTCACGGCTGTTCACGGAGACACGCCTGCGGTTCAGTGAACGAGCCGTTTAACATCAAATCTGCGCTGGATACTAATATCCAAACTATAGTGAAAACACTATCAATTAGCACAGTAACAAGATCGGCAGTTTAAGACATTAACTTGTAAGCACAAAACACAAGATACTTCTCTTTTCAATATGAATAAGGCTTTATTAGATAAATCTAAGACATATAAACTAATCTAACACATAAACGCACGCACTCACACATTCACACAAGTTGCAGGAAGATCGAAAGTTAGGAAAAGATGAGTTTAAGAGAATGGAAATATGGAATTCCGAGTTTACAGCAATACGTTAAATTACATAGACATGAACAACCATCAATCACGTAATTAGCCCTTGCATTGAGTTCCTCAATGTGACTAAAATTATATTAGATACACCAGCACAACAAATATCTGGGGATACGTTGCCTTCGTTTCCTGTGAAAGGGACTCCCGTTGAAAGGGGTATCCCGGGGTCGCTGATTGGCTGGAAGTTCAGTAGTGAAGTGACGTCTTGGGAAGCCCGTGGTTGTTGGGCGTTGGCTGAAAGTGGAGTCGTGTGCGCTGGTCGAAGTTGAACGGGCATCCGAAGTCAGGCGTCGGAGACTCAACGTTACAAAACTTAACTCAGAACACGAAATTCTCAAACGGAAAAGAAAATAAATAAAGTTTGACGAGACTAGGTTGTGTTCCTTCTCATCGTGGCATAGTAGCAGCAGGCAGGCCGAAGCACGCAGGAACCGCGCTTAAACAGTGATGACTAAACCGCATGGCTAGAAGCTACAAGCTAGCAGAAGCATAGCTAGAGACTAGAAACAGACATGGCTAATAGCAGCAGCAAGGGACTAAAAGCAGACTAAAAGCAAGGCATGACTGATAGCACAAGCAATGCTCGAACTAAAAGCAAAATTTCATGGTGTCCAAAGTATTTAAACTTCCTTGTTGGCCACCCCTCAAATGTTGCCTTGACCAATCAGATATGGTCTTGGGTCTGGGGTATCATAAATCATTTGTTTATCTTACCAAGCATGTGGTTCTTGCCTCACAGGGTCTAATTTTGGACATGATTCCTATAACATGATTATGATATATTTTACAAATAAATGATTGTCAGGACAACATCAAGCAAGAAAATTCGATTATATCAATACTAGACATGACTATGTATCCAATAGTTATCAAAAGACATACACAATAAGTGATTATACATGATAGTCAAATGTGTGGGTTACACATAAATGAATATGGAGTTAAGCAATGGAACGATTCATTTATAAGTCTTTTTGAGTTCATTCTGGTCCATATATAATGTACAAAAAGCAGTTTCTTTGCCATTCTCTGGCAAAGGGACTTTTCTGTGAAGACAAAGGTTTAAAGCCCTTCCCCCTTAGGAATTTCAGTCTGGTTCTGCTGGCTGGGGGGAAGTCAATGCAAGTATTTAACTTGATCTCCTGGGTTTACATGTGATGTCCAGCGTTGCATTTCAATCACGAACAATAAATTTGACAATCTCTTCTTCGAATTAAAATTGTCAATAATTGTTCTATTGGTGTTAATGTTGAAAGCTGTTGTGTGAACAAGTTGGTTATCTTGCTTGGTTCTTGTGGCACTAGAACTGATTTATGAGTTCGGCTCTCGTTTCAATGCACACAGCTCTGATAGACTCTTTGATTTGTCTGGTTCGACTCATTTCTGCTACACTTCCTTCAGCGAGAAGTTGTGAGATAATAAATTGCAGTGTTATATTTTCTTTTTGTTTTTAGGCGCGTGATTAAAGGCAATGACGGCATTCTGATCAAGTGCGATGGCTCTGTGTCTCCTCAAAGTTGTTGTTCAGTTTCCATTGGGTTATTCCGTGTTTAGCATGGAACTGATATGCTTCCAACAAGCTTCATGTTTTTAAGTGAACTTTATGGGCTCCCTAAGCTCTGTGTGAAAGTGTGTCTCACTGATATGTTTTAAGTTTCTTTTTTTTTTTTTTTTTTCTTTAATTGGTTTCAAATGGCTTAGTATCTCTGAATTTTGTATTTTTGTTTCAATTCATTATTGTGATTGAATACAATGACTTAATCTAACATTATTATGGTTGAGCTATACTGCCAAATTTAATTATTTGATTGTAGTGGTTTATGAAGTTGGAGTTTATGCTTTGTGTTTTCTTGTCAAATGTGGGACTCGGGCGGGACTGAAAAGTTAGTTCCTGCATGGAAATACAGTTCATTTATATTTTGTATTGTCAAATTATTGTTTTACTTTTGCATATATCCACCTTATCTAAATGTCCATTGCTCTCTTGTTGTTGGCAGGATCTGGGTACCCGGGGACAGATGAGTGACCTTCTTTGGGTGGTGTCAACCTTCACTGTGTGTCGTGCTTTTCACTGACATTAGTCGGTGTGAGAGCTAGTGTGTGTGTGCACTGTGATTTGAGTGATCTGAGTGCTCCAAACTTTTTTCTAAGTTAAAGAAAAAAATAAAAAAAGTCTGATTTATTGTCAATTATTCCACATGTACAGCACATACATACAGAGAATTTAAATTGGGTTACTCTCAGACCCTTCGTGCATTCCAAATCTGTTGAGCGTCAACAATTTCCCCTCTGTGCCCTGAATATTTCATAATCACTCCGCTCCAGCTCCGCTCCAGGTTCACCATTTCCCACTCCATGCTATACTGATCAGAAACACCGATCCACCTTCACTCCGTGTCTGAAGTATTTCAGTGATTAAAATAGCACAATTCTGTTCATAATGTATATTTAAAAATGTAAATGTAAGTTTTAAAGTGGCTTATTGGAACAATAGTATGCAAACGTTTTTCCCTACCTCATTATGTTGTCAGCATTAAAAAGGTATAATTGGCCCTTTTGCGGTGCAAATTTTGTTTCGGTTCCGTCAGTTATTTTACCTATGGATTGATGCTTTTCTTAAAGGTTTCTGCTCATTCGAAATCGGATACAGATGAATGAGCACTGTCATAGGCTACATTTGTTTGAATGCATTATTGAGAGAGCTATTGTATGTGATTAAGTGTTGTAATTCTTGTTGAATCTAGAAGAAACATACTAATTCCTTGAGAACTAGAACTTCCTGCTTATGTACATTTCCTTCATCATAGCCTTCACATTCTTTCTGATTTGAGTGATCCTTCTCTATCAAGCTAGCTAAATATGTTAAATGTGAATTCTTGTTAAATATGCAGTTATATAATGGGTCGTTGTCATGAATTGTACTCGTGGTGGATGCTCTGACTTTTAATAAACCGCTCCTCGCTCCTGTCAAAATCACACCGCTCCACTCTGCGCTCCGCTCCGCTCTGCTCACATACTCTGGTGCATACAGATTACACTAACAGTAGAGGATAAAAATACAGAGATACAAATTAAATATAAACAAATGATAAATGTGATAATCAGAACCAAAACAGATGTTTTTTTTTTAGCAGGTCCAAGCTGTAATGGCGCAACTCTATTCTGGAAAAGGGGGCAGGGAACTAATATATATTTGGAATGACATGAGGGTCAGTAAATGATGACAGAATTTTCATTTTGGGGTAAACTATCCCTCTGAAGACTGGCTAGACCCTATTCGTCGTCCCTTTGATGTGGTTCAGTTGTCCTGTACCCTTAACAGAAAAACACCCCCAAAGCATAATGTTTCCACCCCCATGTTTGACAGTGGTGTTCTTAGGGTCATAGGCAGCATTTCTTCTCCTCAAAACAGGGCAGTTTGATTTTCCCTTTCCCAGTTTATTCATAGTCTTGCCTTGACAGTTTATTCCTAAGATTGCAGCAGCGCTCACATGAATGCTTCCGAAAAAAATTATTTAGGGAATTATTTAGGAAATATTCACTCACACGAGACACATCATTTGTGGTTTATAGTTATTTTGTAGTTATTGTAAAATTAACTTTTTATAGTTATTGTGAAATTTACAGGCAATTTCTGAGCAAAAATTATAGCTATTAGAGCCTTTTTTTCAGTGCAGTACAACCACGATGCCTCTTTCAGCTTCACCCAGCTCCAGTAAGATTATGATCTTGTATATTTCAACATCAAAATCACAGGAAATTGAATCTTAATATATGTGTTAGTAGGACTTCTACTTTGAAACATTATCAATATTTGATATATGAAATGTCCGGTCCCACTTTATATTAGGTGGCCTTAACTACTTTATATAAAAAAATAAGTACAATGTACTTTTGTGTTCATATTGTATTTTAAAACACTTTTGCTGCTATTGAGGTGGGATAGGGGTAAGGTTAGGGAGAGGGTTGGAGGTATGGGTAAGTTTAAGGGTGGGTTAAGGTATAAAGTATGGGTCAACAGTGTAATTATAAATGTAATTACAGAAATTAAATACAGATGTAATAACATGTAGTTTGTTTTATATATAAGTACAATGTAAAAACATGTATTTACACAATAAGTACATTGTACTAAATTATTAATTAAAATGTAAGTACATAGTAGTTAAGGCCACTTAATATAAAGTGGGTCCAAGTGTCCTATCCCAATGCTCACATGCATTTTCTTCAAGGCTGTCTATGGTAAAATGGTTGATTACTTAATCATTCATTGTCATACAAATATTTGCCTCTCAATCAAATCAATCAAATCAATCAATATTATCACAAAAAAAGAAGAATTTGAATAAAAAAAATAATAATAATTAAAAAAATAATCGTTCAGGTATGAAAGTTCAATAATGCATTCAACTCCAGACCACTGCTAGGCTTTGATAACATTACTGGCCTAACCACAATGACAAACTCCAACTGTTATCAGACAGCAGTTTATGTGGCCCTGTGATCTTCGCTGCAGGTAGTTTTCTACCTGCACCATTTTGTAGCTATCAGCCATCCTGTTAGGCTTGACATGTGACAGATCACAGAGCTGACAGTGCAGAAATATTGTCATAGCATAAAATCACTTGACCTGATGTAAAATCCATAAATATAGGTGGTGGTGACACTTTCCAGTTGTGTTACTTAGAAATAAGACATGACTAATGGCAGATAAAAAAATAAATCTTTATACTAAAAGTTCATTGCACTTAACAGATGATTGTACTAAGCAGAACTAAATCAGTTTCAGCAGATTTATTTAGTCCCATCAAGCTTTCCTTCAGACTTTGCAAGGAGAGTAAATATTGAAATGTTGAATGAAAAGTGCTCACTTCCACTCTCACTACCCTCAATACACCCTCATTGCTAGTTTGACTTGATCTTAGTGCTGTGTTCGACACCATAGATAATGACATACTCATAGATCGATTAACTATTGACAAAACTATACAGGTATTCAAGGGCAGACTCTAAGATGGTTTAGATCCTACATGTCCGATCTCTAACATTTGGTTATTTAAATGGGTAGTCATCTCATTTATCCCCAGTAAAATATGGAGTGGCACAATGATCTGTCCTAGGTCCTCTGCTATTTTCAATATACATATTGCCCCTTGGTAATATTATTAGAAAATATGTGATTAGTTTCCACTGTTTTGCAGATGATACTCCTATATATCTCAACAAGACCAGATGAAACTTTTAGATTATATAAGCTAACAGAGTGTGTTAAAAATAAAAATAAAAACTGGATGACCAATAATTTTCTCCTATTAAATTCGGACAAGACCGAGATATTACTTATTGGACCAAAAAACAGTACACAGCATCTAGTAGTCTACAGTTTGCAACTAGAGGGATGTACTGTTACTTCCTCTACAGTAAAAAATCTGGGTGTTATATTAGACAGCAACTTCTTCCATCTTAAAACATTGCCAAGCTATGAAACATGTTACCTGTTTCTGATGCAGAAAAGCTAGTTCATGCATTCATGACCTCTAGACTGGACCATTGTAATGCACTGCTAGGTGGTTGTCTTGCATCTTCAATAAACAAGCTACAGGTAGTCCAAAATGCAGTGGCTAGAGTCCTTACCATGTCAAGAAAATATGATCATATTACCCCAATTTTACAGTCTCTGCACTGGCTACCTATTAAGTTCTATATCAGTAAAAAATTATTATTACTTACCTATAAGGCCCTAAATGGTTAACTCTTGCATACCTAACTAGCCTTATACCACGCTACAACACATCTTGCTCCCTAACGTCACAAAGTACTGGACTTTTGGTAGTTCCTAGGATAGCAAAGTCCACTAAAGGAGGTAGAGCTTTTTTGCATTTGGCTTCCAAACTCTGGAATAGCCTTCCTGATAGTGTTCAGTGTTCAGACACACTCTCTCTGTTTAAATCTAGATCTCTTTTCTCATTTGAACAATGCAACTCATAATTTGTGACTGCAGTTGTATCTGATCAAATGCACATTATTGTTCTTTAGCTTGGGTTACACTAATGAATTTTACTTGGTTGGAACAGCAGCTATGCTAATTATGTCTCAATTTGTTTCTTTGTTTTGCCACAGGATTTACATGAATCTACACAAGCTCAAGATCCAGAACACCTGAGAAGAGATGATGTAAACCCCTCAGAGGACCTCAGATGATCATAACCTTGAAACAACATACAGAACTAACAAATATTGCAACAAGTGTGATTGCATCATATAATAATTGTTCTTAATAGTGTTCATCGTCTGGTTGACTATGTCTTGTATTAATTTTGTATTCTGAAAATTCCTTTCATATGCACAGAAACTGACAATAAACACTAATAAGCTATTACTAAATATTGTAGAGACTTATTTTTCTGAAAACTTGCTTTGCAATGATTTGTATTGTAAAAAGCGCTATTCAAATAAACTAGAATTTAACTGAATTGAATACCACAAGTGAGGTGAGAACCTTGAGCAAGGCACCAAATCTCCAACTGCTCCCCGAGCATCACAGCAAAAATGGCTGCCCACTGCTTCGGGGCACACATTCTGAGCACACATTCTGAGCACACATTCTGAGTATGGATCATCATTCTTGGCTACATGTCCTTTCCTTTCCTTTCCTTTCCTTTCCTTTCCTTTCCTTTCCTTTCCTTTCCCTTCCCTTCCCTTCCCTTCCCTTCCCTTCCCTTCCCTTCCCTTCCCTTCCCTTCCCTTCCCTTCCCTTCCCTTATTTTCATGAATAGTCTCCTTGTACTTGGCTTCTCTCAATAAATAAATAAATAAATAACTTTTTGTATTTTAAAAAGTCTGTGATTCTGTTCTTCACTGTGCAGTCATATGGATTATGAAGAATGGCATCAATTACAGTGTAGCAGAAATGAGTCAAATCAGACAAATCAAAGAGTCTATCAGAGCTGTGTGCATTGAAACATGAGCTGAATTCCTCAGGAAGTCATAAATCAGTTCTAGTGCCACAAGAACCAAGCAAGATAACCAACCAACCAACTTGTTCACACAACAGCTTTCAACATTTACACCAATAGAACAATTATTGACAATTTTAATTCGAAGAAGAGATTGTCAAATTTATTGTTCGTGATTGGAATGCAACGCTGGACATCACATGTAAACCCAGGAGATCAAGTTAAATACTTGCATTGACTTCCCCCCCCAGCCAGTGAAACCAGACTGAAATTCCTAAGGGGGAAGGGCTTTAAACCTTTGTCTTCACAGAAAAGTCCTTTGCCAGAGAATGGCAAAGAAACCCTTTTTATACATTATATATGGACCAGAATGAACTCAAAAAAGACTTATGAATGAATCATTCCATTGCTTAACTCCATTTTCATTTACGTGTAACCCACACATTTGACTATCATGTATAATCACTTATTGTGTATGTCTTTTGATAACTATAGGATACCTAGTCATGTCTAGTATTGAAATAATCGCATTTTCTTGCTTGATATTGTCCTGACAATCATTTATTTGTAAAATATATCATAATCATGTTATAGGAATCATGTCCAAAATTAGACCCTGTGAGGCAAGAACCACATGCTTGGTAAGATAAACAAATGATTTATGATACCCACCCCAAGAACATATCTGATTGGTCAAGGCAACATTTGAGGGGTGGCCAACAAGAAAGTTTAAATACTTTGGACACGATTAAATGTCTGCTTTTAGTTCTAGTCTAGCTGCTGCTATTAGCCATGTCGGCTTTTAGTTCCAGCCTTGCTCGTGCTATCAGTCATGCCTGCTCTTAGCTTTTAGCTTTGCTACCTAGCTTTAGCTTGTAGCATCTAGCCATGCGGTTAGTCATCATGGTTCTTTGAGCGCGGTTCCAGCGTGCCTGCCTGCTGCTACGATACCACGATGAAAAGGAACACAACCTAGTCTCGTCAAACTTTATTTCTTTTCTTTTCCGTTTGAGAGTTTCGTGTTCTGAGTTAAGTTTTGTAACGTCCATTCAACTTCAACCAGCGAACACGACTCGAACAACCACGGGCTTCCCAAGACGTCACTTCACTACTGAACTTCCAGCCAATCAGCGACACCGGGATACCCCTTTCAACTGGAGTCCCTTTCACAGCAAACAAAGGCAACGTACTCCCAGATATTTGTTGTGCTGGTGTATCTAATATAATTTTAACCCCATTGAGGAACTCAATGCGAGCGCTAATTACGTGATTGATGGTTGTTCATGTCTATGCAATTTAACGTATTGCTGTTAACTTGGGATTCCATATTTCCATTCTCTTAAACTCATCTTTCCCTAACTTTCGACCTTCCTGCAACTTGTGTGAATGTGTGCGTGCGTGCGTTTATATGTTAGATTAGTTTATATGTCTTAGATTTATCTAATAAAGCCTTATTCATATTGAAAAGAGAAGTATCTTGTGTTTTGTGCTTACAAGTTAATGTCTTAAACTGTCGATCTTGTTACTGTGCTAATTGATAGTGTTTTCACTATAGTTTGGATATTAGTATCCAGCGCAGATTTGATGTTAAACGGCTCGTTCACTGAACCGCAGGCGCGTCTCCGTGAACAGCCGTGAAACAGTGATTCTGTTCAAATTCCCTTTAAAATCTTAAATGATTCCCTTTGAGCTAAATTGACCTGTTTCCCTTACAACAGAAATTGCATTCACATCTAAAGTCAAGTCAACCAGAATTGAATGACGTTACAATTTCAAATAAAATAAACAAAGTCAACAGTGTTAAATAATTGCCACCAAAAACAATCTCAGTGATCATAAATATATAAGGTAATTAACTAATTAATGTAAAAAATAAATATTAATTTAACCATAGGTAGGACCATATTTTATGTAAAAAAAAAAAATAATAAAAAAATAAAATAAGCAAAAGCAGCACAGTTTTGCTGCTCTAAATAACTTTAATCAAGTTATCATGCCCAGTTTCTTTCTTCTCTTTCTGATGAAATACTACGTCATATGCAACAAATAAATAAATAAAAATACAAAATAAAAGACAACAGGCTTAACCTAAACTGCACAGCTATGTCAATTACATCTATAAAATGACATGTAAATGCACCCATAATGCCAACACCTTTATAAACCCAAAAGTCTTGTAAGGCTTGAGGAAGGATTGACCTCAGTTTCAAATGGATGGATCTTTCCACATTTATGAAAAACTTTGGTAACACTTTCTATGAAGCCTGTATTTATAATATATTATGAGTTTATTCTTAAAGGGTTATTTCACACAAATATTAAAATTATGTCATTAATGACTCACCTTCATGTGGTTCCAAACCCGTAAGTCCTCCCTTAATCTTTGGAACAAAGTTTTAGATTTTAGATTTAGTCTGGGAGCTTTCTGACCTTCCATTGAAAATGTATGTACGGTATACTGTCCATGTCCAGAAAGGTAATAAAAACATCATCAAAGTAGTCTGTTGTGAATGCATTCATTACACTGCAGTGGCGCTGCTGAAGTATGATGCTGCTGACATGTTATCTTTGTTATTGGGCGCACCAGAAAACACGTCAGCAGCATCGTACATCAACAGTCATAGCAGTTGCACTCACAACAGGCCTGGATGCGAAGGAATTTTAATATTTGGGTAAACTAACCCTTTAAGGCATTTTAATGAATGCATAATGCATTATAAAAAACCTTATAATATGTTATATCAACTCATGAATAATCATAACAACAATTATAATGCATCATAATACCTACGTATTTGTGGTTGTACGTTTAAGAGTATGATTATTTATAACACACAATGAACTATATTAAATCTACTTCATTTACAGTATAATGGACTGTATCATATCTGGACTTTGTTTATTTAAGATCTATAAAGTATCTTACTACTGCTTGTGAGTGGTTAGATGTTGAGTGTTATTTTAGTGTTTCTGTGGAGCTAATGTTAATTATTTGATGTGAAATTAATACTCCAACTGAAAAAATGCAATGTTTTATATGGTTACATTTTATTTTGATTGTCCCCTTATTCAAATGACTATAAGCAACTTTTCAACTACATGCCAACTAACTCTCATTAGAGTATCAGTGTGCTCAAGAATGGTAAAATATAGTATGGTAGAATAAGCTAATGTACATGCAAAGACACTTCAGTTTATCTGTTGGTTCACCATCAAAATAAAGTGTTAGCATACACATTACAGTATCAGACATACTAATACTCAGATGACCACTGGTTGATATGTAGTTGCAGAGTTACTTATCATCAGCTGTCTAAAGGGTACCATCACAATAATCAAACTGATATTACAATAAAAATAGTTCAAAGCAAATGTGTATTACACATTCAACGTATCTGATATTCAATCTTATGGCTGTTTGAGAGAAAAAATGCTAATATTAATATTATTATTACTACTTATAAGTGGTCTTTTACCGCTTTAAGTAAAGTAGCATCAGACAAATGGCAAGATATGAGACTTATTATAACTATGAGAAGTATAATCCATTGTTAAAGTGGATGCAACGTGTTCATTGTGTTATAAATAATCGTACTCTTAAAAGCTAAACCACAAATAAAGTCAATAATATATTAAAACTGTTCTTATCAATAGTATGAATCTTATAAATCTTATGAAAGTTTTTTATAATGCATAATGCATTCATTATAATGCCTTAGAAATACCCTTATAATGTATTATAAATACAGGCTTCATAGAAAGTGTTACCAAAAACATTTTGGTAAGGTGACTTTATCACATAACATTTCTCATTTCTGTAGTGCTGCCTGTTTATTGCATACTTGTCAGTTATTGCTTTAAATGAATCTAAGTTCATTGCATGACATAGAATCATAAAAGGATGACAATCCAGACAAGAATGTTGTTAACCCAAAGGGCAGATGAAAGTTAATTATTTAGCAAACAGGTATTTCACAAATGAACAATTTTAGGGTTATACAGTCCTATCTTTATGGATAAGACAATGCAGTTCATAGAAACCATGAATTTAAAAGCCATACTCAGTAACAACAAAACCTATAAACAACAAAAGCACAATCTTACAACACAACCTTAGCTTTTACTACAACAAGCGTTGTCAAGGTTGACATTTGACTGAAACTCCACAGATTTGATATTAGTACCCATTATAATCCCCCAGTTGCTTGCCTTTGACCTTCATTTGACCACAGAATGTTTCCATAATGGTTCTTTGCTGTGAACGGAAGCGTTTCAAATAGAGTGCAACGTGCATATACCAAGAACCGATTGTATTCAACTCAAACACATCATCTTCAGGTTTAAACATTAAGCTAGTTGCTTCATAAATAATAAAACCACAATCATGAAAAAAAAAAAAAATGGAATACAAAATTAAAGAAATGTGAAAAGCTGGAGCTGTACTGATGTAAGAAATCAGTAAGCCACTGCACAACCTATAATCATTTTGGGTACTTCATTATAATTATGTTGCTTATTTAATATTCATTGTTCTAAGTTATACATTCAGAAGGTGCTACTGATGTAACAATCTTGCCCTGAGGTTGCAAATGCTGCACTGGTCGTGTTTAAGAATCATTTGGCAGACAGCTTCCCCAGCTGACAAAGTTTCCCACTCTGTCCCACACGCTTCTTAACAAAAGATAACAAAGAGCACTGGGACCCACACATACCTAATCCATTAAAATATCATTTACACTAGGGGGAGGGGACAGGAGACTATACTTGTTTTTACATGCATTTTATTCTGGTTTAAGACAAATAAATGATGTGTGCCATCTCCTTACATTCCTACATATTTTGTCCAGTTCTAAAATACTAAAATTTAAGCTGACATATTTAATATTGCCATCATGTAAGCAATTGCCATCATCATCTAACATTAGCAGGGCTTTGTTCCCTACACAGTACAACATGCACATCAATGTTCCAAAAACTTACCAGAGGCCATAAGTGCTTCCTCAAAGAGTTTAAAAAAGGGGTTAGGCATATAAAAACACTCTTGATAAACTCTACATTTGTAGGAGATATGGATAGTATGTCTACAAATTCAAATATTAAATAAATCTAATTGGTTAAAAGAGGTGGTTATTATTATTATTACTATTATTATTATTACAAGAGCAGGTGTATAAAACAGGAGAGCAAAAACCTAACACCATCCACTGCAAGTAGAATATGTGTGCACATTTTGTATATCCTCTCTATAAACAATTAGCTACTATACTTCAACCTAATTGAATGCACAAACTTCTGACAGATGGTTACAACTTAAATGTATTAAAACAACAATAATACTTTCTGTTTACACACCAGCATGAAGACCAGTTGCAACAAGTAATTTTGCACATTTATTAGAACTAATGTCACTCAAACATTGGTAATCCTACCTCTAGAATGTGGTCCAGGTCAGCCTTTTTAAGACATGGATATTTTTTTAATATCTCCTCCTTTTCTGCTTTATAATTATTTACTGCAACCTCCCAGTTCGGTTCCTCGATGACTTGGAAAATTGCTGCCCCAATTGATAAATAAAAAATGATAGCCGAAGTCAGAAGGGGACCTTTGTCCACCATAATGAGCTCAAATAATGTGGAGTCACTTAAAAAACATTACTCTGAAAGTGCCCACATTCTCACTATAAATAAATTTAGCAAAGTGTTTTTTTTTTTGTTTTTTTTTCAGTTCAAAATTACAGATATATTATTGAATATATGATGGAGTTTCTTCTTTGGAATAGACACAAGACTAACTAAACATAACTTTAAACTTTGTGAAACTGTATATCCATCAAAGGTATTTAAATTATTATTTTTATTTTTTTAGTCGCCGAGAGAGTTTGTCCATGTACACCACTCGAATTTGCTAGTCTTGCGCTCTGAAGAAACTCTTGACTAATCTGGTAGTTCAACATGCCACAAGAGAAGGAAGTTGGCCAAGATCCACCCACTATGGTCAACCCTCTCTCACAGTCTTTCGTAACAATTGTTTTGTTTCAATTTCACATTTTCTTTCCACATTTTCCCCCCAATGTTTATTTCAATGAACTAAACTATTTACATTTTTTCAATGAACTAAACTAACTAGTTAACTTACTAACTAACTGAGACTACCGTACTGTATAATGTTTAAAACCACAAACATATATGCATGCCTTTGCATAAGTTCTTTTGTGGACTAAAACTAATTTGGAATGAAAGAATATTTCTTTCTAACATGTTTCTCTCCATCATCAAATATCAGAAACCAAGTTCTCCTTGGCTCACCCCTAATGTTCTCCTTTTTTGTGGAGTGTCTTTTAAGTATGAGAGTTAATTAAATAATTAATAAGTTAATTAATAAAAATTAAATTAAATTAAATTAAACTGATACAGGATTTAGTAGTCACATTATTTAATCACTTTTTTTTTTTACTCAATTTAAAACTGCTGATGAAGACAGAATCAGACAGCTGTATGATATGTTTACATTTTTTATTTTGTCTTATTTGTATGTGACCTGGTCACCACTTATGGAATTCTCAAATCTAATTTGGGTAGGCCTACATTAGTAGTAATACATTAGTAAAAAAATAGCAAATACCCGAAACATATAGTTGCTCACCAGTGTTTGCTAACATTCCAGCAATGACAATTTGACATCCTGTAAATTACGTTTTAAGAATGTCATGCATACTGATTATGTATTGCGTTACCTTTCAAAGTCATTTCATACCTTTCATATCGACAGCTTTGAAAACTGGTTCTGTGTACATACCAAATACATAAATAAATGGACATGAAACATTTATTTTGAGTTTTAATAATTTTATGTGAGGAGAGAACATTTTATACAAGATACATGAAACTGTGGGTAGTTGACTGTTTTTTTTTTTTTTTCTAGGCTTGCTTGTGTTTATGGAGCGCAGTCATGCTTCGTAAAAAAACAAAAAACAAAAAAAAAAACACTATTTTTCACACAATTACCTTTATTATTAATCCACAATGATCTGTCCCTTCTCTAACAAACGCCTCAATTATTTCCTCTTAATACGAAGATGGGCTGAGATTGTACCAGGAATTTTTTCCCCCAGGAACAATCCCACTTGCTTTCTGCGTTTCCACCATGGTCTAAAGTACCATGACGATTAGGCAAATAGTCTGGTGACGTAGGTCTGCGCTCGTCTCTCAATACAAAGTTCGAAAATTTTGGACTTTCATCCACAGTAGTTCAGACTTTAGGAGGTCGACTCTGAAGTGTGATCTTCCGCAGATGGGATGACGCAAGTTAGGTAATTCTCCATAGAGCAGTGTACTTGATAATTGTCAGTCAGCTCACCTTGGCTACTGTCATTTTCCTCACTGTATAGTAACAATAAGACGAAATATGATATCACAACACCACTGCTTCCTTTCGATTTCATTTAAACATTTTAATAGCCACAAAAATGTAGTTCAGGGATGTGTATATAGCCTAAATTACAATTAAACAAAATATTATATCACTATTGCCTCTTTTTTGTTTTCATTTTAACATATTAATAGATTAATTATATCAATATTGCCTTCTGACTTCGGCTATCATTTTCTATCTGTCAACTGGGGCAGCTATTTTCCAAGTAATCGAAGAACCGAACTGGGAGGTAGCAGTTAAGAATTATAAAGCAGAAAAGGAGGAGATATAAAAGTATAAAATATAAAAATATCCATGTCTTAAAAAGGCTGACCTGGATCACACTCGAGAAATAAGATTACCAATGTTTGAGTGACATTAGTTCTTACAAATGTGCCATGACGCACCGCCTTTTTTTCTCCGAGGAGATTGAAACGGAGGGCGTCGATGAGCTCGCAGTTGCACAAACATAAGCCGCATAAACATCAGTTGCACAGACAAACAGTTACACAAGCATCAGTTTCACAAACATATTATGCCTAACTGTATAATGAGCAGCATTAATGAGGAGCGCAGCTCACACAGTCAGCTCTCAGAAAAAAAATGAAAATAAGTGGGCTGACTGTGCTTCTCGCATATCTAAGGACCGGGAGAAGATGGCCCTGCCTATCTCCACCCGTATTCCCTAGATTTAAAGTTCATTCTCGAGGTTCGGAAGCACACAAAGCGGTTCCTTCCCCCTCTGTGAACTCACAGCTGCAGCTACTTATCTCCGAGGAGATTAATATTGTTTGTGTGACTAAGCTGCTCGCGTGTTGCTGAGACTAAATCGCGTGTTGTACTACATCATTTTCAGTTTTGATGTAAATCTTACCAAAACAGACCGTCCTTACTTGTCTGATTGGTTAACTGCATTAATTCTGAAGAATTAAATTCAGTATCTATCTGACTATGAGAAGTTAGATATGAATTATACTAACAAGGCAGACCGTGTTTACTCGTCTGATTGTTTGTTTGCATTAAATTCTGAGGAATATAATGACAGTTATCTCACTCTGAGAAATGATATATACTGGAGGGGCTGCTTGGCGGGAGCAGCCCTCTCAGTCTATAGTCAGAGCGTTGCCGCCCGCGCTCCCCCTGCGTCGGGACCGGAGGCTGAAGCAACGCTCTGAACCAGGGTTTTCCCAGCCTAAGGTGGATCTGAGGGCCGTACTTCAGGCTGTGAGCCCCTCGGTTAAGAAGTCCTGAAACGTTTCGGTCACGACTGCAGAGGGCTGCCCCTACTGGGGTGGAGCGGCGTACACCGCATTACATGGTGCCCGTCTCGCCTTAGCGCCCTCTGGGGGCCGGTCTGCCAACCCTGCCAGTGTTCCAGGGCGCAGCGGTCCCCAGCGAGCATCATTCCCAGTATTTTCCGCCTGTGTGCTTAGCGGGGCTGAGACGCTCGCTGCCTGTGCTGGGGCATCTTACACCAGAGGTCAGTCTCGAGAGACTGATTCCCTTAGTATATTATTTAGCAGCGTGAAAACTACTGCCAAATGTATCTCAATGGGTCCTGCACACAGTAGAAAAAGCTACCGTATTCAGTTCGGCTCTGTACCGCCGATATTCAACGGGGTCATTCCGACGATGGTCGGCCCCGGGCAGGGTCTGGTTATGGAACAGGAAGTGAAACCCTATTAGAGAAGGAGGCCATTGAGGTGGTCCCTCCTCAAGACAGGGAGTCCAGGTTCTACAGCCGGTATTCCACAGTTCCAAAAAAGGATGGGGGGTTGCGTCCGATTATAGACTTGAGGGTCTTAAATCGTTCAATTATGAGATTGAAGTTCAAAATGCTCACGATCAAGCATGTTGTAGGTCAGATCAGGTCCGAGGACTGGTCTGTCACAATATATCTCAAAGATGCATACTTCCACATTTCTATCCTTCCTTTTGAGGTTCACTTTCGGGGCAAAGCCTACCAATATCGAGTACTTCCCTTCGGCCTTGCACTCTCATCCTGCACGTTCACAAAATGTGTAGACGCGGCTCTGGTTCCTCTGCACATGCAAGGCATCCGCATTTTCAACCACATCGACGATTGGTTGATTTTAGCTCAGTCAAGAGCAGGTTTGCGGCTCGGCATCTAGATGTCGTTCTCGCACATATGGGGGAGCTGGGTTTGAGACTGAACGCCAAGAAGAGTGTACTTTCTCCGGTTCAGAGAACCACCTATCTAGGCATAGTATGGGATTCGACCACGATGCAGGCACGATTGTCCCCTGCTCGTATCGAGTCAATCCTCATCTCAGTCGAGAGAGTCAAAGAAGGCCAGTCACTTACTGTCAAACAATTTCAGAGATTGTTTGGTCTGATGGCATCTGCGTCCAACCTGATACCTCTTGGCCTGCTGTATATGAGACCCCTAGAGTGGTGGCTCAAGACCAAGGGATTTTCCCCAAGGGGCAATCTACTTTGCACTATCAAGGTCACGCGGCGCTGCGTCCGTCCCTTAGACATGTGGAAGAAACCTTGGTTCTTGAATCAGGGCTCGGTGCTGGGAGCTCCTTGTCACCGTGTAATACTAGCGACGGATGCATCTCTCACTGGCTGGGATGCAGTCATGTGTGGCTACCCTGCCCGTGGTCTGTGGAGTGGTCGCCCTCTAACATGGCATATCAATTGTCTAGAAATGCTAGCAATTTATCGTGCACTGAAGCACTTCCTCCCAGACCTAAGGGGTCACCATGTGTTGGTGCGCACCGACAACACATCGGTGGTCTCTTACATCAACCACCAGGGAGGTCTGCGTTTGCGCCCTTTGTACAAGCTGGCGCACCAGATCCTGGTGTGGTCCCAGAGCAAACTCCTCTCATTAAGAGCAGTATATATTCCTGGGAAACTAAATATGGGAGCAGACATACTGTTGAGGCAGGGGCCGAGGCCCGGGGAATGGAGACTTCACCCAGAGGTGGGGAAGCAGATATGGAGAGTATTTGGCAGGGCTCAAGTAGAACTATTTGCAACTCAAGAGACATCACAATGTCCCCTTTGGTTCTCTCTAGTTCATCCAGCTCTTCCGGGACTGGACGCTATGGTACAGACCTGGCCGAGGCTTCGTCTGTACGCCTTTCCCCTATTGCTCCCGGGAGTTTGGCGAGAGTACGCCGGGACGGGTTCCGTCTGTTATTAGTAGCCCCGTTCTGGCCGGGCCGAGTATGGTTGCCAGATCTGGTCTCGCTCCTCGACGGCTCTCCATGGGAGATACCGATCAGGACAGACCTACTCTCACAGGCGCAGGGTACGATAATTCACCCTCGCCCGGAGTTGTGGAAGCTGTGGATGTTGGCCCCTGAGGGGGCACAACTGTTAGCAGCTGGTCTCTCAACTGAGGTTGTTGAGACCCTCCTCCAATCCAGAGCTCCCTCAACGAGGAAACTGTACGCCCTGAGGTGGAAACTCTTCACCTCATGGTGCAGAGACTGCCAGCTAGACCCATCAAACTGCCCATTTGGTACAGTTCTGGAGTTTCTACAGGCCAGGCTCTCTGCAGTGTTGACCCACTCCATGCTGAAGGTTTACGTGGCGGCCATTGCGGCCTACCACGCCCTTCTCGATGGCCGGTCTTTGGGAAGACACCCCTTAGTTACATGTTTCCTCCGCGGTGTGCTGAGGCTGAGACCTCCAGTACGGTCCTGTGTTCCCCCCTGGGACTTGGGTGTGGTGTTAGAGGCTCTTTGCAAATCTCCATTCAACCGATTCAAGATATCTCAGACAGACATCTGACTCTTAAAACCGCCTTTCTGTTGGCCATTACCTCTCTGAGGAGAGTAGGAGATTTACAGGCCCTCACAGTGGCCCCTACCTATCTTGATTTTGCACCTGGCATGACCAAAGTGTGCATATACCCTTGAGCGGGATATGTTCTTAAGGTGCCCTCTATCACACCACAACCTGTAGTGCTGCAGGCCTTCTGTCCTCCTCCCTTTCAGGAGCCCGACCAAGAGAAGCTAAATTGTGTGTGTCCAGCTCGAGCGCTGGATGCATACGCCCACAGAGCTGCCCTGCTGCGGTCCCCCCCAAGAGGGGTTTTCCTGCTTCTAAGCAGACTAATAGTCGTTGGATAGTTGAGACTATCTACGCCACTTTGAGTCCTCTGGTTGTCCCCCGCTGTCGGGAGCCAAGGCTCACTCTACATGGGGTATGGCGGCCTCCAAGGCCTTTCTAGCAGGTGCGTCCATGCTGGACATCTGCAATGCTGTGGGGTGGTCCAAGTCTTCTACTTTTGCAAGATTTTATGGCTTAGACATGCCAGTCACTCCAGGCACTTCATTCCCCTTGTCCTAAGCTGTGCTCTTTGGATACACACTAGGCAGGGGTTTGGTAGTCTGGCAGCGTTGGTACTCGTTCCCCAAAGAGTTTCGACACTGTGTCTCGAGGCCATACCCCCGGCACCCCTGCCGGCGTTTGCTGGTACTCGAAGCTGAAGCCTTTTTTCGACGCAGCGTCTCGTTCCCTTGAGGAACTAGGGTTACATAGGGTTTTTGATGTAAAAGACCTGGAAAGAAGCTTGTAGAAGTCTCTTACCAGCCGTTTTTGTAGGAATTAAAATGTAGCACAATTCGAGTAATCACACTGACCCACAAACGTGATGAAATTTATGTTTTTTAGTGAGAGAACTTAAAACTGAAAGCACAAACTCACGCACATGGTACAGCATTAAATGTAGAACGTGCTTAGGATCATGTACGAACGTTTGGGCTTTATGTCTAAGAAATTTATTTGAGCCTTTTTACATTTGCATATAAATTACAGAATCTGGCCCCATAGTCTAAAGTTATATGGGTGTTAAATGGCCAATGTTTACCCCATTATCTGGAAGATGCTGAACATATAAATTCCAAGATAATTAGATAGGCCTTGATTATTGACCAAGGGCCTGGCTGACCAGCAAACTCACATTTTCACAATACACCACACACACACACACATTAAAACTTTAGTTTGTTTAGCTTATAATTAATCAATTACAAATGTATCTGATATATGCATGTTGTCTGTATGTTTCCCTATAACATTAGTCTAGTTACCACTGTTTATTTGTACAAACCCGATTCCAAAAAGTTCAAATTGTTAATAAAAACAGAATGCAATGATGTGGAAGTTTCAAAGGTCAATATACTATTCAGAATACAACATAGATAACATATCAAATGTTTAAACTGAGAAAATGTAGCATTTTAAGGGAAAATAAGTTGATTTTAAATTTCATAGCATCAACACTTCTCAAAAAAGTTGGGACTAGGCCATGTTTACCACTGTGTGGCATCCCCTCTTCTTTTTATAACAGTCTGCAAACATCTGGGGACTGAGGAGACAAGGTGTTTAAGTTTAGGAATAGGAATGTTGTCCCATTCTTGTCTAATACAGGCTTCTAGCTGTTCAACTGTCTTAGGTCTTTGTCGCATCTTCCTCTTTTTGATGCGCCAAACGTTTTCTATGGGTGAAAGATCTGGACCGGAGGCTGGCCATTTCAGTACCCGGATCCTTCTTCTACGCAGCCATGATGTTGTAATTAATGCAGTATGTGGTATGGCAATGTCCTGTTGGAAAATGCAAGGTCTTCCCTAAAAGAACGATGTCTGGATGGGAGCAAATGTTGTTCTAGAACTTGGATATACCTTTCACCATTGATGGTGCCTTTCCAGATGTGTAAGCCTCCCATGCCACACGCACTCATGCAACCCCATACAATCAGAGATGCATGCTTCCGAACTGAGCGCTGATAACACCTTGGGTTGTTCTTTCCTCTTTAGGCTGGATGACATGCAATGACATGACCCAGTTTTCCAAAAAGAACTTCAAATTTTGATTTATCTGACCACAGAACAGTTTTCCACTTTGCCACAGTCCATTTTAAATGAGCCTTGGCCCAGAGAAAATGCCTGGACTTTTGGAACATGTTTAGATATGGCTTCTTTTTTGACCTATAGAGTTTTAGCCGGAAACGGTGGATGGCATGGTGGATTGTGTTCATTGACAATGTTTTCTGGAAATATTCCTGAGCCCATGTTGTGATTTCCATTACAGTAGCATTCCTGTATGTGATGCAGTGCCGTTTAAGGGCCCGAAGACCAGTATGGTTTTCCGGCCTTGACCCTTACACAGAGAGATTGTTCCATAATCTCTTAATCTTTGGATGATATTATGCACTGTAGATGATGATAACTTCAAACTCTTTGCAATTTTTCTCTGAGAAACTCCTTTCTGATTTTGCTCCACTATTTTCGCCCCAGCTATGGGGGAATTGGTGATCCTCTGCTCATCTTGACTTCTGAGAGACACTGCCACTTTGAGAGGCTCTTTTTATACCCAATCATGTTGCCAATTGAACTAATAAGTTGCAAATTGGTCCCCAAGCTGTTCTATATTCTATTGTGAATAAAATAAAAGTTTATGAGATTTGTAAATTATTCCATTCCTTTTTTACTCACAATGTGTACAGTGTCTCAACTTTTTTTGGAATCGGGTTTGTATTAGTTAATCTCTAAATGCTAATATTCAGGAGTATGAATGTATATCTGGTTTAATATTTTCTAGATGTCTTATTCTTGGTATCAAAATGATCTGCTCTTTATTCCTAAAACCATGATGTTCTCTATGTGATCGTGAAATCCATCATATTATTTGTACCATATTTTGGGTAAAACTACTCCAGGACCATCATAAAACATGCAAATGAGGTGTCACTGGGACAAAGAAGCACTTTCCCGCTGAAACTATACACTTGTGTTACTGGTCAATCTAACCAAATAGGTGTTACAGGGAAACTAGATAAAATCTTCCCCTCATCCA
Source organism: Carassius gibelio (assembly GCF_023724105.1). Lineage (NCBI taxonomy): Eukaryota > Metazoa > Chordata > Actinopteri > Cypriniformes > Cyprinidae > Carassius > Carassius gibelio. Next base: position 1,288,579 of record NC_068412.1, on the reverse strand, counting down.
AAAAGTGAGGCTGCTCTTAACTTGAGATTACCTAAAGACACCCATCACCTTGGAAACCTCGCGACTCCCCTTCCAAATCTTCTGGCAGTTTTCAGCAACTTTTTTTATTCACTTCGTAGCAGTCAACCCATGGTTGAGATGACGAACCTTTTAATCCTAACAGGATTCAACAGGAAATTACGTCAGGACACTTCACTCAGCACCTACAAAACAAATGCAAGTAACCGCTTGTTAACTATTTATATGTGCTTCTACGCTTTGCCCCCTTTAATTAAGGTGATGTGATTCTTTGATGTTTCTTAACAGGTTGTGCGTGCAAGCGCTACCTCTCTCTCCATGCCTTCCTTACATTGGCATCTATGTTTAATGTGTGTATGTTTGTGTATAGTAAGATGTTGTATGCTCCCCTGTAGTGTAGTTTTATAAATATCCATATGTATTCACACTTCCCAGCCGGCACATGACCGACCTTCAACGTTGAAATATGGTTGAAATAAGGTCAGTTGTGGTTTCAACGTTGAAACAACGTTGATTCAACGTTTAAAGCTGAATGGTTGAAAAACATCCAGCACATGACCAACTTTCAATGTTGAAATATGGTTGAAATAAGGTCAGTTGTGGTTTCAACGTTGAAACAACGTTGATTCAACGTTTAAAGCTGAATGGTTGAAAAACATCCAGCACATGACCAACTTTCAATGTTGAAATATGGTTGAAATAAGGTCAGTTGTGGTTTCAACATTGAAACAACGTTGATTCAACGTTTAAAGATGAACTGTTGAAAAACTTCCAGCACATGACCAACTTTCAACATTGAAATATGGCTGAAATAAGGTCAGTTGTTTTAATGAAACAACGTTAAAAATGTTTAATGCTAAATGGTAGTTAAAGGTTAACAAGCTTTTAAATTATTTATATTAAATTATTTAAATTAATTAATTATTTTAATAGCATTTTAAAATATTTTAGTCATGATACCTATTCTAAAATCTAAAGGTATATGTTAAATATTATCATCATTAACAACAATAAAACGATATACATTTCGCTGCTTTATCACACTGAAACAACTCCCATTGGTAGTTGTATTTTATTACTTCTATCATGATTGGTTAATCTGGCTGTCATTCAGGAAACTGGACAATGAATCGGTTCGCGCCTTTCTACATTTAAAAATATGACCGTTATTGTCGTCTTTCTGTGAGTGAGGCTGTTATAACTGACTGCTCTATCGGTCCCGAATTTTTTCATATTTGCCTGTACATTTTTTATTTATTTTGAGCGAATTTGAGTCGTGACATGTCAATGGAGAACAAAAACTGTGAACACAAGAAGGGTCAGGTGTTCTGCGAGGTCCTGAAAACATCCTGGCAAAATGAGGTAAGAAAATCGCTAACGTTATCTTTATTATCTTTTGAAAATAGTAAAGTATTACCAGAGTTTACAAATGGGTAGTTTAAAGGACATGTAACCTGCAGATAAATAAATACCCGTGTGTCTATTTTTGCATTGCTTTATCACAGCTGATCAAGTTAGGTGCTCACCTAATGTGTTGCTGGTAAGAGAGATTTAGAGATGGTTTAGAGCAGTGGTTCCCAACCTTTTTCAACTCGCGGCCCACACAACCAAACACATATGTTTGCGCGGCCCACTTCAAAAAAATTAACTGACCCCGCTATTGTTGGGTTAATAACTTAGTACTCAGAAGCTAGATTTGAAACTATATTTATTGAATAAACTAGGGCTGTGCGATATGGACAAAAAAAAAAAAAACTATCGCGATTTTTTTGATCAATTTTGCAATTGTGCTTTTACAGTCATAAATGCATTCAGGATAAACTTGAAACATATTTCCAAAAGAAAACCAATCAGAGCTTTATCAAAAAGTTGTAACATCTCTAGAACAGACATAAGTCAAAATTATCACTATAGTGAAGATGTAAAAAAAATTATAGACTTTTGGCAAAAAAAAAAAAAAAAAAAAATCCTGTATATAGGGACTTTTTTTTCTCTTTTGCCATGCATTGTTCATAGAGCTCATTAATTGTAGCGGTGCCTCAGGTGTTTGCAGTGTGTATACAGTATGTGTATGCGGTCAGCAGTGAGAGCATAAATATAACGCGAAAGCACATTAAAATAATGCACGAGTGCGAATCTCTCTGTTCGCAGCAGATTTCCTTTGCTCTGTCACAAAACCGGTGCTTGCTCAGATACACGCTGCTTTGCGAGGAGAGAGTGTGCACACTTAAAACGTGTCTCCTCTCACTTAAACTGCATCCTGTTCACTAACAAATTCACTCTATGCTCATGTGTTAGACATGAATTATTTTCGCACGTTTTTATTTCTAGCCTTTTACCGCAGTGAGAACGCTCTGATCCGTCAACATTGGCTCAGAAAAAAGGCGCATCACAGACAGTTTGTGAACCTGGAGTTAGGCATATGCGCACGCTCAAATCGTGATTTTAGGACGTTTTTCTTTTAATCGCACAGCCCTAGAATGGACTGGAAATGAACAGAAAATAATTGGCGGCCCACCTGCAATACCACCGAGGTCCACTAGGGGGCCGCGGACCACAGGTTGAAAACCACTGGTTTAGAGATTTTCCCATATTTTCCTGATATGAATCCCATGCATTAGGTGTGTTATATATGTTTGTATTCTTATAATAGTTTCAAAGTGTTTTCTGAAACATATAAGTGCAAATGTCGGTATTTAAATAATATAATATAATGAAAATGAATAAATAAATAAAAGGATTGTTTAAAGCCATGGTTCTCAAAGTGTCAGGCCCCCTCTAGTTGTTATGCAGGTGAATCACTAAATTAAACTAATTAATGTTAATACATTTTAACTTAATCTTTGAGTAAGTTTTTTTTTTTGCACATTTAAGTATGTTACAGTTAAAGTACAGTACAGTTTTGTAACTTTTGTTACATAATTACATTTAAAATTACATTTTAATTTAAACTTTTTTTTTTTATTTACCTGTGTATGTAAGCACAGTTGTAGTGTTAATGTTCAAACATGGTAAAGTGTCTGACAACAATAAATATTCTTATTAGAATAAAACTGCCTCATTTTTTAACTGTAGACCTGTAGCTGAATAGTTTGGTCTACTACGCTGCTGAAATGTAATGTTGGTCATTATGGTGCAACTTAATATTTAATAACAAATATTTTCTGAAGTGGTACTTGGTGTAAAAAGTTTGAGAACCAGTGGTTTAAAGAAATGGTATAATATGAAATCCTGCTTTTTAAGAACTTTTCAGTAAACCATTTCTTCTTTCCCCTTGTAGAGTCATCCAGGATCCAGCTTGTTCTTGAAACATTGGTAAGAAATTTTTCATCTGCTACATTGCACTGTCACTTCTGCTAGAGATGCTTTGAGCTTTTGTGATAGGTTTTGATTGTACTTAGTTTATTAAAAATTTACTGAATTAGATTTTATTTGTTTTACTACACTGTATTACTAGTGTTTTGATTAAAACAGTGTAACTGGGGGCTCTGAAAACACTGCTTGTGAATAATTTGTTAATATTGTAAATTTTCATCTGAATACATTAAATAAGTGTTTAATGAATAGTGTTGTCCACTTTGTTTCCAACCTCACTGTTACTGAACTGTAAAGTGAAAATATTGTGTGATTTATTTTGCATTCAGTTTTCAGTTAAATATATTTCACAATATCAAAGTTATTGTGAAACATTGTGGACATACCTAAACAAACTGGTTAAATCTTATGTTCCCTCCAGAAGTTTGCCCTATGCAAGTGAACGACGCCTTGTGGTGCCATCCCAAAGAGGTTCAAAATCACTCTCAAGAACCTTTTCCTCGACTGTGTCCAGCTGGTGGAATCACCTCCCAATCTCAATCCGAACTGCTGAGTCTTTACTCATTTTCAAGAAACATCTTAAGACTCATCTTTTTCTCCGGAACTTAACCAACTAATGCTAGCACTTTTCCTTCTTTTCTTGTCTTTCATATTAAAAAAAAAAAAAAAAAAAAAAAACCTGGCTATGCGTTCTGTACTAGACTAACTGAGACTTGTCATGGCACTTGTATACTGTTGTTGTTCGCTTGTACACCTGACTGCTTCTGTTCTTCTCATTTGTAAGTCGCTTTGGATAAAAGCGTCTGTTAAATGATTAAATGTAAATGTTTATACAGGACGGTACAGAAAGTGCACAAGTGGGAGAGAGTGGAGGGGACGGCGTCAGAAAGGACCTAGCGCTGGGACACTTTCAAGGATCACCCGAAGCACAACCACACTGTATACACTAAGGCTGCTGGTTCTAACATTTTAGAGTGCCCTGCGGTAGAAATCTCATTCTGCATTCCCCACGGTAAAGAAGACACAGTCCGGGGGGGTTCCCATTAGAAATCAACTGGTGGAAGGTTCCCTTCTCGAACTGTTCAACACATTTTCACTGCACAAATGTACACAACTCTTGTAATGAGACACATTACTAAAACATGTTTTTGACAGAAACTGTAGGTTTCCACCAAAATAAAAGATCCACTGGTTTCAGTCATAAAGGTACAAGGGTTTGTCTTGTAAGTGCTGAAAAAAATATGCATTTTTGTGCCGAATTATTTTACAAAAACCTTTAAATATTATTGTATTTGGATTGTTCTACTACATGTTTTTAGCATTACCTCCATGCATACTCTGCATAATAAAGTGTGGGATTATTTTCATCTGTTTTATACAGTATGTTTCCAAAATTTAACTGCTGTTTGACAATTTTGAGCATGTGGTAGTTTATTGAAGTTGTTTGTAAAGCCATTGCTGCCAGTCATTAGATTTTTAGCCTTGCCTGTACCATGTTGATCTAAATGCCAACTAGGATCTAGGTGTATTTATATACGAGGTACGACGGGGAAACAACGTCGTGTTATCAACGCTGATTAACTTTTCAAAATCAACACCTCATTCAGCTTTCATCCCAGGGCTGCAGCACGACCCTAATTCACCCATAATGCAGGTAAGACGGTGAAACAGCGTCGCGATTTCAACGGTGAATCCACGTCGTGATTTCAACGTTGATCCAATTTGCAAAATCGAAAGGTTATTCAACGTTGATTCAACGTCGGGATTTCAACCGTACATCAACGTCACGATTTCAACGGTGAATCAACGTCGTGATTTCAACGTTGATCCAATTTGCAAAATCGAAAGGTTTTTCAACGTTGATTCAACCATGGTACCTGACGTTGTTTCAACGTTGAAATGCCGGCTGGGTTGGTTGTCTGTGTTTGCTGTGAAAGTGAAAGTAGGGACATTTGCTAAGTATGGTAACCCATACTCAGAATTGATGCTCTGCATTTATCCCATCCAATGGGAGAAGTGAACACACACCTGGAGCAGTGGGCAGCTATATATCCAGCGCCCAGGGAGCAACTGGGGGTTCAGGGACTTGCTCAAGAGCACTTCAGCCATGGGTATTGAGAGTGGAAGAGGGTGATGTTCATTAACTCCCTCCCCCACCTACGACTCTTGCTAGCACCAAGATTCGAACCTGCGACCTTCGGGTCCAACCTCTCTAACCAGCCGCCTCAACTCTGCTGCTGACAGGACGAGGTCATGTTAACGTTCCAGTTATGTAATGGGAGCAATTTATTAGTAGTAAGATTATTTTTAAATAATTTTTCTTAGGGTCAATAGGTGATCTGTCCTGCGGATGAACAAATACATTTATTGTACACTTAATGCTATAATGTTACAAGTAATTTCTGTCTGTTTGTTGCTTCTGGTGTGTGCATTGTAAATAGGCAAAACAAAAAAAAATTGTTATAATGTCTCCAAAAACTGTGGTGTTTTTTATCATTTCTGTAGCGCATTGTGTATTTCCCAAATCTAAAACAGCCTATAAAACATGTTCATAGACGGATAGTTTACTGATGTCTGAACTCTGTTTGGGAATTAGAAAAGCATAAAGAGGTTGTTCAGTATATTGGTAATTAATAGGCTACATTATGTGAGAATTTATATTTAATAGTCTAAAAAATATTGTTTAGACGAAACAAAATAAAACTGATGCAACAGTTTGCATTATTTTATTATTTATTTATTTTTTTTTTTTTTTTTTTTGAGTTAACCCCTTACTAGTAACCCCCCTTTTTTGGCATGGAGACCGAAATTACATACCCAAAATAAAAAGGTTTCTGCTCATGATTCTTTCTGACTAGATACATATTCAACATATGTTCACAAAGCTGACACTTTAAAGTTTACTGTTCAGGAATCAGAATCACTCAGACTGTTATGATAATAGAGATATATAAGCTCAAACATAAGAACAAAAATAAAAATATTAAAAACATATGTTTTAAATGTATTTAAAAAAATGTTGATGTAGGAAATGAGTTTGAAAACACAGTGTAGCTAAGGCCACAAGTCTTCCAAGAATTCATAAAAAATTTCATAATCGAATCTGTAAAACTGTGAATTTTATGAAATATTTTCTAAGGCCATGTCATGTGTGTTTTTAGAGAAGGCTAATCAGATTGATTTATGGCCCTTGTCATCTCTGTAAGATCTCACATGTAAACACTGATGTGTGTTTTATATGTGTGTTTGGCTGTGAAAACTGCCCGTTTCATGATTGTATTGTTCTCACCAAACGGTTCTTTCACACCTCCGCCAAGTATGACACATTATCCGCATTATTCTTTTATCATTATTCTTTTGTTTTTATTCCACCTTTATTAGCCTTGATTGTGGTTTTTCAGGCTTTACAAAGCAACAAAGCAGCGATCTCACTTCAGTCTCTCTTTGCATTTAGCCCTTATTTATCAAAAGTCTTACTATAAAAATACAACAAAACATTTTCTTACGACCTTACGTGAATTATTGAGACAAAAATGCATTATGAAGAAGAAAAGCACCTGCTATTAGTAGCATTGGTGCTAACGTTAGCATCAAGCTACATCTGACAATTTATGAAATTATTAGTACACTTTTACTCAAAACTCACTTTAAACCCCGATCGAGTGTTTATAATAACTTCCTTTAGCGATCAGGGGTGGAATTTGGTCGTTTACTGTTGTAAAAATATGTTTTTTGTAGCCTTTTTCATCGCTGCACAAGTTAGCATTTCCGATGTACATTTTCGATTTTTTTTATAAAAACGCCCCAGATCTCAAGAAATTCTCATACCAAGCTTTACTATCGTAATCGCGGGTTTATTATTCGGATATTTTGTGTGTACAGAGGTGTTTCAGTGTTGTTTCGGCCAGATAACTACCAGGAAGTGTGCAGGAAGCATGTGACACGATGGGGCGGTGTCCAGATATGAAACTAAGATTGACGTTTGAAAGACCCAATCAGAGTCTGAGTCACACACCGCACGAGCTGTGACTACTGCACGCACACACAGATCGCTGGGAGAGGCTGTTTATCATCTGATCGCGTAAATCCGTGGAAAATGAATAGAAATGACGATTCTGTCTGAAGAAATATGAAGTAAACATCAGTAAATATATCCATATATCTCCGCAGATATGCATCTTTGGTCTGTAAATCCTTATTGACGCTGTTCAGTGAGTCTATGTGAACACAAATAAACCGCTCTTGACGTGAATGAATATGAGTGAGTTGTGAATTTCTATTCAAAATGTGGCATAATACGGATTTATTATTTTGCACTCCTGACATAAATCACTAAATATCTGTCACTGCAACAATGTTTTATCAAAATATTGGTCAAATATCGAAGCTTGAGTCTTTAAACTTTCCATTGATGCACAGTTTGTCCAGATGAAGTAAGACAGTGATGTTTAATGTGCTGTGAAAGTGAAACGATAATAAACTGGGGCCGTCAGCGATGTTTGCACGCAAAGGGGTTAAGACAACTTCCTTTGAAATTAAGTTCTAATAACTAATAAACTATATTGCGATATACAGTAGTCAACATTTGAAGTGGATCAAAACCTTTCTTCAAAGTTGTCCTATATTTATATCTGCTAGCTGCCTCACGCCACAGAGGTCAGTTAATTCTCAGCACATAGAGACTCTTCCACCTAGATATCACACTATAGAGACTGTGTCTGTTCCCCGAACTAGAAAAAAAACAAAACAAAAAAAAAACGTCCAAACGAATTTAAGATTGACAATTTAATTGAGGTTCAACAAACAAAAAACAGATGCAATACGGATAAACACATGATAAAGCTTGGCTTATTGAATATCAGATCCCTTTCTACGAAAACACTTTTTGTAAATAATATGATCACTGATCATAATCTAGATGTGCTCTGTTTGACAGAAACCTGGCTAAAACCTGATAATTACATTATTTTAAATGAGTCCACCCCCCAAGATTACTGTTATAAACATGAGCCGTATCCAAAAGACGAAGGGGGAGGTGTTGCTTCAATTTATAACAACGTTTTCAGGATTTCTCAGAGGGTAGGCTTCAAGTATAACTCGATTGAAGTAATGGTGCTTCATATAACATTATCCAGAGAAACAAATGTTAATGATAAATCCCCTGTGATGTTTGTACTGGCTACTGTATACAGGCCAACAGGGCACCATACAGACTTTATTAAAGAGTTTGCTGATTTTACATCTGAGTTAGTTCTGGCTGCAGATAAAGTTTTAATAGTTGGTGATTTTAATTTCCATGTTGATAATGAAAAAGATGCATTGGGATCAGCATTTATAGACTTTCTGAACTCTATTGGGGTTAGACAACACTTTTCAGGACCTACTCATTGTCAAAATCATACTCTAGATTTAATACTTTCACATGGAATTGATGTTGATGGTGTTGAAATTATGCAGCCAAGTGATGATATCTCAGATCATTATTTAGTTTTGTGCAAACTTCATATAGCCAAAATTGTAAATTCTACTTCTTGTTACAAGTATGGTAGAACCATCACTTCTACCACAAAATACTTTGTAAGTTATCTTCCTGATGTATCCAAATTCCTTAGCATATCCAAAACCTCAGAACAACTTGATGATGTAACAAAAACAATGGACTCTCTCTTTTCTAGCATTTTAAATACAGTTGCTCCTTTACGCTTAAGGAAGGTTAAGGAAACCAGTCTGACACCATGGTATAATGAGCATTATCTACCTAAAGAGAGCAGCCCGAAAAATGGAGTGCAGCTGGAGGAAAACAAAACTAGAGGTATTTCCTATTGCTTGGAGGGAAAGTAACCTATCCTACAGAAAAGCATTGAAAACTGCTAGAATTTAGAAGAAAACAAACATAACCCCAGGTATGTATTCAATACATTTGCTAAATTAAGGAAAATAAAGCCTCAACAAGTGTTGACATTTTCCACAGCAGTAATGACTTTATGAACTACTTTACTTCTAAAATCGATACTATTAGATATACAATTGTAACCATTCAGCCTTGTACCATGTAGACCATGTACCATCTAAGCTCCTGAAAGAGGTGCTTCCAGAAGTCATTATTACGATTTAAACCGTGCTAAAGCACTTCCATCAATGTCAACAAAGTGTTCAAGTTCAAGGAAAATAATGTTGTGGTCAATAGTGTCAAATGCAGCACTAAGATCCAATAGAACTAAGAGAGATACAACCACGATCAGATGATAAGAGCAGGTCATTTGTAACTTTAAGGAGAGCAGTCTCAGTACTATGATACGGTCTAAACCATGACTGAAAATCCTCACAGGTACCATTTTTCTCTAAGAAGGAATATAATTGTGAGGATACTACTTTTTCTAGTGTCTTGGACAGAAAAGGGAGATTCGAGATGGGTCTATAATTAACTAGTTCTTTGCAGTGAAGTTGTGGTTTTTTGATGAGAGGCTTAATAACAGCCAGTTTGAAGGTTTTGGGGACATATCCTAATGACAATGAGGAACTAATAATAGTCAGAAAAGGATCTATGACTTCTTGAAGCACCTCTTTTAGGAGCTTAGATGGAATAGGTTTGGTTTAGATGATTTAACAAGTTTATACAATTATTTATCTTCTATAACAGAGAATGAGTGGAACTGTTCATGCATGGTTACAATTTTATCTCTAATAGTATCGATTTTAGAAGCAAAAGTCATTACTGTGTGATGTTCGGAAATGTCAACACTTGTTGATGCTTTATTTTTCGTTAATTTAGCCACTATGTTGAATAAATACCTGGGGTTATGTTTGTTTTCTTCTAAAAGAGAAGAAAAGTAATCGGATCTAGCAGTTTCTAATGCTTTTCTGTAGGATAGGTTAGTTTCCCGCCAAGCAATACGAAATACCTGTAGTTTTGTTTTCCTCCAGCTGAGCTACAGTACATTTTTCGGGTTGCTCTCTTTAGGGTTCAAGTATGCTCATTATACCATGGTTTTAGACTGTTTTCCGTAACCTTACTTAAGCGTAAAGTAGAAACTTGATTTAAAATGCTGGAAAAGAGAGAGTACATAGTTTGATACATCATCAAGTTGTTCTGAGGTTTTGGATAAGGAATTGGGATACATCAGGAAGATTACTTACAAAGCAGTCTTTTGTGGAAAAATTGGTGGTTCCTCTTCATGCTGCGTCATAGAATGTTTTGGGGAACGCCTCAGTCCACTGGATGGGCGATAGGTGGTTGAGATTAAAGACCAGGAAGTTTAAAAGCACGAACGGCGAAGCCGGCATTAAGCCTTCTGTCCTCAGCAAGCACTCTGTGTGTGTGCGTGTGTGTGTCAGTTGCTATCTGTTTGTGAGTCTTATTTAGTGTCGTTTTTTAACTGATAAGCTCCATTTGTCAAAGCTTCAATCAAGAGAGGTCTTGGGTGAGAGCAGGCAGCGCTCAGGCTGTGTGTTTTCCCTGCCAATACAGAGAACCACTTATCTGGGCATGGTGTGGGATTCGACCACGATGCAGGCATATATGTCATCTGCTCAGATCAAGTCGATCCTCACTGCAGTTGCGTGAGTGAGAGAAGGCCAGTCACTCACTGTCAAGCTGTCTCTGAGATTTCTTGGTCTGATGGTGGCTGCGTCCAACATTAATACTATTGGCCTGCTGTACATGAGACCGCTACGGTGGTGGCTCAAGACCAAGGGGTACTCCCTGAGCGGTAACCCACTTTGCATGCTAAAGGTCATTCAGTGGTGCCTACATGCCTTGGACATGTGAAGAAAACCTCTGGTATTTGTCTCAAGGCCCAGTGCTGGGAGCTCCTTGTTGCCGCGTAATGCTAGTGACGGATGCATCCCTCACCAGCTGGGGTGCGGTCATGAGTGGCCACCCTATCTGCGATCTGTGGAGTGGCCGCCCTCTGACATGGCATATCATATGCCTGAGGATGCTGGCAGTGCTTTGAGCACTACATTACTTTCACCCAGACCTAAGAGGTCACTATGTGTTGCTGCGCACCGACAACACAGCAGTGGTCTCTTACATCAAGCACAAAGGAGCTCTGCGCTCACGCCGTTTATACAAACTAGTGAACCAGAACCTTGTGTGATCCCAGGGTGAACTCCTCTCGCTGAGAGCATTCCACATTCCTGTCCCCTCTGGCTCCCTCTGACTCATCCGGCTCCACTGGGGCTGGATGCCATGGTACAGACGTGGCCGAGGTTTCATCTGTAAATTTTTTCCCAGATTGCTCTGCTCCTGGGAGTAGCCCCGTTCTGGCCGGGCCGGGTATGGTTCTTGGGCCTAATTTTTAATCTTTTTGACTGCACTCCATGGGAGGTTCCTGTCAGGAGAGATCTCTAATCTCAGGCAGAGGGTGAGCCCCAGCATGGAGCTTGGAGGCTTTAGGTCAACCCAGTTAACTGCCCAGTTGGTACAGTTCTGGAGTTCCTGCAGGCCCTTCTTTCCGCAGGTTTGACCCATTCCACCCTAAAGGTCTACATGGTGACCATGGCGGCCTACCACACCCCTCTCGGTGGCCAGTCAATGGGCAGACACCCTCTGGTTACATAATTCCTCTCTGGTGCTCTGAGGCTGAGGACTCCGGCCAGAAGAAGCTTATGCTAAGTGGTGATCAGGATGCTATCCTAAGCCTCGAGTTCTCTGATCTCCCCTCTCTTGGGGGTCAAGACTCACTCCTTCTGAAGCTTGGCCATTGGATGGGTTACATTGGATGGGATTGAAACTGTCTCCTTCTCTTGCTTTAGCTGTGCTCTTCCACACTAGGCAGAGATTTGAAAGTCTGACGGCATGGACATTCTCGTTCCACAAAATGTTCTTCGACACAGCTGGAGAAGAGGAACGCTAAGGTTACGTATGTAACCATGGTTCCTTGAGGGAATGAGACACAGTCACCGTCACAGTGCCACACTTCCGGCATCTCTGGCCAGCGCTTGCTTCACTCTGTGAGGCAAAATGCTTCACCGCTCGTGCTTTTAAGCTTCCTGGTCTCTAACGTCACCCGCCTATGATGTCTCACCCATCAGTTGGACTGATAACACATGTGATTCAGAGATGTCACGCTGGAAGCGTTCCCTTAAATCGTTCTCCTGCGCAGCGTCTTATTCCCTCGAGGAACCATGGATACATACGTAACCTTAGAAGTTCTACCATACTTGTAACAAGAAGTAGAATTTACAGTTTTAGCTATAAGAAGTTTGCACAAAACTAAATAATGATCTGAGATATCATCGCTGCATAATTTTAACATAAATAATTTCAACATAAATTCCATGTGACAGTATCAAATCTAGAGTATGATTTTGTCAATGAGTACGTCCTGAGACGTGTTGTCCAACCCCTATAGAATTCAGAATGTCTATGAATGCTGATCCCAATGCATAGTTTTCATTATCAATGCGAATATTAAAATTTAAATTTTGTCCCTCCACACTTCTATGTGTCTCAACTTTACTGCTTATTTCCTGACCTTAATTTCAAGTCAAGTCAAGTCACCTTTATTTAGTGCTTAAAAAAAAAAAAAAAAAAAAAAAACATTGCGTCAAAGCGACTGAACAACATTAATTAAGAAAACAGTGTGTCAATAATGCAAAATGACAGTTAACGGCTGTTCATCATTGAATTCAGTGATGTCATCATCTCAGTTCAGTTTAAATAGTATCTCTGCAATCATTTACAATCAAGTCAATGATATCGCTGTAAATGAAGTGACCCCAACTAAGCAAGCCAGAGGCGACAGTGGCAAGGAACAAAAACTCCAACGGTTACAGAATGGAGGAAAAACCTTGGGAGAAACCAGGCTCAGTCGGGGGGCCAATTCCAGGATGCAGCAAATTCACATTGTGCAGAAGAATCATCTGTTTCCTGTGGTCTTGTCCCAGTGGTCATCAGAGACAAGGTCTTTACAGGGGATCTGTATCTGGGCCTCTAGTTATACTGATCTCCGCTGTCATTCAGGGCTGTAGAGGCCCTTTCTAGGTGCTGATCCACCATCTGGGCTGGATACGTACTGGATCTGGGTGACTACAATGACCCTCTGACTTTGATGCAGACTGGATCTGGTGGCTACGGTGACCTCGGAATAAGAGAGAAACAGAGTAATATTGGTGTAGATGCCATTCTTCTAATGATGTAGCAAGTACATCAGGTGTTATGAGAAGTGTTCCCGGTTCCAGTTTACCTAATTAATGCAGCTTAAAAATCCTTTAATGGATTTGGATATTAGAAGCATATTAGTGTGTTATGTGTAAGCCAGGTTAAAGAGATGGGTCTTTAATCTATATTTAGCAAGAGAGAGGACAAAAGAAAACAGCAAAAATGCTAATGACAAGCTAATGAGTGCTAATGAGTGATGTGACATGGTTTGGGTGGCTATGTCCACTTGAGCCATTATTTCTGTCTACTCTCTTTGTCGTCTACAGCCTTTAGAGAGATGGCCTGGCTGTACACACTTAAAGCAATGTACACACTGATCTCCAACATTATTATCTCCACTATCTTTTCATCTTCCATTTTGAATAAGTTGATGGCTCTTTCTGACTGTAAAAAGCTTTCCTCATTTCCTTCTTTAGTTTCACTACTTCAAATAGTTCAGTTTCTTTCTGGTTACTAGCTGTTAGTTTACAAACTCTACTCTTAACAACTTGGCTTTGGGCCTCTGGGACCTCAGTGTGTGTCCCTCCTATTCCACTGTTTTTCTGAGGGATGGCTACTTCAGTTTCTTTTTCATTGACTTTGGTGACTTTAGTGCTGTTTTTCTTTAACTTTACTTGTCTTTCATACTCAGCACTAGCTGCTTTGTTCATCCTTTCTATGAGCACATCATTAGTTATCTGCAGGACATCCAGGTAGGGTTTAAGTTGAAATTTAACGTTAAAATGCCCCTTTATGTTTTCTGCTGGGGAAGGGGGAGGTAACTTTTTTATCTCCAGCATGTGGCGTAAGCTGAGGCCAAGGCTAGTAGCTTTTACCACAGTACCAATCACTTCAGACTCATTATATCTCTTGCTGAGCCCCATATCAATTTGGTGCATTAAATTGGTATATGAAAGTTTCTCCTTTTGGCCTCTTTCCCCTATCTGACCACATGTTTTAAATTCCCTCCTTATTTTAAACTCAGGCAGTTTATTTACTATTTTTTTTTTTTTTTTATCACTCCGTCTGTTAATTTGGTCAACTAAAGCTTGAGTGAATATCTGAAACTCAGCTGAAGCTCTAAATATTGTTTTTGCAATTTTTTGAGTTCACATGTCTCTGCTGTGTTTTTTGAACTGGCTTCTGAAACGTGATCCCTCTGTTTTAATTGCATTATTTGCTCCAGTAGATTTTTTAGGTGCTGCTCTGCCACCTCTTTTTCCTCTGACTCAATTACATTGTCAGATGTCTCATAAAGGAAATTAACGTGTGCTTTTTCTTATCTGGAGACACAAGGATTTTCAAGAAACTGCACACCTCCCTCAGCTGTTCGATATGCAGGCTTAGCAGAGCCTCACTCAGCCGGTCTTGCATTCTTTCCAGCTCCATTTTGTGTGTGTGTGTGTGATTTCCATGCTATCTCTTCTCACGTGCTCTGCATGCACATCTACATCTCTCATGTGTGTCTTCATCTCCCTCATGTGCACAGTTAATTCTCCTGGGCTGGCTCGCCAATTTTGTAGCACAATTCGAGTAATCACACCGCCCCCTGAACGTAATAAAATTTAAGTTCTTTAGTGAGAGATCCTAAAACTGAATGTACAAACATGAACAGCTTATCAAAGATGCTGTCTTCACTCATACACATATGGCGAGCAATCTGACACATCAAATATTTAGCAGGAGAAGGAGGAGTCTTTCCTTCCGTCGCTGTCTGTCCATGTCAATTTTTGAATGGGATTGATAGTGTAGGCAGACGACAGACCTGCGGTGACATCACTGTTGGAACCAATCATAGGCATCGACATGACAGCAGTGTATGTAAGAAATGAATCAAAAATTGTACGTATACTAAGTATGTCTGAACTAGGTCTGTCACCTTACAAGTACCTTATGACACAACGCCTGAAATATATGTTGTCTCAATGTACGTCGCCTTACATGATGCCTGATATATATACGTGTGCTGTGTTAGAAATGCCATACTAACATACTACTACTACTATACCTGCAGGTGTTGCTGTTGGACAGTGTTATTTCTGCTTCCTTTGCTGCTCTTTTGTGATCGTAGCTCCGTGTAGCTTTGTTTTTCTGTAGAATCTCTTTCTTACTATCACTCTCTGTTGTTTAAAGTGATAAAATATAACTTAATTCCCACCATATTTCTGATATTATCTATCAATCTAGTCTGATTAATTTGATTGTTAGCTTTTATTCTAAATCTGAGAGTACAATGCACCTGCATTGCATTAGCATTCAGTAGCTTGTCATTTGTGTTTCCATTTGTGCCTATCGCTGTTTTCTTTTCTTTCTCCTATCCTCTCTCTTGCTACTCTCTCGCTCCGGTTTTCCACAAATTCATCTAACAACTGTGGTAAGAATCTTTCATCAAGAACGGTGAGTAATGGCTTCTGCTGCTATTGTTATTTGGACCGCTTGCCACATGTATAGAATCCCTTGTCTCCGTTGGCGACGAGGGATTCACATGTGATAAATGCAGGGTGAATAGTTAGGCTGACAGAAAAGATTTCAGAATTAGAGACACGCATCCAAACTTTAATTGAGGACAGTAAGAATGTGAGGGCTCTAGATACGGCATTGGATGCATCTAGCTCAGGGAGTCCTGTACATTGTTCGATTCCGGCAACAGACCCATCGCAGCATGGCAACTGGGTTAGAGCTGAAGATCTTTGCCCGAACCCGATGGGACCCGACGGGTTCGGGCTTAATTTATATCATCTTACGCGGGCTCGGGCCAGGCTTGGGCTTGCGCTCCGGAGGGATACGAGCGGTCATTTAATGTATTGTGATTAGTGCGAGAAAGATGCGAAAATGGGTGAGTAGGTGTAATGGAGGCTTGCCTATAAACATGTTTATGTTCTCTGTTTCAGTCCCACCTGAGTAGACTTGCTCTCCTGTGCCGCTGTGGTGGTCCTCTGTCCCATCTGCTCGGCTGTGGTGGTCCTCTGCACTGCCTTGGTGGGCTTCTGTCCCATCTGCTCAGCTATGTTGGTCCTTTGCTTCACCCTGGTGGGCTTCTGTCCCGTCTTCTCGGCTGTGGTGCTCCTCTGCTCCACCCTGGTGGGCTTCTGTCCCGTCTTCTCGGCTGTGGTGGTCCTCTGCTCTGTCCTGGTGGGCTTCTGTCCCATCTTCTTGGTTGTGGTGGTCCTCTACTCCGCCCTGGTGGGCTCCTGTTTTTCGAGTTAGGCCCCGGTCCCAGCCCCTCATCTTCCACATGGACCTGTCCCTCCATCCCTCCCCAATATAGGCAATATATCATTGTTTACTAGAATGAATCCTTAATGAATCCTTTGTAAAAAGCATGGTAAGTACATTTCTTTGTGAGGTAACAACCTCAGCAACTTTGCTGAATTAATGTTTTGTCATGTGACAACACTTGAGCATGCTACTCTGAAACTTTTATTGTTTATTGTATACAGTTTCACAAAGTATTCTTTAAAAAATAGAAGGCAGTATACACTGTGTACTGGGCAGTATGCAGTAAGCAAGTAGTCAATTTCGAACACAGCGGTCGTCTCAGTGTACATCCCCTTAATGACACCTGATATATACGTCATCTCTTTTGTACGTTGCCCTTAACGAAATGTAATGTTTCCATTACAGTAGATGTATTTGTAATAGGTTATAACTTTTATTTAGTTATTATTTCCCAAAAAGTGGCAGTAGTGCATAATTACTGCATAATATAGTCTATTTTATGTTTGATAACTTCTGTTTAGCGGTTAAGTTGGTGTTGAAGTGAAGTACAGCACATTATTGTTCATTTTGCTTGGATGCTACAAAAAGTACGGAAACACTAAGAGGCTATGCATGATCTTTGAATGAATGACATTTCTTTTTTGTTTCCTTGTGATCTCAACCTAAAAGAGTGTAATTTTAACAGAAATAAAGTTGTATTTATATTATATATTCATTAGACATTCGATTTTCAACATTAAATGGCAGTGAGAACAAAGTCTTCTGAGCAAACATGCTTATGTTTATGAATTTATAATATTTGGGATGCTAATCAGCCATTTTAACTAAAAGATGGAGGCTGTGACATTAATGTTGTCCACTAGATGGAGCAACAGGATTATAAGCATAATAGTTTTTTTCGAGAAGTTTTCATCCTTGTAAATTGAAATAAACGAGGTGATCTACTTCATTTGCATAACTATGGTGCACTGACAGTATAGTTTTATATAATTAGAGAACATAGGAAACATAGGATGAAATTTATATTTATCATTATAGACCTCAATAAGACATAAAACATCCAGACAATGTTTTTTTTTTTTTTTTCTTTTTTTTTTTTTTGCAGAACTCAAGATAACTTTGGAGTTAAGTACACAGAAGCCTACTTGTGTGAGGAGGAGGAGGTGTTCTCAACTTCTTCAGTAGAGAGGGAAAGATGGGTTTAAGGTGAGTAAACTTCAGAATTCTATCAAGTTATCTTTTGTTTTACTAAGACTAACATAATGTTTGTTTTTGTATATGTTTAATCCAGAGACAAGATAACTTCATTCTTTTGAGAATGATGCAAGTTATTTTTTTTAATCTTTCTGTTATGTTCTGCCTGTTTTATTCACATTTTGATGCAACAACAGTATGATTATATGTTCATATTTTATTGAAACCATTGATGTCCCTTTTTTCTTTGCAGAACTTAAGCTAACTTTGGAGTTAAGTACACAGAAGCCTGCTCGTGTGAGGAGGCAGTTTACTCAGCTTTAAGGCAATTCAAATTCATAATTTCATATTATCAGTTATCAGTTGTTGTAAGGCAATATTAAATATATTTATTTGTGTTCCAAAAATGAGCACCACGAAGAGAGTAAATTATGACCATTTAAATTTTTTGGTGAACTAACTCTTTGAAGAGCAGCACTCCACGTACATGAACATTTGTGAGGTATGTGAATGTCATGTCTGTTTTAATGTTTCAGTAAAGTAGCTTTCTGAAAGCAATATATTTATTCAAACAATATTACATGCCCTCACACAAGTGCTGCAATTATAGCCTTCAAGAGCGCTGTGGTAGACAGAGACATTAAACAACAACACAAAGTGTTGAAACTTTAAAACAGATTATTTACTTATCCTTAGAGATGTGAAACACCTCTATCTGAAAATGAATAGTTTGATTAAATGTTTTCTTTTTTCAAATGTGTTTCTCTTTTTAGGCCACTGACGAAGAGCAGGCGGTGACTTGGATGAATGTTGTTCAAAGAGGAAAATTTCCTTTCCCCTAAACTGATGAACCAGTGGTTTTAATGTGCTGGATGGGGATTCTTCATCAATTATGCTAAAGAGATCATGAAAGTTGACAGTGATGCATGATCTGTATTCATGGAACATGAAACGAACTGTAATTGTATAATTTGTAAAAACAATGTTAAATGCATGGTCTGTGTTTAGTAGAAATGGAGTTTGTAATGTCATTTATACACATGCTCACATTCTTTCACACATGTCTGTTAAATGTTATAATATCAGTGTTAATGTTGTGGTTTATTTTCAAGCTAGAATAGTAGGTAAAGAACTAATTGTACATTTACATTGTACATTTGTATAAAAGTGTTTTCGTATATTTTTATACAATATATATACAATTTAACAAAGTCCAATTTGATCTTAAAGTTATATTCAACAAATGTTCAGTGCTTTATTTATGAACTCTATAGCTGTTAATGCCATACTTTTCTTGCATTTCTTCTTACATGCATGAAACTTTTTGACTTTTCTTTTGTTTTTATTAAATATTAATCTTTTGATAGTTATTATTTGTGTGTAAAAGTGATTTTTAAAATGAACAAGATTTGTAGGTTTAATGCTCAGTTTGGGTTCATAATTTTAGCCTAGCAATAAAGTGTTTCCCACAGCCTTACACTCAATTAGTGGCGGCACTACGCAAGTTTATTTTCTGCCAGCAGGAGAATCTCCGGTAACGGCTGCAAAGCGGCGCTGAACTCATAAACGCTGCCTTATCAAGCATTACATGCAAAATGAAATTGAACATTTTCTAAATACAGTCGATTTCCTTCTGAAATAAAGTGATAAAAAACCCTGGTGTTTGAAACCCTGCAATGTAGTAATTTTAAACCACAAAAAAAGCAACCCTAACCCAACTGGCTGGGTTAAAATAACCCAACGTTGGGTTCGTCCCTTTTTGACCCAACACTGGGTTGCCAAAATAACCCAAATTGGGTTGTTTTCAACCCAGCAGATGTTAGAGTGCATATCAATAGGTAAGCAATCAATTGTCTTCTTTCTGGAATCAGAAAATCCCTTAAAAACAGACCTTCCCTTAAAGTCACTATATGTGTATAACTCACACTCAAACAAAGATACCATCAAAATTATTCACTGGTGTTCTAGTTTGATATCACTGAAATATATTGATTAAGAAAGATCTGAAAATATGTAATATTACCAATGTATGAAATAATGGTGTTAATAATAATAATAATAATAATAATAATAATAATAATAATAAATAAATAAATAAACTTAAATGAATTCCTTCACTGTTGTGAGTGTAACATGCCTGGTGATTAGTAGTGTGACATAAATTATTTTTAAGTGAATGGAGAAAGATTTTCAAGCCAAACATTGCCAGTGGGACAAGTGATGCTCAAATGTCATTATTGTCAAATCAAAACATAATAAAAACATTTAACTCAGTTTTTAGAAGCAACTTGTTTACATTTTATTGATTAATTTGAAGGATACTTTAAACATTGAGTATTTAGCTTAATGATTAACCATATATTGTTTAATGATAAGTAGATACAGCATTATTCATACACCAAACACCCTCCTGTTTTGTCGTACAACTGTAAAATTATTTTTTTCATGTTTCATTTTTCTTCCCCTTTCAGTCCTTTTCTGGCTGTTCTTTGGACTCCTCCACTTGTGTTTGTGCATTCTGTCTTCCTCTCATGTAAACATTCACACTCTCCAGTAAATCAATGGAGTGATTGATCAGAAGAGCGAGCCAAGCCAGGCCAAAGAATATCCAGGCTGCTATCAGACAACCGTACCACTCAGGGTAGTGTATCGCTGGGTTTCGGTCTGGCAGAGAAAACAGTGATGTAAAGAAATAATTATCAGGGTTGGGTTGATATAATTTGAATCAAATTGGATTTGGAAATGGATGTAATGTAATTTCAAGATCATACATTTACTGGTAACACTTTACACTCTATTAGTCAATGTTAATTAATGTATTGCAACACACAACATGTCAGGATTGGACCTGTTTTGTCATATGTTTCAGTTCCTGTTTTGCCTTATTTGGTCTGTTTCCTGTCCTTGTTTAGTCTGATTGTTTGTTGATTCCATACACCTGTGTTCCCCATTAACCTGCCTTTTTATAAGCCCATGTCCTTTCTGTTCACTTTTGTCAGGTATACCAGTTACCAGTTCCATATGTGTGTCTTACCCCAGTTCACCCTGTTGGATTTACTCCTGTGTTGGATTAATAAAGACTATTTGGATTATCCTCGGCACCGTGTTTCTTCCAGAAGCATAGTGTGACACAACAAGGGAATTTGATTGATCCAACATAAGTTTTGCATGAAAACAAATAATGACTACAACACTTTTGACTCAGTATGCCTATTTACTGTATGCCTATTACAATATGACTATTTGCACTCTCATTATACCCTTAATGCATATGTAAGTAAATGAGTATTATTTTTATTTATTTAGCTCTGTTTTGAAGATTTTCTGGGTGTTTCACCATATCTTGTAAAAAAACTATATATATTATTACATTTAGTGTGTTAAATATATTATTAAATGCTATGCATACAACATCAATACAAATGTATTTCTACTGGCTTAAATACATGTTACATTTTAATTACAATTCTGCATCTTACTTGCTATCTCAATTCAGTATTCAAATTCAGGAAAATTCCAAATAAATTTTGAATGACACACAACCCAAGCTGTGATGTCACTTCCTTACTAGAATAACTACATAAAAGAATAATTACAAAATGTGAAGAACCTCAGAGGATTAAAGGTAAAACAAAGAAGACTTGTAATTAGACTATGTAATTAATACACACATACACAGCTAAATAGTCCATATCTAATAACCAGGGTGTGAACACATAAGCATCATTATAAAGGTACATGATGACAATAAAAAATAGTGACGTATAAAAGTTAAAGTATAAATAGTTTGCTCATCTTTGTATGTGTAGATTCCTACCTGCAACATAATCTCCGAATCCAACAGTGCTGAGTGTTATGAAGCAGTAATAAATGGCTTCAGCGTAACTCCATCCCTCATACTCTTTAAAAAGCAGCATAGGAACCACAAAGTACAGAAATGCTGAGCTCACAAATGATATGCTGTGAATGGATATTCGTACACATTTCTGTCAGAAGGAATAGAATCATGTGTACAGTGTGTATGCACATAATGGTAAAGCATACTAATTCATAGTTTTATTGCTGATCACATTCATGCATTCATTCATTCATTCATTCAAACCCACACATCATCTTTATTGATTACTGTAAAATAGGTTTAATTCTCACCCCTCTATCAATTTTTTTCTCCAGAAAATCACAAAAATTCCTTTCAATGGCCAGCATGTATTTTCCGACTCTATTTAAGACCACTACATTCAGGGGAATGCCAAAAAGTGCAAACAACACACAGAAGATTTGACCAGCTGCCGTCATTGGAATTATATTCCCATAGCCTGTAAAAAGATGAAAACTCTATATAATATCTACCCATCTGTATAGATGCCACACAATAACATTGGACTGTCAAGTTCAATGAGTTAAGAGTTCCATCCCTCACCAATAGTTGTGACCACAGTTGCCGCAAACACAGATGAGCTGGTAAATTTCCAGAAGCCATCTGCAGTGTCATTGCTGTCTGGACTCAAGCCACTCAAGGAAGCAGCTTTTATCATCTTTAAAACAGTAATAACAATCAATAAAGTCCTATTTGTAATGCATGAAATGAAATAAAAACAGTGTGCACATGTAAATGACATATAACAGTTGTTCTCTTTTAAAATTCTTTTGTCAAGTTTTATTGTAATTATTATTATTATCTACTTGAGCAGAAAAAGGCCATTTCATTTAAAAAAGAGCTAAAATAATGATGTCAATAATTTCAACAATAGACCATTCTATAGACAAAGATAATTCTATGTAAAATTAAATTTAATTATAATATATAATATATTGTTTTAATTGTATTAGTTTTTTACCAAAATCAGTTTATATAAATGAATGAAAATGGCTTCACAGATAGATAGATAGATAGATATATAGATAGATAGAGAGATAGATAGATAGATAGATAGATGTGTGCTAAATCTACTCTCCAGTCTTACCTGTGCTAGTTCTCGGATCCCATTCTGACCCACACATGGGTAGTTCTCAAGTAGTTTCATTCTTTTCTCTTTAAGGAGATCAGTCTGTTGCAAAACATACCATCCTTCTAGTTTCCAGAAAATCAGCCCTCCAACAAGGACATAGGCTACATAAATTATTCCAAGGAACAGGATAGAAGGGAACCGAGACACGCAGAGAAATTGGCATAACTTTCCAGAAGAAATGGGAAGCATGGTTCCTTTGGTAACCTGGCTCACCTGTCTACCGATGCAGCTGCAGGATCGTGCTACTGGGTGTGGATTTACTCTGTTTATGTGACAGTCAAATCACTCCCCTGTGTAATGAATGCCAGAATCAGACCTTATGACCTGGCATGCAAATGTTGATTTAAGAAGAGCAGAAGACACAGTGAGTTAGGAGTTAAAGAGGGGGAATGAAGTGGTTAGAAGCTCAAGTCAGTGCTCTTTGCCAATGGTTTCATGTTCTTGTATAAAAACTTATCTTTTCCACTTAAATACTATAATTGTTATTATTATTACTTACATAAATCAATTACTTTAAAATGTCAATATACTC
Source organism: Carassius gibelio (assembly GCF_023724105.1). Lineage (NCBI taxonomy): Eukaryota > Metazoa > Chordata > Actinopteri > Cypriniformes > Cyprinidae > Carassius > Carassius gibelio. The sequence goes on along the minus strand of NC_068412.1, from coordinate 1,265,148 downwards.
TGGTTAAACATTTATTAACTATAACTTTTATTATAGTTACGTTTATTCTAACTATACATTCATGGGTGCAAGTTAAAATAAATGTAACAAGATGTGTGCATAAAATAGATGTATGTTAGGATAAACATTTGTAATATGTGTTTTAATATTAGATATACAATCAATAAAATATACCATTTACAATTAAAAAAAAGAAAATAAAAAAAACCTCATATATAATCTCAATCAATAAATAATAAAATAATGTAGCAATTGTATAGTTTTTATTTTTATTTTTCTTGACTATCCAAATGGATAGTCAAGAGACGGTTGGCTGCTAACTATTCATCTCCAATAATTTTGCTACTAATTTTAATGCAGTTTGAAAGATATTTAAGATGAGTGACTTATTGCCTGTATATACTGAAATATATTATTATTTATTATCAATTAACATTTACTAATATATTCAGTGCCAAGCTTGTTAATAAAATTATGTTTTATTCATTTGTCTAAAACTTGGAAATGACTGGTCATGATTTTACATTATAAAGTCTTAAATCTTAAATCTAAAACGTTAGATTAAAACAACATTATAAATAACCATGTTATTTTATATAATACTTTTATGGTCTTATAATAATTATACACGTTATCTGTACCGTACTGATTGCATGGATAAAGAAAGCAAAGAAAGGCCAGTTTATGCCTGTTCAATCTGATAAAAGAAAGTGTTGCTCCCTTATGCAAATTACTGCTCAAAATCTCATTGCTCAAGCAAATCTATTCATAGTCATGCAAAACAGTGCATCATAAAACAAAAATGAGCAGATCTTAGTCTTAAGACTTTTGAGCAAAGAAATTTCAATTTTTAGCAAAAATTATTAACATTTGTTTAATAAGTGCAATTATTTTCTGGGAAACGCACGTCGAATGTAATTCCAGGCAGCTCTCCTGACCACATTAAAATTCTATATCACTTCGCATAGTAAAGCTGTAATAACTGAAATTGCAGGACTACCAAAAACAACAACATGACAGACGATTTTCCGAAAGTAAATACACATGACATTTCTCACTAGCGAGGTAATAATAATTCACAATGGCAAGTGGAATTATTAGAAAAATAATGCACACTAATTCCATTTGCATTCTCCCAATAGAGGCTCTCACCCATTTTGTGAGAACCCTTGGTATTTCTAATTTCTATTTCCTAATTGTCTGAGTGGTCTGTTAGATTTATATTCAGTGAGCATATCTGCAATGTATCTAGGTCCTAATCATTGAGTGATTTAGAAACGAGTAAAAGTACCAGTTACATTTAGTTTTTTTTTTTAAGGTAGTCAGTGTTAGGATATTCAGAATTCTGACTTGTGCGACTCTTTTTTGGGTCGGTCCGATTTTCAACATTGTCGTGCGCCGTTTGTCCTGCAGTGTTCGTGCAGTCTACAAGGGGAAACGAGAGGGGATTAACCTCTCCCGACCGGCAATTGGTTGTTCGGATGGATTTCTGACATGTCAGAAATTTTAGTATCTCTCTTTGAAGCAGGGCTACAAACCGATTTTCTGCGTTTCCCTCACTGCGCATGTGTGAAACAATAAACAAAACCATGGCGACACGGCATGTAGTGCGGACTGAAGTGATGGAGGGAAAACTTGTGGAGTTATGGCAGCAACATGTCAGCCTTTTTGACGTGTCATCGTCAACTTACCATGACCGGAATGCCAGAGAGAAAAGTTGGGAGGATATAGCTGCTGAACTGAACTTTTTTTTTTGGACGTTTCAGCACACAGAATTGCACATATCACCAAAGCAGTGCATTTATCCCGGGAAAGCATGTTTATTCTGAAACAGCCACAAACATCCGCGTTCTGAGGTATCATACGTGTTGATTCCCCTCTTATAGTGTGAGCAGTCAAATCGCAACTCGACGATCGGACCGTACAGTGAGCGCATAAAAATCGTGATCTTTGGCTTTACATTGCATGCAATCTACTCATACAGACCTTGCCGAAATCGCACAGTCTATGCCCGGCTTTAGGCAACTGCTTATGTTTCCTATGCCATGGGCCAGAATTGAAGGCTTGTCTTGGATGTCCACTTAGACCTTTGCTCTCCTATTCTCACATAATAACCTCTCCCTTCAAAGTATGACCTGAACCATTTGAGTACCATTCCAGAAAGACCGACCAAGGTTTACAGTCTTTCTTGAAGTATGTTATGATTGACACTGCCAAACGCAGCACTGAGATCTAGTAGTACTAGCACTGATATTTTGCCAGAATCAGAAAGTGAATAACATTAATTGTCTTTATGTGTTTACTTTGTGTTGCAGAGTTGTTTGTGATTTCTGTTGAATCTTAGTATCACTCTCTGTTGTCTAAAGTGATAAAATATGAATTTAATTCCCACAATATATTATCTTCAAACTAATTTGACTAATCTGAGCGAACAATTAAAATTTTAAATCACAAGTGCAGTGTGCCTACAGTGCTTTAGCATTCTTTAGCCAGTTAGCTTGATATTCATGTTTCCATCTGTATTTATATTCATGTCTATTACCGTTTTGTTTCTTTTTTTCTTTTGCCTTGTTTCTTTTCTCTCTCGCATCCTCTTTCACAAGTTCATCAAACAACAGTGGTAAGTCAGAATCATTCTTCAACCACTGCTTTTGCTGTTTGCACCATTTTACACATTTAGCACTCTCTGTCAGCAACTAAGTTTTCACACATGATAAATGCAGGAAAATAGTTAGGCTGACAGAGAAGGTTTCAGAATTAGTGACACGCATCCAAACTTTAAATGAGGCCAGAAGAAATATAAGGGCTGTAGATGTGGCTTTGGATGTGACTTGCTCAGGGAGTCCTTGTTGTTTGCTTCTTGTTACAGCTCTTCTATAGCAGGGCATCTGGGTGACTGTGAGGCAGCATAGTCATGGGTCAAAACACTGCTGTTCCGTTCCAATCAAAACATTAAACAGGTTCTCCACACTCACTTAAAAACCCGATGAAAGTGCTCCAGTTATTGGTGATTCTATTGTAAGGAACATGACAATAGAGCCACCAGCCACCATAGTCCACTATTTACTGATAGCCGGAGTGCCAGACATCATGGCAAATTTTAAAAGTGGTAGCCAATGCTAATTGTAAATTCGGTAAGACTGTTATTCACACCGGTAATAATGTTCGACTTCGCCAGTCAGAGATCACTATAAATAACATTGAAGAGGTGTTTGAACTTGCAAGTACAATGTCAGACACTGTAATATGCTCTGGTCTCTGTCCTGCCGTGTTGATGAGATACATAGCAGACTGTCATCACTCAATGGCTGGATGTCTAAGTGGTGCCCGCAGAATAAGATAGGTTTCAAAGACAATTGAATAGAAATATGGCATGTAGTCTTAGAGTCTGCACTTGTCTAACTGGGATCTAGGTCAGGAAGCAGACAGACTGGCTAAAATAACCATCTGCTAGCCGCCTCACGCCACAGAAATCAGTTAATAATCAGCACATAGAGACTCTTTCACCTAGATATCACACTATACAGACTGTGTATGTTCCCCGAACTAGAAAATACAAAAATGTCCTAATGAATTTAAGAGTAACAATTTAATCGATGTTCAACAAATAAAAAACAGATATAATAAGGATAAACATATGATAAAGCTTGACTTATTGAATATCAGGTCCCTTTCTACTAAAGCACGTTTTGTAACTTATATGATCACTGATCATAACCTAGATGTGCTCTGCTTGACAGAAACCTGGCTAAAACAAGATGATTATGTTTTTTTTTTTTATGAGTCTCCCTCTAAGATTACTTTTATAAACATGAGCCACTTCCAAAAGATAAATGGGGAGGTGTTGCTACAATATATATATATATATATATATATATATATATATATATATATATATATATATATTCTTTTTTTATATATAGTATTTCTCTGAGGGCGGGCTTTAGGTACAGTATAACTCATTTGAAGTAATGTTGCTTCATATAACATTATCCAGAGAAACAAGTGTTAATGATAAATCCCCTGTGATGTTTGTACTGGCTACTGTATACAGGCCACCAAGGCATCTTTTAGAAATTATCAAGCAATTTATTTTCACATTAGTGCTGGCTGCAGAGTTTTAATTGTTTGTGATTTTAATATCCATGTGTCACGGCTGGGATACAGAGAAACACGGTGAGAGAACCAAGTGTGGGTATGTCGTTTATTAGGATAAATCCAAAAGAGAAACAGTCCAGGCAGGGGTCAAAACCAAAACATAAATCCAAAACATAAACAGACTAGGACACGACTAGAGACGGACGTGAATAAACAAGGACTCCGTGACACATACTAAGACAGACTGGGTTAAATACATAAGGAGAGGCAAACGCTAATGGGAAACTGACAGAGTGTGATGATTAGTAATTAGTGACAGCTGGGTGCAATAATTAAGCAGGGACGTGAGGAATGTGATTAATGAAGTGACAGACACCGTGGGAAAAGAGGACATCTAGTGAGACCATGACAAGACACAACACAGAGACAGAGGAGGGAGGAGGACAGGTGGAGGCTCAGGGGGAGGGACGGAGGGCCAGAAAAAAAATCATGGGGAACAGATACTAGAAGTGTAGACACAAAACAGAGAGACCAGGAGGGAGGAGGACTGGAGGAGGTCCAGGGGGAGGGACGGAGGGCCAGGCTCACTGAGGGAAACAGACAGAAACCATAACAGAAAACAAGAAACACAAAACATAAGTCCAAAAAGGACATCACGTGGCACCCACCAGGGCGGAACAGAAGACCACCACAAGCGTGTGATCAGGGCGGAAGCCCCCCCAGGGAGGAGCAGAAGACCACCACAACCTTGTGATCGAGGCCAGAGTCCCCCAAGGCGGAGCAGAAGACCACCACACTGCTGTGGTCAAGGTGGAAGCCCTCCAGGGCGGAGCAGAAGACCACCACACTCCTGTGGTCAAGGCGGAAGCCCTCCAGGGCAGAACAGAAGACCACCACACCCTTGTGGTCAAGGCGGAAACCCCCCAGGGCAGAGCAGAAGACAACCACATCCTTGTGGTCAAGGCCGAAGAACCCCAGTGCGGAGCATGAGACCACCACAACCATGTGGTCGGACCAACGGGAGGACGAAACTCTGGCAATCCCATGGTGTACATACTGGACTCCAGAAGATCGGTGCTGACCCGACACTGCTCATGAAGATTCTTGGTGATTTGCATTTGTACATGAAGATCATTGGTGACTTGTATTTGTACATGAAGATCATTGGTGACTTGTATTTGCTCATGAAGATCAATGGTGACTTGCCTTTGTTCATGAAGATCAGGGGTGACTTGCCTTTGTTCATGAAGATCACCGGTGACTTGAATCAGTCCTTGAAGATCACCAGTGACTTGACTCTGTCCTTGAAGATCACCAGTGACTTGACTCTGTCCTTGAAGATCACCAGTGACTTGACTCTGTCCTTGAAGATCACCAGTGACTTGACTTGACTCTGAAAGGTCATCGGTGACTAGCCCTGACTCTGGAAGGTCAGCGGTGACTAGCCCTGACTCTGGAATGTTATCGGTGACTAGCCCTGACTCTGGAAGGTCATCAGTGACTTGCCCTGACTCTGGAAGGTCCACGAACACCTGACTCGACTCTGGAGAGTTCACTGGAACCTGACTCGACTCTGGGGTGTCAAGAGGAACCTGACTCAACTCTGGGGGGTCACAAGGAACCTGACTGGACTCTGGGGGGTCACCAGGAACCTGACTGGACTCTGGGGGGTCACCAGGAACCTGACTCGACTGTGGAGAGTTCACTGGAACCTGACTCGACTCTAGAGAGTTCACTAGAACATGACTCGACTCTGGAGGGACAACTGGAACCGGACTTGACTCTGGAGAGTTCACTGGAACCTGACTCGACTCTGGAGAGTCCACTGGAACCGGACTTGACTCTGGAGAGTCCACTGGAACCTGACTCGACTCTGGAGAGTTCATTGGAACCTGACTCGACTCTGGAGAGTTCACTGGAACCTGACTCGACTCTGTAGAGTTCACTGGAACCTGACTCGACTCTGGAGGGTCAACTGGAACTTGACTCGACTCTGGAGAGTTCACTGGAGCCTGACTCGACTCTGGAGTGTCAACTGGAACCTGACTCGACTCCAGAGGGTCAGCTGTGACTGTCATCCTGTGCAGCGGCATTGGGCAAGCAGCCATCTTGGGCCATGACTCTGAACAGGTGGCCATCTGGTGCTGTTGCACTGGGCTGGCAGCGATCTTGTGCTGTGACGCTGGATTGACAGCCATCTTGGGCTGTGGTGCTGGATTGACGGCCATCTTAGGCCATGACTCGGAATGGGTGGCCATCTTGGACCATGGTTCTGGACCGGTGGCCAACTTGGGCATTGGCGCTGGGTGAGTGGCCATCTTGCGCTGTGGCACTGGGCTGGCAGCCATCTTGTGCTGTGGCACTGGATTGGTGGCCATCTTGGGCCATGACTCTGGACGAGCAGCCATCTTGGGCCTTGGCGCTGGGTTAGCAGCCATTTTGTGCTGTAGTGCTGGGCTGGCGGCCATCTTGTGCGGTGGCGCTGGATTAGCGGCCATCTTGTGCTGTTGTGCTGGGCTGGAGACCATCTTGGGCTGTGGTGCTGGCTCAGCAGCTGTGACATGAACAGTCTTGGGAATCTCTAAGATCTTTGACAGCGTAGTGAAATAATCCAAGAATGAGTCAGCGGCCATCTTAGGCGTTGGCGCTGAGCTGGCGGTGATCTTGCACCGTGGAGCTGGACTGGTGATCACCTTGTTTTGTGGTGCTGTGTTGGCGTCCATCCTGCCCCGTGGCGCTGAACTAGCGGTTATCATGGGCAGTGACGCCACCGTGGCGGACGTGCGCTTCCTCTCTCCTCTCCGTCCGCCATGGTGAGATGGTGGCTCTGATCCATCCCACACGAGCCCCGGGTCGAAGGGAGGCCATGGTTGAGAGCGGTGCTGAATCTTCTCTCGACCACTCCCTCCTCTGCGACCTCCCCTGGTCCCCCGAAAACCACCAGGGGAGTTCCCTCAAATCCATTCCTCTCCCGCTCTGTGGCTGGGGAGGAGACATAAGCAGACATACCGCTGGTTCTCTGTGTGACGGAGTCCTTCTGTCACGGCCGGGATACAGAGAAACACAGTGAGAGAACCAAGTGCGGATATGTCTTTTATTAGGGTAAATCCAAAAGAGAAACAGTCCAGGCAGGGGTCAAAACCAAAACATAAATCCAAAACATAAACAGACTAGGACACAAGACAAGAGCACGACTAGAGACGGACGTGAATAAACAAGGACTCCGTGACACATACTAAGACAGACCAGGTTAAATACACAAGAGGCAAACGCTAATGGGAAATTGACAGAGTGTGATGATTAGTAATTAGGGACAGCTGCGTGCAATAATTAAGCAGGGACGTGAGGAATGTGATTAATGAAGTGACAGACACCGTGGGAAAAGAGGACATCCCAGGGAACACAACCCAGACACTGTGACACCATGTTGATAACAAAAAAATTTTATTGGGATCAGCATTCATAGACATTTTGAACTCTATTCGGGTTCACAATGTCAGGATCTACACATTGTCGAAATCATACTCTAGTTTTAATAATATCATATGGAACTGATGTTGATGGTGTTGAAATTATGCAGCCAAGCAATGATTTCACAGATCATTATGTAATCATGTGTAAACTTCATATAGCTAAAACTGTAAATTCTACTCCTTATTACATGTATGTTATAAACTTCACTTCTGCCACAAAAGATTGCTTTGTAAGTAATCATCCTGATTTATCTCAATTCGCACATCAAAAAAGAAAAAAAAGTAAAAAAGAAAACCTTGATGATGTAACTTTTCTAGCATTTTAGATACAGTTGCTCCTTTATGCGTAAGGAAGATTAAGGAAAACAGTCTGGTATAATGAGCACAGTTGCACCTGTGACGGGAGGAGCACACAACAGACACAGTGGCCATGGTGTCAGGCCTCGGAGAGGCTTTTATTAACAGAAAATCAAATAAAACGGGATAAAGGTGGCCAAAGGGAAAAAGTGTCCAAAAGAAACAGGGAATCCTGTGTCCTCGTCAGGCTGCGGGGTTCGTGTGGGTCGGGCAGTGTTCATGGAGGAAGGGTCCAGGTAAGGGGCGGAGTCTGGCGGCCACACACGCTCCCCTCTTCGCTCCGGGGAATGAGGAGCGGCAGCTTCCTCTAGAGGCCAAATCTCTCTCGTTGGCCGCGGCGCTGGCAGGGGATGAACGGCCTGGCATCCTGGCCCGTCCGCTGTGTAAACGGGTGCGGTTCTTGTCTCTGGTGGCGCGGCAGTCCTTCAACCCACCCTTCCTGGACCCACGAGGACACCACTGTGCATCCACGGGGAAGAGGCCGGTCTCCCAAGGAGAGGCACGTTGGGCTTTTAAACAGCGGCGGTGATGAAGCTCCCTTTCATTCAGGTGTGCCCCATGACATGCCGCCAGCCCTGACTCGTCCAGCGCCCCTCCTCTCTGTAAAGGAAACAGGTCAATTTAGCCCAAAGGGAATCATTTAAGATTTTAAAGGGAATTTGAACAGAATCACTGTTTCACGGCTGGTCACTGGGACGCCCTGCGATTCAGTGAACGAGCCGTTTAACATCAAATCTGCGCTGGATACTAATATCCAAACTCTAGTGAAACACTATCAATTAGCACAGTAACAAGATCGGCAGTTTAAGACATTAACTTGTAAGCACAAAACACAAGATACTTCTCTTTTCAATATGAATAAGGCTTTATTAGATAAATCTAAGACATATAAACTAATCTAACACATAAACGCACGCACACACACATTCACACAAGTTGCAGGAAGATCGAAAGTTAGGGAAAGATGAGTTTAAGAGAATGGAAATATGGAATCCCAAGTTCACAGCAATACGCTAAATTGCATAGACATGAACTACCATCAATCACTTAATTAACGCACGCATTGAGTTCCTCAATGGGGTTAAAATTATATTAGATACACCAGCACAAATGTCAGAGTCTGGAGGTAAAGTTACTTGCGTCTCCTGTGAAAAAGGAGTCTCGGTGAAAGGGCTATCCCGAGGTCGTTGACTGGCTGGAAGTTCAGTCGCTGAAGTGACGTCTTGGAAAGCCCGTGGTTGTTGGGCATTGGTTGAAAGTGCAGAGTCGTGTGCGCTGGTTGAAGCTGAACGGGCACCCGAGGTCAGGCGTCGGAGACTCGACGTTACAAAACTTAACTCAGAACACGAAACTCTCAAACAGAAAAGAAAAGAAATAAAGTTTGACGAGACAAGGTTGTGTTCCTTCTCATTGTGGCTAGCAGCAGGCGTGCAGGCTGAAGCACGCTGCAACCGCGCTCAAAGAATAGTGATGACAAAAAAACATGGCTAATAGCAGAAACACAGCTAGAGACTAAAAGCAAAGATTTTATGATGTCCTCAGTTTTAAACTGGCCTTTTGGTCACATCTCAAATGTTGTCTTGACCAATCAGATATTGTCTTGGCTCGGGGGTATCATAAATCATATGTTTATCTTACCAAGCATGTGGTCCGAATTTTCCTGCCTTGCAAGGTTTAATTTTGGACATGATTCCTATTACACGAATATGATACATGGGACAAATAAATTATTGTCTGGACAATATCAAGCAAGTAGATATTGTGTGTGATTTAATTCTGATTGGTTCTTTTCTCTCTTTCAGATCATGCCCCCTAGATAGCAGACTCTTCGCCTTGCTGGCTGTCGGCCCCTCCGGATTGGAGAGGATGCGTCCTCGGAAGAGCACACGGCCCACCCTGGGCTTCCTGTGCTGCTTCAGCAGCAGTGAACCCCCTAAGATCTGAAAGACAGTGTACCGCTGCAGCTGATGGAGTTTAGTGCCCCCAGAGGAAGAACTGCATGCCCGTTTCTCTGAATTAGTGGTTAGTATTTGCCAGTTATTCTGGTGGTCAGGTTTCTGCCATTTAAATATGTTTAATTTATTACTCTATTCTTTCAAGTTATCCATATCCATAGTCCATGTAACACATAAGTGGAAAATCCAAGGGGCTAACTGTGTGCAATCAGTGTCACAGTGGCTGTAGCATCTAATTTCTCTAATAACTCTGAGCGAACTCTGCTGCTCAATACGGCGCGTCTCGGGTGCTGCGCTAATCACTCCACCCAAGTAGCTACTCCCCCCAAGTAACGTTAGCTGTGCTCCTACACCTAGTGAGAATATAGTTCCCAGTATTTAGACAATTAAAAATGGTCTCAGTCTCATATAGCCTTGTTATTTGTACACGCTGTGACTATACAGATCACAACATATAAATAGGAAATTGTTTGCATTATTTTGTCACTTATTGGGATTAGTATTTGTGCTAAGCTAGGCTAACGGTGGTCAAATAACATTTACAGAATGCACAGAAATGAAAAAGGTATGTATGGACTTATCTAACTCTGGGGGATAAGGTGAATAAGCTAAAGTCCCAAAAAGTCGGAGTGTTCCTTTAAGGGGAAAATAAGTTGATTTTAAATTTCATGATATCAAAACATTTCAAAAAAGTTGGGACAAGGCCATGTTTATCACTGTGGGGCATCCCCTCTTCATTTTATAACAGTCTGCAAACGTCTGGGGACTAAGGAGACAAGATGCTGTGTGCAATCAGTGTCACAGTGGCTTTAGCATCTAATTTCTCACAAATCCCACAATAACCCCTCCCGAACCAAGTTTGCTTCACTGAACTAGTAAGAACCATAATAATGCAAGTCTGCATTGATTCTAAAGCCTTATTTATGATCAACTTTTGTACTACAATTGTTCCAAGTGATTTTGTCCCTCTCAAGGATGGTACAATAAAGCAATGTTCACTCGCAGAATGTCAACTTTACAGGGCACACAAGTCTGAAGTAATGAATTTAGGTAAAGGGGTGCAGAGCCAGTGGTGATTTTGTAGGTAAAAATTATTGCTTTGAATTTTATGCAAGAAACTATAGGTAGCCAGAGAAAATGATCAATCAATCAATCAGTCACCTTTATTTATATAGTGCTTTAAACAAAATACATTGATTCAAAGCACTGAACAACATTCATTTGGAAAACAGTGTCTCAATAATGCAAAATGATAGTTAAGGCAGTTCATAATTGAATTCAGTTATGTCATCTCTGTTCAGTTTAAATAGTGTCTGTGCATTTATTTGCAATCAAGTCAATGATATCGCTGTAGATGAAGTGACCCCAACTAAGCAAGCCAGAGGCGACAGCAGCAAGGAACCGAAACTCCATCGGTGAGAGAATGGAGAAAAAAACCTTGGGAGAAACCAGGCTCAGTTGGGGGGCCAGTTCTCCTCTGACCAGACGAAACCAGTAGTTCAATTCCAGGCTGCAGCAAAGTCAGATTGTGCAGAAGAATCATCTGTTTCCTGTGGTCTTGTCCTGGTGGTCCTCTGAGACAAGGTCTTTACAGGGGATCTGTATCTGGGCCTCTAGTTGTCCTGGTCTCCGCTGTCTTTCAGGGCAGTAGAGGTCCTTTCAAGGTGCTGATCCACCATCTGGTCTGGATACGTACTGGATCCGGGCGACTGCAGTGACCCTCTGATCTGGATACAGACTGGATCTGGTGGCCACGGTGACCTCGGAACAAGAGAGAAACAGACAAATATTAGCGTAGATGCCATTCTTCTAATGATTTAGCAAGTACATAGGGTGTTATGTGAAGTGTTTCCAGTTCCGGTTTACCTAATTAATGCAGCCTAAAAATCCTTTAACGGATTTGGATATTAACCCCTTTGCGTGCAAACATCGCTGACGGCCCCAGTTTATTATTGTTTCACTTTCACAGCACATTAAACATCACTGTCTTACTTCATCTGGACAAACTGTGCATCAATGGAAAGTTTAAAGACTCAAGCTTCGATATTTGACCAATATTTTGATAAAACATTGTTGCAGTGACAGATATTTAGTGATTTATGTCAGGAGTGCAAAATAATAAATCCGTATTATGCCACATTTTGAATAGAAATTCACAACTCACTCATATTCAGTCACGTCAAGAGCGGTTTATTTGTGTTCACATAGACTCACTGAACAGCGTCAATAAGGATTTACAGACCAAAGATGCATATCTGCGGAGATATATGGATATATTTACTGATGTTTACTTCATATTTCTTCAGACAGAATCGTCATTTCTATTCATTTTCCACGGATTTACGCGATCAGATGATAAACAGCCTCTCCCAGCGATCTCTGTGTGCGTGCAGTAGTCACAGCTCGTGCGGTGTGTGACTCAGACTCTGATTGGGTCTTTCAAACATCAATCTTAGAGTTTCATATCTGGACACCGCCCCATCGTGTCACATGCTTCCTGCACACTTCCTGGTAGTTATCTGGCCAAAACAACACTGAAACACCTCTGTACACACAAAATATCCGAATAATAAACCCGCGATTACGATAGTAAAGCTTGGTATGAGAATTTCTTGAGATCTGGGGCGTTTTTATAAAAAAAATCGAAAATGTACATCGGAAATGCTAACTTGTGCAGCGATGAAAAAGGCTACAAATAACATATTTTTACAACAGTAAACGACCAAATTCCACCCCTGATCGCTAAAGGAAGTTATTATAAACACTCGATCGGGGTTTAAAGTGAGTTTTGAGTAAAAGTGTACTAATAATTTCATAAATTGTCAGATGTAGCTTGATGCTAACGTTAGCACCAATGCTACTAATAGCAGGTGCTTTTCTTCTTCATAATGCATTTTTGTCTCAATAATTCACGTAAGGTCGTAAGAAAATGTTTTGTTGTATTTTTATAGTAAGACTTTTGATAAATAAGGGCTAAATGCAAAGAGAGACTGAAGTGAGATCGCTGCTTTGTTGCTTTGTAAAGCCTGAAAAACCACAATCAAGGCTAATAAAGGTGGAATAAAAACAAAAGAATAATGATAAAAGAATAATGCGGATAATGTGTCATACTTGGCGGAGGTGTGAAAGAACCGTTTGGTGAGAACAATACAATCATGATTCGGGCAGTTTTCAACAGTGAAACATACACAAAGAGCACAGGAAAGTTTACATGTGAGATCTTACAGAGATGACAAGGGCCATAAATCAATCTGATTAGCCTTCTCTAAAAACACACATGACATGGCCTTAGAAAATATTTCATAAAATTCACAGTTTTACAGATTCGATTATGAAATTTTTTATGAAGTCTTGGAAGACTTGTGGCCTTAGCTACACTGTGTTTTCAAACTCATTTCCTACATCAACATTTTTTTAAATACATTTAAAACATATGTTTTTAATATTTTTATTTTTGTTTTTATGTTTGAGCTTATATATCTCTATTATCATAACAGTCTGAGTGATTCTGATTCCTGAACAGTAAACTTTAAAGTGTCAGCTTTGTGAACAAAGGTTGATTATGTATCTAGTCAGAAAGAATCATGAGCAGAAACCTTTTTATTTTGGGTATGTAATTTCGGTCTCCATGCCAAAAAAGGGGGGTTACTAGTAAGGGGTTAAAAGCATATAGCATATTAGTATGTTATGTGTATGCCAGGTTAAAGAGATGGGTCTTTAATCTAGATTTAAACTGCAAGAGTGTGTCTGCCTCCCGAACAATGTTAGGTAGGTTATTCCAGAGTTTAGGCGCCAAATAGGAAAAGGATCTGCTGCCCGCAGTTGATTTTGATATTCTAGGTATTATCAAATTGCCTGAGTTTTGAGAACGTAGCGGACGTAGAGGAGTATAATGTAAAAAGAGCTCATTCAAATACTGAGGTGCTAAACCATTCAGGGCTTTATAAGTAATAAGCAATATTTTAAAATCTATACGATGTTTGATAGGGAGCCAATGCAGTGTGGACAGGACCGGGCTAATATGGTCATACTTCCTGGTTCTAGTAAGAACTCTTGCTGCTGCATTTTGGACTAGCTGTAGTTTGTTTACTAAGCGTGCAGAACAACCACCCAATAAAGCATTACAATAGTCTAACCTTGAGGTCATAAATGCATGGATTAACATTTCTGCATTTGACATTGAGAGCATAGGCCGTAATTTAGATATATTTTTGAGATGGAAAATGCAGTTTTACAAATGCTAGATACGTGGCTTTCTAAGGAAAGAATGCGATCAAGTAGCACACCTAGGTTCCTAACTGATGACGAAGAATTGACAGAGCAACCATCAAGTCTTAGACAGTGTTCTAGGTTATTACAAGCAGAGATTTTAGGCCCTATAATTAACACCTCTGTTTTTTCTGAATTTAGCAGTAAGAAATATAAGTAATATAAATATGATTTAAACCATGCTAATGCACTTCCACTGATGCCAACAAAGTGTTCAAGTCTATGCAAAAGAATGCTGTGGCCAATTGTGTCAAACGCAGCACTAAGATCCAATAAAACTAATAGAGAGATACACCCACGATCAGATGATAAGAGCAGATCATTTGTAACTCTAAGGAGAGCAGTCTCAGTACTTTGATACGGTCTAAATCCTGACTGGAAATCCTCACAAATACCATTTTTCTCTAAGAAGGAATATAATTGTGAGGATACCACCTTTTTTAGTATCTTGGACAGAAAAGGGAGATTTGAGATTGGTCTATAATTAACAAGTTCTTTGGGGTCAAGTTGTGGTTTTTTATGAGAGGCTTAATAACAACCAGTTTGAAGGTTTTGGGGACATATCCTAATGACAATGAGGAATTAATAATAGTCAGAAGAGGACCTATGACTTCTGGAAGCACCTCTTTTAGGAGCTTAGATGGTATAGGGTCTAACATACATGTTGTTGGTTTAGATGATTTAACAAGTTTATTCAATTCTTCCTCTCCTATAGTAGAGAATGAGTGGAACTGTTCCTCAGGGGGTCTGTAGTGCACTGTCTGATGTGATACTGTAGCTGACGGCTGAATGGTTGCAATTTTATCTCTAATAGTATCGATTTTAGAAGTAAAGTAGTTCATAAAGTCATTACTGATGTGGTGTTGGGAAATGTCAACACTTGTTGAGGCTTTATTTTTCGTTAATTTAGCCACTGTATTGAATAAATACCTGGGGTTATGTTTGTTTTCTTCTAAAAGAGAAGAAAAGTAATCAGATCTAGCAGTTTTTAATGCTTGTCTGTAGGATATGCTACTTTCCCGCCAA
This sequence comes from Carassius gibelio, assembly GCF_023724105.1. Lineage (NCBI taxonomy): Eukaryota > Metazoa > Chordata > Actinopteri > Cypriniformes > Cyprinidae > Carassius > Carassius gibelio. The sequence continues at coordinate 1,249,970 of NC_068412.1, read as the reverse complement.
GCAATACAAAATACCTCTAGTTTTGTTTTCCTCCAGCTGCGCTCCATTTTTCGGGCTGCTCTCTTTAGGGTGCGAGTATGCTCATTATACCATGGTGTCAAACTGTTTTCCTTAACCTTCCTTAAGCATAAAGGAGCAACTGTATTTAAAGTGCTAGAAAAGAGAGAGTCCATAGTTTTTAGAGGTTTTGGATATGCTAAGGAATTTGGATACATCAGGAAGATAACTTAAAAAGCAGTCTTTTGTGGTAGAAGTGATGGTTCTTTGATACTTGTAACAAGAAGTAGAATTTGCAATTTTGGCTATATGAAGTTTGCACAGATCTAAATAATGATCTGAGATATCATCACCTGCTGAATAATTTCAACACTATCAACATCAATTCCATGTGACAGTATTAAATCTAGAGTATGATTTCGACAATGAGTAGGTCCTGAAACATGTTGTCTAACACCAATAGAGTTCAGAATGTCTATAAATGCTGATCCCAATGCATCTTTTTCATTACCGACATGGATATTAAAATCACCAACTATTAAAACTTTATCTGCAGCCAGAACTAACTCGGATGTAAAATCACCAAACTCTTTAATAAAGTCTGTATGGTGCCCTGGTGGCCTGTTTACAGTAGCCAGTACAAACATAACAGGGGATTTATCATTAACATTTGTTTCTCTGGATAATGTTATATGAAGCACCATTACTTCAAACGAGTTATACTTGAAGCCTGCCCTCTGAGAAATCCTGAAAACGTTATTATAAAATTGAAGCAACTCCTCCCCCTTTGCCTTTTAGACGCGGCTCATGTTTATAACAGTAATCTTGGGGGGTGGACTCATTTAAAATAATGTATTCATCAGGTTTTAGCCAAGTTTCTGTCAAACAGAGCACATCTATATTATGATCAGTTATCATATTATTTACAAAAAGTGTTTTTGTGTGATAAACAGATGTGTGACGTGCATTCTTCTTGCCTTATTAAAAATGTATCTTGCTGCCGCATGCTGGATTAATTGTAAAGGTTAGATAGACCTGCCAAGAGAGCATTGCAATTGTCCAGCCTGGACCAAACGTCCATCTTCTTGATGTTGAATAAAGCAAATCTACAGGACCCGGCATTTTTATCAGTGTGGTCTAAGAAAGTCTGATGATCATTAATCATAATTCCAAGATTTCTTGCTGTTTTTGAAAGAGTTATGGTTGATGTTGAAACTGAGATGAAACGATGGGTTTGATGGAACCACAAGCAGTTCTGTCTTGGCAAGGTTGAGTTGAATTTGATGGTTCTTCATCCAGCAAGAAATGTCAGTTAGAAAAGCTGAGATGCAAGCGACTATCATTGGATCATCAGGATGGAATGAGAGGTAGAGCTGAGTGTCATTAGGATAGCAGTGATATGAAAAGCCATGTTTCTGAATGACAGAACCTAGTGATGTCATGTAGACAGAGGAGAAGTGGAGTCTCTCCACATCCCCATAGGGCCATTTTGGAGAATATGAACTGAACGCAGGCAGTGCAACGCAGGCAACGGAAACAGTTCATCCTTATGGCTTACAAAATCAGCAGGGTATACAGGGTATAATACCTGGGGTATACAGGTGCATCTCAGTAAATTAGAATGTCTTGGAAAAGTTAATTTATTTCAGTAATTCAACTCAAATTGTGAAAGTTGTGTTTTAAATAAAGTCAGTGCACACCAGCTGAAGTAGTTTAAATCTTTGGTTCTTTTAAGTATGATGATTTTGGACCAATAAAAAATAAATAAATAAAAAACTATTTTAGTGAATTGTTGGCCTTCTGGAAAGTATGATCATTGACTGTACATGTACTCAATACTTGGTAGGGGCTCCTTTTGCTTTAATTACGGCCTCAATTCGGCGTGGCATGGACATGATCGGTTTGTGGCACTGCTAAGGTGGTATGGGAGCCCAGGTTTCTTTGACAGTGGCCTTCAGCTCATCTGCATTTTTTGGTCTCTTTTTTCTTACTTTAGTTTTGACAATACTGTCAAAAACTGTCGGTTCAGGTCTGATGAGTTTGCTGGCCAGTGAAGCACACTAACACCATGGTCATTTAACCAACTTTTGATGCTTTTGGCAGTATGGGCAGGTGCCAAAACCTGCTGGAAAATGAAATCAACATCTTCAAAAAAGCTGGTCAGTAGAAAGAAGCATAAGGTGCTCCAAAATTCTGACTGTTTTGTTTGAAGCGTGCATCTGAAAGAACAGGTAAGGGCGATCTTTCTCTGTTTATCTTGGCAACAACTAGCAAGCGTTTAGATGATGTGTGACTCCGTGTCGGCGTTATTTGACACCCGATGACACACGCGATCTTTGCGTCATTTGTTTGGGTGAAGAGCACGCACGCAATGTCTTTGAGGAGGCAATCTGCGTGCATTGTGAGCGTTTTTTCAATGGAAAAAGCTCTGATCTCGTTCGTCTCTCTTCTGAAAGAAAATGGAAAAAAAGGCAGCCATCTGCTTCCCTCGGTTCAGGACCTGTCCGTGCTGAGGCATGGAAGAGAATGAGCTCTTGAGAATACAGGTGGATCTGTATGAATGGTTTAAAGAGGGACTTTGCCTTTCGCACTCGTAAAAAAAAAAAAAAAAAAAAAAAAAAAAAAGGGGGGCGGCAGACGAGAGAGAGCCTCAGGAGGATCTTTAACACTTTCTGATACTGAGGTTAGTGCTCTGCTGGGTTTTTACCCAGGATGGTATTTGAGGATGGTAAAGAAACTGAGGCTAAGCCTTCTCAGTTCTCCTGCCCTGCGTATGTAGAGCTGTTGGAGTTTATTGAGCGAAAATTACCTTTTGACCATAGCCCTCCAGCTCAGGTGAACCTTTAATTTCTGCATGATCTCCATACATAGATTAAAAAGAAATGAAAGATGCCGTTTTCTTCTCACATCCATCGGTTTCAGCATGAACGTAATCTGCTGACATCGAGGTGATGCGCACAAGCGACTGTGACGGAATGCCCCCTGTAGAAAGAGCTACAATTTTTATAAATCATTTATTTAAAAAAATTAATCGAATCGTGGGTCAGGAGAAGGTAAGCAGAACCTAAGGGGTATGATGTAGACGAGGTAGTGTTCTCGTCCAAACCGGAGTGATACCGAGGTATCTACTCGTTCCCTTTGGGGATTTTTTAACCCTCTGGAGTCTAAGAGGTTATCTGGAGAAAATAGCCTCATAACGCGAATATGCGTTAATCAACTTCAGAGGGTTAACTTCTGATTTTATCCTCCTCTTCCTAATTCCCCTGTAACCACCAGCACTCCACCTGATCAAGGTTAGGTGGAAACCTCTCGCATAACAGTCTCCTATGCTGGACCTATAATGTTTTTATGGTTCTATGTTCATAGCAACCATCTGACTGATGATCCAAACTAAAAGGAGTCACCCATTGAGCGGGGCTCCAGCGCACGAGGGTGGGTGAGTAAATGTAACCCTCTCTGTATATACATATGTGTATTTAATTGCAGGTGGTTACGTGTCTACTAATAAACTCTGTGAGTTTCCTTTGCAGTGCTCAGTTACAGTGTTTACTAAACGCTCGCCAGCACCAGCCATCCGGCTTCATGTTTCGGTATTAGGCGGCTGAGATCACAGGTCTCCCAAGGGGTCTCCTGGCGGCTTAGGGGTGCTCTCACATCTAGCGGGAAGAGGAGGTGGTAGTTACAGAAGTCTTCTTGTATATGCTGCCTCAGGTGATGCTCCCCTCACCCGAGGTTTGTAAAATTGAGCTTGCTTCTCCCGTGAGATTCAGCGCCACTGCGATACTTAGGAACCTTTAAGTACACATGCTAAGCTTTGTGTACTTTCTCAAAACCACATGGTGGTCAGTGTCCATGTGAACACTTTGCGCACTTTCTAAAAATCCACAAGTGGTAAGTTTGCACGCAAGACTCTGCAAACTTTCTGAAATCTTGTACAATAAGGGTTACGCGCTCCGCTTCGTTCCCTTTCTTGAGATGATTAGACTCCATTCAGCCAGTGTGTATTTGATTATACACCTCAAGCATCGCTTCCCTCAACATGAGGGGCTATTTGGGTGATTCCCGTGGTAATTTAGCAGCGCTCCCCTTTTTCCAAAAAATCCATGCTATGGTAAATTTGCACGTGAAGTTTTTGCATATTTTCTGAAATCCACACTGTGGTAAGTTCGTACGCTAGTATTCTGCATTTTTTCTAAAAATCCTATATGGTGAGGGCTTAGTGCGGTTGCTTCGTGCCCTTTCTTGAGTTGGTCATCCGAGGATACCTATCTAAACAGGGTGTTGCTACTAGAGAACTGTCGAGACAGGTCTTTCAGCAAGCTTATGCATAAGCTAGCGGTAGCCCCTGTGTGACAGGCAAGACTTGGTAGAAATGCTAGGTTCTTGAGCGTATCCCTTTAAAGGAATCTTTTTCCTGATTCCAAGCCTTCAGCTCTGCCCTGGGCCGAGGTCCTAACAATTAAGTTGGGTATGTAGCTTAGGCCTTTTGGCTGTAAGGGGTTCTCAGACAGCAGTCTAAACGTCCCAGGGGCAACTCCCATGGAAATGGTAGAGTTGGTACTTATTGCTCGCCATGATTCTGGCCTGCACTCCCCTCAGCATGGCGGCATGGGTATACTGTTCCCCAAAGCGGCCCCTAGAGGACGCAGTTTGAAGTCCCCTCGAAAGGGAACTGTCTCAGTTTATGTATGTAACACAATTGCCTGAGCAGGGAATGAGACACTGCATCCTCTAGCTCCCTGCTGTGCTTCGGACGCAAGCTTAAGACGAAGAAGATAATGATGTGCTCTCCCGGTGCTTATTTATAGTCACGCTGGTAGTGATGTCGGAGGCTGTCGCCGGCCAACAAGTTAGTGTTTTTTCAATGTATGCTTCAGATACGGGTCACGACGAGGTGTTCCCCAAAGCGACCCCTAGAGGATGAAGTGTCTTGTTCCCTAATCAGGGAACTATGGTTACATACATAACCTGAGACAGTTTTGAGGGCTCAGGAAACCTTTGCAGGTGTTTTAAGTTTATTAGCTGATTGGCATGTCACCATATTTTAATTTGTTGTGAAAGTGAATTTGTGGGTTTTTATTAAATCTGAGCCAAAATCATTACAATTAAAAGAACCAAATACTTAAACTACTTCAGTCTGCGTGCACTGAATTTATTTAATACATGAGTTTCACAATTTGAGTTGAATTACTAAATAAATAAACTTCTTCACTGCATTGTAATTAATTGAGATGCACCTGTTCTTTTATGTTAATCATTAGGGCTTTAAGTAAATATCATGAGTATATTTTGTAAATGTACTACTGTAAATATGTAAAAACTTAAATTTTGATTAGTAATATGCATTGCTAACAACTTTTTCTCAATATTTAGATTTCTTTAGTTGTATCTCAGCCAAATATTGTCCCATCTTAACAAACCATACATCAGTGGAGAGCTTATTTATTCAGTTTCCAAGTGAATAAATAAATAAATCAGTTTAGTAAAATTGACCTTTATGATTGGTTTTGTGGTCCAGGCTCGCATGGTCGGGAAGTCGTGGCCTAGTGGTTAGAGAGTTTTACTCCTAATCCTAGGGTTGTGCATTCGAATCTCGGGCCGGCAATAAAATGGCTTAGGTGCCCTTGAACAAGACATCGAACCCCCAATTGCTCCCCAGGTGCCACAGCATAAATGGCTGCCCACTGCTCCGGGTGTGTGTTCACAGTGTGTGTGTGTGTGTTCACTGCTCTGTGAGTGTGTGCGCGCTTTGGATGGGTTAAATGCAGAGCACAAACAAGGCCCAAATTGACGCCGGATTTGCACATCGTTTATTTCTTAAGGATAATGCAGTCCCAACGAAAAAGGGTCACGATCGTGTGTTGGAACCGCAGGCGGTGAGTAAAATTGCTTCAAATATCTCTGTGTTATTAACTTAGCAATCGGCGCGCTAAGCAAATATATACAGTTTCAGTGCATACCACATAGAGACGTCATTGCTGATGCTGCTCTTGTTAAATTTCAGCCTCTGGATCTGATTCTGGATCATGAATATACGCTGAATCTGACTGTTAGCCATGGTTTGTTTTGGATGTTTTTTTCCTCACGGTAATGTCACAGCTTCCAAACGCTCTCAACGCAAAAGCTTACTCGTGATTCTTTAGCTCCGCCCACACGTCACGCCGCTACATTCTCAAAACTCAGGCAATTTGATAATACCTAGAATATCAAAATCAGCTGCGGGCGGCAGATCCTTTTCCTATTTGGCGCCTAAACTCTGGAATAACCTACCTAACATTGTTTGGGAGGCAGACACACTCTTGCAGTTTAAATCTAGATTAAAGACCCATCTCTTTAACCTGGCATACACATAACATACTAATATGCTTTTAATATCCAAATCCGTTAAAGGATTTTTAGGCTGCATTAATTAGGTAAACCGGAACCGGAAACACTTCACATAACACCCTATGTACTTGCTACATCATTAGAAGAATGGCATCTACGCTAATATTTGTCTGTTTCTCTCTTGTTCCGACGTCACCGTAGCCACCAGATCCAGTCTGTATCCAGATCAGAGGGTCACTGCAGTCACCCGGATCCAGTACGTATCCAGACCAGATGGTGGATCAGCACCTAGAAAGGACCTCTACATCCCTGAAAGACAGTGGAGACCAGGACAACTAGAGCCCCAGATACAGATCCCCTGTAAAGACCTTGTCTCAGAGGACCACCAGGACAAGACCACAGGAAACAGATGATTCTTCTGCACAATCTGACTTTGCTGCAGCCTGGAATTGAACTACTGGTTTCATCTGGTCAGAGGAGAACTGGCCCCCAACTGAGCCTGGTTTCTCCCAAGGTTTTTTTCTCCATTCTGTCACCGATGGAGTTTAGGTTCCTTGCCGCTGTCGCATCTGGCTTGCTTAGTTGGGGTCACTTAATCTACAGTGATATCATTGACTTGATTGCAAATAAATGCACAGACACTATTTAAACTGAACAGAGATGACATAACTGAATTCAATGATGAACTGCCTTTAACTATCATTTTGCATCATTGAGACACTGTTTTCCAAATTAATGTTGTTCAGTGCTTTGACGCAATGTATTTTGTTTAAAGCACTATATAAATAAAGGTGATTGATTGATTGATTGATTGAAAACGAGCATTTCACCCCCCTTTAAGTACAATTTTGAGGGATCTGTACTTTACTCGAGTATCATTTTTGGGGAGTACTCATGACTTTACTCAACTACATTTGGCAAATATTGTCCTCTTTACTCCGCTACATTTCTATCCACAACCGTAAGTATCCTTTACTTCTTCTGCCCCGTCCACACAGAGACGGACCCCAGATCTTTTTTTCCCTCGTCTCAAGAAATTTCCGCGTCCACACGAAACCGATGTAGTATACATGCCAGACCAGCATGTGGTGCTGTAATTCTGCCACAGAGATACACTTAAAATGGAGAAGAAGACTTTCTGCGCGTGGTACACAAAGAACATGGAACAATACATTTATTAATCCGTGTTAATGTTAGCGTTCAATGTTTGTTCATGTTTTTGTTGCTGTTACGTGATGTAGTGGTGTTTGACTAGGGGCGTGACGTGGGCTGACGCGCCATATTTTCAGAAAATGTACGGATTCGCCGTCGAGACGAAATACAAAGGCGGCGTTTTCAAATATATCCACTCTGGGACCCGGTTTCAAAACATCGGTTTCACTCTTCCAAAACACCAGATCCGTGTGGACGAAAACACCTATCCACTAAAAAATTTGTGCGCCGAAAAAAAAGGAAAAAATAATAATCTCGGACACCCTATCGAACGTCATTGGATAGTGCAGGAAGGAAGAGGAAGAGGAAGAGGAGGCGGCGGAGGAGGAGGATGATGAGGCGCGTCATGATAGACCTTCAAAGAATAACAAAGGACCAATTTTATATATGTCACATATATTTAAAACCTATATCAAAACCTAAATTGAAACATATATGTTTATATAGGTTTTTTCCATGTGGGAACACATCCTGTCTGTTTTGTTGATTTTGATTGCTTCCATTACCATCATTTATAATTTGTTTTGGAAAACGTGTCTGCTAAATGACTAAATGTTAATGTTTAAGATAACAATTATTTGCAAGAAGGATTCTTTTTTATTTATTTTTTTTTCTGTCGGTCTGTCTTTTTTTTCTGACTAAACTGTCTTTTCCCCACCCTTTATTTCTACGGAGCCCCTCTGGTACCACTTTGTCAAAAAAAAAAAAAAAAAAAAAAAAAAAAAAAAATATATATATATATATATATATATATATATATATATATATATATATATATATATATATATATATATATATATATGGTGACACTTTATTTTAGGGTCCAATTCTCGATATTAACTAACCATTAACTATGACTTTTGCCTCAATTAACCCCTTATTTGCTGCTTATTAATAGTTTATAAGGTAGTTGTTAAGTTTAAGGTATTGGGTAGGATTATGGATGTCATGCATTATATGTACTTTATAAGCACTAATAAACAGCCAATATGTTAATAAGATAAGTTAACTCGTGGCCTCAAGATACTAACTTGTGGCCTCAAGATAAGTTAACTCGTGGCCTCAAGATAAGTTAACTCGTGGCCTCAAGATAAGTTAACCCTTTGAAGTCGATTAACGCATATATGCGTTTTGAGTCATTTTCTCCTGATAACCCCGAAAATAACTTAAATTACACTCTCAGTTTTAATCGTACAGATAAGAGCAATACATCAATCGATACTGTAAAGGGTCTACTTTTTTTTGGATACAGACATAATAACAAAAAACCTTTGTGCACTTATAAAATAAAGATAACAAACAAGGTGCGCTGTCTGCAGCCTTTGTGTGCGCTGATCTTCATTTACAAACACGTCATTAAAATGAACTGTAACTTCGTGAATACTCAACGAAGAGACATGAGAGAGATATCTATAGAAAGCCTGAAATGTCTACTTTTAAACTAAACAAGTGCGAAAACAAATATTCTGAGATAAAGTAATCCATATGAAAACAACGCAATGTATGTTTTTCATGTCTCCCTTCATTATATTTAATGTGACCACGCCCCCACGCTGAACGCGCTATTCAGATTCAAACTGAAGTGCGCGGCTTGAATACGCCCACACAGAAGAAAAAGCAGCCTGACTGTTCTTCAAGTTTTTATTTTATTTTACTGTTTGCTTCACGACGAGAGGAATAAGACATAATTCACCCCAAAAAGATGTGATGTGGTTGAGGATTTGAGAAATGGATTTCCTCAGAAAAAAGAATGAAGCACTTTATTCAGCAGAGATCATAAACATGAGTAAGTCTCTTTTTATTTATTTGTACTAGTTTTCACATAACGTGTAAACATTTTACTAGTTAGACTTTTTCCAAATACTTTTCCAAACTATAATTCCTGACTAAATGTATAATCAAGTGAAACATCATGAAGTTTTAATAACAATATACAATACTATAGCATTCAAAAGCTTGATGTAAATAATATAAATGTGACAAATAGAGATAACTCTAACAAATGTAAAAACAATGCAGTTCTTTCAATTTATTCCCCCTAAAAAACCTGAAAAATATTCTCAGCTCTTTTCAACATTAATAATAATAATAATGATGATGATGATAATAAATGTTTTTTTTTTTTTTTTTGGTAGAAAATAAGATTGTTAAAAGGATTTCTGAAGGATTGTGCCAACTGAAGTAAGGATGCCAAAAAATTTGTTTGAAAGTATGCTTTGATTGTTCCTAATAAACTGTTTAACTGCTCCCCCAAGTGGATATTAAATTATGTTGTGGGATAATTAAATATATTCTTAATAAACTACAAACATTAAATATATAGATTTATTTTGTTCTCACATTCTTTCTAGTAACTCCTCACTCAGTGGCACATCTGAATGAGAGGCTCATTATGCAGCTCAGTATGCGTCCCTTTGTCTTCTCAGGTGTAAATCACAATGATATTCATGATAGTTGATGCCTACTCGCATATGACTTTTACAAACAAAAAGTGTCTTAGAAAATTAAAATCAATATATTGTTTTCTGTGAGTGAGTAAACAAGATGATTTTCACATAATTTAGAAAAAAAAATTCTAGGCTACAAGCTCCAGTTCTCAACAGTCCAGGAAACCATTGTTATGTATATGTTTTATGGCCTTATTCAAGTGATTTAACATTTTTAGTTTTTCACTAACCATGCATAACATTTTTTTTCTCAAAAATACAATCATGTACATGCATGCATTTCACATATTATTATAGCCCAGTTTGTGCTGATTACAGTGATATTAGACTTTACCCATTTAGTTATTTATAAGAAACTGAAAAAAGCACAAATATCAGGGCATGACAAAACTTCTCCAGGCCCCAAAATACCCTTAGAATCCAGAGGGTTAATTCATGGTCTCAAGATAAGTTAACTCGTGGTCTCAAGATAAGTTAACTCGTGGCCTCAAGATACTAACTCTTGGCCTCAAGATAAGTTAACTCGTGGTCTCAAGATAAGTTAACTTGTGGCCTCAAGATAAGTTAACTCGTGGCCTCAAGATAGTGAAGTGTCTGACACATGGACCCTTTGTTATTAAACTGGACCCTGTACTGTAGTGCAATGTAATACTTCACATTCTGTGCAATATTATCTGTTTTAATATTCAGTGTAATATAATTTGCTGCAGTTCTGTTTCTATTTATTTACTAGTACTGTTCATCACAATCAATTCAATTCTGTTAATACAGTAATGTAAATCTTGTAGGCTGCATTTCCATAGTCCTTTATAATTCTTCTTCATATTTTATAGCATATTTTTATACTTTTTACATGTATATAGGCTACTAGTTTATTTACCAACTTCTATTATTATTTATATTCCTTTAAATGTTTTGATGTGCACATTAACTGTGACACAAGAATTGTCCCCCGGGTTATCAATATCAATAAAGATCAAAGTATTTCTGATTCTGATTTTAAGATAGCCTATAGTAGTGTGCAGACTGGTTCATTAATTATTGAAGTGTTTCACATTTTGGAAAAGCATGTCTGTGTAGCCTATGATAAAACGTCAGCAGAGGGCGTTCTAGGCTTAGGTCACGGTACCTCCGTCTGGCTGTATGTATTTATGGGTATTTCCCGGTATTTCCCAGTTGACTGATGAGAATGTGTTAGATGATAATAAATAATGTTTGTAAAAAACTAAAAATGCAGACTGCCATTGTTTCACTCTTGATTATCCCTATAGATTTAAACAAACAAGCAATGGTCAAGTGGTCTTTTTGTATGGCTGTGATAAAAATTTTAAATGGCTTGTCTGCACAACACGGAGCAACGTGAAATTGTCCATTTTCCTCAAAGACAAAACAAAGTGTTTTCCATACATGAGGAATATGTCAAAACATGCACTTTTTGCAGTAATGAAATACATATTGTGTCACATGAAGCTTTAAGAAAGCTGACAGAACTGGGTCACAGTTGACAGAATTAAGAGTTTTAACAGTTTTTTGGAATATGATATGAGAAACATCCATTCAGAGGCTAACTTCAATCTTTGGTGAAGTTGTGCACAGACGTGTATATAATTTGGTTTATATTTATTAACTAATACATCTGTGGTGTTGCAGAGTGATTGTAATATAAATATGCCAAGTAGTGCCTGTTCTGAAATCTAATTACTTGACAAGATGTGACTACAATGCAAAAAGTGAAAAGCCAAAAATAGTTACTTTTGAGTGTCAAGTGTCTTTCCCAACATAGCTGTCTTCCTTTCCATAATTTCAGAATTTTAAGATACATTCACTAGTCATTTACATATTTATTTGCAACTAAATAGTAAACACATCTCTCTTGTACTATATATCAGTATATATACATTTATATACAAATACATTTTTGATATGCTCTGGACATGTTTCTCAGATCTCTTTAAAATGAATAACCTTTCGTTGGTATGATATTTTATTCAAAGCTGCAGGGGTTAAAATGATCCAAAATCAATATTTGAGCTAGTACATAACCAGCCAGTGTTCAAAACTATTTCCTTACTTTAGCCCGATTCTCAACAGTAAGCTTATAATATTTTTTTTTTATAATTTGAGTGGTATGGGTAGGTTTTTGCAGGAATTTCAAGCATGGCACTGTGTCATTACATCAAGTCTGTAAACATGAAGTTTTCTCTGCACATGTAAGGATCATGCAGGTGGTGAATAGTTTATAGCCTTTTTCACAGCAGCTAGAATAATTGAATGTAAAAAAAATAATTGTGATGCCGGATTGTAATCCAGAAAGGATTATATAAAACACATGTGAGTTTTATGTTCAGTTTTAAATGTACTTTTGATTACAGATAGCCTGGGATTACACAAGATTTTCTTGGTATGAAATCTAAATGGTATGACAATTAGAGATTAGACAAAATTGTACAAAATGTACAAAGATTAAAATCTACACACTATACTCATACTCGTATATAGTCATGCAAAGCTGATGTTGTTAACATTAATAATCTGAGAATAAAGTATAACAATAATAATACGTTTGCACGGTTTGATGTGCAACGAGCTAATCAATCATTTGATTAAATCATCATAGGCAGCGTGATTTATTGTAATGCTTTTTTTCTCAGTTGGTCAGAATAAATGTGGCAGACTTGTTACTTAATTGTTCGGATGACAATATACATTCTTATTTGGAAAATTCTTATTTGGGACATAAGGTAGAATCTGTGATTGCTAAGTATATGATTCACACCGGTGCAGTGACTGACTGCAACACATTCTCCTCAAAATATTAGATTAATCCGAGATGGAGCTGTGCCAGAGTACAACCCAGGCAAGGAAAATAATTCTGCAATTAACTGCAATTCCAGGTTTTCAAACAGAGATGGCTACAAAGAGGCAAAACTGACGGATTCCAGCTTTAATGCTTGGAACCACTCTGCATCACAATTAGTCATTTTATAAGATTTTAGTTGGCCAAGCAGTATTCCAGGTGTGCTGCTATTTCATCTACAAGCTTTGGATCTTTTAAATTTTGCTGTCATTCCACTTGTCTGTGTATGTGCTGTTCCAAACTGGCTATCAGTTTGTGCATTAGTTGTGGAGATTTTTGATGGTATTTTTCAACAGTTATTCTTTTTGTGTGTGTGTGTGTGTTATGAGTGTGTCACTAAATCAGCTGATTAATCAAGTGACAACCCACCATGTGTTAATTAGAGAGTAAGAGTCGCCGATTCTAATTTGTACTTGTTGAGAAAAAAAGTCATGTAATATCACATTAAGGTCAAGTTGAGTCAAAATATAAGCACAACAACTTTACCCCAGGCTACATACCATGTTCGTGATACATGTTGTTTCAAATAAGCTTTACAGAAAATGCATGTTTTTTTTTTCTTTACAGTTACGAGTAAATCAGGTGATTGTGTCAAAGTACTGTTATATGGTCGAAATCTTTAGTTCCAGGATAAAATAGATCATGAAACACAGTAATTGTGGCATTTAATCAAAAACAGTGAACATGCTATGATCCGTTTTAATATTAATATTGCAATATTGCTTAGTTAAGTCCCACATACACAGCCTTTGCAGATGCCTGATGCTTGACAAGTTTACAAAAAATAAATAAATATGTATATATATATATATATATATATATATATATATATATATATATATATATATATATATATATATATATATATATATATATATACACACAGGTGCTGGTCATATAATTAGAATATCATCAAAAAGTTGATTTATCTCATTAATTCCATTCAAAAATTGAAACTTGTGCATGTTAAAAAATTAGAATCTCAGAAATTAGTGAACCCAAATTCAGTATCTCAGAAAATTTGAATATAAATTAAGACCAATACAAAGAAAGGATTTTTCGAAATCTTGGCCGAGTAAAAAGTATAAAAATGAAAAGTATGAGCATGTACAGCACTCAATACTTAGTTGGTGCTCCTTTTTGCCTGAATTACTGTTACTGAAGTCGATCAGTCTGTACCCTGCTCAGGTGTTATGAGAGCCCAGGTTGCTCTGATATTGGCCTTCAGCTCTTCTGCATTCTTGGGTCTGGCATATCGAATCTTCCTCTTTACAATACACCATAGATTTTCTATGGGGTTATGGTCAGGCGAGTTTGCTGGCCAATTAAGAACAGGGATACCCACTGTTGGGAATGTTACTTTAAAGGGGGGGTGAAATGCTCGTTTTCACTCAATATCCTGTTAATCTTGAGTACCTATAGAGTAGTACTGCATCCTTCATAACTCAAAAAAGTCTTTAGTTTTATTATATTCATAAGAGAAAGATAGTCTGTACCGATTTTTCCCGGAAAAAACACGACCGATTGGAGGCGTGACGTGTGGGCGGAGCTAAAGAATCACGAGCGCCAGTAGGCTTTTGCGTTGAGAGCGTTTGGAAGCTGTGACATTACCTTGAGGAAAAAACCATCATCCAAAACAAACCATGGCTAACAGTCAGATTCAGCCGTTTATTTATTATCCAGAATCAGATCCCGAGGCTGAAACTGAACGAGAGCAGCAGCAGCAACGACTCGCTCCGAGCGGGGCTCGAACCCGGGTCTCCGGCATGGGAGGCGGACGCACTAACAAGGAGGCAGAGATATTTTAAGCAGTTTTACTCACCGCTTGCGGTTCCAACGCACGATCGTGACCCTTTTTCGTTGGGATTGCATCATCCTTAAGAAATAAACGATACGCAAATCCGTTGTCAAACTGGGTCTTGTTTGTAAAACAAGCATCTTCGAAATGCAGGGAACAAACACAAACACTTGCACAACTCCGTTAATGCTCTGTAAAAATAAACTCCATCCACTGGTCCCTTAATGCTGTTTTTTCTTTGGTAATCTGTGCAGGGTTGTCTTGCCCTAGCAACCAAAAACACACTCCTTTTGTGACATTTCGCAAAGCTCTCGCTCTGATCAGTGATTGTCTGTGCTCAGCCTCTCAGTGCTCTGCTATACGGGAGAGCACGCTCTTCCGGCAGACGTGCCCTTAGGACCCATATAAGGAAATTCCGCTCCATCTAACGTCACACAGAGCCATACCCAAAAAAAACTTTCCGAAACTTGTGACAAACCGGAAGGAGTATTTTTGGAACAGAAATACTACTTCAAACGTACAACTTAATTTTTGAAACTTTGTCCATGTTTGGCCTGGGAATCCAACTCTTTAACAGTGTAAAAACTCAGTATGCATGAAATTGCATTTCACCCCCCCCCCCCTCCCCTTTAAAAAAGTAATTAGTTATAGTTACTCACTACTTGTTCCAAAAAGTAACTGGGTTAGTAACTGAATTACTCTATAATAAAAGTAACTCGTTACCAGGGAAAGTAACTATTTGTGTCACTGTTAAAAAAAAAAAAGTTGCTATATTTCAAAGAATTTGTATTTTTTTTAGCAGTTTTAACAAGTCAGTTGAAATGAGTAGAACACACAGGTGTTCGTACATAACTTTCGATATTTATTGCACGTCAACAGACAACAAGAGTTTTATCCTGAACTTCAAGTATTATCTTTGTAAGAAAAGGGTTTTTGGCCACTAGCTTTGTAGATGCTTGTGTCGTTGTTAAATGCTTCATTAAATTAGAGTTGCTTACAGCGGATGTCGACAAAATCTTCGCTCCTGGACATAATGTACACATTACATGCATATTCTTGCCTTTGACCACAATGAATTTGAAGTAGTGCTTATATCTCCACCTTGAAAATGCCAACTTTTCATAGGATTATTCCTGACTCACCATCTCTGCTGCTGCTGCTGCGAATCGCTGTTTAGCGGTTACGTGTGTGTGTTGTGTGTGGCGCCGCTTGCGCATGTGCTGGCATGTGTGTAAAAACAGTGGCTCTGATTGGCTACTATGAAACACATGACTTTGCCTTAGCCAATAATAATCGCTTATCTCGTTATTAACCCATCTCCTCACTAACTGTATGAGCCAGGGGTGCGTTTGGATTATACAGTTTATACAATCAATGCATAGTAAAGCACCACATTCAACATCACTAATGTTAACTGCGTTGTAGCGACGGGAAAAGTAATTAATTAGATTACCCCATTACTGAAAAAATAATGTCGTTACCTAATGTGTTATTCCAAACACTGGGGATACCGTGGTCCTTAAACCAACTGTGTGCAGGTGCCAAGTCCTGTTGGAAAATGAAATCTGCATCTCCATAAAGTTGGTCCGCAGCAGGAAGCATGAAGTGCTCTAAAACTTCCTGGTATACGGCTGTGTTGACCTTGGACCTCAGAAAACACAGTGGACCAACGCCAGCAGATGACATGGCACCGGAAACTTTACACTGGACCTCAAGCAATGTGGATTGTGTGCCTCTTCTCTCTTTCTCCAGCTTCTGGGACCCTGATATCCAAAGGAAATGCTAAATTTACTTTCATCAGAGCACATAACTTTGGACCACTCAGCAGCAGTCCAGTCCTTTTTGAAACAAGACACTTCTGACACTGTCTGTTGTTCAAGAGTGGCTTGACACAAGGAATCCGACAGCTGAAACCCATGTCTTGCATACGTCTGTGCATAGTGGTTCTTGAAGCGCTGACTCCAGCTGCAGTCCACTCTTTGTGAATCTCCCCCACATTTTTGAATGGGTTTTGTTTCACAATCCTCTCCAGGGTGCAGTTATCCCTATTGCTTATACACTATTTTTTCTACCACATCTTTTCCTTCCCTTTGCCTCTCTATTAATGTGCTTGGACACAGAGCTCTGTGAATAGCCAGCCTCTTTTGCAATGACCTTTTGTGTCTTGCCCTCCTTGTGCAAGGTGTCAATGGTCGTCTTTTGGACAACTGTCAAGTTAGCAGTCTTACCCATGAATGTGTAGCCTACAGAACTAGACTGAGAGACCATTTAAAGGCTTTGCGGGTCTTTTGAGTTAATTAATAACTGATTAGAGTGTGGCACCAGGTGTCTTCAATATCGAACCTTTTCACAATATTCTAATTTTCTGAGATACTGAATTTGGGATTTTCCTTAGTTGTCAGTTATAATCATCAAAATTAAAAGAAATAAACATTTGAAATATATCAGTCTGTTATGAATAAATATAATATACAAGTTTCACTTTTTGAATGGAATTACTGGGGAAAAAAGCTACTTTTTGATGATATTCTAATTATATGACATTATATGATAAATATGTATATGAATATATGACTTGAATAAACCGGTTGAAGAAAACAGTTCACCGGTTCTTTTTCACTCGACGTAATGGCGTCATTGGTGATGATTGCCCTTGATTTAAGCCTTTGGTTTTTAGGCTCATAACATTAGCACAGAATCATTTCAGAATCAATCACCAAAAGAATCAGTTTGGTTCAGACGCTCTTGTGTGTCAGTCTGATTCACGCTGAATCACACATGCAGTATCATCAGCTCCTCGGATCTCGACTCGGATGCGTCTGACAGAAACGGTTCGTGACTCGAGAACGCGTCAGTCTGTTGTTCGTTATCTGGCTCGGCTCGGTGTTCATCTTCAGTTCTCTCATCATAGCAGTTCAGTCAGTGTACTGTTTGAGTACATGAATTACTCTGAGATATTGGTTTTTTTGAACTCAGAGGGAGTGTCAGCCACGTTAAAAAAGTTAATCCATTTGATTCAGTTCGATTTGGTGAACTAGTTCAAAAGATCCGATTACATCGAATGATTCGTTCAGGAAACGGATAACACAAACTGAATTGTTTTGAACTCTCTCTCACAACAGACACGGAAGAGAAGACAATGCTGAATAAAGTCATAATTTTTGCTATTTTTGGACCAAAATGTATTTTCAATGCTTCAAAAAATTCTAATGGACTATTTGGACTACTTTGATAATGTTTTTCTTACATTTCTGGACATGGACAGTATACCGTTCACACAGCTTCAATGGAGTGACTGAGAGCTTTTGGACTAAATCTAAAATATCTTAAACTGTGTTCCAAAGATAAACAGAGGTCTTATGGGTTTGGAACAACATGAGGGTGAGTTATTAATGACATAATTTTGATATTTACGTGAACTTTCCCTTTAAGGTTTATGTTGCCGCTCTTTTGGCTTGTCATGCCTTGATTGACTGGATGCCACTCGGGAGACACCCTCTGCTCTCTCGCTTCCTTCGTGGGGCCAGACGACTGAGGCCTACAGTGAAAACCAAGATGCCTTCTTGGGACTTAGCTATAGTTCTCGAGGGTCTGGTTGAAACCCCCTTTGAACCTTTACAATCAGCCTCTGATAAACTTATGATTCTAAAATGTTTTTTTCTCATGGCAAAATCTTCTTTGAAGAGAATTGGGGATATGCAGGCTCTGTCTATCTCAAAGTCATCATGCTTAGACTTTGCCCCAGGTAGGGTAAAAGTGATTTTGCATCCTCATCCTGATTACCTGCCTAAGGTACGTTTTCAGCTGTACATCCGGTCATTCTAGAGGCCTTCTGCCCCCAGCTGTTCACAACTTTGGAGCAGGAGAAATCTTAGACTGTGTCCACTCTTTGCTCTTCAGACTTACACCCACTGCACTAGCCAGTGGTGTAAGTCAGAGCAACTGGTTGTCTGTTATGGTGTGGTAACAGAGGAGCAGCTGCCACCAGGCAGACCATGTCTCAATGGGTAAGGGATGGTATTGCTTTTGCTTATGAGGTGCGCGGTCAAGCTTTGCCTATAGGTTTTAGAGCTCACTCCACAAGGGGGGGTCGCCTCCTCTAGTGCATTAGCAAGGGGTATGCCCTTACAACAGGTTTGTGATGCGGCAGGTTGGTCCTCTCCGCACACATTCATAAGATTTTATAGTTTGGATGTCCATGCTACTCCGGGCTCTCATGTCCTTGAGCCAACATCACAAGCTAATATCTGAGGCCTTCTTGTGGTTTGGTAGCACACCTGCACAACCTTAGGGTTCTAGACATTTTTCAAGCAGCGTGTGTATTCTTTTTCCCAATGCGCTGAGCTGGGTTGCCATGCTGAATATGTCCCAGGACTGCTCTTCAGACAAAATGTCCTGTTGATGCACATGTGGCTCATCTATTTATAGCCCTGTGTTGCGGGCGCGCCCCGATGACGTCATCAACTGAGGCTATATTACCACCGGGTCAATTCTATCGACGTGTTACGCACATTATTCACAGCTGGTCACGAATAAGATGTTTCCCAATGCACTGAGCAGCGCAGCATCTCGTTCCACTTTCTCAGGAAACAAGGTTACAGTCAAGTAACTGGGAACAAACCATAGACAGTGCACGCAGATATTCATGGCAAGCAAAAAATATCCTTTGTAGATTTGCTTTTAATTCAGTGCAGATCCAAATGCACGTCTTCAATGCTCTTGATGTTCTTAAACTTTCTGTTACAACTTTGAGTGAGAACCACTTCAAACACTCACGCAGCAGGGAACTGAGTGTATCATTCAAACTGATAAACGAACCAATTCACTGGTTTTCCAACTGGTTTGATCAAGCTTTTGAAATGTATTGACTCAAAAGAATTAATCATTCACGAATGGGCATTGCTCATTGCCCAGAATAAAGTAGATGGCACGTTTGGAATAAACTGAAGCATTTATTACTTATATTGTACAGTAACAAAGTAAAAGTACAGATTTTTTCCCCCAAAATTTACTTAAGTAAGAGTAAAAGTACCCATCTTTAAATATACTCCAAAAGTATTAGTTACCAAAAAAATATGTACTCAAGTGAATGTAAAGAAGTAAATTAACTCATTACTACCCACCTCTGCCATTCTCCAATCCAGAGCTCCCTCTGCGAGGAAACTGTATTCCTTGAAGTGGAAACTTTTCACTTCTTGGTGCGGAGACCACCAGCTCGACCCAGTTAACTGCCTGTTTGGTACAGTCCTGACTCTATGTGGTGGCCATTGTTGCCTACCACGCCACTCTCTTTGGCCATTCAGTTTGAAGACAGCCCTAGTTACAAGTGTCCTCCACCCTATGCTGAGGCCGAGGCCTCAAGCCAGAGAAGTAACCATGGTTCCTCGAGGGAATGAGATGCTGCATCTCTTGGACATACTTCCTGCATCACTGTCAGCGCTTGCTTCATTCCTAGAAGCTGACGCTCTTTCCACCTCAAGTGCTTTTATAGCTCCCTGGTTGCTACATCACCTGCCTATAATGTCTCGTCGTTCCATTGGACTGATTACACATGTGATTCAGAGCATGGTCTCGCTGAAGGCATTACATAAGTGTCCTCTGACGCAGTGCTCGTTCCGTCGAGGAACCATGGTTACATGCGTAACCTGAGATGTTTTCTTTTTCTAGGCTTGATTGCGTTATTGATTGCATTATTTTCACATAGTTTACCTTTATTCCACATCTCTCTGTCCCTTATCTGATTTACATAATGGTGATTTCCTACTTTTATGAAGCCCCTCCCTCAGAAATAGGTGATGGGCTCTGATTGGTTTGCTAGCCCAGTATCCTGTGATTAGCTAAACTGCCTTTAGTGTGCTTCTAAGTGTCCTGACCCTCACCTTGGCGGCATGTGCTCCAGTTGTATTGTAAACAATGGTGTCGTTAATATCGTTTATCAGTTTGAACCCGATTGAGAATTAGAGGATATTATTGACGAGGATTGTGCAGAACCTTCGCAAGGACGGCTTTTAATGGTAGACCTATGTTTTTTGTTGGTCGTTGTCTCATACTTTTAGATACCCTGATATTTGTAAATGCTACTGCTTATGTTAGCTTTTAATATACAGTTTTATATTGATTAAAGCTCAATACAGTACTGCAAATGCACATGTGTCCATGTTTAATGCTTCTCATAGCTATGTGAATATGAGTGTATAATTGTAACAGTTCATTGCTGGAGCTGAGTTGAATGAGAGAGAGAGAGAGAGAGAGAGAGAGAGATGCAGAGCGTGTGCAGAGCAAGGGGATGTGTGGAATAGTATTAAAAACCACTGCTTTAGAACATTGATTTTGAAACTTGTGAATCCGTTAGAATCATTAGAAGAAAGAATCGCGATTCATATAAGAATAGATTTTTACTTGCACCTCTAGTTTTCTCTTCCCCTCCTCTAAGACAGTGCAGCATGGTCTTGCACCCTTTGCTACCTTAAGAAGGAATATTTTTTTTCTCCATATACAGTACACACCAAAAGTTTGGAAACATTACTATTTTTAATGTTTTTGAAAGAAGTTTCTTCTGCTCATCAAGCCTGCATTTATTTGATCAAAAATACAGAAAAAAAATTTATATTGTGATATATTATAACAATTTAATATAATTGTTTTTAAATGTATTATACTTTAAATTATCATTTATTTTTTTGATGCAAAGCTGAATTTTTAGGATCATTATCACATGATCCTTTAGAAATCATTCTCATATGATGATTCATTATCAAAGTTGGAAACAGTTCTGCTGCTTAATATTTTTTCATGTGATACTTTAAGATACTTTGATGAAGAAAAAAAAAAAAAAAAAAAAGCTATATTTTTTAAAATATAGACTACTGGTCAGTAATTTGGGGTCAGTAAATTTTTTTTCTTTCTTTTTTTTAAATAAAATCAATACTTTTATTGAGCAAGGATGTGTTAAATTGATAAAAAGTGATAGTAAAGAAAATATATTATTATAATATATATTATTAGATTTTTTTTTAATAAATGCAGTTCTTTTTAACCTTTTATTCATCAAATATATTAGACAGCAGAACTGTTTCCAACACTCATAATAAATCAGAATATTAGAATGATTTCTAAATGATCATGTGATATACTGGATGTGACACTGGAGTAATGATGCTGAAAATTCAGCTTTGCATCACTGGAATAATTTGTATTTTTATTTTAAAGTATATTCAAATAGAAAACTATTATTTTAAGTTGTAATAATATTTCACAATATTACTGTTTTTTCTGTATTTTTGATCTAATAAATGCAGGCTTGTTGAGCAGAAGAAACTTCTTTCAAAAACATTAAAAATAGTAATGTTTCCAAACTTTTGGTCTGTACTTTATGTACTTTTTATTCACAGAATCAACCTCACACAAACCTTTCAGCATTTTCCTTTCTGTAAGATTTACAAGCTGCTTTCCTTATGGGGACATTAATAATGTCACATCAACATCAAAGATGACTTGTATTACTACTCTCAAGGGGACATAATATATAGAGAATACCAGGTACAACCCTTCCACTCCCTACCCACTGACAACGGCTGGTATCAAGGCTTTTCACTATGCTTTTATAGATATATGAGGTTAAGTGTGGCTCAGCTATCATGTCCTCTCTTTTCCTCAGGATGAACTGGACCTGTAATGGGTGTCTGAAGCTGGAATCGAACTCAGGTCTTCTAGTCAACTGAGTTCCCTCTTTACCACTGGGCTATGGTGAGTGATAGATATCCGTTGGACCCAAGAGCAGAAGAATAACAAGCATGCTTTGTCAATCAAACAAAAGGGTTTTACTGTAGGCTCCAAGTTCCCAAAGAACAACATAAAAGAAGCCGTGCTTCCTCAGTGAAAATACAAAACAAAAGAAGAACAGTAACAAAACCAGAAGTTTAACAAACTTGACTTCCTAGGCAAGGATTACACACGATAGGTTAGCTCAAGATTGAACACAAGTCTAAGGAAGAGGCACACTTAAATAGGCAGAACACCAACAAGATAATGACCAGCAGGTGGTAGAAATCAATCCCTAATTAGTGATGACCCAGAGAGTTCTACAACGGCTGGGCCACCTAGTGGATGGGAGAGTCATTACACCTCATGAGTGACAGCGCCAACTAATGGTTTGGAGAGTCATTACATGGGCAGCAACTAGAAACTTATAGCAAATTTTGGTAGTTTTGTGACCTTAGGGCGCATGATGGATTTTAGCATGGTAGAAGATTAGTTAGGTACACAGGAGCTAAATCATTAAGGGCTTTATAGGTAAGTAATACTATTTTGTAATTGATGCAGAACTTAATAGGTGTAGAGACAGTGTAGAGACTGTAAATTTGGGTTAATATTATCATATTTTCTTGACCTGGTAAGGACCATAGCTGCTGCATTTTGGATTACCTGTAGCTTGTTTATTGAAGATGCCGGACAACCCCCTAGCAGTGCATTACAATAGTCCAGTCTAGATGTCATGAATGCATGAACTAGCTTTTCTGCATCACAAAGAGGTAACATGTTTCATTGCTTGGCAATGTTTCTAATGCCCCTTTCACACTGAGCTTCCATATAATACACGGGTAATGTGTTTCAAATTGTTCCCGGATCGTTCAATTTTGGTTCACTCGCAATGCCAGTGATTTACCTGATTCTGTGCATGCATTCACACAGAACCCGTAAAGGTCCCTTAATGACACTAAACATGTGATGTGTAATGAAATTGAAAATGCTAGGCACGTTAACTTTCAGTTAAACTGGCGAACAATCTCAGCTTCAGTGCAGATAGTGAGGAACTACCTGATCCCTGCTTCATTACAGTTTCCACATATTTTTTCGGCACAAACATTGAACTGTCTTCAAAACACCCGGTAAAAGAGTCGCACCATACAAGACTCTGTGTACTGTTTTTGGGTTCAGTAAGTAATATCTCTGTCTTATCCAAATTAAATAGGAGAAATTTATTCGTAATCTTTTACATTTTTAACACACTCTGTTAGCTTAGATAATTTAGAAGTTTCATCAGGTTTTATTGAGATATATAGTTGAGTATCATCAGCATAACAGTGGAAACTAATACCATATTTCATAATAATATTACCAAGGGGCAACATGTATATTCCGCACCTTGGCAATCCAGTTTCGCACATTGGTGGCTGTGTGCCAGTGGAACGAGGAGGCGCAGTGGGATCGTTTCCTGCATGGGCGCGCCGATCATGTTCATTAGGAGATCTACCTCCTCAAGTTGCCCCCAACTCTCAACGGTCTGATCGACTTGGCGCTCTGTGTGGACGCCCGGATTAATCGTCTTGGTAAACAAACCAGTCCGTCACACCTTAACAACTCTCTATGGTTTAGTACGCTCACAACTCGTTACCAGTGTCAGCCACGGGCTTCTCTGTTTCAGTGTAGCATAGGTTACCAGCCACCTGTTTTTCCTAGTCTGGAGTCTGAAGTCACGGTCCCCTCCGCTCATGCGTTTGTCCAGAGGTGCCACCGCACCTGGACTAAAGCCCTCGAGACTCTGCTCCAGATGAGGGAGCGCAATAAGGCCAAGGCCAATCGCCACCGGTCGAATCCTCCCATATATGTTGTGGGTCAAAAAGTGTGTCTTTCTACTAACAACATTCCGCTCTGCTCCGTTTCTAATAAATTAGCTCCCAAATGTATTGGCCCATTTCCTGTCACCAAGATCATTAGTCCAGTGACAATCCGCCTAAAAACTACCTCCGGCGTACAGGAGGATTCATCCCGCCTTCCATGTGTCCAAAATTAAGCCCGTGTTTTATTCATGCATTAATCCTCCTATGCCGGTTCCCTCACCGCCACGTCTCGTATATGGGGAGCCATTCGGTAAATCAGATTCCAGTACTTGGTGGACTGGGAAGGTTACGGTCCGGAGGAGAGGAATTGGGTACCTGCTAGGGACATAGTGGATCACTCCCTTATTGATGATTACAATCAGCAGGTAGGCCCTTCTGGGAACTCCAGGAGGCATTCCTAGGGGGGGGGGGGTACTGTCATGGTTGGTAAACTGTGATCTCGGGGTTTTTCACTATGTGGGTGAAGTCTGTGTGTTACGCGTCAGCACTCATTGTTTCTTGTGGGCGTCTCCGCTAATTGTCATCAGCAACATCTGTCACTCATTACTCCTCCATATATATTACCCTGTCTAGCGTCTTGTGTTTGTCAGAGCATTGTTTCAGTTCCTCGTCTCATGTTCTGCTCTCTTTGGTGTTTCTTCGATTGGATGTTCTTGTCTCCCGGAACACCGTCCACTCATCTCACCATTGGATTCATCATTTACCTCTCGGCACTCCTTTCACCAGTCGTTACAGACTCCAGGCAATTGATGTGCCAATGCAGCTGCAGCCCGTCCAAACCCCTGAGACTATACAATGAGTCCATTGTATGTGGCCCCCCAACTGGTGGCTGAGGCATCCGTGTAAACCAAAGCATGCCCGGAGATCTGTTCTAGGGGCACCCAGCCTGGAGGAAAACAAAATCTGACCACGGGGTGAGGGTTTGGCAACAGCCCAGTGTAACTTGGACCTGGTGAGTGCCGCGCTTCCATGCCCACCTCAGGACTTGGCTATAAAGTCAGTACTGGAGCTGTCTCATATGTAACAGGCTGAGTGGTGTAAGTGCTGCTTTGGCCACCATATGCTCCTAGAGCCTCAGAAAAAAGTTTCAGTGGGATTGCTGTCCTGCCCTTGAACATATTCAAGCAGGCTAGCACCGACCGTGCATGTTCCTCTGTGAGGCGTGCTGTCTGTTTGACGGAATCTAACTCCATACAGAGAAAAGTGATCCTGAGCATTGGGGAGAGTTAGATTTTTTTCTCGGTTGAACTGAAGGCCCAACAGGCTGAGGTGCTGAAGCACCAGGTCCCTGTCCTCGCACAAATGATCCAGAGACTGTGCTCATATAAGCCAATCATCTAGATAGTTGAGGATGAGAACACCTTGCACTCTAATGGGAACAAGAGCCGTCTCCGTGATTTTTATGACATCAGGGGAAACAGGGAAAGCCCGTTCACAACACTGCAGTGACGCTGCTGACATGTTTTATGGCCCAAAAACAAAGATAACACGTCAGCAGTGTCATACGTCAGTATCGTCGTGAACGTACTCACAACAGACCAGGAAGAGAAGAAAATGCTGAATAAAGTTATAAAGTAATTTTTGTTATTTTTGGACGAAAATATATTTTCAATGCTTCAACAATTTCTAACTGACCCTCTGATGTCACATGGATTATTTTGATGATGTTTTTTTTTAAATTATTTTTTTATTACCTTTCTGGACATGAACAGTATACCTTACATACATTTTCAATGGAGGGACAGAAAGCTCTCGGACTAAATCTAAAATATCTTAAACTGTGTTCCGAAGATGAATGGAGGTCTTATGGGTTTGGAACGACAGGAGGGTGAGTCATTAATTACATAATTTTCATTTTTGGATGAATTAACCCTTTAAATTTCAAATGAAAATGGCAGCAGACCTGTCTCCTCCCCATCTTTCAGCGCACTCTTCAATCTGCTGACAGAGGACAGAAGGTGTGTGTTTATTGACAGATTGTTAGAATATATGTATCTGTGCAGATCTTTGTCATGAATACAAAAGTTCAATACAAAAAAATACAAAAGTATTGTTTTGATTAATCTCCTTTTCCTTCTTCTTGTTTAATTTCTGTTTCAGTTTTTGTTTATAACCAATTCTCACTATGTGTTTCCAGATCACTACTATCATTACCACTCGTAAACCATGCATCACTCAATGTAGACAGCGCAATCATAACAACCTGCACAATTTGCCTATGTCTGCTAATAGACTACTTTCTTTTTCTATTGGTCTCTGGAATTGCCAGTCTGCTGTAAACAAAGCTGATTTCATTACTTCTATTATTATTCATTCAAAGCTTCATCTCATGGCCTTAACAGAGACCTGCAGCACTCTCCAATAACTTCTCATTTTCCCACTCCCCCCGTTTGACTGGAAGAGGTGGAGGTACTGGCTGCTCATCTCTAATGTTTGGAAATTAGCCTTTACCATCTTTGGGTATCAGCAGCTCCTTTGAATCTTATTCAGTTACTGTTACCTACCCTTTTAAAATACATTTTGTAGTTGTCTATCGACCCCCAAGACCACTGGGTAACTTTTTGGATGAATTAGATGTGTTGCTCTTAACCTTTTCTGAGGATAGTTATGCTTGAAGATTTCAACATCCATCTAGATAAACCTCTGTTTGCTGATTTCCACTCTCTCCTTGCCTCTTTTGATCTCAACCGAATTTCAACTATTGCTACTCACAAATCAGGCAACCAATTCGACCTTATTTATACACGACACTGCTCTACTGATCATGTTCTGGTTACTCCACTGCACACGTTGGATCACTTCCTCCTCACTCTTAACCTCAACATGGTCCCTGACACATCACTTACTCCTCCACATGTCATCTTTTGACGTATCTGCCGGCTATCTGCAATGGTTTCATCTTCACTTCCTTCCCCTAAACTGTTTGCATCTTTGGACGCGTACAGTTCTACTGATAGTTTCTGCTCCACTCTTACATCTTGTTTAGACACTGTTTGCCCCTTATCTTCCAGGCCAGCTCGTAACACCCCTTCTGCCCCTTGGTTATCTGATGTTCTACGCGAACACCGTTCTAAGCTTAGAGCTTCTGAAAGGGTGTGGCGCAAGTCCAAAAATACTACTGACCTTATTGTGTATCAGTCACTCCTATCTTCTTTCTCTGGTAATGTCTCATCTGCTTAAAAGAAATACTACCATAACAAAATTAACAATTCATCTAACTCTTGCATGGTTTTTAAAACATTTTCCTCACTTCTTTGTCTCTAATAGCTGACGACTTTGCAACGTTTTTCATTAATAAAATTAAACACATTAGTGCACAGTTTTCCACACCACAATCATTCAAGCTCATATCACCAGCAAACTTACACTCATTTACATCCTTCTCTTCACTCTCTGAGGCAGAAGTCTCAAAACTCATCCTTTCTAATCACCCTACTACTTACCCGCTTGATCCTATTCCATCTCATCTTCTTCAAGCCATTTCACTAGTTCACGCTTACATATAATTAGCTGAGGTATGGTATGCATATTTGGCATGCTGTCCGGGGAAGGCCTCCGAGCTCGGGAATGGCCCGAACCTAGAGTACCCCCCCCTTCCCCGTCTATTATAAAGTGAACTTGAAGTGAGGAGATGGGGTGGAGGAGGGATGCTGATAAACCGTCAATGGATAGAGGTAAGTCAGCGATATTTATACTATGGGATTGATTACTTGATTATGGTCCACCTGTGTTGTGGCGGAATCGTAGGCCTGGCCGAGCGGTAGGAGGACGCGGGGGAGTCAGCCGCAGTTCTCGCCGGAGGCGGCGAAGGTAGGCCTAGGCGTTTTGGGAGGCGAGTAGCTGCTCGCGCCATACCGCGCCCGCGTGTTGGAGCCTGGGGCTCGATTTGGTTGCCACGACGGGAAGGGGTGGCCTTGGAGCCGGCTGGCTGCGGTGATGGGGCTGAGGAAGAGCTGGATGAGTCTTCTCATGAGGAATCTCGGTTTTGGGACATGGTGCTATGCATGCCGACCAAAATGCTGATAAACCGTCAATGGATAGAGGTAAGTCAGCGATATTTATACTATGGGATTGATTACTTGATTATGGTCCACCTGTGTTGATTAGGCTAAGTATCTGACGCGCTCCTCCCGAATCTTATTAATAAATTACATTTCTCCTGCAGCTATACCTGCACTCACTCACATCATCAACACTTCCCTCCACCCTGGTGTTTTCCCCTCATCATTTAGACAGACACGTATAACTCCACTACTTAAGAAACCCAACCACAACCCATCTCTTTTAGAGAACTACAGACCAGTTTCTCTTCTTCCTTTCATTGCAAAAAGACTTGAAAGAGCTGTGTTCAAACAAGTCTCTACATTTCTCACACACAACAATCTCCTTGACAGCAACCAATCTGGCTTCAGAAGTGGACATTCAACTGAGACGGCCTTGCTCTCAGTTGTTGAAGCTCTAAGACTGGCAAGAGCAGAATCCAAATCTTCAGTACTTTGCTTCAGTACAGCTGCTTTTGACACAGTTAATCACCAGATCCTCCTATCAACCCTACTGGCAAATGGCATCTCAGGAACCACACTTCAATGGTTTGAGTCTTACCAATCAGATAGGTCCTTCAAAGTATCTTGGAGAGGTGAGGTGTCCAAGTCTCAACATCTAACTACTGGGGTGCCTCAGGGCTCAGTTCTTGGAACTCTTCTCTGTCTACATGGCATCATTAGGTTCTGTCATTCAGAAACATGGCTTTTCATACCACTGCTATGCTGATGACACTCAACTCTACCTCTCATTCCATCCTGATGATCCAACAGTAGCTATTCGCATCTTAGCTTGTTGTAGCAACAATCACTTTCTGGGGAATAATTAACTCAAATGAAGTGAATATTCATGAGTCTATGAATATAACGTGCTTATTGCTTACAAATATTAAATTACCCAAAGAGGGAATATTTAATCATTTAAAGGTAACCTTTACTAGAATTTATTTAAGTTACTCTAGACAATCTGTTCGTCCAGCGAACTGGAAGCTAGACTTCCTTATCAAAATCCAATAAAAATACCCTTCTTACAAACTCCAAGAAATATTAATCTTCTGATCAGGAAAAAACAATATTTTCTGTGTCTGTACTACTAAGATTACTGAAAATTAATTCATATAAAACAAAGCTCGTAGCGTAGATCACACGATTCAGGGACTTCGATCTCAATGAGCAATAAAACAATTCAATTCAAGCAAATTATAGGATTTAATAAAACAGACTAAAGAGTACATAACTAAAATTCACACGGAGTAAATATGAGTATATAGCAAAACGAAAATACAATTTAAACAAGGTAAATGAACAAGAATAATAATGAGATAAATGAGAGAGAGAGATAAAGAGAGAGAGAGAGAGAGAGAGGGAGAGAAAGTGAAAGTGAAAAGCAATCTCAGCGTGGCAATTTCAAACAGTTAACTTTGCAAGAGACCCCAAGTCATTGAATGATTTCACAAACATGGAATAGCCTAGACAACCTTAAACAGCAATTTTAGTTGCGATATAAGAAAGTACTTGCTTTGATCTGGCTCTTGTGCGTAGCTGCGCTCAAATTGTCCGGTCTGTGCGGCCTCAGCGTGGTTCTTTCCAGAGCAGATGATACGCGAGCTCGATGGTTAACGCGAAGGTAAACTTTGCCAAAAGATGACTAGACTTAAGTTCGTTTGGCTCGTGAAGGCAATTGAACGAAGTCAAATATCAGCAGACAATAAAGAAAACTTAGAATGAAACGAAAAGTAAAGAAGAATAACGGAGAACTTCTTGAAGTCCGGTTGCAAAGCTGGGAATCCTCTTTTCTCTCTGGCGGAATGCCCAGAATACAGGTTTCCCTGAGCTTTTAAGTAACTCTAGGTTTACACCTATTTTTTTAGTATGAGCCAATGAAGTGTAAACAAACTAAGGCGGGAAAAATCTTCTTTGTTTGCTGATCTCCGCCCACTGGTCTAATTTATGGCGATGTCAAAGTTAAACATTTTTCTTAAGCAAGATCGTTCCTCTGAAACAATGCATCTTTTTGTAATTTGCTATCAAGATTCGTTACAGTCGTGTTTTTACGATTATACCGACACTAAGAACTATGATTTTACCAGTCCCGTATCCAAAGGTACAGAGTTATTCTTAACGAAATGCATATAAAGTTTGCATTAAACACACAGTAACATTAATATATTCCACTATGCCGCATACATACATTTGAGCACAAAAAGGGAGACATTAAAATACATTTAGAGGTAGTTTTAGTAAAAGAAGGTCCATGGGCCAGCAAAAATGCTTGTGCCTGTTTTTGAGTGTGTGTGCGTCTCATGAATGTGTGTGCGTCTGTTTCACTGGAATGTGCGATCAAGAAGGGGGGTGTTTGTCTTCCCTTTTGAAGTTCGATATCGCATCTCTGGATAGTCTCCAAGGTGTTATAACTCTCCTCCTCGCCAGGACATTGCCGTCATGGCGGCGCCCAGGGTGGTGAGTTATGTTGTAAGAGGGTTGTAAAACGAAAGTCCTTGTTTTTTCTAGAGATGTTCCGATACCCTTTTTCTCTTCCCGATACCGATTCCGATACCTGGGCTCAGGGTATCGGCCGATACCGAGTACTGATCCGATACCTGGGTGTGTATCTGTATATACAGCTGTATATACTACTAGCCCTGTGTAAATTGCTAGAATTCTTTTTATGGTGTGCTTCAGACAGATCCCTCAATAAAACATGAACAAATACATGGTGAACTACTGTATTTATTACAGTATTTTTATTATCTAACATGAATTTGACAGTATTATTTATTTTCATATGCAAAAAAGAACTTCAAATGCAGCCAAAAATCTAACACCGCAAACTAAAAAAGGTATTTAAGTTTTACAATATAACTGTATAAAAAAACTGCAACAAATAAGTCTAGGAATATAAAAAAAGATCTATTAATCAGATAATCTCTTTACAACAAAACAAGTAAAAAACAAGCAACCATCTAGGCATAATTATTATTATTATAGAGACGTATTATTATTACTGTAGGCTACAACAGTAGCTTTATATATTGTCAATTTACTCATGTAAACCAAACATTTATTTTAATGGGCTGCCATGAAGATCTTTGAGTGTCTGTGTTTATGATATGACAGTATTCTCAAATGAAACGGTAAATTCTCATGAAGTGACGGTTTATGCGTTCGTGTCCTCATGACACACAGCAGAGACTACAAAACAGCGAGCTCTCGCGCATCTGTGCCAGTCACCCACAGAGATGTAGATTTTGCGGGAGTAATATTTAAATAGTATTTTGCAGTTTAATATTCACAGACACTAGTATATATTCGGCTACTGTCTGGAGCCCTGCGCTTTGACTTACACGGAAGCGACTGAACGCAGCTGCCGGTACTGAATATACTTGAGAGTCTGTAACTACCGGTACTACAGAGACATACTGCTAACCACTGATCTATAATATAGAAGCGGCTTCACTGTCTTTTGGCAGTTTAGAATGTGATGAGTGATCCAGTCATATATAGATCAGGGCTGCTAACGCGTTTTCATTTCTTCTTCGCTGCTCTAAACAGGGGTTGCTTGTGGCAACACAGCACAACTTCCTGTGTTTTCAATGCATTTTGAGCAGCGAAGAAGAAC
This sequence comes from Carassius gibelio, assembly GCF_023724105.1. Classification (NCBI taxonomy): domain Eukaryota; kingdom Metazoa; phylum Chordata; class Actinopteri; order Cypriniformes; family Cyprinidae; genus Carassius; species Carassius gibelio. The sequence continues at coordinate 1,218,053 of NC_068412.1, read as the reverse complement.
CGTGCAGCAGTTAGGCAAAGCTTGCGGTCATAACTAGGTATTTTTTAAGAAAATGGTATCGGATCGGTATATGGGTTCATGTACTCGCCGATGCCGATGCCAGAATTTGTTGTGGTATCGGAGATATTTCCGATACTAGTATCGGAATCGGAACAACTCTGTTTTTTTCTTTAACTCACGTTCTGGTCTTTGAGTGTAGAATGTGTCAAAAGGGTCAGGATTCATTAACATGGAACAGATGGTTGAATACCATCCGCTCATTGGTGTTACATTGTCTAACAGACATTTCTTCCTGGATGATGGACCATCACCTTCAACTCAACCTTGCCAAGAAAGAAGTGCTTGTGATTCCAGAAAACCCATCGTTCCATCACAATTTCACCATCAAGTTAGGCACTTCAACCATAACTCCTTCAAAAACAGCTAGAAGCCTTGGAGTTATGATTGATGATCAGCTGACTTTATAATATTTACTTATTTGTGGTTATAGCTTTTAAGAGTATGATGATTTATAACACAATGAACATGTTGCATCCACTTTTTCAATGGATTATATTTCTCATAGTTATTATGTATTATAAGCCTCTTATCTTGCCATTTTTCTGATGCTACTTTCAGTGGTGTCAAAAGTACTGGCATTCATTACTCAAGTAGAAGTATAGATACTAGGGTTTAAAAAGACTTTTGTAGAAGTTGAAGTATCAACTCAAGCTTTTTACTCAAGTAAAAGTGTAAAAGTACTGGTTTAAAAAACTACTTAAAGTATAAAAGTAAAAGTAATGTAAGGGGAAAAAAATGCCATTAAGAACAAAAGCTTAGGCCGCACCACAAGGGCCTATTGTGTACTACCCCACCGCCTCAAAAAACATTTTTCTAAAGGCAATAGGCCATAATGACTATAATGTTATATTAAAATTTTCATCTTGAAAAATTTGGGATGCACTAGGCTTCCTGTTTCATCCGCATATATGAAAATACAAAAATGGTGTGCACATCCCAAACATCCAATTAGGACACAGGTGCAAGACAACTAAATGATATAGACAAATAAAGAAGTGAAGTCTGAACACTGAAAACTACTGCTCCAGAGGAATTTAATCAAGCAACGTTTCGACCTTCAGGTCTTCCTCAGCCGCATATATGCCCATTTAAAATGAACGCACTTTAGTACAATGCAAATACATTAAAGGACTAGAGATATGATGACTAGTTGCCAATAAGTATTGTTATGGTGCAAAAAGTCAAACTTCAGAGGCTTGTCATCAATAACTTTTAATGGAATGTTTATGTACATCCAAGCTTAGCTGCAGGAATCAGTGAGGGCAATGGACAAGAACATTGGTGCAGGCTTAGTAACAATTACACTTGTATGGTTGTCTATTTACAGTAAACATTATAGTGCTGTCAAAATGAATGATTACTCCAAGTGATTAATCAAAAATGAAAAATGAAAAAGAAATCATAATCCTGATACTTTCTTGATTGATAGCTTCTTGTATTTGGTACATACGTCTGCTATGTCCATTGTTCGGGGGGTAACGAGTTTCAAAGTTGGTATAGCCTACTTATCACAACATTGTCAATCGCATCGTCAATCGAAAACGCTAATTTATTCAAATGTCTCGCTACCGAACTACCTACAGTAGCTTAATTTGTGGAGGACGAAGAAAAAGCACTCATTTGGTAAATGAGCCGGTGAGAAATAATAACTTTTAAGTAGGGTCCAGTGCCTTTTCAATACTTTTAAAACGGTACCGGCTCCTTTAAAAAAAAGAACCACAAAAAAAACTATGGATAACTTTAAAGAACATTACAAATGTTTAAAATAAATCCATAGCTTGTTGTGCAAATTGTGCTTCCCTTAATCTAAGGCTAATAAATGTATTTCACAATCTGGGTCATTATTTAATACAAAACCACACATAATGTTTCTACTGTATCTCTGTCACTCACTCTGATATAAAAGTTAACATGAGTGCTGTCTGTCACTGTCTTAAATCAGTTCTGTGAATTACTGTATGCTCAGTCTTTATAAAGTAGCAACAGTGTCGTTTTTAAAATACAGTACTGCTCAAAAGTCTTATGGAAAAATTAGTATTTTCTCCCCAAAAAGGGTTTTAAGCCAGTTATTTATATCTTTTGCTGTAGTGTGTCAATAGGAAATATCAGTTTGCCATTAATTTTAATAATAATCTAGTGCGATTTTGAATGCACAAGCAGTCTGACAACGGCAAAATTAATGTTTGGAAATGTAAACTGATATTTTATACTGACACACTACAGCAAAATATATAAATAACTGTCCGAACACCATTCTTTTAAGTGAAAATACTAAAGTGTCTAAGACTTTTGCACAGTAGTGTATGTATAAAGTACGTATGATTAAATTAAGTATATTTAAGTAAGTGCAATCAAAGTATGTGTTCGTTCATATGTGTTAAGGGCTAGATTTTCACTGGAGGAAACGGCTGTGGTGTGATGAGCGAAAACTTTACAGATGAGAAACCGACTGCAACCTCGTGACCTTTTGTAAACTGTATTTATGACAAAGAACTGCACAGATATGGATATTCTAACAATCTATCGATAAACACATACCTTGTGTCCTCTGTTTGTTTAAGTGCGCATGCGCTGCTCCGTTCGTGGTCTTTGCTCTGCGGATTGAAGAGCGCGCTGAAAGACGGGAGGAGACCGGTCTGACGCTGGTTTCATGTGGAATTTAAGCGGACTGACTCTGAGGCGATCGGATACCGGTTCCATACCCAACCCTACTTTTAAGAAATATATTTTTTGATAAACGAACCCAAAACTGTCTATGTCCTGGCTGGACTGTGATGTGATTTGTGTCACGTGCAGGTGCGATGGATCGCGTACAGACCAATAGGGTGTCGGAATATATTTGTTTATACTTCTCATCCAACCACAATCAAATTCACTCCATCCGGATGGCGCGATTTATCTGGATATTTTTTTTCTCAATTATGACAAGCCGGAATGGAAACAAGCCGAAATGAAATAGCAGTAACGAAGCCATTTTTAAAATGTAAGGAGTAGAAAGTACAGATACTTGCCTCAAAATGTAAGGAGTAGAAGTAAAAAGTCGGCTGAAAAATAATCACTCAAGTAAAGTATAGATACCCCAAATTTCTACTTAAGTACAGTAACGAAGTATTTGTACTTCGTTACTTGACACCTCTGGCTACTTTATTTAAAGCGGTCAAATACCACTTATAAGTAGTAATAATAATAATAACCATAAGATCAGATGAATGTGTAATATGACACATTTGCTTTTAACTATTTTTCTTGTAATATTAGTTTGATTATTTTGATGGTAGACAGCTGTTGATAAGTAACTCTGACACTACATGTCAATTAGCGGTCATTGGAGTATTAGTATGTCTGCTACTGTAAATATATGCTGACACTTTATTTTGATGGTCAACCATCAGATAAACTGTCACGGTTGGTAAACCGTGATCTGGGGGTGGTGTTTGCACTTTGTGGTGAAATCTGTGTGTTTCGCGTCTGCACTGATTAGCTTGTGGGCATCTCCATTAATTGTCATCAGGAACAGCTGCCACTCATTACTCATCCACTATATATTGGCTTGTCTCACGTCTTGTGTTTGTGAGATGGTTGTCTTTTGTTTGATGTGGTTTCCCTGTTCGTTTGGCTCTAGTGTTGGTTGTGTTTGGATGTTTGTGTTTACCCTTGAACCTCATCCACTCTCTGCACATTCACTCAGCCATGGACACTTACCTTCGGCTCTATTCCCCGCAGTTCCTGTGCCATCCTCTCCTGCTGCCTACACGCCGTCATCATCTGGATTACTCACCTTCTCTCCGCCACCATCAGGATTCCTCACCTCCTCACCACCACCACGGAGTGTCGTCGTCTCAGCATCGTTTCTTTGTGTATTCATATTCATTTCTTCTCATTAAATCTGTTAACTTGCATCTGCTTCCAGACTTTCCTTAATCCACCGTCGCATAATGATCTCACCACCATGGAAGCAGCGAGCACCAATACCCTCACCGAAATCATGCACCACAGCGTCAAGAGAATGGATCAGCAGCAGGAGAGCATCTCGAACACTGGACACGCTGTCCAAGCGCTGGTGGCACAGGTGTCCGAGCTCACCCAGCAGATCCATCAACTCACGTCTCCCACTGCGCCCATCGCACCGCCTTCATTGCCTCCCGGTAGACGTGGTTTCGGACAGGGGATCTCAGTTTATATCCAAATTTTGGAAAGAGTTTTGCAAATTGTTAGGAGCGTCAGTTAGCTTGTCTTTGGGTTATCATCCCCAAAGCAACGGACAATCTGAGCGAACCAACCAAGATTTAGAGAGGACATTGCGATGTTTGGTCTCCAAGAATCCTTCTTCCTGGAGTCAACAACTCTCTATGGTGGAGTACGCCCACAATTCGTTGCCAGTGTCAGCTACGGGCCTCTCTCTGTTTCAGTGTAGTGTAGGGTACTAGCCACCAGCGTTTCCCAGTCTGGAATCTGAAGTCGCGGTCCCCTCCGCTCACGCGTTTTTCCAGAGGTGTCAAGGCCAAGGCCGATCGCCACCGGTCAAAGCCTCCCATCTACATCGTGGGTCAAAAAGTGTGGCTTTCTACCAGTAACACTTCTCTGCGATCCGTATCTAATAAATTAGCTCCCAAATTTATCAGCCCGTTCACTATCACCAAGATCATTAGTCCGGTGACAGTCCGCCTCGAACTACCTCCTGCGTACAAGAGGATACATCCCGCCTTTCATGTGTCCAAAATTAAACCCGTGTTTTATGCACATATTAATCCGCCTACTCCGGTTCCCCCGCCGCCGTGCCCTGTATATGGGGAACCGACATATTCGGTTAATCGTATTCTGGACTCGAGATGGAGGGGACGAGGATTCCAGTATCTGGTGGACTGGGAAGGTTACGGTCTGGAGGAGAGGAGTTGGGTACCTGCTAGGGACATATTGGATCACTCCCTTATTGATGACTACAATCAGCAGGTAGGCCCTTCTGGGAACTCCAGGAGGAGTTCTTAGAGGGGAGGTTACTGGGAGGGTACTGTCACGGTTGGTAACGGGGTGTTTGCACTTTGTGGTGAAATCTGTGTGTTTCGCGTCTGCTCTGATTAGCTTGTGGGCGTCTCCGTTAATTGTCATCAGCAACAGCTGCCACTCATTACTCATCCACTATATATTGGCTTGTCTCAAGTCTTTTGTTTGATGTGGATTCCCTGTTCGTCTGGTTCTAGTGTTGTTTGCATTTGGATGTCTGTGTTTACCCTTGATCCTCATCCACTCTCCGCGCATTCACTCAGCCACGGACACTTACCTTCGGCTCTATTTCCCGCAGTTCCTGTGCCATCCTCTCCTGCTGCCTACACGCCGTCATCATCCGGATTACTCCCCTTCTCTCCGCCACCATCAGGATTCCTCACCTTCTCACCACCACCACGGAGTGTCGTCGTCTCAGCATCATTGTTTGTTTGTGTATTCATATTCATCTCTAATTAAATCTACTTCACTACTGTACTAAAAGGCAGTATCTGTACTTTACTAGAGTATATTTTTCTCCTACTTCCACTTTTACTTCAGTACATATTTTTGCTGAGTTTAATACTTTTACTCCGATATTTTTATGTGCTGCATCGTTACTCGTTACAATTCTAAAAATGTTACGAATCATTCCATTACAAACCCACATTACCACTGCCAGAACTGTAGATGGCAGGTTTGATGCTGGCACATCATTGAGCGAATCAAGCGATTAAGACCGCGCGTGCTGACTGAACTGCTGTGAATAGAGAGCCGAGCTAGATAATGACTCGTTCACGAGTCAAGAACCGGTTGCATCGGTTTTCGGATCACCACTAGTTCTTTCTGACAGTTCGATTCAATAAACCAGTTGAAGAAAACAGTTCACCGGTTCTTTTGAGCTCGACGTAATGGCGTCATTGGCGTTGACTGCAAGCCTTCGGTTTACCTGGGCTCATAACATTAGCACAGAATCAGTTCAGAATCAATTACCAAAAGAATCAGTTCAGTTCAGATGCCCTGTGTGTCGGTCTGCTTCACGCTGAATCACACATGCGCAGTATCATCAGCTCCTCGGTTCTCGAATCAGACATGTCTGACAGAAACGGTTCTTCACTTGTGAACGAGTCAATCTTTTGTTCGTTATCTGGCTTGGCTCGGTCTTCATCTTCAGTTCTCTCTTCACAGCAGTTCAGTCAGTGTACTGTTTGAGTAAATTAATTACTCCAGGATATTGGTTTGTTCGAAATCAGAGGGAGTGTCAGCCACATTAAAAAAGTTAACAGCTTAAGTCATTTGTGGATTAATGCGTATTAGAGATGCGAATCGCTTAAAAGGATTCAGTTCGATTTGGTGAACTGTTTCAAAAAGATCCGGTTACATCGAATGATTCGTTCGCGAACCGGATATCACAAACTGCTTTGTTTTGAACTGTCTTACAACAGAAACGGAAGAGAAGACAATGCTGAATAAAGTCGTAGTTTTTGCTATTTTTCGACCAAAATGTATTTTCGATGCTTCAAAAAATTCTAACTGTCCCTCTGATCTTCAATGGAGGGACTGAGAGCTCTCAGACTAAATCTAAAATATCTTAAACCGTGTTCCAAAAATAAACAGAGGTCTTATTACGGGTTTGGAACAACATGAGGGTGAGTTATTAATGACGTAATTTAGCAAATTGGGCGAACTAACCCTGTAACTGTTTTTTGTTTACAAAAAGTTACAGTCAAAGGAATTGTGATTGTCCTTAAGGTTAATCATTTGAAATAGTAAAAACAATATGTTCAAACTTTTGACTACATTCTTTAATAACTACACAATACTTGTACTTTTACTTTCAGTACTTGAGTAGTAAATTTTAAAATAGACTACTTGCAATACTTAAGTACAAAAAATGTTGAATACTTTAGTACTTCTACTTAAGTGTGGTGCATAAAGAGCACTTCTACTTCTACTCAAGTCACTTTTTTGATAGAGCACTTGTACTTTTACTCAAGTCTGGGTCCCTAGTACTTTATACATCTCTGAATGTAACTATATAAAACATTGCACTATTTTTTTTAAGTTGAAGTATTAAGCTCACATCAATTAACATAAGCTCCACAGGATGCACTCAAGTAACACTCAGCATCTAAACACTCACAATCTGTAGTAAGATACTGTTCAGATCTTAAATAGACAATGTCAAGATATGATACAGTACATTATACAGTACATGAAGTAGATTTAATATAGTGTTCATTGTGTGTTATAAATAATAATAATACTCTTAAAACTTATAACCTCAAATACGTAAGTATTATGATGTATTATAATTGTTGTTATGATTATTCATGATTTGATATAACATATTATAAGGTAATGCATTATGCATTCATTATATTGACTTAAGAATACCCTTATAATGTATTATAAATACGGGCTTCATAGAAAGTGTTACCATTATATCTTTTGCTGTGATGTGTCAGTAGAGAATATCGGTTTACATTTCCAAACATTAATTTTGCTATTCATTTTAATAATAAACTATAATAATGATCTGATCTTACATCGTCAAATCTTAAAACTGTAAGGTCCAGGCACTCGGCCCAAGGAAGGTATCCGGTGCTGGATGAAGGTTTCCTGCGTGTTCTGTCTTTCAGCGCATAGAGTTATTTAATTCAGGTTTAGCTCAAATCTGACTCCATTTTATTATTTAATCTGACTCCATTTTCTTATGATCTCGAATTTAGGTTGAAATGCAAATTGGTTGTATGCCTTTTTAATTAATATTCTTCTGACATTTGATTATTCTAGTTAACTCTATTTTTATATTAACTCATTCATTCGGGTGCTCATGTTGCTAACAAGGATACAACGTAATCTACTAGTCAATAATTACAGAGTAAGACAGAATAGAATCAAAATGTAACAATTTATTTACAGTCAGGTAGATATGTATTTTGCCAATTACATATCCAATTGAAACACATCAAATCATATCAATACAAAACATCAAATTCTCAAAGATGAATCTAAAAGTAAAATATGCATACCTGACCTTAGAAAATACATAGTATGAAGTGAAGAGACACACAACACACTACGGGCTTTCTGGCTACAGAAATCGCCCTGATCCTTTTGCTGCAATCCTTTAAATACCTCAGACCAAGACAAACATCCCCCGAGATGAAGACAGAAACTAACAATTGGAATTTGCATTAACTCAGGTCCCAAGGAAAGGACACTCCCATCACAGTAATCAAGATCTCTCTTGACTCTTCAGATCTGTATTATCTTCTAATCTACTTTTGTAAGATTGAGACCATTGTACCAGTTGCACTGAGACATTTCCAATGATACTATACATGAGTGTTAGATCACTTGCATTGATATTTTCATGTAATCATTTTGAGCAGACTGAGTAGAAGGAAGAATGGGCGAAGGGATTTAAAATGAAACAAATGGCCAGAAGGGGAGGAGGTCTCCTGCTCCTCCACTCTGTGGGGTGTCTCGAAGATGCTCGTGTATGTTTGTATTGTCTGTTTCTCAGGAGATCAAAGTATCTCAGGTTCTTTTGTCCTTACAGTTCCTCCGTTTTACCCCCAATGGGTCACATTCAGATGAATCCAATGGGGTCACCATTAGATGATTGTTTATCTTCGAGATGTTATCTCAAAATTGTCTTTGTGATGCTAGCAGCTTTAGAAACCTTCTGAGGGCTGTAAACATCTGCAGAACACTCAGTATCAGCATGTGTGTGTCGCTTGAGTTTGGCAGGTGGATGAATGTCTCCAGGGTTTCTACCTGTGGTTGAGCTCAGCATGTGAGCACAGTTCAGTGGGTCAATCTGAGCCTTTACGACTTGTTCAGTTTACGTGTCATTCCTTTGTGGAGAAACCTCTGCTCCTTATGGCACCTTCTCTAGGACGGTAGTCTGACCCATCTTCGTGAATCCTCTCACCTCCAGCGGTGCAGTTTTTTAAGCAGACTTCAGTAGGTGAAGGTGTTCTCCTTGCTTACACACTGATTTGTGTGGGACACCTGAAAAGCATCTTAGTGGCCATTCAATGACTGAATTCTGATCAGCTTCATTTCATCACCCATGGAGTAAGATAGAAACGTCATAAGTTAACATAAGAACAATAAAACAAAACAAAGAAATACCCTGATGAATTCATGTCAGCCAGTGCAATTGGTACATCTGATGTTAAAAGTGGTCCCATGTAAACACAAAATTTGGTATGAATGAATCAAAGGAAATGCAGCAAGAGGTCAGTATAACTTGAGCATTAATTTAGAGGTATGCATCAATAAACGTCATATAATTACTATAAGAATAATATTCAAACACAATAATGAAGGTATATACAATAATCACACTGTTAATTCAGGAATATTCTATTTCAAGTCACTTTAGAAGGTGTAAGGTTTTTAAGAAGTGACTTAGAACACAATTAAAACATTTTTCTACAATGTAAATCCTAAATTCCTTGTAACGTGTGTGTGTGTGTGTGTGTGTGTGTGTGTGTGTGTGTGTGTGCGTGTGTGTGTGTGTGTGAATGGGTATCTGATATAAAGGTTAAGTCACAGTTGATGGTTTGGTAAAGTTAAAAATGTTATGATTGATTGATAGAGATGATGTGCAGGCACATCATATTTGATCATTTTAATAATGTTTATTGTCATTAGTGATGTGTTGGGAAACCAGGGGCCCTCTGGCTTGTCAACCACCCTAATAACAATCTGAAAGATTCAAAATGCAGTGCAGAGGGGACAAGACACCCTCCTGGTATCTGTCCTCCAAAGAATTGCTTTGGTCAACCTGAGACAGAAACAGATACAAAGATAACCACAGTTAATGTTGAACTTTTCATCAGTTTCATGTTCAGGCACGTGGAATTATTTTAACTACATTCATCCTCATGTACTGCAGTTTTAATCCAGATGTCACATGAAACGGAGTTCGGTTGGTCAGATCTGAATCACTGCTCCTGTTTCAGTGCAGTCTGAGTGTGTAACACCTGATGCTGCTCTTGCAGTAGAGCCCTCACAGTCTGTTGTGTCATGAGCATTAGAGACCCCAGTTCTACTGGGGACATTTTCTAGATTAATTGGTGTTTTTATCACCCATGTCATCATGCATTCCAATGGACCAATGTCCATGGCTTTAGTTGCTGTTGCTCTCATTACAGTCAGATCTGTGGGCAGAAATGTGTTCACCTGTTTTGGTGTTGTCTGTTTGACAATTGATGTTTTATGGTGTTGTTCACACATGCAGATCTCTGTGGCACATAAAAACTTCTTGTATTTTACACCCCCCTCTCATTATTTTTCAAGTCAATTTAAAGGATTAAAAGATCAAATGGTGTTTTGTGGCTGCATACGACTGTGGCTTTGTGTCTCCAAACAATGGAAAGGACTATTGTTATGTAAATTTGGTCCTGTTGCTGTAACAGGTAATATAGCCTCTAAGAGCGAGTGTGAGGTGATATCTGGCTCAAAATACTTCCATAAAATGTTTTTATTATTACAAGATTAGTTGCAAATTCAGAGTTTCCATTTCCAAATAATGTTAGCCATTCTCTCTGATCAGATCAAATTTTTAGTTGGTGCTCCTCAGTGAAGGATGAATTGGTTTGCTATCGCTTGTGCCACACTATTGAAATCAAATCACACTTCCTCCCTTTTGGCACTGTGAAGCAAATCAATCTGCCACACGGTTTAAGTTCTCAGTGTGAGGAGAGCATTTTCATTAAGACATTTATGAAATCACACTGTGGCCACATGGCTATTCTATGCTCCTCTACATGGTTTAACTGCAGCTATACAGAAAATAGCAGAGTGTAACACTCAGGAGACAAACAAATTCAACACGGACACACATGCAACTTGAAATTGCGATGCAATTCCAGTATTAAAGTTATTCCAATTTTACACAAGACACATGGTCTAGAATGCATGTAGCATCTACAACCTTAAACCTAAGTGTTTACACACTTACAGTAAAGCAGTCATGTGTTTTTTAAAGAATAAACTAAACTAAGCTATGTGTACATTTAGTAGCACAAACAACTATAATGTGTTTTCTATGCTCACAATGTTCAGCGCAATTATAAATTTGAATTGCAAGCAAGCAGGATTATTGAAATTTGGATGTTTCCATATTAAACTCATTGCTATTAAACTGCTAACCCACTAGTAAGTGAAGTCAGTAGCTGAAGGCCTTGCATTAACAATGCATTCAACTCACCAAGAGTGTTACCAGAGGTAGACTTGTTACATGTCAACCCCTGATCTTTTCCTTTAGAAAGTGATATCCTACGTTTCTGAAAATAAGGTGGAGGTCTACCCCTTCCCAGTGACCAGCATTTTTCCTCTGTATGGCCTATTTTCTGACAGGAAGAACAAAACCTGCTATCTTTGCCACAGGTTTGTTTGCTGTGTTCTCCTGAAGTTTGAGGATTTTTATGAATCTCTAATGCTTTTTTTACACCTTGCGCACTGGTCCACGACTCTGCGCTATTATGGTGCTGCATCTCCTTAAGAACTGAAATCGGTACACTATCTTGAGCAGTGGCACAGGCTTCCTCTGAACTAAAAGTTCTAGATTCATCACAGCAAGTCACCTCCTCCAAGAAGTGGACATGCTTTTCAGCCCCATTGCTTTTAGGATAATTTCCTTCTGTCATCCACTGTGCAGATGCAATGGTTTGGGGCTTTGATTTCCATCTGTTTTCTATCCTTGAACCCCAATCTACAATTGCTCTGAATGTGTTTTCAGCTGAATCTGCTCCGTTTAACAAAGCATTTTGGACTGGAGTGCCAGCATTGTTCTTTATGAGTTGTAACAATGGTTCGTGATCACGGCTTGCATTTTCTAGACCGGAATATTCTTTGTATGTCGTCCACAGACGTTCGGCGAATGTTTCAAACGGTTCATTGCTTTCCTGCTTAATTTGTAGTATCCTGCTCCAATCTGCGCTTGTTGGACCCCTTATATCTAGCAATGCCTGTTTTAATCGTTCAAAGATACTTTCGTCAGTTTCGTTATTGTTTTGCTTGATTATGTCTCCAGATTTCATTTGAGGGGTTAATTTAGATCGGAGTTCTTCAGGAATGGTTAAGAGTGCGATTTGCCATACATCCCTAGTTTCCAATTTATACACTGTGGCTTGTAGCATCAGTGTTTCCCAATAGGGTTGGAATGGCCCTCTTCTGGGCATCATTCCCACAATCTGTTTGTGTGTTGTACACTCTTCGCATGTTAATGGGCGGCTAATCGTGGTTATTTCATCGTTTGTATTTGTTATGGTATTGAGTACAGCAATTTTAACTGATTTGGATGGTTTGGATGCTCTGGTTTTAATCGGACTTCGCTGATTTTGTTCTCCGTGTCTCTGAACGGGATCTCGGTTTCTCTGAGAATCTAATGCGGCAACATCATCATCGTCACTATCGCTGTTTCTATCATAATCAAAGGTTTCATGCAGTGCCGCTTGCTTAACTGCAGCCACTGGGAAGCCTGCATTATTACAGCAGCCTTCAAGAGATGATATATAATTATTGCCGGTTTGGAGTTTCTTTTGAAGCCCTTCGAGTTTTCTTGACATCATCTCACTCTTGGGGTCTTGCCCAACCTTGTCTTTCGAATGTAAATGCCTCGACCTGTGCTCTTAGTTTTTGCAATTCTTCAGAGCGCCCTTTTTCAATTTCTTTGATGCTTGTTATTGTTCGTTTGTTTTCAGCTATTGTCTCGAGGTCATTTTTACGAAGCAGGTAGACGATAGCAGTTGGGATATTCTTATATTTCGATGTAGATGCCAATTTTTTGCCCTCTGCCAAAAACCAAGCTACAATTTCGTTGTTTTTCCATTTAAGATTGAATCCTTTATCGTTTAAACTAAGAAGTGTGTCTTTTATTTGTAATGCCTGAATTTCCATGATCTCCTGATCTACACTGTCACTGTATTGTCCCTGAAAAGCCATGTTTCCCGGTTAATTCTCCCCCCACCGGATTTCTACGGTCTCCGGTCTAACAATGGGTATGTCGACCCGTTCAAAAAATATGTCTGTATGTGAAATGCAAAAAGCTTTCCCTCAACACTTCTAATAAGAAAAATGAATGAACTTACCACAGCAGTTGTAGACAGGGAAGAAGCTCAAACCTTCTATCTTCAGAGAGAATCAATTTGAAATTAGCGCTGGAAAGACGTCACTCGCATAATTAGGGAGATCACGTCGGGGTCACCACTTTGTAAGGTCCAGGCACTCGGCCCAAGGAAGGTATCCGGTGCTGGATGAAGGTTTCCTGCGTGTTCTGTCTTTCAGCGCATAGAGTTATTTAATTCAGGTTAAGCTCAAATCTGACTCCATTTTATTATTTAATCTGACTCCATTTTCTTATGATTTCGAATTTAGGTTGAAATGCAAATTGGTTGTATGCCTTTTTAATTAATATTCTTCTGACATTTGATTATTCTAGTTAACTCTATTTTTATATTAACTCATTCATTCAGGTGCTCATGTTGCTAACAAGGATACAACGTAATCTACTAGTCAATAATTACAGAGTAAGACAGAATAGAATCAAAATGTAACAATTTATTTACAGTCAGGTAGATATGTATTTTGCCAATTACATATCCATTTGAAACACATCAAATCATATCAATACAAAACATCAAATTCTCAAAGATGAATCTAAAAGTAAAATATGCATACCTGATCTTAGAAAATACATAGTATGAAGTGAAGAGACACACAACACACTACGGGCTTTCTGGCTACAGAAATTGCCCTGATCCTTTTGCTGCAATCCTTTAAATACCTCAGACCAAGACAAACATCCCCCGAGATGAAGACAGAAACTAACAATTGGAATTTGCATTAACTCAGGTCCCAAGGAAAGGACACTCCCATCACAGTAATCAAGATCTCTCTTGACTCTTCAGATCTGTATTATCTTCTAATCTACTTTTGTAAGATTGAGACCATTGTACCAGTTGACACTGTACCAGAGACATTTCCAATGATACTATACATGAGTGTTAGATCACTTGCATTGATATTTTCATGTAATCATTTTGAGCAGACTGAGTAGAAGGAAGAATGGGCGAAGGGATTTAAAATGAAACAAATGGCCAGAAGGGGAGGAGGTCTCCTGCTCCTCCACTCTGTGGGGTGTCTCAAAGATGCTCGTGTATGTTTGTATTGTCTGTTTCTCAGGAGATCAAAGTATCTCAGGTTCTTTTGTCCTTACAAAACCCTTTTTTGGGTTGAAAATACTAATGTGCCTAAGACTTTTGCACAGTACTGTACTTTACAAACAACATTGTTGCTACTTTATAAAGAATGGATTTATTTTAAATAATTTTAATATTCTTTAATGTTATCCATAGTTTTTTGTGGCTCTTTTTTTAGTTTACGCACGGTACCATTTTAAAAGTATCGAAATGGCACCAGTATCATAAAAATCCCAATCGATACTCAACTCTAATCGCAACCAACCGCTCCACTGGGGGTGCCCTTGTATACCCCTTTGCTGCACCACCGTTGAGGGGTAGTGAAAGGTGCCATCCACAATCTGGTGAGCTCCTCATGCACTTCCGGAGGAAAGGCACTGATCTATTCAATTCAATTCAAGTTTATTTGTATATCGCTTTTTACAATACAAATTGTTACAAAGCAACTTTACAGAAAATTATGTTTCTACAATATTTAGTAGTAGCTCATGGTGGTGACTGTCAGTTTGTGCACGTTTGACAGGATTTTTAGAAGAAAAGAATAAAATAAAAATAATTAATACAAGACGTAGTCAGCTAGACGATGAACATTTTTATTAATTAATAATTTTTATATGATGCAGTCACACATGTAGCAATAATTGTTAGTTCTGTTTGTTGATTCAGGGTTAGCATCATCTGAGGTCCTCTGATGGTCAGCATCATCTCTTCTCAGGTGCTCTTGGATCCAGAATGGAGCTTGTGTAAATCCTAGTTACCACGGGGTGTAAATGGCAAAACATAGAAACAGAATAGAGACATCATTAGCATAGCTGCTGATCCAACAAACTAAAATTAGTTTAACCCAAGCTAATGAATAAAAATGCACATTTGATCAGATGCAACTACACTCACAATTTAAGAGATACATTATCCGAATGCTTGGGGAAAGAGATGCGTTTTTTAAACCGAGAGAGTGTGTCTGAACCCCAAAAATTATCAGGAAGGCTATTCCAGTGTTTGGGAGCCAAATGTGAAAAAGCTCTACCTCCTTTAGTGGATTTTGCTATCCTAGGAACTACCAAAAGTCCAGCATTTTGTGACCTTAGGGTGCGTGATGGGTTGTAGCGTGGTAGAAGGCTAGTTAGGTACACAGGAGCTAAACCATTTAGAGCCTTATAGGTAAGTAATGATAATTTGTAACTGATACGGAACTTAATAGGTAGCCAGTGCAGAGACTGTACAATTGGGGTAATATGATCATATTTTCTTGACACTGTGCTAAATAAAAACCTTGGATTGTTTTGGTTCTTTTCTATGAGTTTGTGTATATGCTCTGCCCTAGCAGTTTTTAGAGCCTGTCTATAGCTGGACATACTGTTTTTCCATGCAATTCTAAAAACTTCCAAGTTAGTTTTTCTCCATTTGCGTTCAAGACTACGAGTTTCTTTCTTGAGAGAGTGAGTATTACTGTTATACCATGGCACAGTATGTTTTTCTCTAAGCTTTTTCAATTTGATGGGGGCAACAGTTTCTAATGTATTAGAGTAAATAGTGTCCATGTTGTCAGTCATTTCGTCTAATTCATGTGTATTTTTGGGTACAAATAGCAGTTGAGATAGATCAGGCAGGTTATTTGCGAATCTTTCTTTGGTGGCTGGAAAAATAGTTCTGCCCAGACGGTAACGCTGAGGCATAGAGTTAATATCACTGATAATATCAGTCCTAGTAAGGGCTCTAGCTGCTGCATTTTGGACTACCTGTAGCTTGTTTATTGAAGAAGCAGGACAACCACCTAGAAGTGCATTACAATAGTCCAGTCTAGAGGTCATAAATGCATGAACTAGCTTTTCTGCATCAGAAACAGATAACATGTTTCGTAGCTTGGCAATGTTTCTAAGATGGAAGAATGCAGTTTTTGTAACATTTGAAATAGGATTTTCAAAAGACAAATTGCTGTCTAATATAACACCCAGATTTCTGACTGTAGAGGAAGTAACAGTACATCCGTCTAGTTGCAGATTTTAATCTACAAGATTCTGTGTAGTGTTTTTCGGTCCAATAATTAATATCTCTGTCTTATCCAAATTTAATTGGAGAAAATTATTTGTCATCCAATCTTTTACATTTTTAACACACTCTGTTAGCTTAGATAATTGAGAAGTTTCATCTGATCTCGTTGAGATATATACAGTAGCTGAGTATCATCAGCATAACAGTAGAAGCTAATTCCGTATTTTCTAATAATATTACCAAGGGGCAACATGTATATTGAAAATAGAAGGGGACCTAGGACGGATCCTTGTGGCACTCCATATTTTACTGATGATAAATGAGATGACTCCCCATTTAAGTAAACAAAATGGTAGTGATCGGACAGGTAGGATCTAAACCATCTTAGAGCCTGCCCTTGAATACCTGTATAGTTTTGTAATATATCTATGAGTATGTCATGATCTATGGTGTCGAACGCAGCACTAAGATCAAGTAAGACTAGAAATGAGATGCAGCCTTGATCTGACGCAAGGAGCAGGTCATTTGTAATTTTAACAAGTGCAGTTTGTGTGCTATGGTGGGGCCTGAAACCTGACTGAAATTCTTCATACAGATCATTTTTCTGCAGGAAGGTGCTCAATTGAGCAGACACAACTTTTCTAAAATTTTAGAAATAAATGGAAGATTTGAAATAGGCCTATAATTTGCCAGCACACTAGGATATAGTTTTGGTTTCTTAATAAGAGGCTTGATAAACGCCAGCTTGAATGGTTTTGGGACGTGACCTAAAGATAACGACGAGTTAATGATATTGAGAAGCGGTTCTTCAGCTAAAGGTAACAACTCTTTCAGTAATTTAGTGGGTACAGGATCTAATAAACATGTTGTTGGTAAATGGACTGCATTTATATAGTGCTTTCAACAGAC
This sequence comes from Carassius gibelio, assembly GCF_023724105.1. Taxonomy (NCBI): domain Eukaryota; kingdom Metazoa; phylum Chordata; class Actinopteri; order Cypriniformes; family Cyprinidae; genus Carassius; species Carassius gibelio. Next base: position 1,200,888 of record NC_068412.1, on the reverse strand, counting down.
CACATGGCCATCCAAAGCGCTTTACAATTTGCCTCACATTCACCCATTCACACACCGACGGCGGTGTCTGCCATACAAGGCGCCATCCAGCTCGTCGGATTACTGTTGTTGGTTTAGATACAGTGATAAGTTTATTTAGCTCTTCCTGTCCTATAGTTGTAAAGCACTGCAGTTTATCTTTGGGTGCGATGGATGAAACTGAACTGACGCTGTAGAATCTACATTCGCTATTGTATTTCTAATGTTATCTATTTTATCAGTGAAGAAATTCATAAAGTCATTACTATTTAACGTTGGTGGAATATTTGAATCAGGTGGCGTCTGGTAATTTGTTAATTTAGCCACTGTGCTAAATAAAAACCTTGGATTGTTTTGGTTCTTTTCTATGAGTTTGTGTATATGCTCTGCCCTAGCAGTTTTTAGAGCCTCTCTATAGCTGGACATACGGTTTTTCCATGCAATTCTAAAAACTTCCAAGTTAGTTTTTCTCCATTTGCGTTCAAGACTACGAGTTTCTTTCTTGAGAGAGTGAGTATTACTGTTATACCATGGCACAGTACGTTTTTCTCTAACCTTTTTCAATTTGATGGGGACAACAGTTTCTAATGTATTAGATAAAATAGTGCCCATGTTGTGCCCAGTCTGTCAAGGTTTGGGTAGAGGGATGAGGCGAGGACTCAATGATGCAGAGAGAAGGGCTCTTTAATAGTAATAAAAATAAAACAAACAAACAAAAACTACCCCGTGGGGGAAAACAAACAAACTTGACTGGCAAGGCAAGGCACAATATATACAGACGAATATTAGACGAACTAGCAACCAGACTGCAAACACAAGGACAATAAATAGGAAGCTAATGAGGAGGGTAACGAGGGAACACATGTGGGGAAAATTACATCAATAATCAGGTAACAAGATGGGTGGGGTCAAGACAATTGACGAGAGCACATGGGAACAAAGACAAAAGCCATGTGCTCACAAAAACAAGCACATGGCCAGCAAACCAATCGCAAGCCATGTGCTTGAATTGGACAAACACACAGCTAATGAGCAAGCTCATAAACTGCGTGTTCACACCAGACAGCACGCAGCCAGTAAAAACTAAGCTGTGTGCGACAGCACAAGACAAAATATAACAAGTAAGCACACAGCCGATAACTCGAGCTGTGTGCAACAATACAAGACAACACAATAAAACAGAATATGGAGAGCGAGTGTTCGGTCCCCGACACGAAACCGAAACTCAGCAAGACATGAGTGCCGGGATCCGAACACCACGCTCCAACATGAAACAGGACACGCAGACAAGAGCGCACGACTCGAGCAGTCTCGAAGCCGCGCGCTCACATGAAAACAATGACATGAGGAGAGTATCAGGGCTCTGTCACAAAACCATGAATACCACTAGACTGAAGTGACAGAACCCTGACACAGTCATTTCGTCTAATTCATGTGTATTTTTGGGTACAAATAGCAGTTGAGATAGATTAGGCAGGTTATTTGCGAATCTTTCTTTGGTGGCTGGAACAATAGTTCTGCCCAGACGGTAACGTTGAGGCATATAGTTAATATCAGTGATACGCAGCATCAGTGTTGGGAAGGTTACTTTGGAAATGTAATAGGTTACAGATTACAAGTTACCCTGTTTAAAATGTAATAGTAGTGTAACTTTTTCAATTACTTTATTAAAGTAATGTAACTAATTACTTTTGAGTACTTTTTGATTACTTTTCTAAATTTGTGAAAATTAAATAATAATAAATAAAAGCATATACATGAACTCAAATACAGTTATCTAATAAGCATGTGTCATATTCTGTAAAATAAACTCCTGAAACATTGGTGGTTTTTTTTATACTGCTGTCTCTTTGTATATGATATGATGATAGTTTTCTCAAAACAAGTAAAATGCATGAAGTGACAGAGCAGTTCTAGAAATTATGTTTATGTGCTTGTGTACTCCTATATTGAGGTGGCAGAGGTTGAAAACACTGCGAGCTTCAGTAGGCCTATGTGTAGTAGATGAAACCATGTCTTTGCCATTAATTTACAGGAGGTGTGGACTGGGAAAAAATTCAGACTGGAAAATTCAAACTCATACAAACAAATTCATGGACAAAACTATTTTTTGTATGGACCTGGCATAAAAAAGTTTTAAATCTTTAATTTGGGGACATGCTAAATAATTAAAAGTTCTCTCCTGAACTGCACCTTCACTTCCATTTTTCTCTTCAGTCTCTTTATTTTTCCCCGTTATCCATCTATCTTATGACTTTAATACTCAAGATTGAACAAAACTATACTTTACAATACAATACTACAATATCTTTATAGAAAAATCCTCATACTGTACACGAGTCATGTTTTTCCCTTACAAAAATTGACCATGCTTTTATTAGCCTATATAAAAGTAAAATAACCATGTTTTGTTTTTTGTTTTGCAAATGGATTTGTATTTATTTTTAAACAAATAAATTTGTAAAATGATTTAACATGTTTGGTTATCACAGTTAAACAATAGTAACCATTTTCTCTGGATTTATAGTAAAATAATAAAACGTTAATTTTCGTAAGGGGTGTGTTGTTGTCTGTCGTAGCTTCCCCAAAAAATCTGATTTTTTTTTCAGCTAAATTACTACTGTAACATTACAACAGATAATAATGATGTCCTTTATATAGTATTTTGAGTGATGACTAATGAGCAACGTGCTGCTGCTTGATTAAATAAATAAAAAAAAAAAAAAAAAAGCATCTTTACAGATGAAACTGACCTGAAACCCTGAACAGTAGTTCTTCTTCTTTGCTCCAGCTGTGCGCTTCCATGGTCCACTATTCTCTCTCTCTCTCTCTCTCTCTCTCTCTCTCTCTCTCTCTGTGCGTGTTCGCGTGTGTGGGGCGAGTGGAGCGTGGATGTGAGAGCGTGGTGGGTGCGTTGGAGATAGAGCGCGTGGTAGTGTGAGTGAGTTTTCTAAACTTTTCTCTTTCTTATTTGTTTTTTGATCGTTGTTTTTGTTTGAACTTTAGTGTAGGATATTGTGAATTGTTTAGAGCGGCGGCTGCAGCAGGGCTGCGGGCAATCAGCTCGGTTTGTTTAAGCTCACACGCCGGCACGCTATTAAGCTGTCTCCGCCGCCCGGTTGTTCAGTGGAGGATTGCAGTTTAGTGGTCGGAAAAGAGGTCGGTTATGGAAGCATTAAATCTGCTTCGCGGATGATTAGCGCGGTTGTGATTTTTTTGGATGATATAGATAAAGCAAATCAGCTAATTGAGAATGGAGTTGTAATTCAGGATACGTTCATACCTGTTCTTTCTTTAGTGAATCCTGCAAAAAAGGTAATTATCTCTAATGTTCCGCCTTTTTTCAAAAATGAAGTTTTGGCTAAAGAGCAGTGTCTGCTCCCGCAGGAGCCTTTCCTATACCTCCTCACTGTCGCGCAGTGTCTGCTCCCGCAGGAGCCTTCCTACACCTCCTCACTGCCGTAGCAGTGTCTGCTCCCGCAGGAGCCTTTCCCGTTCTCCCCACTGCTGTAGCAGCGTCTGCTCCCCCGGGAGCCTTTCCTACACCTAAATATATATTTAAAAAAAAAAAATAAAAATAAATGCCACACATCACCTCCGCCTAAAGGCATGCCATGCATATGAGGTCGCGATAGCATCATGTATCGACAATAGTCAAGACGATATTAGGCCCATTCTCCAACCAACATTTTTTAAAATAATCATTAGGCGGCCTACCTTAATTCGGCTATCAAACCGCTCCGTTATCCCATCTCAGCACTGCATTTCCCGCTCGCCCCTGCTCTCAAAGGATGATGTGAGCCCGTAGGTAAAAAAAAAAAAAAAAAAAAAAAAAAAATTCACTGGACAAGCGAGATGACCGTAGTGCCGACTACATGAACTAGCAGTATTTAAATATAGTATTTATACTTATTACCAGTGTATCAGTACGTCCGAAAGTATATTTTTTGATTATTGGTGATTCCATTTACATTTACATTTATTTATTTAGCTGACGCTTTTATCCAAAGCGACTTACAATTGCTATATATGTCAGAGGTCATACGCCTCTGGAGCAACTAGGGTTTAAGTGTCTTGCTCAGGGACACATTGGTGCCAGTGGATTCGAACCCGGGTATCTCACACCAAAGACATGCATCTTATCCACTGCGCCAACACCACCCCCATGATTCCATAGGCTCTTTTCGTGCACCTGCATGGTCAAAATGGTAAATAGTAAGCTCAGATAGTATAAAGAATCTTTCTCTTACTCCACCCATGCACGATTACATCGTCGATATGTACCATCGATCTCACGTGCTGACAATGACCACATCGCCGATACATGGCACCTATTTGGGGTACACTGGCACAGGAAATCCAATTTATTTTTGCACGCTTAATTTCGGATACTATGACTGCACCAAGATTTTTCGGACTCATTATCGGAAGCAGCTCATTGGATTTGCTAAACAATTATTCAAGTAAGCCTCACAGCGTCTACCCTCGTAGACAAATAAATCATCCTTAGTATCGAACTTCCTGCCAGGCCCTGCAAGAGGGCTCCCGGTTGAACCAACCTTTGCCTTCTCCATTCTACTATCAGCAAAGCTTACTCGTTTGACATCGCAAGTATTAAAATCCTGCCAGATGCTTTCCCACTTAATCAATCTTGGACTTTCCATCCGACCACCAGCGAAGCTTACCCGATTAAAAAAGGCAGATTAACCAAAAAAAAAAAAAAAAAGAAGCGACATTTACCTATCGAACACCAATGAGTACATTGCAGCCCAAACAAATTCTCCCTCCGATGGCAAGATGTACCCATCCAATACCGCAAGTTACGCTTTCGCCGAACACTAACGGGCTCTTCGCAGATAAAACAATTTTCTCAATTCTCAATTTCTCAATTTTCCCTCCGATGGCTGGAGAGACTACCCATCTGGTGTCGCAAATTTTAATATATATAATAAATAAAAATAAATATAGAAAATAAATAAATAAATAAATAATAAATAAAAAGACACCGGATGCTGGCCATAGCCTCCTGACCAGATAACCTTACCTTTTTCAATCCTATGGCCGGCAAGGCTTCTCTCTTCGATGCCAAGAGCTTGAGCTCCCATCGGATGCTGACGAGAGCCTCCCGGCCAGACAAACTCACCTTTTCCATTCTGCGGCCAGCAAGGCTTACCCGTTCGTTGCCAGGAGCTCACACTCCCTTCGGACGTAGGTGAAAGCCCCCGGCTACCTGCTTTGCCATTCTGTCTTACGTACGGAGAGGTTTACCCATCCAATGCACGGAGTCAGGGCTCCCATTGAATGTAGGTGAGAGCTTCCCGGCTAGACAACCTTACCTTTTCCGTCCTTTGGCCAGCGAGGCTTAACCGTTCTATCCGGGAGCTAAGCTCCTGTCGGACGAAGGTAAGAGCCTCCCGGCCGGACAACCTTTTCCGTCCTTCAGCCAGAGAGGTTTACCCGTTCGATTCCTGGAGCTAAGCTCCTATCGGACGTCGGTCCGAGCCTCCCGGCTAGACAACCTGACCTTTTCCATCCTCGGCCAGTGAGGCCTACCCGTCCGATGCGAGTGCTCCCATCGGACGCTGACGACAGCCTCCTGGCCAGCCAACCACGACCTTACCGCGTGGTTTAGGTTACAAACCTACAAGCAAGCTGTTCAAATGCTGCAAGTACCAAACACACAATAAACTCTCCTTCCTTCCTATGGTCGCCAAGGCTAACCCGTCTCTTGCCGGGAGTAGCAAACTCCCTTAAAACGCTGACGACAGCCTAACGACCACACAAACTTACCTTTTCCATCCTACGGCCTGCGAGGCTCACCCAGTTTTGTCCCCGCCGGACGCTGGCAAGAGCCTCCTGGCCACCTATCGTTACCTTTTCTGTCCGCCATCCGGAGAGGCTTACCCGTTCGATGCGTGTGCTCCCTTCGGACGCCGGCGAGAGCCTCCCGGTTAGACAACCTTACCTTTTCCTTTTCTATGGTCAGCGAGGCTTACCCGTTCGATGTGTGTGCTCCCTTCGGACGCTGGCGAGAGCCTCCTGGACAGACTTGCTTTACGTTTCCACTCTACGGTCGGCGAGGCTTACCCGTTCGATGTGTGTGCTCCCTTCGGACGTCGGTAACAGTCTCTCGGCCACGCAACTTACCTTTCCATTTGACGGTAGGCGAGGCTTAACCGTCCGACGCTACGAGTCTCGTCCTCTCGCCAAATCCTGCAAAAAAAAAAAAAAAAAAAAAAAAAAAAAAAAGCTACCCTCAGCTACTCTCACATCTTTTAACCCCGTCTGGCGAGGCTTACCCGTTCGATGTTCTGAGTTAGAGGCCCCATCGGATGCTGCGAGAGTCCTCCCAGTCGGGTTTTCCTTTCCAACCCTCCCCGTCCGCCGAGGCTTACCCGTCTGTCGCGTGTGCTCCCTTCAGTCGTCTGGCGAGAGTCTCCCGGACGGGCCTATGCTTGCCAGCCGCAAGCGAGTCTCATCCATCCGATGCCGTGAGTCGGGATCTCCCTTCGGATGTTGCCAGAGTCCTCCTTGTCGGCTAGCCCAAAAGCTTTTTATCTGCCAAACCGAGAGGACCCAGACGTCCGTCATCCTGAGTCTCAATCTCCTGTCGGAGGCTTCATGGGCCCTCTCGGTCAGCGTTAGGCCCTTCACCCACTGAATAGCAGGGGATATCAGCCAGTAGGGCCCGTACGCCGACACCGTGACCTATTCCGGTCGAGGCAACTCGGGTCCTCCCGGTCGGGCACCACAACCACGCTGCTCCTCCTCATCGGCCGGTAGGGCTCACCGTTCCAACGCCAAAAAGCTCCAGTTGAGCATCGGCCCGAGCCCTACCGACCGGGCGCCAACAACCACGTAGTTCACTAGCTGCAGCCGGTAGGGCCTACTCTCCCAACTCCCAAGTCGCTCCCTCCGGAGTACGTAGGCCCTTCCAGCCTGCCAACGAGATGACTTCTCAGAAACCAAATCAGCCCCCGCCAGTACTCTGCTTTTTGGGGGGGCATTCTTTAAACTGGCGGCTGTCCTCTTGTACATTTGCCTTTTTGGGGGGTACTCTAGGTTCGGGCAATTCCCGAGCTCGGAGCCCTTCCCCGGACAGCACGCCAAATACGCATACCATACCTCAGCTAATTATATGTAAGCGTGAACTAGTGAAATGTAATTATCAATGAAGATTCGGGAGGAGCGCGTCAGATACTTAGCCTAATCATCACAGGTGGACCACAATCAAGTAATCAATCCCACAGTATAAATATCGCTGACTTACCTCTATCCATTGACGGTTTATCAGCATCCCTCCTCCACCCCATCTCCTCACTTCAAGTTCACTTTACAGTATACGGGGAAGGGGGGGTACTCTAGGTTCGGGCAATTCCCGAGCTCGGAGCCCTTCCCCGGACAGCACGCCAAATACGCATACCATACCTCAGCTAATTATATGTAAGCGTGAACTAGTGAATCTATTTAAAGTGAGAAAATGTGATGTTGTATTTCTGCAAGAAACACATAGTTCAGTACAGAATGAAGCAGATTGGAAGAAAGAATGGGATGGGGAAGTTCATCTTAGTCATAAGAGCAATAACAGCAGTGGAGTTGGCATTCTTTTTTCTAAAGATTGTACTCCTATATCTTCTGTTACTGAGGAAATTATTAAGGGCCGGTTATTAAAGCTACATGCTGTCTACATGCTGTCTTTGAAAATGTAAAATTGATTTTTATTAATGTGTATGCTCCAACTGTGGGAACTGAAAGGGTGTTATTTTTAAACACTTTAGATAATGTCATAAGAAATTGTTCAGATGATTGTTATATGATTCTGGGGGGTGATTTCAACTGTACTGCTGCAAGTGCTGATAGAAATCACATAGAACCTCATGGTCCAAGCAAAAAGTGTTTAATCAATTTAATTGAATCCAATAGTTTATGTGATGTTTGGAGGTTTTTTCACCCTTCCCAGCATCAATATACCTGGGCTCATGCTAAAGATAACTCTCTGTCTTTAGCTAGACTGGATCGATTTTATTGTTTCAAACATCAAACGAATGTTCTGAGAAATTGTTCAATACATCCTGTTGGAATTTCTGATCATTCTTTGGTTCAGTGTTCAATTTTTATCAAAGATGTGAAATGTATTAGTGCTTTTTGGCATTTTAATGTCGCTTTGCTTGATGACATTTCTTTTAGAGATACTTTTAAGTTTTTTTGGGATGGTTTTAAAAATACAAAATCTGAATATGTTTCTTTGCAACAGTGGTGGGACATAGGAAAGAGTAAAATTAAACAGCTTTGTTTACAATATACTCTAAATGTGACTAAAGATATGACCAGATCTATGAAAGCCTTAGAGAATGAAATAGCGGAGCTGCAAGAGTTGGCAGACTCCACGGGAGAAAAAGAACACTTTACAAGTCTCAAAAGGAAAAAAACAACTCTGTCCAACCTGTTGGGTTTTTCTGCTCAAGGTGCTTTGGTCCGTTCGCGTTTTCAAAATGTGGTTAAAATGGATGCTCCTTCTCATTTTTTCTTTGCCCTGGAACGAAAGGATGGGCAAAGGAGACTCATCCATTCTTTGCGAAACAATAACGGACAACTACTGCATGAATCTGCAGAGATTCGTAAATGTGCTGTTGACTTTTATGAGAAACTGTTCAAGAAAGAGTCTCAAGACATACAAGAAGAAGCACAGGGCTTTTATGAGGGTTTACCACAGTTCTCTGAGGAGACTAACATGGAGCTGGGTGCTCCAATCTCTGAAGCTGAATTATACGCTGCACTGCAGAGCCTAGAGAGTGGCAAGTCTCCAGGTATTGATGGGATTCCTGTGGACTTCTATAAAGTTTTTTGGAATGAAATTGGTAAAGACTTGTTACTTGTGCTAATGGACAGTCTTGAAAAAGGATTTTTACCACTAAGCTGCAGGAGGGCGATCCTTACTCTTCTTCCTAAGAAAGGTGACCTGCAAGAGATTAAAAATTGGCGACCAGTGGCTTTACTGTCAACTGATTACAAGCTGCTCTCCAAAATATTAGCCATGAGACTGAAAAAAGCAATGGAGCAGACTATACATGTGGACCAGACATACTGCATTCCTAACAGATTGATCTCAGACAACATTATTTTAATTTGTGATGTTTTGGACTTCTCCAGTTTTTTGGGTTGTGAACTTGGTTTAATTTCAATAGACCAAGAAAAAGCGTTTGACAGAGTTGAACATCAATATTTATGGCAAACGTTGGAAGCTTTTGGTTTTAGTCCAGGTTTTATAGCCTTGATCCAGGTTTTATACAGAGACATTGAGAGTTTACTAAAGATTAATGGAGGATTGAGTGCTCCTTTTAAGGTTCAGAGAGGAATTAGGCAGGGTTGTTCTCTCTCTGGAATGCTTTATTCTCTAGCCATCGAGCCTTTCCTACACAAACTAAGAAGGCTCCTTTCAGGTGTATTTCTTCCTGGTTGCACTTCTGTTTTTAAATTATCTGCTTATGCTGATGATGTGTTGATTTTTGTCAAGACTCAAGATGACATTAATGTTCTTGTTGAATGTATAAATGATTTCAGTGTTTTGTCATCTGCAAAAGTCAATTGGGGAAAAAGTGAAGCCATATCTTTTGGTGTTGAATTCGTTAAAAAGACTGTATTGCCTAATGGGTTGTCTTGGGTTAAGGGTGGTTTTAAGTATCTTGGTGTGTTTTTAGGAGACCATTCTTTTGTGTGTAAAAATTGGGATAATGTCTTAGAAATAATTGAAGGGCGTCTTAAGAAATGGAAGTGGATTTTACCGCACATGTCTTTTAGGGGGCGTGTATTAGTGATCAACAACCTAGTGTCATCTATGTTGTGGCATCGCCTGATGTGTGTTGATCCTCCTGCACAGTTGCTGGCAAAAATTCAAGCAGTGTTAGTTAATTTTTTTTGGGATCATTTACATTGGGTCCCACAGTGCCTTTTGTTTTTGCCTAAGGAAGAAGGGGGTCAAGGACTTGTTCATCTCGCTAGTAGAGGTGCTACTTTCAGACTTCAATTTATACAGAGACTTCTGTTTGGACCAGAAAACCTTGTCTGGAGACCCTTGGCCCACACCATATTGAGCCAAGTGGGAATTTGGGCCTAGCTCAGTCGTTATTTTTAATGGATCTGAAGACTCGCAAACTTTGCAACCTTCCTAAGTTTTATCAGGGGGTGTTTACTGTGTGGGGGATGTTCCAGAAAGTGAGGACCACCAGTGATTCACTGTTTTGGTTGTTGAAAGAGCCAGTGCTGTATGGGACACGTTTTAACATCGAGCTCTTAGCTGGGCCTTTTATGGCACAGCGTTTCATTTCAGCGGGAGTTGTTACTCTGAAACATGTCTTTGATATGACTGGCCCAAACTTGTCTAACACTGAAAAACTAGCCTCTCATATAGGAGTCCGATCTATTAGGACTGTAAATCACTTACTTAACAGTTTGAAAGGTGAACTCACAAAGACTGAAATCTCCTTGTGCAATGAATATGGTAATGGCCATTGTCAACCGGATAGTAATGATATATTCCCCTCATTCATTCTTGCTCCTGATTTTAAAAACTGCTCTGGTCCAATGCTAGAGTTAACTGAAACTCTCACAAACAATGTGGTCACAATGAAAGGGAAATCTATGTATAAGTCTTTGGTCAAGATTTTAAATAAAGACAAATTGAATGGGCGAGTTGATGCTCCCTGGAGAGCACATTTCGGGCTTGATGACGAGGTCAAGCCTGAGTGGAGAACTCTTTATAAACCACCCCTAACGAAAAAAGTCGGGGATTTACAATGGAGAGTGTTACATGGAATCGTGGCTGTCAATGCTTTTATCTCTGTTATTAATGCTAATGTAAATGAAAATTGTCCTTTCTGTTTGCAAAGGGAAACAGTGTATCATTGTTTTTCAGAATGTAGCAGACTTTGTAATTTTTTTACATTGTTACAACAATTGTTCACAATGTTTGGAGAAGTTTTTACTAAAGAGATGTTTATTCTGGGATATAGATACAGTCAAAAATACAGACAGAAATGCCAGCTTTTTAATTTTGTTTTAGGTCAAGCAAAAATGGCTATTTACATTAGCAGGAGAAATAAAGTAGATGGGTCTCTTGATTGTGATGCAAGCACTTTGTTTGTCAGAATGATGAAAGCCAGACTGAAGGTTGATTTTAATTTTTATTCTTCTATCAATAATATAGAGGAATTCATTTTCATCTGGTGTTATAAAGATGTGTTGTGCTCTGTTGTAGACGATATGTGGTATTGTGGTATAGGTTTGAGTTAAATGGTTTTCATGAAATCACTCATAACTTTTATTTTTTTTTAATTTTTTATTCTATCTTGTAGAGAAATCTTGTTTGTATAAATAAAGATGTTAAAATCTCAAATCTCTCTCTCTCTCTCTCTCTCTCTCTCTCTCTCTCTCTCGCATTGATTACATTGAGTCTGATCCAAACCATTTGGCGGAGGCGCGGAGAGCGCGCGGTCACGACTAGCACTTCATGACTTATTAGAGATTTAATTATCAAATGGCGGATTCGCAAATGATCGCTTTAGCAGCCTACATTCGGCAGGCAATTATACAATAATGACATTAAAATAGTGGGCCAAATCGGCTGCCACGCCACCGGGAATTGTCCCGTTTCTCCCGGTGTCCAGTCCGCATCTGATTTCCAGACACGCAGAACGTGCAGGAGTCACATATTGCATTTTTGGGACTTAATATTCACAGACACTAGTCCATGTCATGTTTTGATTCAAGTGTACTGACCTACTTTAGATTTTAGTCATCCAAAATGTGGCATATTCCGTCCGCGTTAGTTTTGACTGGATTCTACGAAGCAGACTGTGTTTCCGCATCCCGGAAATTATTAGGGCGGTATGTCTCAGAATAGTCAGTGCAATTTTGGAAATAAATCAGTTAAATCTGTATGTGGATGTGTGTAAATATTCAAATGTAATCCCCTTTGTAATCGTTAAAAATTTCATAAGTAACTGAAATTTAATTACTCATTTTTTCTTAGTAACTGTAACTAATTACAGTTACATTAATTTTGTAATTAAATTACGTAACGCCGTTACATGTAGTTACTCCCCAACACTGCGCAGCATGCACGATACAAGGAAATGGTCTGTAATATCATCACTTTGAGGTACAATATCTATAGCAGTAAGATCAATTCCATGAGATATAATTAAATCTAGTGTATGATTAAAACGATGAGTTGGCCCGGTGACATTTTGCTTAACTCCAAAAGAGTTTATTAGGCAAGTAAACGCAAGTCCTAATTTATCATTTGTATTATCAACCTGAATATTAAAATCTCCCATGATTAGCGCCTTATCAACTGTAACTAGAAGGTCTGAGAGGAAATCTGCAAATTCTTTTAGGAATTTTGTATACGACCCTGGTGGTCTATACAAAGTAGCCAGAGCAAGAGATACATTAGATTTCTTTTGCATGTCTGACAGTGTAACATTTAGCAGAAGTATTTCAAAAGAGTTAAACCTGTATCCTGTTTTCTGGGTAACATTGAGAATATCACTATATATTGTTGCAACACCTCCGCCACAACCAGTCTGACGGGGCTCATGCTTATAACATTAGTTTGGTGGAGTAGACTCATTTAGACCAAAATAATCATTTGGTTTTAGCCAGGTTTCAGTCAAGCAGAGTACATCAAAACTATTATCTGTGATCATTTCATTTACAATAACTGCTTTGGGTGTGAGTGATCTAATATTTATGAGCCCAAACTTAAAAAAAATGTTTTTGTTCATTTACTTTACTTGTTTCTGGTTTAATTACGATAAGATTTTTTCTAGATCCTATTATATATTTATATTTTGACCTCACTATTCGGGGAACAGACACAGTCTTAATAGTTTTTACAGCGCAAGTACTTTTATCATTTAAGCAGGTGGAATAAAACTCATAATGTTTATTTGAAAATTGTCTTACTAGTGACATGGAGCGAAGTGTCCTGGAGATGTTGTCAGAAAGCAGCTCTGCTCCGATTCTGCTGGGGTGTAATCCATCAGCGCGAAACAGCCTAGGATGCTCCCAGAAAAGATTCCAGTTATTAACAAATAGTAGTTTCTGTTCTTTACACCATGACAACAACCATTCATTTAAAGCAAAAAGTCTACTGAACCTTTCGTGTCCTCGTCGATACGTGGGCAGCGGTCCTGACACAATGATCGTCGCCGCGGGCGTTGTGCTGTGAACCGTCTCGATCATGCTGCTGAAGTCCCTCTTGCAGAAATCTGCGCAGAAACATCGAGAAGACGAGCAACAGGCAAACAATGACTGTGCACTTTACCTTCGGCTAACATAACACGGACGTGTCAGACAATGGAGTCTCCGATGATTCACAGCGTCGCATCCTGTCTCGTGGAGGGGAGCGAAGCGGTTCCGGATGGAGATCTCGAAGGCAGGAAGGGGAGAAGTCATTGCCCGGGGCCTGGCTCGCGTCCTCCGCTGTGGATGCACCCAGGGTCCGTGGTGTCCCGGCGTCGGAGTGAAGGACATCTGGGAAGATTGCGTCCTGGGTGTACTGGGCCTGTGCAGAGAAACACTCTGTGGGACTGTTAACAGCATGCTGTAAACTTACCCCGGACTTGTGAGTGTCAGCCCGGGAAGATTCACACGTTATATAAACGGAAACGATGGTGTATAAAATTGATTTTTAAGTTAAAAATAGTCGATAAAAAGAATATAATGACGGAGCTCAAACGCAATACAGATGCCAACAACAAACAGGAAGTGACGTGTGAACAAACAGGAAGTGACGGAAATGGTTATAAATTAACAATGTGGCAAAAGTCTATCAGGAGGAGCACTGAAGTATACCACTGGTTCGCACTTTGAAAAAGGCCTAGCACAGTCCTTTGGCCGTTCAACTGGATCGGAGCAGTAGAGAAGTGGTGGGCCCCTCAGGGGTTGGTTCCTTGAGGGATTTGCCACTGCTGTGATCTTCAAAACCACCTGTGCCACTGTTGGAAATAGTTCTCGTCTGTCGGCCACCAGGATGAGCCTTAGATCACGGCAGCAGTAACGGAGCTCAGAGACAGTCTTCTTTCCACGATGGGAACATGACTCATCTGCAAATGCTGCCTCAGCATGTTTGCCCAGACAAGTGAGGCAGAGACCTACTTCTGGAAATATTGTATTTGATTCCATTATATCTACAGGTGAAACGGCATCTTTAAAAAGACGATCTGTGGTCTTTAAAATGACACACATATTTATTGCTCTTTTAAAAAATATATATATTTTAGGGAAATGCTCTTATGTACTGTAGTGCACAGGGGAATGTCCTCCTGCAGCACAACAGGGGGAAGTGCAACCTGATGTGTGCAACCCACTCAACACAGGAACGACCATCTCTGAAGTGCCGTACCGCCAACACCAAAAGCTTCCAAGAGCATATCGAACTCGTAGCTCAATGAAGACAACTGGAAGGAGCAGAACAATGTTGTCGCTGGGTTCCAAAGCAAAAAGCTGGTATGCATTGCATCTGCTGCCTTTTATGTCCATGCTGTGAGCCAGGTGCATCTGGATGCAACAATTGCATGCCAATGTGCAGGGGCTCGTTTAGTTTACACTCAAAGTACATTGGTCTATCGAAGTGATATCCCAATTCGTAGGTAATCGACGTGGTAGGATTGTTTTTTGTTATTTTTATTTATTTTATTTTTAATTTTTGTAGATATGCTCAGTCTTGGCAGTTTTTAGAGCCTGTCTATAGCTGGACATACTGTTTTTCCATGCTAACTTCCAAGTTAGTTTTTCTCCATTTGCGCTCAAGACTATGAGTTTCTTTCTTGAGAGAATGGGTATTACTGTTGCACCATGGCACAGTACATTCTTCTCTAAACTTTTTCAATTTGATGGGGGCAACAGCTTCTAATGTATTAGAGAAGATAGTGCCCATGTTGCTGGTCATTTCATCTAGTTCATGTGTATTTATGGGTACACAGAGGAGTAGAGATAAATTAGTCAGGTTATTTGTGAATCTGTCTTTGGTGGCTGGAACATTAGTTCTGCCCAGACAATAATGCGGAGTCAAATGTATAAAATATTAGTAATACGCAGCATGCACGATATAAGAAAATGGTCAGTAACATCAGCAGTTTGAGGTACAATAACTACATCGGTAAGATCGGTTCCATGAAATTTAATTAAGTCTAGCGTATGATTAAAATGATGAGTGGGCTGGATGCCATTTTGCTTGATCCCAAAAGAGCTTATTAGGTCAGTAAACGCAAGTCCTAATGCATGATTTGTATTATCAACATGAATGTTAAAATCTTCAACAATTAGCGCTTTATCAACAGTGACCAATAGGTCTAAGAGAAAATCTGCAAATTCTTTTAGGAAATCTGTATACAGTCCTATACACAGTGGTCTATACACAGTAGCCAGAGCATGATGCAATAGATTTATTTTGCATATCTGACAGCATTCTCTTCCGTGTCTGTTGTGAGAGAGTTCAAAACAAAGCATTTTGTGATAAAAAAATTTCGTGAACGAAACATTTCTTGATGGGGTGGTGTTAGCGCAGTGGATAAGACACACGTCTGTGGTGTGGGAGACCTGGGTTCGAATCCACTGTGAGACACCAATGTGTCCCTGAGCAATACACTTAACCCCATAGTTGCTCCAGAGGCGTGCGACCTCTGACATACTTAGCAATTGTAAGTCGCTTTGGATAAAAGCGTCAGCTAAATGAATAAATGTAAATGTAAATGATGTAACCGGATCTTTTTGAACCAGTTCACCAAATTGAACTGAATTGTTTTAAATGGTTTGCATCTCCAATATGCATTAATCCACAAATGACTTAAGCTGTTAACTTTTTTTAATGAGGCTGACACTCCCTCTGAGTTAAAACAAACCAATATCCTGGAGTAATTCATTTACTCAAACATTACACTGACTGAACTGCTGTGAAGAGAGAACTGAAGATGAACACCGAGCCATTCGGCTTCACGCTGAATCACACATGCGCAGTATCATCAGCTCCTCGGTTCTCGAATCGGACGCGTCTGACAGAAACGGTTCTTGACTCGAGAAGGAGTCAGTCTTTTGTTCATTATCTGGCTCGGCTCTGTGTTCGTCTTCAGTTCTCTCTTCACAGCAGTTCAGTCAGTGTACTGTTTGAGTAAATGAATAGCTCCAGGATATAAAAAAAATTCTAACTGACCCTCTGATGTCACATGGACTACTTTGATGTTGTTTTTCTTACCTTTCTGGACATAGTGTCACGGTTGGTAAACCGTGATCTCTGGGTTTTGCACTTTGTGTTGAAGTCTGTGTGTTTCGCGTCTGCACTGATTAGTTTGTGGGCGTCTTCGTTAATTGTCATCAGCAGCAGCTGTCACTCAATCAATCAATCAATCACCTTTATTTATATAGTGCTTTAAACAAAATACATTGCACCAAAGCACTGAACAACATTCATTTGGAAAACAGTGTCTCAATAATGCAAAATGATAGTTAAAGGCAGTTCATCATTGAATTCATTGATGTCATCTCTGTTCAGTTGAAATAGTGTCTGTTTTAATTTGCAATCAAGTCAACGATATCGCTGTAGATGAAGTGACCCCAACTAAGCAAGCCAGAGGCGACAGCGGCAAGGAACCGAAACTCCATCGGTGACAGAATGGAGAAAAAAACCTTGGGAGAAACCAGGCTCAGTTGGGGGGCCAGTTCTCCTCTGACCAGACGAAACTAGTAGTTCAATTCCAGGCTGCAGCAAAGTCAGATTGTGCAGAAGAATCATCTGTTTCCTGTGGTCTTGTCCTGGTGCTCCTCTGAGACAAGGTCTTTACAGGGGATCTGTATCTGGGGCTCTAGTTGTCCTGGTCTCCGCTGTCTTTCAGGGCAGTAGAGGTCCTTTCTAGGTGCTGATCCACCATCTGGTCTGGATACGTACTGGATCCGGGTGACTGCAGTGACCCTCTGATCTGGACACAGACTGGATCTGGTGGCCACGGTGACCTCGGAACAAGAGAGAAACAGACAAATATTAGCGTAGATGCCATTCTTCTAATGATGTAGAAAGTACGGTGTTATGTGAAGTGTTCCGGTTCCAGTTTACCTAATTAATGCAGCCTAAAAATCCTTTAACGGATTTGGATATTAAAAGCATATTAGTATGTTATGTGTATGCCAGGTTAAAGAGATGGGTCTTTAATCTAGATTTAAACTGCAAGAGTGTGTCTGCCTCCCGAACAATGTTAGGTAGGTTATTCCAGAGTTTAGGCGCCAAATAGGAAAAGGATCTGCCGCCCGCAGTTGATTTTGATATTCTAGGTATTATCAAATTGCCTGAGTTTTGAGAACGTAGCGGACGTAGAGGAGTATAATGTAAAAGGAGCTCATTCAAATACTGAGGTGCTAAACCATTCAGGGCTTTATAAGTAATAAGCAATATTTTAAAATCTATACGATGTTTGATAGGGAGCCAGTGCAGTGTGGACAGGACCGGGCTAATATGGTCATACTTCCTGGTTCTAGTAAGAACTCTTGCTGCTGCATTTTGGACTAGCTGTAGTTTGTTTACCAAGCGTGCAGAACAACCACCCAATAAAGCATTACAGTAGTCTAACCTTGAAGTCATAAATGCATGGATTAACATTTCTGCATTTGACATTGAGAGCATAGGCCGTAATTTAGATATATTTTTGAGATGGAAAAATGCAGTTTTACAAATGCTAGAAACGTGGCTTTCTAAGGAAAGATTGCGATCAAGTAGCACACCTAGGTTCCTAACTGATGACGAAGAATTGACAGAGCAACCATCAAGTCTTAGACAGTGTTCTAGGTTATTACAAGTAGAGTTTTTAGGCCCTATGATTAACACCTCTGTTTTTTCTGAATTTAGCAGTAAGAAATTACTCGTCATCCAATTTTTTATATCGACTATGCATTCCATTAGTTTTTCAAATTGGTGTGTTTCACCGGGCTGCGAGGAAATATAGAGCTGCGTATCATCAGCATAACAGTGAAAGCTAACACCATGTTTCCTGATGATATCTCCCAAGGGTAACATATAAAGCGTGAAGAGTAGCGGCCCTAGAACTGAGCCTTGAGGTACTCCATACTGCACTTGTGATCGATATGATACATCTTCATTCACTGCTACGAACTGATGGCGGTCATATAAGTACGATTTAAACCATGCTAATGCACTTCCACTGATGCCAACAAAGTGTTCAAGTCTATGCAAAAGAATGTTGTGGTCAATTGTGTCAAACGCAGCACTAAGATCCAATAAAACTAATAGAGAGATACACCCACGATCAGATGATAAGAGCAGATCATTTGTAACTCTAAGGAGAGCAGTTTCAGTACTATGATACGGTCTAAATCCTGACTGGAAATCCTCACATATACCATTTTTCTCTAAGAAGGAATATAATTGTGAGGATACCACCTTTTCTAGTATCTTGGACAGAAAAGGGAGATTCGAGATTGGTCTATAATTAACTAGTTCTCTGGGGTCAAGTTGTGGCTTTTTTATGAGAGGCTTAATAACAGCCAGTTTGAAGGTTTTGGGGACATGTCCTAATAACAATGAGGAATTAATAATAGTCAGAAGAGGACCTATGACTTCTGGAAGCACCTCTTTTAAGAGCTTAGATGGTATAGGGTCTAACATACATGTTGTAAGTTTAGATGATTTAACAAGTTTATACAATTCTTCCTCTCCTATAGTAGAGAATGAGTGGAACTGTTCCTCAGGGGGTCTATAGTGCACTGTCTGATGCGAAACTGTAGCTGACGGCTGAATGGTTGCAATTTTATCTCTAATAGTATCGATTTTAGAAGTAAAGTAGTTCATAAAGTCATTACTGCTGTGGTGTTGGGAAATGTCAACACTTGTTGAGGCTTTATTTTTCGTTAATTTAGCCACTGTATTGAATAAATACCTGGGGTTATGTTTGTTTTCTTCTAAAAGAGAAGAAAAGTAATCAGATCTAGCAGTTTTTAATGCTTTTCGGTAGGATATGCTACTTTCCCGCCAAGCAATACGAAATACCTCTAGTTTTGTTTTCCTCCAGCTGCGCTCCATTTTTCGGGCTGCTCTCTTTAGGGTGCGAGTATGCTCATTATACCATGGTGTCAAACTGTTTTCCTTAACCTTTCTTAAGCGTAAAGGAGCAACTGTATTTAAAGTGCTAGAAAAGAGAGAGTCCATAGTTTCTGTTACATCATCAAGTTGTTCTGAGGTTTTGGATATGCTAAGTAATCATGGAAGCAGTGAGCACCAACACTCTAAAAGACTTTATGCTTCACAGTGTCAAACGCATGGATGAGCAGCAGGAGAGCATCTCTAACACTGGACGCGCTATCCAAGCGCTGGTGGCACAGGTATCCGAGCTCACCCAGTAGATCCATCAGCTCACCTCTCCCACTGCGCCCATCGCACCGCCTATGGGGGACGGAGGTGGAACGAGGCGGCGCAGTGGGATCGATTCCTGCATGGGCTGGCCAACCGTGTTCAAAAGGAGATCTACCTCCTTGAGCTGCCCCCCACACTCAACGGTCTTATTGACTTAGCCTTACGAGTTGATGCCAGGATCTAATCGCCTGGGTCGTCAGACCAGTCCTACGTGGCATATCATCTCTCCGGACAGGGGGCGCTCGAGTCGAGAGAACGCGGTCGGTCCCGTCGACGACCACGAACCCATGCAGGTGGGTAGAGCTCGGCTGTCCCGGAGGGAGAGAGAACGGATGTGGTCACAAGGACTATGCCTGTACTGTGGAGGCTCAGGACATACCATCTTCTCCTGCCCGGTAAAAGAGCCAACCCAGTAGTAAACTTGAGGCTACTATCAGTTGGGATCTCCGCTGGGAAGTCCTCAACTACATCATCGACTCTCCACACTCACGACTGTCACGCCCTTCTGGACTCCGGAGCCAAAGGTAATTTCATCAACTCACTCCTTGCACGTCACCTGAACATTCCTGTCCTGCCTGTGTCTCTTCCCATCCATGTCACTCTCCAGGAACACGTTCAAACACGTAAGACGAGTGCTCCAGAGTTTACTTAAGAATGAGCTTTTTGTCAAGACGGAGAAATGCGTATTCCATGCACAGTCTGTTCCCTTCCTAGGGTATATCGTTTCGCCTGAGGGAATACGTATGGACCCTGAGAAGGTTAAGGCTGTGATAGATTGGCCAGATTCCCGTAAGGCCCTACAGAGGTTTCTGGGGTTCGCCAATTTCTATCTGCGTTTCATTCGCAATTTCAGCCAACTAGCCTCACCTCTGACAGCCTTGACCTCTCCCAGTACTCCGTCCAGGTGGTCGGACGCAGATGAGACTGTGTTCACTAACCTAAAAAGCCACTTCATTTCGGCTCCCATCCTTGTGGCCCCTGATCCCACACGGCAGTTCGTGGTGGAGGTCGACGCATCAGAGGTGGGAGTAGGAGCAGTGTTGTCCCAACGTGCTGTCTCGGATGATAAGGTACATCTTGGCGTGTTTTTTTTTCCCATCGATTATCTCCTGCTGAATGCAATTATGACATTGGTAATAGAGAGTTGTTGGCTGTCAAATTAGCTTTAGAGGAGTGGCATCACTGGCTGGAAGGCTCAGGGGTACCTTTCATTGTTTGGACCGATCATATGAATTTAGAATACATTAGAACTGCCAAAAGACTCAATTCCAGGCAGGCTCGGTGGGCACTTTTTTTTTTGGTCGCTTTGATTTTACTTTATCATACCGCCCGGGTTCCAAAAGCCTTAGAAGGGGTAATGCCTCCGCCCGGTTGTCCACCAAACCGTTTATTTGTGCCGGAGGAGTAAAGGTCCGAAGTCGTTCAGTGGTGTCACTGCTCTAATGGGATTGTCACCCAGGGATAAGTCGAACTAATGGGTTAGTTAAACAACGATTCTGGTGGCCACGTATGGCTCGTGACGTCCGCAATTTTGTTTTGGCTTGCTCAGTTTGTGCCAGTGGTAAGTCATCTAACCGACCTCCTGATGGGCTCCTCCAACCGCTGTCTGTCCCTTCGAGACCCTGGTCCCACATCGCACTAGATTTTGTTACCGCCCTCCTGCGCTCTAATGGCATGATGGTATTCCTGGAGTCAACAACTCTCTATGGTGGAGCACGCTCACGTCTCACCACCATCTTGGATTGTCGTCTTCCCAGCATCGTGCTGTAATCTTGTTTGTTTGTTTTATATTCATTAAACTGTTTAACTCGCACTTGTTTCCAGCTCCTACTTAACCCAGTCGTCCATATGGACAGTATACCATACACACAGTTTCAATGGTGGGACTGAGAGCTCTCGGATTAAATCAAAAATATCTTCCAAAGATAAACGGAGGTCTCACGGGTTTGGAACGACATGAGGGTGAGTTATTACATAATTTTGAATTTTGGGTGAACTATCCCTTTAAATAGGTAAATAATGTGTCAATAAAGCAAAAAGGCAGTTCATCATTGAATTCAATGATGTCATCATCCAGCTCAGTTCATGTTAAAAAGTATCTGTGCAATCAAGTCAACGAAATCGCTGGAAATTAAGTGTTCCCAACTAAGCAAGCCAGAGGAAACAGCGGCAAGGAACCAAATCAGAGTTTTGAGAACACAGTGTATGTGGAGGACTATAGTGCAGTAAGAGGTCGTTCAAATACTGAGGTGCTAATCCATTCAGGGCTTTATAAGTAATAAGCAGGATTTTAAAATCCATACGATGTTTGATAGGGAGCTAGTGTGTTGACAGAACTGGGCTGATATGGACATTTTTTTCTGGTTCTAGTAAGATCTATAGATGCTGCATTTTGGACTAGCTGCAGTATGAGCTGAGTATCATCAGCATAACAGTGAAAGCTAACACCATGTTTCCTGATGATATCTGATGATATAAGGGTAACATATAAAACTTGAAGAGTAGCGGCCCTAGTACTGAACCTTGAGGTACTCCATACTGCACTTGTGATCGATATGATACCTCTTCATTCACTGCTACGAACTGATGGTGGTCATATAAGTACGATTTAAACCATGCTAATGCACTTCCATTAATGCCAACAAAGTGTTCAATCCTATGCAAAAGAATGTTGTTGTCAATTGTGTCAAACGCAGCACTAAGATCAAATAGAACTAATAGAGAGATACAACCACGATCAGATGATAAGAGCAGGTCATTTGTAACTCTAAGGAGAGCGGTCTCAGTACTATGATACGGTCTAAATCCTGACTGGAAATCCTCACATATACCGTGTAACGGAAACAGGTCAATTTAGCTCAAAGGGAATCATTTAAGATTTTAAAGGGAATTTGAACAGAATCACTGTTTCATGGCTGATCACTGAGACGCCCTGAGATTCCCTGAACAAGCCGTTTAACATCAAATCTGCGCTGGATATTAATATCCAAACTATAGTGAAACACTATCAATTAGCACAGTAACAAGATCGGCAGTTTAAGACATTAACTTGTAAGCACAAAACACAAGATACTTCTCTTTTCAATATGAATAAGGCTTTATTAGATAAATCTAAGACATATAAACTAATCTAACACATAAACGCACGCACTCACACATTAATACAAGTTGCAGGAAAATCGAAAGTTAGGGAAAGATGAGTTTAAGAGAATGGAAATATGGAATCCCAAGTTTACAGCAATAAGTTAAAGGTGCCATATGCAAAAATTTAGGTAAAAATATCCATAACGTGACCTACACGCATCAAAAGAATGAGAAGAAATAAGGGCGATGATGTCATTAAAAAAATGTCAAGTTATAGTGCTGCAGAGATATTACATTTACATTTACATTTATTCATTTAGCTGACGCTTTTATCCAAAGCGACTTACAAATGTAGACAAGTGGAAGCAATCAAAAACAACAAAAAGAGCAATGATATATAAGTGCTATAACAAGTCTCAGTTAGGTTAACACAGTACACGTAGCATGGGATTTTAACTAATATAATAAATAAAAAGAAAACAGAATAAAAAAAAAAAAATAGAGCAAGCTAGTTAGAGGACACACACACACACACACGCATACATATACAATTGCATAATAAATGAAAAGAAAATAGAATACAAAAAGATTAGAAAGGTAGTTAGATTTTTTAAAGAATGGAATTAGAATAGTGAGTTTTAAAGTTAGAGGGTCAAATAAAGATGGAAGAGATGTGTTTTAATCCCATTCTTGAAGATGGCTAAGGACTCAGCTGCTCGGATTGAGTTGGGGAGTTCATTCCACCAGAAGGGAATATTTAATTTAAAAGTCCGTAAAAGTGACTTTGTGCTTCTTTGGGATGGCACAATCAAGCGACGTTCACTTGCAGAACGCAAGCTTCTAGAGGGCACATAAGTCTGAAGTAACGAATTTAGGTTAATGGGTGCAGAGCCAGTGGTAGTTTTGTAGGCAAACATCAATGCCTTGAATTTTATGCGAGCAGCTACTGGAAGCCAGTGCAAATTGATAAACAGAGGTGTGACGTTATCAACCTTAATTAGCATTAGCATTACTAGCCCCGGCCCGACAGGTGTCGTAATACCAGTTTCGGCCATGGGAGGCGGTATGCAGGCAACATAACCACCAGCCAACCTGCAATACACGAATAACTTGCACGGCTTGTGGGCGTGCCTGAACCTGATGTCAATCATGTGGAAAGTACAGCCCAGTACTTCATTTCAGTTCAGAGAAGAGAGAGAAAGGATGGCTCAAGCCCTTGGCAAGAGACCACCACCCGCTATTTTTCCTTCCGGGGTGCTCCAGTGTGTGTGCGACCCAGAAGCTTGCCCATCCATTGTTTGTTTTACTCGTTTTATTGAGTGTTTATTGTGGACATTAATGTTTATGCATGAAAGGAAGTGTCAGTGATTCAGAGATGTGGCTTTTAAAGACTTTTGATCAACTGTTCGCAATATCTATTGTGATAACGCTACTGCTTGAATTCTCCTCCTGTTACGGTTCGGAGTATGGAGTATTGGGGGAAATTATCTAGAGTCGGGAGTTTCTGATCTCCCTACGAACAGCGTCTGCCGGTATTATACCAGATATTCCGGTGGAGTTGTGCAGATTGCATGCACGGAGCAAACATCGGAAAAGAGGGAGAAGAGGAGGCCTGCATCGGAGACTTAAAAACCTCAGGCTCGATAACCGCCATAAGCTACCCCCACTCTCCACAATCCTGTTGTCAAACGTGCAGTTATTAAGACACAAGACAGACGAGCTGGAAGCTTGGATCAAGAGCAAACCCGGTATAAGAGACACTTGTCTTCTCGCCTTCTAGGAAACATGGCTAAGGGAGTTAGACCGGGAGGAGGACCTGATTATGAGTGGGTTTTGGTAGCCCAATTCGCCTGGACCGAGACCCGATGACAACTGGGAAAAGTCGGGGAGGAGGAGTGTGCCTCTACGTAAACCAAAGGTACTGTAACACTGTGGTAGTGAGAGAAAGAATATGCACCTCGGATATTGAATTGTTGACAGTGTCTCTCCGGCCGTTCTATTTACCTTGAGAGTTCCAACAACTGTTTTATACGCTTGTGTACATTCATCCGCGAGCCAATGCTTCAATTGCAGCGCAAGTGATCGCTGATGTTACTCACAGACTATTTGCCCAGAGGCCCCCAAGTTTTTTATAGGAGATTTTAACCACTGTACTTTAGACAAGACCTTAAGATCATATGAACAGTATATAACTTGTTCTACAACACAGAGGAACACCACTTTAGATCTATGTTATGGTTCAGTAAATGGAGCCTAGAGATCTATGGCTATGCCACCACTTGGTGCCTCCTACCACAACAGTATTTATTTGATGCCTGTGTATAAGCCCGCATTCAGACGCCTTAAGCGTGAGGAAAAAAACATAAAACTTTGGACAGAAGACAGCATTTCCTCTCTACAGGGGTGTCTGGAATGTACTGATTGGACTTGTTTTTATGACACTTGTAATGATATTAATGAACTTACAGAAACCACGTCTGCCTATGTCAAATATTGTGTTGATATGATTATTCCATCTAAAAAAGTGGTCATTTATCCTAATAACAAGCCTTGGGTAACGAAGGAATTGAAAAGTGTTATCAACACGAAAAAAACATTCTATTTAGGAGACCTGGTCGAGAAAAAAGCTGTCTCAAGAGAAGTCAAAAATGAAATAAGGAAAGCAAAAAGCCAATACAAGAATAAAATTGAAAATCAATATAATAGTGGGGATTTAAAGGCAGCCTGGCAAGGCATTAAAACCATGGCAGCCATTAATCAGCCTGTGTGTAGAACAGGGCAACCAATAAAATTGAGTGGTTTAGATGACGGAGATTTGCCAGATATTTTTAACAAAATTTTCTGTAGGTTCGAAAGGTCCTTCTCAGATAGCTTAGACACACTGAGAGAGACATGGAAGCCTCAGAGAGGGATAAAAATACAACAGGAAAAAGTCACAACACTACTTAAAAGTATAAAAATAGGCAAGGCTCCAGGTCCTGACGCAATTTGTGGGCATACACTCCATTATTGTGCTGAACAGCTTAGTGAGGCTTTTACAGTTATCTTTCAAAAATGTGCTGATAGTGGGGATATACCTGATTTATGGAAAACATCAACAGTAATACCCATCCCAAAAACAAAATTTCCTAAAGACCTCAATGATTTTAGACCAATTGCATTAACTTCCCTGGTCATGAAATGTTTTGAAAAGATCTTGAAGGACACAATCATCCCCCTAACTGTAGACAAATTAGATCCTCTACAGTTCGCATATCAAGCGGGCAAGGGTGTAGAGGATGCAAAACTTTTTATTCTTGACAAGGTGTATAAACACCTTGAGAAACCTGCATCACATGTAAGAATTTTATTTGCTGACTTTAGTTCAGCTTTTAATAAAATGCAGCCTCACATTCTGATTGAACGATTAGCTTCATATTTTAAGCTACCTGAGCAGATCCTATTACTCATCTTAAACTTTTTAACAAATAGAAGGCAGCAGGTCTGTGTAAATGGAAATATGTCATCTGTTATGATATCAAACACAGGCTCTCCTCAGGGCTGTGTTCTCTCTCCCCTTCTTTTCATATTGTACACCGATAACTGCAGGTCATCTTGGGAGAACAGCTACTTAGTGAAGTTTTCAGACGACACAGCCCTGTTGTCCCTTTTACAGGACAACTAACCTGATCATAGCAGAGCCCTTGAGGAGTTTGCTAGATGGTGCGATGACAGTCTCCTTGACTTAAATGTGTCAAAGACTAAAGAATTGATAATAGATTTTAGGAAGGTTAGTGACGAACCTAAACTGAGTGTAATACACAATGAAGGTGTTCAAGTGGTTCAAACATACAAGTATTTGGGCACAGTATTTGACTCACAATTGAATTTCAGAGAGAACACTGATAGCATTATTAAGCGAGCAAACCAAAGAATATACATACTGAGGAAGTTGAACTCCTTTGGGGTTTGTAAAAAAATTTTATGTGCATTTTATCAGGCATTCAATGAGAGTCTATTAACTTTTTCTTTCTTGGGTTGGTTTAATGGTTTAGCTGTGAAAGACAAAAAGAGTTTGAACGACATTGTTAAAGTATGCTCAAAAATTACTGGTACCCAATTAAATGATCTCTGTTCTCTCTGGAAAAAAAGAGTGGTCCAAAAAGCAGATAGAATACTGTGCCAACCAGATCATGTGCTCAGGTATGAATTTGTGCTCATGCAGTCAGGTCGGCGGTATTATGTGCCAATACGGAAAACGAATCGTTATGCAAACTCATTCCTTCCCTCTGCTATAAGATTCTTGAATGAGAATTCATAACTACATAAATGGCTCTTGGATTCCACTGCTTTGTTCTGTCACTGGCAGGTGAATGTGTGTGTTGTGCTGTATGTGTGTGTTAGGGTGTGATCGTTGTATACATTTTTAACTTTATAATTCTTATATTATTGTGTGCTAATAACCTTATTGGATGGGTTGGCTGTAGAACTGAATTGCCCCTTTGGGGACTAATAAAGATATCTGAATCTGAATCTACAGGGAAACAACCGCCCTCGGATTCACAAATCAAATCCGATAAGAAAAGGAGCCGAACCAGAGTAAACATTGGCACTGCTTTTAATAGCTGGAGACAACTGATGGACCTGAAAGAAATGAGGTTAGACTCCGAACTTGCAACATTTCTTTTGGATTGGTAAGTTAGATGCTGTTAGTATTTCGCTAGAAGTTTGTTTTATATGTTTGTGTATTCGTTTTCGGGAAGTTATAACATAGAAATGTATCGAAGGCTGTTCGATAAACGTGCTAATGTTAGCGATGGATAACCGTAGCTGCGTTTGATAATTAGCTAGCTATAACTTAAAGTTACCAATTTTATTATATCATAACTAACCTGCTCTTGCTAGTCTGTTGGTCTCCGTGTCCTCTTTGCTTCGTGGTTTTTCTGTGCATGAAAAATTGATGTGTGGCGTGAAAGCGTGTGAAAAGAGTCAACTCCTTGTGGTTAGTCTGCACGAGATCAACAAGCTTGTTTGCTTTCCGGTCGCTTTAAATACAAAATAAGCATTCGATCTATGTTAGAGCGTCTGAGCGCTCACAAATCTTTCTGCAGCGTCGTGAGCAGAGCGGCAAGAGCGATTTTTGACGCTCTAGACGCTGGCGGTGAGAACGCACAGTTAGGCTTCGGCTATGGCTGTAGTGTTGTTGTGAAAGTAGTGGCGGAGCATAGAGACTATGACGTTTCTCGTTTGTTACTCTAGAGTAGACCAATTCACTTTATTGAGGCATACTGCCCCCATCTGGTATGGAATGTGGAGTATGACTTGATTTTTTTTTGCCAAACATTACAGATGGCACCTTTAAATTGCATAGACATGGACAGCCATCAATCACGTAATTAGTCCTCGCATTGAGTTCCTCAATGAGGTTAAAATTATATTAGATACACCAGTAAAGGTCACAGTCTGGAGGTTACTTGCGTCTCCTGTGAAAAAGGGAATCCCGGTGAAAGGGGAATCCCGATGTCGCTGATTTTTTGGAAGTTCAGTAGTCGCTGAAGTGACGTCTTGGAAAGGCCCGTGGTGGGGCGTTTGCTGAAAATGGAGTTGTGTGGCTGGTTGAAGTTGAACGTGCAGACGAGGTCGACGTTACAAAACTTAACTCAGAACACAAAACTCTCAAACGGAAAAGAAAAGAATTTAAAGTTTGAAGAGACTAGGTTGTGTTCCTTCTCATCGTGGATAAGTAGCAGCAGGCATGCAGGCTGAAGCACGCTGCAACCGTGCTCACAGAACAGTGATGACAAAGAGCATGGCTAAAAGCTAAAGCTAGGTAGCAAAGCTACAAGCTAAAAGCTAAAAGCAAACTAAAAGCAGACATGACAAATAGCAGAAGCAAAGCTAACAACTAAAAGCAACATG
Organism: Carassius gibelio; assembly: GCF_023724105.1. NCBI lineage: Eukaryota > Metazoa > Chordata > Actinopteri > Cypriniformes > Cyprinidae > Carassius > Carassius gibelio. The sequence goes on along the minus strand of NC_068412.1, from coordinate 1,172,471 downwards.
ACTAATAGCAGCAGCATAGCTAGAGACTAAAAGCAAGATTTTATGGTGTCCTAAGTATTTACACACCTCAAATGTTGTCTTGACCAATCAGATATTGTCTTGGCTCGGGGGTATCATAAATCATATGTTTATCTTACCAAGCATGTGGTCCGAATTTTCCCACTCTTTAGGGTGGGAAAACTCTAGGGTTTAATTTTGGGCATGATTCCCATTACACGAATATGATATATTGATATATATGATATATATATGACAAATAAAAGATTGTCTGGTCTAATTCAAGCAAGCAGATTCAATCACACACATACCAATCATAATTATGAATCCTTCAGCTATTGCATAGTTATTAAAAAAAAAACATACATGTAACGATATACAAATCTCCATATTCATCGGGAAGAAGGAGGCGGGAACCGGCGCACAATCAAAACATAATTTTAATATTCAAAATAAACACAATACAGCGCACCAGCCCCTCGCGGACGACTAGTGCGCGCAAATAAAAAGCAAACACATAAAATAATGTCCCAGGCCTGGTCCTCTCTCGTCCTTCATGGTCGTCGCTCCAGTTTTAAATCCTTCCATCTCCTACGTGGGACTCGATACTGGCGGTGGGGCGCAGGTGCAGCTCATCTTCAATCACTACACCTGGCCTCACTCCTCGTTCCCACGCCTCTCGGCCCCGCCCCACTTGCACATACCCCCATCGCCCCTCACAGGCCGGGGGGTAGTCCCGAGACTGCGCTCTACCCCCTCCCCCCCCCCCCCCCCAACCCAGCCGCTCACGGGGACGATCTTCAGCAGCGCGTCCCTCCTTCTCCCGGGTTTTCGGCACCACTGTAACGATATACAAATCTCCATATTCATCGGGAAGAAGGAGGCGGGAACCGGCGCACAATCAAAACATAATTTTAATATTCAAAATAAACACAATACAGCGCACCAGCCCCTCGCGGACGACTGGTGTGTGCAAATAAAAAGCAAACACATAAAATAATGTCCCAGGCCTGGTCCTCTCTCGTCCTTCACGGTCGTCGCTCCAGTTTTAAATCCTTCCATCTCCTACGTGGGACTCGATACTGGCGGTGGGGCGCAGGTGCAGCTCATCTTCAATCACTACACCTGGCCTCACTCCTCGTTCCCACGCCTCTCGGCCCCGCCCCACTAGCCACAATACACAATAAGTGATTATAACATGATAGTCAAATGTGTGGGTTACACATAAATGAATATGGAGTGAAGCGATGGACTGATTCATTTATAAGTCTTTTGGAGTTAATTCTGGTCCATATATATGTACAAAAGACAGTTTCTTTGTCATTCTCTGACATAGGGATGTTCTGTAAAGACCAGAGGTTCAAAACCCTTCCCCCTTAGGAATTTCAGTCTGCTAGGTGGGGGGAAGTCAATGGAAGTGTTTAACTCATGGGTTTCCATGTGGTGTCCAGCGTTGCATTTCCAATATGAACAACAAATTTGACAATCTCTTCTGCAAATTAAAATTGTCAATAATTGTTCTAGTGGTGTTAATGTTGAAAGCTGTTGTGTGAACAAGTTGGTTGGTTATCTTCCTTGGGACTTGTGGCACAGATGTTTTATGACTTCCTGAGGAATTCGGCTCGTGTTCCAAACACAGCTTTGATTGACTCTTTAATTTGTCTGGTTCGACTCATTTCTGTTACATATCCCCCTTTCGATCGGCGAGGTGTTTAGGTGAAGACATCTTCGATCGCTGGAGAAACAAAGGCAGAAGAAGCAGACAAACACAGCAAACAGCAAGACAACACCTCCATGACAGTTACTGTACTGGTGCAGGCATCAGGTTATTTAGGTACACGTGGTTAAGTTCAATTAGTCAATGTAGTTTAGCACATTGAGGATAGTTTAGATCGTCTTGGAAATTGTTTTTTATTTTTATTTTGATTCATCAATCAAATTTGTGGTTAACTTTGTTTGTTTTTTCTAGGTTGTCTTACTTTACACGTTTACCGTTAGTTTTCTAGTAATTTCATTTTCAATTCAATGAATTGACCTATCATGAATGGAGCTCTCTAGCTTCCATACAGTTTAGAGTGGTTGGCGGATATTAGGTGTTGCGAGTCAATCCTAATATCAGACCTTCGAACCTTGCAAGGTGTCTAGGCGTTTCACCTACTCAGGAAAGAGGGGAAGGAGAAGGATAGGTAAAAGAATAAGTTGAAGATAAGTAAAAGGCATGTCCATGGTCTAATGGGGGTCAGTCCAGCAAGGCAGGAAGTTCTTTAGCACACAGTCGGAGGCAGTTTGGCATGGCTGTGTGAAGCTGGGTTGCAAAACTTTGTCTCCTATGTTGCATTCTTCTTGTGGTGCCTTCTGGCTGTAGCAGACTTTCTGATCTTCTGTGCTCTGGTGGTTGCTGTTGCACAGACAGGGAATGTGGTTCTTGGAGTTGGAGTTAATTTGACAGTTTGTTAGTGACTGTGTTAGGTGACTGAGGTGATGTCCTTTGATACCTCAGATTTTTCATCAACAGTTGGCCGTGAAAGACGTTACGGGTCGTTGTTGAACAGGTGCTTGTCATCTTTGATGTGGTGTAGCAGGTGATCACTGGCCTTCCGTTCTGTCGCTGGTCACAGCGAGCATGACTCAACTTTGTGGTCATATGCATGTAAATTGTCTTAAGAGAACTCTCTCAGTTGTTTCATGACTTGTTCCATGTCTTCTGATGGTAATCTGTCATGTTCTTGTGCATATTCAGCACTGTGCATGTCTGAGTGGTGCTGAGGTGGGTTTTGTTGTCGCTTACCCACCAGTGTTGCTCTTGGATGAGTCAGGTGATTACCTTTGGATATCTGGTTAGGTTTCCAGATGCTATCCTTTTGGTTTCTTGAGAAGCGTGGTTGGTCCCATGGATTTTTCCAGCAGTTGGGCTGAAAACGGTCGTGGATATGGGTGTCACGCTCTCTGTGCTCTTGATGGAAGACTCTAGTGTCGTGATGCCACTGGGTGTCGTCCAGTGCAAGGCTTGAGTCTTTGTTAACAGAGTTCAAAAGTGTATAGGTTTTGTTAACATTCTTTGAGGACATCTTCTGCTTGTTATAGGCCTTCTGTGTTAGGTCACGCAACTGTTGGATAGTCATGGAGTTCGGACAGGTCATGACACCAAGATGGTGACTGACTCCAGGGTGCAGATTCTTTAGGAAGAGGGTTTTGAAGTTCACATCCTCTTCAAAGTACCCTTACGAAAAATAACCATGGTTTTATTATAGTAAAACTGTAGTAACCCATGGTTTTTTGGCGTATTGACTGCCATTTGTAAAACCACAGATTTACTACAAATACCATGGTTAAACTATGGTTAATATAGCAAAACCATGGTTAATTTGTGGTTACCATGGTTTAACTACAGTAACCATGGTTTTTTGGTTTTATTTGTAGTAAAACCATGGTTAATTTTCGTAAGGGTAGGCTTGTCGGAGTCGGTTGTAGGAAGCTTGTGGAGTCTCTTGTCGACCTTGTTTGGTTTCCAAGGCAGTTAACAGTCCATGTTCAGACTCTGGGTCTGTAAACTCTTTAATCAGGACCTCACGAAGTCGCTGGTAGTTTGACTTGGTTTGACTGGGCTGTCGATCTAGAAAGTTTCGTACCTCAGGACTGGATGTGGCTCTAAGGAGGTATAACCAGTCTCTGTCAGTCACATGAGGTCTCACTTCCAGATGAAATTCGATATCTCGCAGGTAAACTTGGATGTCTGGGATCTCTGTGGTTGAACCTGCTGATGTTTTCAGACAGCATGTTGAGGTCTTTGATTGTAATCCCATGTGCAGCTCCAAGGCCTTGGACGGGAGGTTTTCTTTCGTTGGCAGGAAAGGGTTGTGTGGTGAAGGCAGGTGAGGTTTTGGGTTGTGGCCCTTCGCTCCTTTCGTCATAGGCCAGTTCTTGGACGTGGGACTCTGCTCTGCTCAGCAGTGATGAGGCTAAGAGAGGTTTCTCTTTCCTTGGCTCTTGTTTGTGCTTGTAAGCATTTTGGAGTTCTTTTCTGACCATGCAAAGCTCATCTTTGGTATCGTCTAGATGTTGGGTCATATTGTCCGTTTCAGTTCTGTACCTTTCAAGGTGTTCCTTCAAAGCACTGATTTCAGAATTCTTGTTTCTGATGTCTAGCTTGGCTTTCTCTAGTAGCTGTTCGGCATACTGGAGTCTGTTTACCAGGTCTTTCTGAGCAGCTGTTGTATGTTGCTGGTCGAGCTGAGCTGCTGCCAGGGCTGCTTGGAGCTTCATAACTTGTTCCGTTGTTTCCTGCTCCCTCTCGCTGGTTGCATTGAGCTGATCTTGAACTTTCACTTCCAGCTTGTCTATGCGACATTGAGCACGTGTCAGCTCCTCTTGAAGGTGGGTGATGTGCTTGTCGCTCAGTTTCAGCTGGGTTGTGAAGGCATAGCTTAGTGAGCTCGTGATCTTGACTAGCTCCTCATGGTTGTTGTTCTGGCTTGAATCTTGTGTCAGGAATCTTCTCAGGATTAGGATTATTATTAAAATAATAACAGTTCAAATGTCTTTGGAGTGAGGCTGTCTGACATGCCTCTCAGCCAAATGTTCACATCTTCCCCATGGGCAATGGGGTCTGCAACATGTTGGCACGCTAGGAGAAGAGAGACTGACACAGATCTGTGTGGAGTAAAAGCCTATGTGCTGTGGGACAACTAAGTGTTGTATCAGTGATTGTGAACCACTAGTAAAATGTGGTGATGACTGTGTTGGTCTCAGGGTGTCTAAGTAGACTAGATATGCGAAGAATTTGTCTCTCTATTGAGGAAGAGGAAAAGAGAGAAAGAGGTGAAAAACTAATTTTATAATTTTTAAATGTTATAACATAACATATATAACATACATATATAAGGTAAACAATATTATTATATTTCTTGTTTTGGACAAAAGCATACAATAATAATGCTGATATCTCTTTCCTTAGTCTGACATGATTGACACCGTACACCTTACAGTTGGACCGCTCACCAGGAAGGCTGCGAAGGTGACAGTTGTTCAACACGTATCTCTATTAAATTGATCTCAACGTTGGATGAGATGCTAAAACTTGGATTGCGTTTCCAAATGTAGGGATGTTAGGAAGAACAAAGGAGAGGATGATTACAATCAAAATTCATAAGGATGATTCGTCGTCTTTGGCACGGTTGTGTATTTAATTCACTTAGAATTGATTGATGGTTCTTACATGTCCTACAAATGTAAAAAGAGAAGAGAAAAGTAAAGGAGAGAGGATGGAGATGGTAAGTCTCAGTCGTGGTTATCTCAACTACAAGGAGAGCGTTGTTTTAGTTGCTACACAACAAATCAAACAAAATAAACTTTAAGTGAAAGAGTTGTCTTTCTAATTTATTTGAACTCGTAGTGAGGGATAACAATGTCTCCTTTTAGGGCTCAGGTGTGTCGTTCCCAGGCTAGGATACACAAAGTAAAGAAATGATAAGAAAAAGTAAAATAAAAATAAAATAAAAAATAATAATAAATGGGCAAAATATGCAAAAATGAAATTAGAGGAAATCAATAAGTAAAACAATAGTGGTTAAGTGTATAACCAAACAGGAAGAGGGGTAAAACGCAATCAAATAAGTAAAGGTCTGAATAGCATATATTCAGATGGGTAATAAATAAATTAAGTAGAATAAGTTTACTTAAACTTTCAAAGTTCAAGGCTTATTCATTCCTAAAATAATTAGGCCCCAAAGAGAATACTAGAAATAAAGGATCATATGAAATGATCTGAGAGGGAAATTTTAAATGATTCAAAATAAATTTAATGTTTCAATTAAATTTCAATTTGTCATAATTAATAATTGTGAGTTAGTATTTCCCTTTCTAGTAAAATGAAAATAAGTGGTTTAGTGAGAAAAGAGAGCAATAAGAGAGAGGAAGAGACCAACAAGATGTTTAAAGACGGTGTCTTACTGACGGTGATGTATTTTCTTCGAGATCAGCGTAAATGCATACCTCTGCAATGCCGATAGAACCACTGCGAGGTCCCAAGAGGGGACTTGCTTAGGGCGAGGCGGATTGAGCCTCCTTGCTCCTCTCAGGAACCTGATGATCAGATCGTGCCTCCCAAGAGACTTACCTTAAACAGGGTCAAGGTGAGCCGAAATAGCAGCCACATAGACCTAGAGGGTGGACGGAGACATGCGGTGAACAAAGGATTCTCCACCGGCCCTCCTCCGGGGGAAGGAGTGGTCCTGCTACCATCTCCTGATGAGTTGACGTCTCCAACTGCGGATCGCCCTTCTCAGGAACGCCACTAGGCCTGACGTTTGGCAGGTTAGGGACAGAGACGGAATGTGCCACCCTTTTACGGCAGTCTCCTCGCTACACCTGGCGTGAAGGCTGCTGTTGTGGCCGAGCAGGAGTGGAGAAGACCGCAGGGTGGTGCCCTCGGTAAGGAGCAGGCTGAGGCAGCTGCGCCACGCTCCTGGACCACCAAAGAGGACATCACCTGACCCAAGGAATGCACAGTAATCTTTGTTGCCCGGAGAGCGACGTCGGTAGCAGCGAGCCCCCTGAAAAAAACCCAGGTCAGCACTGCCTGCTTGGCCTGCTTTTGAAGGGAGGCCATGGTGTGCAGGGCAGAAGCGGCCTGGCCCGCAGCTCTGTAAGCCTTGGCCACAAGCGTGGAAGAGAACTAACAGGCCTTGTAGGGAGTTTGCGACCACCACGCCATGCGGAGGCGTCCTGCGGACACGGTTGCATCGCAACAGAACACTCCAATGGGGGAATCCCAGCATACCCCTTGGCCACTCCACCATCGAGGGCAGTGAAGGCAGAGGAAGTATCAGAACAGTTTCGAGCAGTTTAAGGTGCCTTCCATAAACTGGTCACTTCCTGGTGCACTTCCAGAAAGAAAGGAACTAGAGGGGAGGTGCTGGCAATCAGCACGAGCATCCCCCAGGAACCCATCATCCAGCCTCGAGCGCTCGGGACAGGGTGGAGGATTCCAGTCAAGCCCGATGCTCTCAGCTCCCCGGGAAAGCATGGCTGTCAGCTCGGGATCAGACTTGGGCAACGCTGGTACTTCTGAGGAAGGCAACACAGCCAAATCCTCATCTCCCAAGGACTCAAGCCCGCCTTGTGATGCGGCGATCGACATAAGGTCTTCCTCTTGAGCAGAGAATGAGAAGTAAGGAGCCTGAGAGGGTCCAAGAACTCATCCAGAAACTCAACCAGCTGCGGCGTTTGTGAGGGGGGTGTGGCCCGAGGAGCTATTATCTCATGTGTACATTGCTCGCAAAAATTACAGGTCACACAAAGATCACTAAGCCATGCCAGGTAAGCCACGTCTGCTTTGGAACTAAGGTTTGCATATGTTTGCAGGAGATGTGGAGCCAGACTATATGGGATAATTACAAATTGATTTATTCTAGGCGAAGGGAGATGCATGGTTTTCTTGGCACCCCCTGGTAAAGAAAAACATGCATCTCTCTTCACCTAGAAGGGTAGCTTCAACTTGGCAAGTAATGATTTGAAAACAGTGAATCTATTATGATTACAGATGATAAGTCACTTCTGTTCCTCTACCTCCACTATCTCCCTCTATTGTCAGTACAGTATCTGTATTTAGTTAACATGGAATAAAAGTCACATAAAGAGCAGAAATGAAGAAACACATTGTCACTTGATTGGCCAATCTTGAGAAGGGGTTAATGAAATGCTTGACCTTAATTAATCTGAATAATGAGTCCCTGGTTTAGCTCAATATGAGGATACATTCTCTTTCTGCATTGACACGTTTTTATGGTTGACTTGTTCAGTATTATATTTTATGTCTTATTTATTTGTGCAGCTAAGTATATAAAGAAGCCATCTGGGACTTTTGCCAATAGAGAAGTTTTAAAGATAGTCCCTTTTGGTATTTACCAAGAACTTCCGAAGTTCATTTTTATTCAACTGACAGTTTTATTTATATGTGTAAAAGACCATAAGATCTCAAAAGCGCTTTCCTAGTTTAGGCCCTGTTCTAAAGGTGAGTTTTGTTGGATCGGTTTGCTGTCCATGTTTTTGGGAACAGTGTGAAAAGGATCGTTATGTTTCCTGACATTCTAGGGATTGGAAAGAAAACAACCTCACAAAACCTTTGATGACTCGCCCTTCAGGTTTGTCACTCGCTTTATCGAGTTGGATGGCTTGATATGTCTTCTGAACTTCCTGAAGAGCATGGATTATGAAACCTCAGAGAGCCGCATACATACATCCATCATCGGCTGCATCAAAGCCTTGATGAACAACTCCCAGGGCTGTGCCTATGTACTGGCCCACTCCCAGAGCATCAACACTATCTCCCAAAGCCTCCAACAGGACAACATTAAAAGTAAAGTGGCTATGTTAGAGATCCTGGGTGCTGTTTGCTTGGTTCCCGACAGACATAAGAAAGTATAACAGGCAATGGTACACTACCAGAAGTATGCTGCAGAGAGGACTCGCTTTCAGGTAAAATTGCTTTTAATGAGAGTTTTGCAACAGTAGGAAAGGAATTGAGCACAAAATTCCATTACAAAACTCTTTTTTTTTTTTTAGTTTTAGGGTGGTACAGTAATATGTGTAGTTCTAGTATAATCTGACAGGATGTGTAAAATAATTAATCTTTTCTCAGATTCTTATTATAGTATTTGTGCTAAAATCACTAAGGTAAAAGCACTCCTTTTGTGGCTTTTAAAAAAAATAAATTTTAATGATTTTAATTTCTTTAAAAAAAAAAGTGATGGCAGAAATAGTGTCAAATTGTGGGCTGGATTTTGGGGAGTCATTGTGGGCTCTGACATTTCAGCATTTTGGGATTTATCTGTATTTTTAAAACACCTCTCAGGACACATGGCAAATTTAACTGTAGAGTTGTGGAGGCCTCATCTTATGCAACATGTGTAGGGTGATTTGTCTTTATCATGTGCTTGCACTTTATGGTGCTTGCATTAAACATTTACTTGTAACATGTTGCTTAGATAATAATGCAAGTCTAATTGAAAAAAAGCAGATATTTGGTGGCTGAAAAATATATCATAATTAGATTAATTGAATTTCATTTGACATTTTTATATTTTTTACTCAGTCTCTTTTGAACGAGCTGGACAGAAGCACAGGACACTACAAGGATGAAGTAAATCTGAAGACAGCCATCATGTCATTCATAAATGCTCTGCTGAATGCTGGGGTTGGAGAGGTCAAGAACGTCCCTAAAAAAAAAAAAAAAATGGAAATATATATATATATATACTATTAACATGATGATTTCCTTTGTTTCTCTAGGACAGTCTAGAGTTTCGCCTTCATCTTAGGTATGAGTTTCTGATGTTAGGAATTCAGCCAGTCATCGAGAAGCTGAGAGCCCATTATAATACCACACTCGACAGGTACAGAACACCAGTTTAAATGGTGCTCCTTTTCTACCAAGCATCATACTGTTGCTTCTAATTGAAAGACTGTGTTTGTTTGTTTCAGACATCTGGACTTTTTTGAAATGGTGCGGAATGAGGATGAAAGTGAAGTGACATTCAGCCAAGTATGGTGACCCATACTCAGAATTTGTGCTCTGCATTTAACCCATCCGAAATGCACACACACAGAGCAGTGAACACACACACACACACTGTGAGCACACACCCGGAGCAGTGGGCAGCCATTTATGCTGCGGCGCCCGGGGAGCAGTTGGGGGTTAGATGCCTTGCTCAAGGGCACCTAAGTCGAGGTATTGAAGGTGGAGAGAGAGCTGTTCATGCACTCCCCCCACCCACAATTCCATCCGGCCCGAGACTAGAACCCACAACCCTTCGATTGGGAGTCCAACCCTCTAACCATTAGGCCACGACTTCCCCAGTTAGAATTGGCCAAACGCTTTGACATTGTAAGATCTTTTACCTATTTGCACATGCATTTTTTCATATTATGTCCTATTTAGAGATCACTTATGTACAGAACAGTTTGGTATTATTAGATTTATTTTTAAGGCTCCTGGCTTCATGTGTGTCTAACTGGAAAAAAAAATTAATGGATGTTTTTTTTGTTCGACACATGTGGACATGTGTGCACATGTGGTTTGTTTTTGTAGACACATGTGGACACCAAGAGTGCTGGGCAGATGTTTGAGCTGATCAAGAAGAAACTGAGCAACACAGATACCTACCCCCACCTTCTGTCTATCTTAAAGCACTGCCTCCAAATGCCATGTGAGGATTGGGAGTCTTCCATTTTACTCATTCAAAATATTCCTTTTATTTTTTGGAATAATTTGTGTTTGGAATACTCTTTGATCTTGGAGCATGGCTGTGATCCCTTGAAAATGTAAATGCTTTCTTTGTAGGCAGCTTACTGAGATTGGAACAGTGCCTACTATATATGTTAGTGTGTTGTATCATTTCCTTTGTATTTAATTATAACCATCAGAGGCGGACAGAGTACAGCTTCATTACTTGAGTAAAAGTACAGATACCCCTTGCTAAATTTTACTCAAGTACCATTAAAAGTACTACAGTTAGATGTCTACTTAAGTAAAAGTACTAAAGTACTTGTTTTTTAAAAGTACTTGAGTATCAAGAGTACTATTACATTGCATTACTACTGCCACAGTGCTTATATTTATGTACGTCCTACATGGAGTTATACAATTTTTAATGTTAATACCTTGGAGAATGTAAAAGGAATTGAAAGTGAAATCGAGTCATTTTCATCTTTTTACCATGTTGCTTTATTTAACATTTTTGCACCCACATTTGAACCTGACTGTGTTAAACACACTCAAGAACATCAAAGCAAATGCTCAGTTTACATTAATCTATAATATCAGAAAAGAAAATTCAGCTAACAATTGTGTGTACATGTGTACGGAGCCCTGCACGTCACCTGTAGGAGAAAAAAATCAATCCGTTGCGACGGTTTTGCAATCCGTCCCCTCAGCTTATAAACCGTACTCACAAATTCATAAACTGTTCCCTCGGTTTAACAAATCGTGCCCAAGGATTAACAAACCAAACCCATGAATTTTCAATCCGTGCGCTTAGATTTTGTAAACCGTACACTGAAAAAAATGATTTGTTGCCTGAACAACTATTACTTATAAAAGTAAATATATTAAACACAAAAAACTAAGTATTTATAACTTTTCAATGTCTACTTAACATATATAGTTCATGTAACACAAACATATAAGTTACAAAGTGAACTTAAGTGAATGCATAAATACAACGAAAGAAAATAAGTCATGACAACTACTAGTACAATTATGTTAAAATTAAGTAAATATAGCATACAATTTTACGTATTTGACTGTGAGCCATGTAATATGCTGTTTCCTGCCAAGGAGCCATTTTGTGAAGCACATGGGAAGACGGTGAGAAGAGGTAAGCTAACTTTTTTTGAAAACTAAGTATAATATTAGATTTATCTTGTTTATTGCGTTTGTGATCTAAAAAGGAACTGTAAACTGAATTTCTGAATCGCTTAGAATAATGCTTCTGAAATTAGAAACATGTTATGATTATGAAAACATAGAGTCTGTTCGTGTTAACCCATTCCAGAATAATAATAATAATAATAATTGTTATCATGTTCTCTATGAGTGGCAGTCCTGGCCTGGGCACAGGTTAATTTTGAGGTTTGGTTTATATTACATTGTAAAATATATGCTACATTTCAATATGCATGCATGATAATTAAATAATGGTGATCTCGATTCAGACACATGCTAACTTATTTCTAAATGACAATGATTCCTCTGTTTGGTAAACCTTCTAAATTATGATCACAACTGTAAATTTAAAACTGCGTTCCCTCTGCCGCTGATCTGGAGAGAGCAATAATAATGGATAAGATAGATACAAAATGGGCAGAGCGGTGGCTCTTCAGGATCAGGATTGAAAGTCTATTTCTGTTTATCTAAAGAAAGTCATTAATCAGGAACAGTGTGAGGATGAGTAAATAATGACATTTTGTGTGAATCAACTGACTGACTTGGCCATTCACCAATTAGCTTTAAAAAAAAATCTTCGCTGTAGAAATTTCAGATCATTGTTGTGGTGTATAGATTTTAATTTTCTCTTTCAAAATTCATTTTCCTTTCAACTTCATTTCCATCAGCAGTTTCACCGTCATCAGAGATAAGATGTTCAAATAATGCCTTGATTCACAAACTCTATGGAGTCACTGTATAGTTGTGATTTTGTGTGTATGCAGCATAAAAAGCCGCATTTTGTTTTACTTTTTAGACCCGCCCAGTGGAACAACGTAAAGAAGTTGTAATTCTATGCTTAACTGTCTGCCTCTCTGAGAATCTCATCAAGCACCATCAGGTGAGCATCTGAAATCAATCAAAAACCAAGTTACTCTCCAAAACTAAACAACTTATATAAAGTCAGTTAATTAAATTCAACCAACATAGATAGAAATAAAATGAATGGCTGCAAATCACTTATTTAATTGTAAAATATTTCAAAATCTTATTTGTGTATGTGTGTGTGTGTGTGTTATTTCATGGTAATGTATTTTTTTGCACTGAGAAACAATCAGAAAAAAATATCAAGTGGTGTTGTAAGTAAATACACATTTGTTTTGTTTTGTTTTTTAAAGATACTCATGGGAATAAGAAGAAACTGGAACTGCTCACACTTAAAATCATCATGGAATGTGGCTCAACAGATGACCAATACAGACTGGGATAGTGCTGGAAGGCATAGAGGTGATGATGGGATTGGAAGGTGTTGCAAAGGCTTGTGTTTTTCTTCTTGGCCTAATTTATGCTATTAATCTGAGTTATCCTAAAGAGCTCAATGTACAATGTTTGTCTGCAACTGTTCAATTAAATACTTGATTTATTCTTGGGATGTTTGCCGCGTGTTCCAAAAGTAAATGTTAGAAAAATTGTTGCAAAGGGTGAAAAAATGTGATCTATTTTGAAGTTTGCAATCTGTGTGTTACAAACAAAACATAAAAGAAAGAAAGAAAATGCTTTTTTTTTTTTTTAGTTTTATTAGGAATTTTGTACAAAAGTAAATGTTTGAAAAATGTAAACCCTTTAAGAAGTGTTGCAAAGGGTGAAAAAAATCAAGAAAATAGCATGTTGGAAATTAAGCTACATTTGTATATTTGTCACATTTTGTTGTACATTCATGATGTGTGGTTTTAGGCTTCACCTTCACCGCAGCCTGTAAAAAAATAAACTGAAATGCTTTATTTTGTGTAATTTGCTTGTTTAATTTATTTAAGATGCGATGACTAAGGAGACAAACTCAATAGCTGAAGATCTAAAAGCAGTTAAAATGTTAAGTTGGTTCAACTCAATTTTTTTAAATATAAATGATCTTAAATGTTAAATTAACACAACTTGAAATTACTTGGTGGATTATATAATGTTGAATATTTTAAGTAAAGAACGTTGAGTCAACTCAAATAATTAAGTTCATATAACAAATATTATCTTGTTTATTTTAAGTAAAATTGTTCCAAGTTAGGTTTACTTAAAAAGTGTGTTGCAAAAATGGTCCATATATATTTTAAGTAAATCCAACACATCATTTTTACCAGTGTACCCTCGGTTTTTGTATCCGTACCCACGAATTCATAATCCATGGGCACGCTTTCGCAATCCGTTCCCTCGAATTTGTAAACTGACACGCATTTGTGGCTCCGTCCCCTCGGGCAGATTCATTTCAGTTAATTAAACATTATTTTTCATAGTATCCAATGAGACCATGATCAGCATTCACTTCTTCTTTTTTTCTTCAACCAAGTATGGTGACCCAATTTGTGCTCTGCATTTAACCCATCCAAAGTGCACACACACAGAGCAGTGAACACACACACACTATGAACACACACCCCGGAGCAGTGGGCAGCCATTTATGCTGCGGCGCCCGGGGAGCAGTTGAGGGTTCGGTGCCTTGCTCAAGGGCACCTAAGTCATGGTATTGAAGATGGAGAGAGAACTGTACATGCACTCCTACAATTCCTGCCGGCCCGAGACTCAAACTCACAACCTTTCGAATGCCAGTCCAACTCTCTAACCATTAGGCCACAACTTCCCTACAAAATTATTATTATTATTATTTGTTTATTTTTAGTGTTTATTTTATATTAATCACCAATAAAAGACATAAAAAATATGCAATAAAAGTCTGTTTTATAGACAAAAAATACATTAATCACCAATAGAAGACACCGCTGCCTGTGTTTTATGGCCAAAAAAATTAACGCTAAAATAAGAAGAAAATAAGGGTAAAAGCAATACTAAACAAGTAATATGCCGGTTATGTATTCATTTCTTTTCTCTCAAAAATGAATGCAATGTTATTTTTGGCCCTATTTATTTAATAATAACATTAACAGTGAAGCATGCATGTAACATAATAAAAGTATCTCAGTATAAAACTGGGTTCTCAGTTTTTCTTAGTATGAAGTATACTGTGAAAATCTGAAGAACCTTTGTCCACAATAAAGAACCTTCTGTGTCATGGAAACGTCCTATGGATGTAAAAGGTTCTTTATGGAACCATAGATGTCAATACAAAACTATACAGCTTGTGCTTTCTAAAACATTGCTATACTTGTGTAAATAGATAACAGGTCAGGTGGGTCCTACTGACTCACCCTCTGAAACTTCAGGAGAAAAAAAACTGCTTTTCTGAAAGTATTCGCAGCCATTTTCATTGCACAATGAAAAAAAAAAAAATGAAATGTGACTGCAATGCAAACAGACTGAACAAACATATACTTACAAAAGCAAGGGAAGAAAAGAGACTGTGATCAAAATCAGAAGCAGGAGGATTTTTTAGGTGACCATCCAGTTTCCCCTGTCATAAGTAGAGAAGAGTATGAAAACATATATATGCAACGAATAAAAAACAGTTTGTCTCATATTAAACAGTATTATTTTTTATTGAGAAGTCATTTTGAGACCACTGGAAAAAAATATATAATTAATTCCATTGTACTTAAGGGACATGCCAAAACCAAAGTAGTTGTAATAACAATATTATTTGAAACTATACATTGAAGTGGTCTACTACTCTTAGGAAATATCACAGAAATGGGATGTGTAACTTACCAGATGTCACGGAACCACCAGTAACACCTGCCACACCATCAGAGTCCGATCACCCGACTCCTCCCATCCGCTCATTATCACCTGATTATTGAAGTCACCGCACCTGCACCTGATCACCACTACCTCTTCATAAGCCCTCAACTCCTGTCACTCTCTGTCTGGTCTCGTCAGAGAATCACCGACTCTACTACCTAAACCTTGTCAAGAATCGTCTGAATAACCACCGTCTGATCTCAGTTCCCGTTCACGTATATCCCTGCTTCTTTATCATTAAAACATCCACTTACCTGAATTACCTGTTGTCTCTCTCTTCTGTCTGTGACAGAAGACCAGACCAACAAGATGCAACATGGCGCTGAATTGGAAGAGAGCCCTCCACGAGTCTCTCTCCCCGAGTTGGCGCAAGCGGGCGATCCACCACGTTTTCACTCCCCTTCAATACCTGCCTCTCACAGTCCCATGGCCCGACCTGCAACATACACCGGCGAGGCAGAGGGTTGCAGCGGATTTCTACTGCAGTGTTCGCTCTACTTTGAGATGCAGGTACATGCTTTCCCTACGGATCGTACTAAAATAACCTATTTGATCTCCCTCCTCTCAGGTTCCGCCCTCCAATGGGCCCAGTCTATCTGGGAAGCGAATGGCCCCCTCACTCGTTCATGGGAAGCTTTTACCACCCATTTCAAGGAAGTCTTTGGCCTCAACACTGCCGCTCTCTCCATTCATGATCAGTTGTACCGCCTTCGTCAAGGAAAGATGACCACGAGTGAGAACGCTTTACGTTTCCGCACTCTAGCCGCCAACTGTGGATGGAATGAAACTGCGCTTATCACCTGCTTTCGTCATGGATTGAATCCTGCCATCCGCCATCAAGTGGCCGTTTATGATGATGTCGTCGGCTTAGAGAACCTTATTCAGCGTACCATTCGCATCTCTCAACGTCTCGCCACATGTGATCTAGATCAATCCGCTGTGCAACCTCTGCCACCCACACCGTCTACAGACCTTCCAGCACCAGAACCCATGCAAGTAGACTCCTACCATCTCACTGCAGTAGAACGTCAACGACGCATTCACAATGGTCTCTGCCTCTACTGTGGTTCCGAAGGACATCTCCGCCTACAGTGCCCAGTACGACCACCACGCCCAGCGGTGAGTACAATCCAGATTCCTCCCATGATATCTCCCTTATCCCGTACCTCAGTCATGCTAGTGACCCGCTTTCACTCTGTTTCAGCGTATGCCCTCATTGACACCGGCTCCTCAGGGAACTTCATCTCCCACGAACTCCTCAAGAGGCTCAACCTCCCGAGGAGAAGGATTACGAAGAAGTTAGAGATCCATACCATCTTGGGTAAACCGCTGGGCCGTGGTCAAATCTGTCATCAATCCCCCATTGTCTCACTCCGCATTGGATGTCTTCATCGAGAGGAGATTTCATTTCTGGTGCTGGAGGGGTCCACCGTGGATATCATCCTGGGACGCCCGTGGATGTCCGAACACTCGCCGCGAGTCAACTGGACCACAGGGGAAATTACGCAATGGGGTGAATCCTGCTCCTTATCCTGTCTACAACCCGTCATCAAGATCTGCAGTCGGAAACCTGCTCCGGATGAATCCCCTTCTTCCTCTCGTCTTCACCTTCACTCCACGTCGATCGAAAGTCCAGAATCTAACCACCTAACAGAGGTTCCCCTTGAGTACAGGGCGTTCCAGGATGTATTCAGCAAGCAACAAGCGACACAGCTACCACCTCATCGGCCATGGGACTGTGCCATTGACCTGCTGCCTGGAGCCACCTTACCCAAGGGTCGGATCTACCCACTGTCCATCCCGGAGCAGAGGGCCATGGAGGAGTACATCAAGGAAGCCCTACAACAGCGGTTCATTCGACCATCTACTTCCCCTGCTGCATCCAGCTTCTTCTTTGTGGGTAAGAAGGATGGAGGCTTGAGGCCGTGCATTGACTACCGGGCACTCAACGAACAAACGGTCAAATTCCGCTATCCCCTTCCTCTGGTACCGACTGCTCTGGAACAACTTCGCGGAGCTAAAATCTTCACTAAATTGGACCTCAGAAGTGCATATAATCTCGTACGCATCCGAAGAGGCGATGAGTGGAAGACAGCGTTCATTACTCCATCTGGCCACTATGAATATCTTGTTATGCCGTATGGGCTGTCCAACTCACCATCTGTTTTCCAAGCCTTCATGAATGAAGTGTTCCGTGAGTTCCTGACCAAATTCGTGATCGTTTATATTGATGACATCTTAATCTTCTCCAAGAACCTATCTGAACACCACCACCATGTCTGTCAAGTCCTGCAAAAACTCCGAGATCATCAATTGTTCCTTAAGTTGGAGAAATGTGAGTTCCACTGTACCACGGTTCACTTCCTCGGCTACATCATCAGCCCACAAGGAATCCAAATGGACCAGAGGAAGGTGGACACCATCAAAGACTGGCCGCAACCTACCACCGTCAAGGACCTCCAGAGATTCCTAGGATTTGCAAACTTCTACCGTCGTTTTATCCATCAATACAGTATCATCAGTTCACCTCTCACCTCCCTCCTTAAGGATCGGCCCAAGTCTCTGACCTGGAACCCAACGGCCATCCAAGCCTTCCAGAAACTGAAGAACGCCTTCTGTTCAGCTCCCATCCTGATCCATCCCAACCCAGACCTCCCCTTCGTGGTCGAAGTGGACGCCTCATCGACTGGAGTGGGAGCAATACTATCTCAACAGCAGGGGAAGCCTCCAGTACTCCATCCATGTGCCTTCTATTCCAAGAAACTGTCCCTGGCGGAGCGTAATTACGATATCGGTAATCGGGAACTACTGGCTATAAAGATGGCTTTCGAGGAATGGAGACACTGGCTAGAGGGAGCACACCATCAAGTCGAGGTCATTACGGACCACCGTAACCTCCAATATCTTCAGGAAGCCAAACGTCTAAATCCTTGTCAAGCCCGATGGGCCCTCTTCTTCACTCGTTTCAATTTTCGAGTAACCTATCGACCAGGAGGCAAAAATCTCAAAGCAGATGCTCTCTCCCGTCTTCATGCACCTGAACCCGAATTATCACCTCCTGAAACTATACTCCCTCCAGCCGTCCTTGTCAGTCCCATTGAATGGGCTATTGAAGATCGTATCCAGGAAGCCACCCGCTCCGAGCCAGCTCCGCCGGGAGGTCCTGAGGGAAAAAAATACGTTCCATCATCACTACGCCTGTCCCTCATGGACTCAGTTCACACGTCTCCGGGCTCTGGACATCCAGGCAGCCACCGAACCCTCTCACTCCTTCGCAACCGGTTCTGGTGGCCCTCCATCGCGCAGGATGTCGCTCAGTACGTTCGTGGGTGCTCAGTCTGTGCCATCTCCAATACCCCACGTCAACTCCCCGAAGGGAAGCTGAAACCACTTTCCATACCACATCGTCCCTGGTCCCATCTGGGCGTAGATTTCATGACTGATCTCTCACCTTCAGATTCTCACACCAGCATCCTAGTCGTGGTCGACCGCTTCTCCAAGGCATGTAAGCTCATCCCCTTAAAAGGTCTTCCCACTGCCTTTGAGACTGCCAACCTACTATTCCACCAAGTATTCCGTCACTTTGGTCTACCAGAAGACATTGTATCTGACAGAGGTCCCCAATTCATCTCCCGAGTCTGGCATGCTTTCTTCAGGTTACTTGGAGTCTCAGTCAGCCTATCTTCAGGGTACCATCCCCAATCCAACGGTCAGACTGAGCGCAAGATTCAAGAGATCGGAAGATACCTACGAACCTACTGCCACCAGAACCAAGGAAGCTGGAGCCGCTACCTCCCATGGGCCGAGTATGCACAGAATTCACTACGCCAAGACACCACCGGTTTAACACCATTTCAATGCATACTCGGGTACCAGCCTCCTCTCTTCCCCTGGTCGGGAGAGCCGTCAGAAGTCCCAGCGGTCAACACCTGGTTCGAAGCGAGTGAGAGGGTATGGGACTCAGCACACGTCCATCTCCAACGGGCAGTGCGAAGACACCAGAGCCAGGCCAACACCAAGAGGAGAGATACACCCCAGTACCAACCGGGTCAAAAGGTCTGGCTCTCCACCAGAGACATCCGTCTTCGCCTACCCTGTCGTAAGCTGAGTCCCCGATACATAGGTCCCTTCACTATCGAGAGGCAGGTCAACGAGGTCACCTATCGTCTTCACCTTCCCTCACACTACCGGATCGCACCATCATTTCATGTCTCACTGTTGAAACCCTTCACTGATCCTCTTGTTTCACCTTCCCCAGGACCTGATGGTGTGGACGTACCCCCTCCTCCAGAAATTGCTGTAGATGAGTCAATTCACCATGTGCAGGATATCCTGGATTCCCGTCGGCGGGGCCGTCGCCTAGAATATCTAGTAGACTGGGAGGGATATGGCCCCGAATAACGTTCTTGGGTCCCTAGGGACGACATCCTGGACCCATCCCTCCTCACCCAGTTCCACAACTCCCACCCTAACCGCCCTGCGCCGAGAGGTCGAGGCCGACCCCGTCGACGAGTAGCGCGGGCGTCAGGAGCCGCACATAGAGCGGGGGGTACTGTCACGGAACCACCAGTAACACCTGCCACACCATCAGAGTCCGGTCACCCGACTCCTCCCATCCGCTCATTATCACCTGATTATTGAAGTCACCGCACCTGCACCTGATCACCACTACCTCTTCATAAGCCCTCAGCTCCTGTCACTCTCTGTCTGGTCTCGTCAGAGAATCACCGACTCTACTACCTAAACCTTGTCAAGAATCGTCTGAATAACCACCGTCTGATCTCAGTTCCCGTTCACGTATATCCCTGCTTCTTTATCATTAAAACATCCACTTACCTGAATTACCTGTTGTCTCTCTCTTCTGTCCGTGACACCAGAAGGTTGAAGCCATACTTTATTTTCTGCAGAAAAGATATGTACTCCTCCACAGGGGGAACACTTGCAACTATAAAAATAATAAATCGTATCATGTTGACACCATGTAGATTTTTAACATCTTTATAGGACATTAATTAAATTATTAAAACACCCAAATTGTTCACCCATTTTTTTTGCAGCATTTTTCTTTTTCTTGCTTCCATCTTCTTTTGGCAAAGCTGAGCCTACTTTATAAACAAAGGTCTCAATGTCGGCTGCTACATGGTTAAAAATCTCCTGTAGAGAAAAGTAAATGGATTGGGGACGTGTTCTGAATTAGATGGATTAATAGCATGGTGTGATAAAACTGTCAGTAAAAATAACCAACCGAATCTCTCTCCACATCATGTAATGAAGGTGGAGCCTGCTCCTGCTCAGACTGCATTGGCCTGTTGGGCACTTCATCTCTGGGAAATGGCATAGTGGGTGAAGGCCGTCTATCATCTAGGAAAAGATTAGAATCTATCTGAATTTGGATCTATATTCAGGAAACACTACTTCACTGTGGCTGATTTGTTGACTGTACACCCCCCAAGATTATGTTTATGTATTTTTGTATTTTCTATTTAATGTGAATATTCTTGACTGTGAAGATCCACACTTTTTTTGTGTGTTCAAATAGCAAGTGTAACAGACATCATTAAGCTTCGTACCATTCTGTTAAAAAATAATAATACAAATTTACACTTTTTTTTCAGTCTAAAATGACTGAGAACACTCAAGAGGGTTAATTTCAGAACATTTTAGGCAATTTATTATTATTATTATTATTATTATTATTATTTCATTTTATTTATAGGCGCCTTCCATGAAACTTATGGACACCTTACAACAAAAACAATCAAAATCACTGTTATGGTATAACAGACCCAATACAAAAAATCACATTAAAGTCTGCCTAAAAAAAAAAGTAATTTTCTGAGTGAAATGAACTTCAAGTGATTTTAGTATAATAAAATCACAAAAATAAGTCTTCATGTTAAGAAAGAATTGTACACAAACCTTTCCAAAACTGTCAAAGGTTATTTAAAAATAAAGCATTCATGAATTATTTTATGACAAAAATTGTACTGTCTTAAGTGTACTCATTTATTTAGCTTTTAAATAAAAATTATAAAAAATAACTTTATTTTTATCATTATTATATATTTTTTATACAGGTTATGCATAAGAAACTTTGGTAACACTTTAGAATACTGTTTCTTACTTACTACATAACTTATAAGGAATTATTGAAGAACTAACAGGTGATTATTCATTAACACTTAACTCACTACTGTTAACTACTAAGGAAGATGTGTTAATTAATCAGTATGTAATATAATTTTATGATTATGTTAAGTAACAGTTAGCTAATCAATAACTAATGTATTCTGTCATACCTCCTGAAGAACTACTATTGATTATCTACTAGTTAGTGTTCTAGAAAAATAACTATGAAGTAACTACTAATGGACAGTTTTACACAATTACATTGAATTGTGACCCTTTCATATAAATGCTATTAGCAATAATAGCAGTAGTATGAAAATGCAATATTAATAAATGCAATACATTTTATAGAGGTTTTGCCTATTTAGTAAATTGTTTTGTGAGTGTGTTTTGTAAGAAATCACCTTGTAGTAGGAACCCCACTCCAGTGCCTTGTGATAACTTACCTTAGTTTTTATATTTTATATACAGTACTGTATGTGTGCCTCCTCAGCACCACATTATATATATATATATATATATATATATATATATATATATATATATATATATATATATATATATATATATATATATATACCAGGAAAAGTGAAAATACAGGTACCCAATTTGTAATTAATAAAGAATTATAAAATAATTATGCAGGACTTATTTTGAACCTGAAACATTAGGCCTATTCTAAAGTGAAAATATTGGGAACCCATTAGTAATTAACAAAGAATTATCAGATAATTCCTGAAGAATTACTTAGAATCTGAAACAGTATTCTAAAGTGAAAACATAGGCAACCCATTATTAATTAATAATTAATTATCAAATAATTCTGCAGGACTTATTTTGAACCTGAAACATTAAACCTATTCTAAAGTGGAAATGTTGGGAAACCATTAGTAATTAATAAATAATTATTAGATAATTCCTCAAGAATTAATAAGAATCTGAAACAGTATTCTAAAGTGAAAACATAGGGAACCAAATAGTAATTAATAATTAATGATCAAATAATTCTGAATGACTTATTTTGAACCTGAAACATTTTGCAATATTTTGCTGTGCGATTTTCTCCTATCCAATGAGTGGCATTACAACCATAGATACACAAAAGCACAGCATGAAATTACAAATCACATCCATTTTATTTGTTTGCTGTACTCCATATCTTTAGAATCCAGAAGTTTGCAAGGAACATATCCAAATTCGGCCCTTTATCAATCGATCTTCATCTTCATTCTCAGTAACAGCGACCATCACATAGTCAAAGCCCGCGCTCGTTATTTGATTTGAATGTGAAAATAGCGCCAGTGCGCCACCCTCGATAAACGTTACGACACGGTTTACGGCACTGATATCGAACTATCATTGGTTCTCACCTAATTCGTCACAGATTGCGACATGCCTTGTTTCAGTTGATAGACATTTGAAATCAGTACTGCGCCAGTGCGCCTTCACGGAGAGAAGACAGATTCATAATTTCACGGATTAATAAATTAAATTCGGCTCTGTACCTTATAAAAACTATTACCTCCAGAGAGGACTGCGACTGGAACTCATTATCATTTGAACTACTTTTGGTACCACTTTTGATCTTTTCGCAAAAAATAAATGATTAATGTTAAGTTTGTTTGTCTGTTATTTGTTTATTTATAACAGTAACGTTATGTAGTTTTAAGAAATGGTTATTGGTAGGTTTAAGAGTAGGTGTAGAATTAACGTTAGTGGCTCAAAATAACGTTTTAATGTTATATTTTTACTAAAATTGTGTTTTATTATGTTTTATTCTTTTAACATTCTGTATAAATTGGGTAGGTTTAGGTTCGGGTGGGGTTACGCATTTTTCTATGGATAACTGTTCAGAGAACACGTTCTATCTGTACGTATTTTAGGTTGTTTTTATGTAAATTTAGTTACATATCGAACCTGTAATTACGTCCAGATAATACGTAAACAACACTGTAAATACGTAAAGGCACATACGTATTGGACAGTTTTAATTTACGTCTAAATATGTACGTTTTGATTGTGAGATCAAGCTGAATTATTAGATAATTCCTCAAGAATTACTTAGAATCAGAAACAGTATTCTAAAGTGAAAACATAGGGAACCGATTAGTAATTAATAAAGAATTATCAAATAATTCCTGAAGAATTAATTAGAATCTGAAACAGTATTCTAAAGTGAAAACATAGGGAACCGATTAGTAATTAATAAAGAATTATCAAATAATTCCTGAAGAATTAATTAGAATCTGAAACAGTATTCTAAAGTGAAAACATAGGGAACCGATTAGTAATTAATAAAGAATTATCAAATAATTCCTGAAGAATTAATTAGAATCTGAAACAGTATTCTAAAGTGAAAACATAGGGAACCGATTAGTAATTAATAATTAATTATCAAATAATTCCTGAAGAATTACTTAGAATCTGAAACAGTATTCTAAAGTGAAAACATAGGGAACCCATTAGTAATTAATAATTAATTATCAAATAATTCCTGAAGAATTACTTAGAATCTGAAACAGTATTCTAAAGTGAAAACATAGGGAACCGATTAGTAATTAATAATTAATTATCAAATAATTCCTGAAAAATTACTTAGAATCTGAAACAGTATTCTAAAGTGAAAACATAGGGAACCCATTAGTAATTAATAAAGAATTATCAGATAATTTTGCAGAACTTACAGAATTCTAAAGTGAACCTAGTAAATAATAAACTACATCATTTTGACTAAGAACAACCTATAAAAGTAATCATAAACTTTGTAAAATACTCTCATCTGTTTATTTCAGATGAGAACATTTCTTAATACAGCATATTTTATTCCATTTTAACATGTATACTGCCCACATTTTAATTAATGTAACAAACATTTCATAATCAAAAGTTAAACATTTATAAGTAAACTAAATCCATATTTCATTTCCATTATAGGCTAATAATTGGGCTGTAACAAAGTTGCTACTGTAGTAGTTCTTTGTACTTGTCCTTTTCAAGTAATTTTGAAAATTAACAAGCCTACTTATAATTTTACTGGAGTAATATTTTATTGGGGTATCTGTACTTTTACTCAAGTACTTGATTTGTGGTACACAGCCTGATTATTATAGTGTTTTTTTGCGTATAACTGTTCAGAAGTAGTTATTTCATAGTTATTTTTCTTGAACCTTAACTAGTAGATAATTAATAGTAGTTATTCAGGAGGTATCACAGAATATATTAGTTACTGATTAGCTAACTGTTACTTAACACAATCATAAAATTATATTACATACTGATTAGTTAACACATCTTTCTTAGTAGTTAACAGTAGTGAGTTAAGTGTTAATGAATAATCACCTGTTAGTTCTTCAATAATTCCTAATTAGTTATTTAGTAAGTAAGAAACAGTATTCTAAAGTGTTACCGAAACTTTTATCCAAAACAACATACAAAAGAGGAAAAAATTACTCCAGGGTCAGTCACAATGCCACAATGGTTTATTGCACAATAATAATCAAGTACTTTTATAAGATTATCACAAATTGAACAAGATTTTGATGCACATCCTTCTTATTAAATCTTTTTATTCCACCTCTTACTAGACTTGATAGAGAATCATTTAAGACACTTTGCTATAAACCTATTCCACATAATAATATTCAATAAAACTGTATGTTAACACATAGGAGCATGCTGCATGAATCTGTGAGTACGGTTTACAAATTCGTGGGTACAGATTCAAAAACCAAGGGTGCGGTTTACAAAATCTGAGCGCACGGATTAAAAATTCATGGGCACGGTTTATTAATCCGTTGGCATGATTTGTTAAACCGAGGGAACAGTTTAAGTATGGTTTATAAACTGTGGGGACGGGTTGCAAAACCGTCGCCACAGATTGATTTTTTTCTCCTACAGGTCTCCATACATGTGAGTATCTGTAGGAGAAAAAAAAAATCAGTGGTGACGGTTTTGCAATCCGTCCCCTCAGTTTATAAACCGTACTCACAAATTCATAAACTGTTCCCTCGGTTTAACAAATGGTGCCCATGGATTAACAAACCGTGCCTACAAAATTCCAATACGTGCACTCAGATTTTGTAAAAAGTACCCTCACGGATTGTTAATCGGTTAGGCGTTTCGTCCACACGGATCCAGCGGTTTGGAAGAGTGAAACCCATGTTTTTTGAAACCGGGTCCCAGAGTGGATACATTTGAAAACGCCGCCTTTGCGTTTTCGTCTGGACAGCAAATCTGTATATTTTCTGAAATGATGATGCATCAGCCCACGTCTCGTCCCTAATCAGACACCGCTACGTCACGTAACAGCAACAAAAACATGAACAACATTGAACGATTGTATTTTTATTAACTAACATTAACACAGATTAATAAATGTATTGTTCCAGGTTATTTTGTGTACCACACGCAAGGTTTATGAGCAAGTCCATGTCTTCTTCTCCATTTTAAGTGTATCTCTGTGGCAGAATTACATCAGAATTACAGCACCACATGCTGGTTTGGCATGTATACTACATCATTTTGTGGTTTCGTGTGGACGCGGATATTTCTGGTCTGGCATGTAAACTACATCGTTTTGTGGTTTCGTGTGGATGCGGATATTTCTGGTCTGGCATGTAAACTACATCGTTTTGTGGTTTCGTGTGGATGCGGATATTTCTGGTCTGGCATGTAAACTACATCGTTTTGTGGTTTCGTGTGGATGCGGATATTTCTTGAGATGAGGGGAAAAAAAGATTGGATCGGGGTAAGCTCCATCTCCATGTGGATGGGGCCGAAGAAGTTACGGGTACTTACTGTTATGGATTGAAATGTAGCGGAGTAAAGAGAACAATATTTGCCTCTCGAATGTACTTAAGTAAAGTCATGTGTAGTCCCCAAAAATGATACTGGAGTAAAGTACAGATCCCTCAAAATAGTACTTTAGTACTGTACTCAAGCAAATATACTCTGTTACTGTCCGGCTCTGATAACCATATTTGTTTTCCACAACTAATCAAGTGATGGATCAGATTGTAAAACTGTATTATTTTGATAGATGCGTGGGAATTATCATATTCACATGATATGTAAATACTCCAAGAAGCATGGCATTACCATGACAATATATCCCCAAAAAAGCTTGTTTATGACTTGAAAAATGTTTTCAGATAAAGGTGGTGCAGGCAGTATGCAATGGCAGCTTCTAGATCGCATCCTTCAGCAAATTGTTCTACAAGATGAGAAGGGAGAAAATCCAGATGTTTCACCCCTGGCCAATTTCAACATCAAGAACATCATTAGAATGTAAGTGCCCAACTCAAAACACATTGAGCAAATTATTTTAACCATCAAATTTTCAAATAATAATACTGCTCATGAAAAAAGTCATGATAATTCTGGATTATCATGACAATGCTCTCCCTATCTCACTGGGTTACTCCTGTAAAATGTTTTATGCTCAATAAACCACAAAGCTATATTGTTTCACACTGCTGGGATCTGGTACTTTTAACATGCTAGAAGATGCTCCACAATAATGTGAATGCATCATGAAGCTGTGGCCAAAAAAAAAAAAAAAAAAAAAAAATGGTATCAAACTATTTTGTGAAATTTTAAAAGAAGATGCAAGACTCTATAGTCTAAGCACTGGTATTGCTGTCATCAATGTGCATAAGTATGTTGAATTTCCAGCCATGTGCTCCAGCACATTCCAACAGTTCTCTAGGCAGGGGGGAAAAACACTTATTTATTTTTTCCTTGGGTCATTTATCACTTCAGCTGTGCTTTCACTATCATTCACCCAACTTTCCAGACCTCTATTCTGTCATTTTACCAGTACCAGCAGTCTTTGCTGCTTTCTCTGTATGTTTTGTCCTTTCTTAGCATCTCTTTGTCCTTAAATTTGCTGGCTATCAATTTACTTGCCTCACATTTTCACATTTGTTATTTATTTGCTTTTTGCATTCCTTGTCCCACTTCCATCTACACAAAGTCCAGATAAACATTTGTGGACATCCATGTGCTCTGTTTTCATGAGTTTGCCACTGCCAGAAGATGTTTAAGGTGGAAATTGAAAGCACAGGGGGACCCACTTTATATTAAGTGGCCTTAACTACTATGTAGTTACATTTTAATTATTAATTTGGTACAATGCACTTATTGTGTGCATACATGTTTTTACATTGTACTTATAATTGAAAAATATCTGCACATAATTACATCTGTTATTAATTTCTGTAATTACATGTATAATTACATGTTGACCCATCCCTTACACCTTAACACACCCTTAAACTTACCCATACCACCAAATCTGTCCCTAACATTACCTGTTTCCCACCTCAATAGCAGCAACAACAAAAAAAGTTGCATTACAATATGAACACAATAAGTACATTGTATTTATTTTTTGATGTAAGTACATTGTAGTTAAGGCCACTTAGCACAGGGAACCTACAACTAGCAATCAACATTTTTGTCTGCTCATGCTTACCCTTAATGTTTAACTCTTTCCAGTTGCAAAACAAATTATCTTAGTGAAACAGAGCTGGAATGTACTGGTTGTATTTAAGACATCGTGGGCAATTATGTATCTTTAACCCTCTGGAATCGATCAACGTGAAAACGTATTTTGAGGCATCTTCTCCCGATAACCCGGAAAAGAACTTAAACTAGACTTTGGGCTTTGATCTTACAGATAAGAGCAAAAAAATCAGTTGAATCTGTAAAGGGACTACTTTTATTTATATGCACGCATAATAACAACAAAACTACAAACAACAAAGCAGTGAGACTGGTCAAGTGGTTTTTATTTATTTTATTTTATTTATTTATTTTATTTTTTTACTGTTTGCTTCCCACTGAAAGGAATAAGACATAATTCACCCCAAGAATATGTGCTGAGGATTACCTCAGGATTTGAGTTTTGGATTTCCTCAGAACAAAGAATCAAGTGCTTTATCCAGCAGAGATCCTAAACATGAGTAAGACTTTTTCTTTAATTTATATACTTGAGTGACCTCCAAAGAAAACAAAAATAAACTCCACTCAATACTCACACCACACCGGTGAAATATACCTCTCTTAAGTGAACGGGAGACCCAACTACCACAGCCCTAGAGCACCCGCCTCAGTGACCCTCAGCTCCTGCATAAAAATACAAAAGTAAATAATACAATAACCAATGTCACGATCAACATAATACAAAGCAAGGATTAATTAAATCAAGATGGAATTGTCAGCTGGTCTTCTACACCCCAAACCCAGCATATAATACGAATTTCATATTATATATAATATAATATATTATATAATAAACAAAATAAATCAAACTATTCAATAAAACAGAGAAATGAAAAAACCCCGCAAATAACAGAACAGAAAACAAAAATAAGGAACTAGACAATTAAATTCACCATTGCTTTTTAGGCAAACAAACCCCAACCAGGTTGACTGGAAAGAAAAAAAAAAAAAAAAGAAACACTTAAAATCCGGGTGAGACAACAGCGCCGACCGGGCTGTTCGCGCTACTGCCAGATGTAATGCCCAGCCACAGACAACGATTTCCTTTTTGTAGATGAACTGCAGCTGGTGTACAGCCGCCACTAGCGGCAACGCCACAGAACGCTGATTAAACAACCGGCCAACCCCAAACTATCGGCACATCAAAGTGGTCCAACTCATTTGCATGCTACCAGCCGTTTCTCCTGCAGCATGTCGAGCCAGAAATAACAAACCAATAGGGCGGTTATCACAACCAATCGCATCACTCAACTAGCGCAACCCATTTAAATACGCACTTCCTAATTTAACATAACCAATGGGTGATCTGTACGTCACCCACACACCACATTCGGATCGCAGGTGGATCTCGCTGAGAAGTTTAGAGAGGGAACTTTCCCTTTCGTGCTCTGCGGCGGCAGACGAGAGTGAACTTCAGGAGGAAGATGTGTTGTTATTAACCCTTTCTGATACTGAAGTTAGTGCTCTGCTGAGTTTTGAACAGCAGGAGATGTCTGAGGGTGGCAAAGAAGCTGAGGCTGAGCCTTCTCAATCCT
This sequence comes from Carassius gibelio, assembly GCF_023724105.1. NCBI lineage: Eukaryota > Metazoa > Chordata > Actinopteri > Cypriniformes > Cyprinidae > Carassius > Carassius gibelio. Next base: position 1,143,200 of record NC_068412.1, on the reverse strand, counting down.
CCTGCCCTGCATATGTGGAGCTATTAGAGGTTATGGATTGCATTACGGCAAAGTTGGATTTGCCATGGAAGCATGCCATAAAAGTGACACAGTGAGGTCGCCTCAACAAGCGTTATTTGTCTGATCATATCCCTCCAGCCCAGGTGAGCCTTCCATTCTTGCCTGATTTACATGCAGAAGTCAAAAAAGAATTGAAGAGGCCATTTTTTTCTCGCATCAGTGCTCAGTTACAGTGTTTACTAAAAACTCATCTGCACCGGCTGTCCGGTCTCGTGCTCTGGTATTAGGCAGCTGAGATAACAGGCTTCTGCGGGAGCCTCACTGATCATCAGAACTGGCACAGCACTGCAGGGATTCTCATGGATGTCCGGCCAGGTCAACCTGAGGGGCCTCCTGGCTGCTTAGTTGTGCTGTCACATCCAGCGGAAAGTGGAGGTGGTAATTACGGAAGTCTTCCTGTATGTACTGGTAATGCTCCCCTCGCCAGAGGTTTGCAAAAGTTGAGCTTGCCTCTCCTATGCGGTCCAGCACTTCTGCGATGCTTAGGAACCTTTAAGTACACACGCTAAGCTCTGTGTACTTTCTAAAATCCACATAGGTGGTAAGTGTGCATGCAAGACTTCTGTACAGTAATGGTTATGCGCTCAGCTTTGTTCCCTTTTCAAGATGTTTAGACCTTGGTTCCTTGGGCTCCATTCAGCCAGGGTGTATTTGTTTATACCCTTTAAGCATCGCTTCCCTCAATGTGAGGGGCTATCTGGGTTACTCTCATGGTAGTTTAGCAGTGCTCCCCTTTTCCAGGAAGGGTCGCCTTTGAGTTTGCTACTCTGAATTCGGAGTTCTCCTATCATATGAGACTGAGTTCTCTGTTTTTTTCCCCAGAGCGCTCCAGCATTATTTCCACAGATCGAGTTGATGACCCTCAAGCATATTGTTTGAGATGCACCATTCCATCCAGGAGCTGCCGGATCATAGTGCCACGAGAGCCCCTCCTTAGAACTTCAAAATCCATGTTATGGTAAGTGTGCACGTGAAGGCTTAGCACACTTTCTGAAATCCACACTGTGGTAAGATCGCATGCTAGTGCTCTGCGTTCTTTCTAAAATCCTTTATGGTAAGGGGCTTTGCGCGGTTGCTTTGTGCCCTTTCTTGAGTTGGTAAAAGCCCTGTTCATCTTGGGCGCCACTCAACTTATGTATCCTCGGTTACCTATCTGTCTAAACAGGGTGTTGCTACTAGAGATCTGTTTAGACAGCTCCTTCAGCAAGCTTATGCGAGAGTAAGCGGTAGCCCCTGTGTGACAGGCAAGACCTTGTATAAATACTGGTTAAAGGAATCCTTCCTTATTCCAAGCCTTTAGCTCTACCCCAGGCCGAGGCCCTAACAAATAAAAACTGGGTTTATAGCTTAGGCCTATGGCCGTGAGGGATAATGTCATGGACAGCAGTCTAAACGTCCCAGGGGCAACTTCATTCACATCATATTGTAACGGATATGCAGATCATCGATTCATGTGTTTAATTCAGATTTTCCAAATGAAACCCTTTTTGCCCTAAGTGCCTGAGCCTGGCGCCAGCCTGGCTGGACTTAAGTTATTTACGACAAGAAATTCCAGAGTCACGTGGGCGAGCCTCAAAGGAGACACTAAACCAACCACATTCCAACATACACAAAAGGAAACCTTTCGTAAAGTTCCTTACTTTTGGAAGTCTGCATTTGAATGTAACTTCATGTTTTGATCATTTATATATATATATTATGTTTAGTATCTGTATAATTGTCATGCTGTGACAGACCCATTTATCTAGAGCAAAGTAATGAAAAATGTATGTAATCTGAATTACAAACTTGCTAGAATAATCCCTGGAAATTGGACAAGCCCTAGATCACCAAGGGGTTGTCTCCACAGAGACAAAGGAACTTTTCCCTCCGCTTCAGATCGCGGACTTTCATTGGCTGTTTACGCGAAAAGAGGCGGGGACCATCTCAAGCCATAAGAACGACCGAACAAGGTCCGCCCTCGCTCTTCCTCTCTTCTTACGCTGACTCCCTTCCCTCCTGCATCGACCAACGTTGCTTCCGCACGGCCTTAGGCCGCGCTCATAGCGCAAGCCCCCTCAGCACAGGGGCTGAGAGAAAAAGCCATTTTAATGGCTCCTTTGGAAGCTTTCGTTCTTTTCTTTTCTTTTCTTTACTAAGTTTATTCAACTATTCGCCTCTCCACGCAAGGAAGACGAATTCTGGAACATTGTTTGTTGAACCTTTCAAATACCGCGCGAGGACAGAACAAAAGACCACGTGCTCCAGCGTGCGCCGGTCTCCAGCACGCGCACGCCGGTTTCAAAAGATCCAGTGCGCCCCGATGTCCAGCTCACGCACATTGGACACTTTGCAAGTATCACTTTCTCTATGGAGATTTAAATGCTGCTTTAAATTGTTGCTGTGATCTGATCGTTGTTGGCTTCCAAAAGTTACTGACTATGATTTCCATACCTGAGCTCCTTATGTGATCTCATTCTATTCTCTCTCTCTCTCTCTCTCTCTCTCTCTCTCTCTCTTATTTGGATTCCGTTATGTCTTGTATAAAGCTTACTGTTTGTATTGTCGTACGCATATTTACTCTGTGTGATTTGTAGTTTAATGTATTACTAGTTGATGTTATTAAAAATCCATATACTGACGATTGGCTTGGACTCCACCCCACTTACATTACGAGTCACTGAGATGTCTGATCTTTAGCTACGAGCTTTAAATTTAGAAACTAAATTTATCATAAGGATAGGATAATGTTTTCATGGCCAGAGAATATTTTTCCTTGAATTATAGGCGTGATAACCTTATTGAAAATTGATAGATCAACAGTGGTTTGCTGGACATACCACTGTTTGATTTGCAGTAATTTACAGTAAGAGATCACAATAATTGATATGAAGAATGTAATATTGACATATTAATGAGTAAGTTACAGTGCCCTGTGATTATTTATTGGTATAGGCAATTGAGCTATTTTTCATAATCAATCAAATTTAATGTAACTGTCATTTGAGATATAAATTAATCATATTCCTGATTAATTATTCAAATTCCCTATATATCATTTGAGTTAATTATTCTGTAAGACTCATTGTTGTTACATTATGGTGGAGAATGCGGGCATTTCAAACTTCGTTTTGTGAGCAATCAATCTGTGTATATGTTTTTTTAATAACTTCTGCACGTGCGCTATGAAATTATGTAACGTTACTTGTGAGATAAGTCGCAAGACGCGAACTCACTGACTGAGGCAAAAAGCTGGTCAGTCAGCGTGCTAGGTATTTGTAGAAACTTAACAGTATAGTCACTGTTATTTTTAATGAAAGTAATCTGCAGTATAATGTTAAAAGTATCCTGTTAAGAAAGACCAAAATCTTTTTACAGTGAGAACATTTTAATATGAATAATTAAAAGATAAAGAAATCTTTTAATAGTTGCAACATGTAAATCTGAACCTGAGCGATGTTCCTCTGATTCAGTTAAAAAGGCCTTGCTTATTAAATATCGTTATTGAATTCGTGGTAAACCAAAATAAACAATAAAAACTCCTGGTCTAAAATTGGCTTAGCTACCCGATTTTTTAACCTAAAACATTTAAATCATAAGTGCTATTTTGATAAATGTTTATTGGAGTCAACAGTTGGAAAATTCCTGTTTTTATTACAGTTGTGTTTTGGAAGTGAACGGATCCTTCCTTCAACCTATGTTAATATAGCACCTCAGAGATTAAAACCTTTGGTTTGTTACTTATGATTTTTGATGCAGAAAATCAGCCTGACAAACGATCAGATAATTTGTAAGTAATATTGAAATTGTAATTTCTCTATCTAAACACCAGAGGGAACGTTTGGGTTAGAAATTTCAGGGTACGCCCTGCTTTCTGATTCCAGCTTGCATGAGTGCAAAGCTGCCATCCTGTGGCCGTTTCAGATAATGCGCTCTGATTGCTAATTTATAATCCCCTGTGATGTATTTGAATTAGATGTCTAAATTCTCGATAATTATTTGCATTTACAGCTTTGCTCGTGCGAATATTATTACAGGGAAACAAAAGAATGTTCCCTGCTTTTGACTGTTTACATTTACTTTGAGTTTGGTTCAAACATGATTTGAATTAAAATGTAATTGTTTAATAGTGGAAATCTAGATGTTTCAGGTCAACTACTGATTGACCCACTTAGAAGCAGGTTAAAGACAGAGAAGCAGTACTTCCCCCCCTTGTGGTGAAAACCAGCTACTCCTTCTCCCTTGTTTCATTCCTGTCTTTTAATTTGATGTTTATTATTTTACTTCTCTCTTTTGACTTAGGTTATTTTGATAATTACCATTATTATCATAATTCCTTTGTTTTGTTTTATTATTATTAGGTAAAGCTGTTACCTTTCCTCTCTACATATATAGTTACTCAATTGATGTTAAACAAACCAAACCTTAATTAATTTTAAGTTTCCTTTGTTCATCCTTTGTGTATTTGATTGTAGAACTCCCTCTGTGATTGGACAGTCATCTCAGGTTTCCAGTGAGCAAGGCTGCCCGACCGGTGTTACCGATACTGGCTGCGAGTGAAACTCGGTTCCTCTTGTGTCTGTCCGTTAGTGGCACGCATAAAACATCAGCAATTTGGCTCTCCAAAGGTTGTGCTAAAGTCACAAGCTGTTCGTTGCCAGAGTAAAGGAGGACCGGGGACACTGCGGTTGAGTGTTTGGGGAGCACCGGAGAGGTTGACCAAGCCACTGGTTTCCACCTGAATGACTTCAATTCACCCAGGTGAACCCAATGTGATAAAACCCATCCACTTATTATAAGCCACAGAATATTAGATATTCCCCCGGATATATTTTAAGTGTTTGACCCTTTTGCTTCTTTAAGCCACACCATATTTCTAGGTTTCCTACCCAGACCCAACTCACCTGTTGGCCCTATCTTAAAACCTAGCAGTAGGCTTAGGCTTCCTTATTCCCACTAACACATTGTCGTTCCTATTGTTTTCATCTCATTTCAAGTGTTGTGTTTCACTTTGATCTTTTTCTACCCTCTGTTCTGTTGTGATTTGTTTCTTTCATTTCACATAGAGACAGTAACCTGGGAGCCACCAACGAAGTTAAATAGTAGAGCGACCACCAGCAGCCGGTGTCATCACACGACCCGCCAGGCTACTGCCTGTCAAATCTCCATTTCAGGTCCTTCGTTGACCCAAGTTAATTGGCTACTTAACTGTCTGACTGTTTGCATCAGTTAGCCCAAAATTCTCATAAACGGCACAGCCCGTATGAATATAGCTCGTTAAACGTAGAACGAACTTGCATTGGTCTTTTGGTGTGTGTGTGTGCTGTGCTTCTCTCACCGACAGAGAATCAGAATGTTCCAGGCATCCAGTCCAGCAGTCCACGGGGGCAACCTCTCGACATGGTTGAAAGCAGTGACGACCCCCTTCCTGCCCAAGGACGCCAGTAACCTGCAGCAACCAGAGCAACTAGACACCGAGCTAGATGAACTGATGGCACGCGATCCAAACCAAAGCGACTACTACGGAGAACTCGCCCTGGCGAGTGGGATCTTCGGAAGCCTAGTTCACATTCTCGTCGCCCAGGCACGGCTCAGTGAACGGAGCAACATCGCGAGGAGGCCTGGAAGGACCAGGCCCCAACCCAGAGTCATCTGGATCAGCTCCTCCTCGAGACCCAGAACCAGCACGAGAAAGAGGACGACACAGATCCAGAGCTACAGAAAGGAGTTGAAAGACTTCACAATGCCCTGCAAGATCTTCGCCTCGACACAGATCAAAGAGAACAGCTGGAGAGAGAAGCCAGAAAAGAACTCGCTCTCCTAAAAAGAGCAGAGACTGAACTGAAAGAAAGAGACTATAAAACCTGGGCCTGCAAAACACACTTGCAAGCGGCCCGAGCTAAATTCAACAAGCTCACTCTGCAGAGAGATGAGCTCCAAGATGAACTTGACACTGTTCACACCGAACTGAGACAATCTCACAGATTACAGAGTGGCTGGATCGGAGAAATGCACACCACAAAATTTCTCCCGGGCCGCCACTCCAACCCTTTCAGCCAGGACCCAGAGCTGGAAAAGGGGGTGTAAGCCCACTTCTAAGGAAATCACCAGCCAGCTTACAAGAACATCTGTCAACAACGGAGGGGACAGAACCCTTCCAGAGAACGCATGTCACTAAACCCTGCACTGCTCACAGAGAACTTCACAAGCTAGCCAGAAGCATCTCTACATTCAATCCAGATCCTGCAGGAGAACATGACGTTCATGCTTCTTTACAAGCCATTGACTTTCATTTGCAAACTGTCGCTAACGTGACAGATGTGAACACATTGTACCTGTTAAAAATCACGTCCAGCCGTGATGTGCATTGCTTTCTGGATCGTCAACCAGAGACTGTCAAAGCGTACTACCAGCAACTGCTACAGACTTTGATTCTTGAATTCTCTGATCCAAACTCAGACCATGGGCTCCTTATTGCTATGGACCTCAAACAGGGCCGATTTGAAAACCCACAGACTTTCTGTAGTCAGCTACGAAAAGCCTACTTCGGAGCATTCAACGAACCAGGTATGGAACAGGATGTCAACTTAAAAACTCTGTTCCTCCTAAACCTACATGCCAGTTGGAGTTTTCATCTCAGAGTCCCAGAGTGTCCACGTAACAGGACTACACAAGAGTTACAGAACTTAGCCCACAAAGCTTGCACCAAGCAAAAGACTATTGGTGAAGAGACTGTGAAAAACCCCCAAGTCTCTGTCTCTGAGCACTGCTTGGAGTTAACCCTAGATGGCGCCCTACAACGCCACAGTCACAGACATTTTTACAGAGAGTCAATACCGTTCCAAGCCAGCAGAGGGCAACACAATCGTGGTGGTGCTCATCCAACGCACCAGAGCGAGCGATTCCTACCATCCAGGACACAAAGCCCCAACATCCGGCAGTGGAACCACTTTCGACTCGACACTGGTAAGCTCAGTCCTGAGCCCACATCAGAAAAACACAGTGCAGCCACGTCTGAGACAGCAGAGATCCTGAGGGTGCTGAAAGATCTTCTTCACATGAAAACTCGCAAGGAAGATGAGCCAAGCACCCAGAACACTGCCCGTCATCCACAGACCACAGAGCTAACTGTCACAGCACAAGGTGACAGCATCACCCAAGCTCCACAGCTGACAGCTGCACACCCTGAACGAGACAGCACAGGTCCTCACACCAGGTACCACAAACACAAGGTACCAGAAAATGCTGTTTTGACTACCTGCCTTCGCAGCGAGCTACACAAGACCGGTCCTCACCACCCACCGATCGTCACACCTGCCCTGATGCCAACATTCCTGGGCAGCCTTGGCAAAAAGGGGGTGGGCCGAAAAGGAGTCAACAGGAAAGACCTGATCGACACAGGATCAAACCTGACGGTGATCTCATCTCACTTTTTCAAAAGACTCCAATTTGAAGCAAAGAGACAAGATCGAACTCTTACACCTCAAAACTATGAACTGAATGTACAGGTGTACAGACAGAATGACATCCAGTTTGAACAGGTTGTTTCCATTCACCTGACAATCGTTCCGATGAGTCTAATACATCCCATGTATGTCCCACCAATGAAACACTCATACATTGCTCATCGACAAAGACCTGCTAGAACACTTTGACCCTTTTCTGAACTTCAAACAGCTAAAAGACTTTGCTCAAGTGCGAGAACCTCTTTCTCTCCAGCCACAAAGGTTGCTAGAGCCAGACTGTCAGGTCACAGAGGTCACGGGAACTCCCACAGAGCCAGACGGTCAGGTCACAGAGGTCACGGGAACCCCAGCAGCCAGCCATGAGTACAACGCCCTAACGACAGGCTCAAGTTCATGCCTCTGTACCTTAGTCAACAAACAGGGTACGGTGGTACCATCTTACACCAAAGGGGTCGCTGTTTGGCTCAACCTGCAATGTGGTCAAACCTTACACCACACGCTGGGTTTTTGCCAATCCTCACCTGAATGTGTGGAACTCGGACTCACACTTGCAAACAACAAGCATGTCAAACACCAACACCTGTTCCAGCAAGGTGATAACATCACAAAAACACACAATGTGATCGGGTACTGGAAGAAGGCAAAAGGACACTCGAAGTTACCAAGTCTGGACAAGGACTTTAAAGATCACACTGACACCCTTGCCAAAACTGGCACACTAAACAACATTCTGTGGTCACTCCCAACCCACCCACCCACATTCAAGGTTGAAGTGATTACACACAGCATAAGAACTTTACTAGCTAAACTGCCTACATCAGAATCGCTTACGCTGGCTCCGTTGTCTACACAGAGCAACATAGCGGACATGCGGGCTTATGAAACCTTGATAATGACTTTGCTTTACCACCTCTCAGACCCCTCCATCCACCCTGGCAACCAGTCTACAGTCACTGACAACCAAAGCCCCAGACCACTGCATGTTACACAAACCATTCTGCGTGCACAAAACAATATTGTGGGTTGTGCACCGTCTGACATCACAATGCCAGGGCTTGTAATGCCACGGAGCAAAAGGGGGATAATGCCAATATATTTCCATGACGCAGCATGTGCTGCACCACGCAGCACCAGAGCCACTGACAAAACACTGAAGCAAGCATCATGCCAGCAGCAAGATGTGGCAAAACATGGGCGAGGGCGAGCTAAACCCAGTCGCCGCCCACTAAGCAAAGAGGCTGCCCTGTCCAACCAAAGACAGCCCTCGTTTGTTTCTTTCTCCCCTTTCTCTCTCTCTCTCCCTATTATCTGTACCAGGATGCTGCTGTGGTTTGCCGTGCCGTGCTGTCAGCCAAAGAGAGGACAGCTGCCACCGAGAAAACCGCTGAGACTCCTGACTACCGATGACAGGGCACACTACCCCAGCACAGATGGCTCGTCAACACTCCTGTGCGCTCAGCTACGCTGACCTACGACCAGCATGACACCACCACCCGTGCCAACCTGCTTGACCAAGTACTGAAAGGTACCACCCAACACATTGACATTACTCCTGTCGACACAGCCCTCCAAGCACAGCCTCGACAGCCTGTTCTGAACCAGTCATCTGCGGTCCGAGCCTGGACTACTCCCGACACTGCACGGTGCATCTCCACCGTCATTGGTCCCGCCCTGACTCGTGGCGTGACCTTCACCCTATACAGGATACTCAACGAGATGCAAACCTCTACAGCCAAACTCACGACAACTGTGGCTGGAGGTCTCCGATGGAATCCCCGGAAAGGGGGTGCCAAGTCAAAGACAACACCGAACCTCACCAAGCTGAATCCTCAGCTTCAGGAACCACCTGCCATCATGACCCACCTGCTACATGACCATCACGATTCACTTGTCATCTGCCCATCCTGATGATTGCCGTCCGATGATGTCCACACCGGGACTTCATCTGACGTAAAGGGGGAGGTGTAACGGATATGCAGATCATCAATTCATGTGTTTAATTCAGATTTTCCAAATGAAACCCTTTTTGCCCTAAATGCCTGGGCCTGGCGCCAGCCTGGCTGGACTTAAGTTATTTACGACAAGAAATTCCAGAGTCACGTGGGCGAGCCTCAAAGGAGACACTAAACCAACCACATTCCAACATACACAAAAGGAAACCTTTCGTAAAGTTCCTTACTTTTGGAAGTCCTTATTAATATGTATTTTTAATGTTTGTGTATTGCATAAAAATGGTTAATCCTGGGTAAATGGTTAAAGTGCTGACTTATGGGTGGAAATGTTCTCCTCAGCCTGGCTCTTTCTCAAATAGTCATGTGTATGTAACCCCCACCTTTGCAGGTCGAAAAACTTTACGACCTCCCTGGACAACAGGAGAGGAGAGAAGCCAAATCTTCTCCCCAATGCATTCTATTGAATGAATTCATTACCTTTTTGTTTTTATGTTTTATAAATGTATTACGTATTCCCTTTTGGTACATTTAGATGTTTCCCATATAAATTGGGACTATCTGCAGTGTTATCATGTGTTAAGCAAATCTTTAAATATGTGTAATTCTGCATTTGAATGTAACTTCATGTTTTGATCATTTATATATATATATTATGTTTAGTATCTGTGTAATTGTCATGCTGTGACAGACCCATTTATCTAGAGCAAAGTAATGAAAAATGTATGTAATCTGAATTACAAACTTGCTAGAATAATCCCTGGAAATTGGACAAGCCCTAGATCACCAGGGGGTTGTCTCCACAGAGACAAAGGAACTTTTCCCTCCGCTTCAGATCGCGGACTTTTATTGGCTGTTTACGCGAAAAGAGGTGGGGACCATCTCAAGCCATAAGAACGACCGAACAAGGTCCACCCTCGCTCTTCCTCTCTTCTTACGCTGACTCCCTTCCCTCCTGCATCGACCAACGTTGCTTCCGCACGGCCTTAGGCCGCGCTCATAGCGCAAGCCCCCTCAGCACAGGGGCTGAGAGAAAAAGCCATTTTAATGGCTCCTTTGGAAGCTTTCGTTCTTTTCTTTTCTTTTCTTTACTAAGTTTATTCAACTATTCGCCTCTCCACGCAAGGAAGACGAATTCTGGAACATTGTTTGTTGAACCTTTCAAATACCGCGCGAGGACAGAACAAAAGACCACGTGCTCCAGCGTGCGCCGGTCTCCAGCACGCGCACGCCGGTTTCAAAAGATCCAGCGCGCCCCGATGTCCAGCTCACGCACATTGGACACTTTGCAAGTATCACTTTCTCTATGGAGATTTAAATGCTGCTTTAAATTGTTTCTGTGATCTGATCGTTGTTGGCTTCCAAAAGTTACTGACTATGATTTCCATACCTGAGCTCCTTATGTGATCTCATTCTATTTTCTCTCTCTCTCTCTCTCTCTCTCTCTCTCTCTCTCTCTCTCTCTCTCTCTCTCTCTCTTATTTGGATTCCGTTATGTCTTGTATAAAGCTTACTGTTTGTATTGTCGTACGCATATTTACTCTGTGTGATTTGTAGTTTAATGAATTACTAGTTGATGTTATTAAAAACCCATATACTGACGATTGGCTTGGACTCCACCCCACATACATTACGAGTCACTGAGATGTCTGATCTTTAGCTACAAGCTTTAAATTTAGAAACTAAATTTATCATAAGGATAGGATAATGTTTTCATGGCCAGAGAATATTTTTCCTTGATTTATAAGGCGTGATAACCTTATTGAAAATTGATAGGTCAACAGTGGTTTGCTGGACATACCACTGTTTGATTTGCAGTAATTTACAGTAAGAGATCACAATAATTGACATGAAGAATGTAATATTGACATATTAATGAGTTACAGTGCCCTGTGATTATTTATTGGTATAGGCAATTGAGCTATTTTTCATAATCAATCAAATTTAATGTAACTGTCATTTGAGATATAAATTAATCATATTCCTGATTAATTATTCAAATTCCCTATATATCATTTGAGTTAATTATTCTGTAAGACTCATTGTTGTTACAATATAAATGTTCTACTGTACTACTAGTATCAGTGACTATACTGTAGTTTGTCATTTAGTTTATTTGAGGGCACATAAACAATATACACTTTGGAATTCTAGTTATGTGATGTTCGTTTATATATTTCAACATGACACAATACCAGTCAATACAAGTTTACTAAAACAGTAATGTTGTGAAATATTTTTACTATTTAAAAGTAACTGTTTTCTATTTGAATATATTTTCAAATGTGATCAAAGCTACATTTTCAGCATCATTACTCCAGTCTTACTCCAAGTAAACAATACTATACCATATACCATTCAAAAGCTTGAAGTCAGTTGCAGCAAATCAGCTCAAAGGGGAAATATGAATAATCAATCATAACTAGTTGTGAGTAAATATAAATATTTAGATCCGCTGTAAGTATTTACTTGTCTGTCTGTCAATTCTAACTAAGAATGTTAATTTCCTGATTAAGGAAAATAACTTTCTTACTATACAATACTACTCAGAGCATGTAGCAAAAATCTGCATGATTAGGGACTTCAGTTATGAGCAAACAATGAACAACCTCTGTTGGGAGCGTTACTTTTAAAAAGTAATTAGTTATAGTTACTCACTACTTGTTCCAAAAAGTAATTGAGTTAGTAACTGAATTACTCTATAATAAAAGTAACTCGTTACCAGGGAAAGTAACTATTTGCGTTACTGTAAAAAAAAGAAAAAAAAGTTGCTATGTCAAATTTTTTTTTTTTGTTACAGTTTTCACAAGTCAGTTAAAATGAGCAGAACAGACAGGTGTTCGTACATAACTTTCGATATTTATTGCACGTCAACAGACAGCAAGAGTTTTATCCTGCACTTCAGGGTATTATATTTGTAAGAAAAGTGTTTTTGGCCACTAGCTTTGTAGATGCGGGTGTATCACATTACATGTACACATTACATGCACGTTCTTGCCTTTGACAACAATGAAATTGAAGTAGTGCTTATATAGCTCCACCTTGAAAATGGCAACTTTTCATCGGATTGCTCCTGACACGCCATTTCTGCAGCTGCTGCGAATCACTATGTAGCTGTGGGGTGTGTGTTTGTGTGTGTATGTGCGTGTTTGGCGCCGCTGGCGCGTGTGCCGGCATGTGTGTAAAAACACTGGCTCTGATTGGCTACCATGAAACACATGACTCTGCCTTAGCCAATCATAATCACTTATCTAGTTATTAGCCCACCTCCTCACTCGCTGTGTGAGCCAGGGGTGCGTTCGGATTACATAGTTTATGAAATTAATGCATAGTAACGCACCGCATTGAATGTCCAGTAATGGTAACGGCGTTGTAACGACGGGAAAAGCAATTAGTTAGATTACCCCGTTACTGAAAAAATAACGTCGTTACCTAACGCCGTTCTTTTAAACGCCGTTATTCCAAACACTGGATACAAATAAGACTTTATTAACTACATAAACACTTAAACTAGTCTAACATACACACACATGCATACAGTTGGCATAGGAAAAAAGGGCTAAAGCTTAAGCAGTAAAAAGAAAAGAAATAAAGACATGGAGCTATAGTACAATTTGATATTCAGCAGATCTACAGCCTGAAGGAAACATCAGTTCATCTTCAGAAACTCGAGCTGCGTCGATAACGTTTTGGGGAATGCCTACAGCATGATGTCTCTGAATAACGTGTGTAATCAGTCCAATGGATGGGAGAGACGTCATAGGCGGGTGACGTCAGAGACCAGGAAGTATAAAAGCACGAGCAGTGAAGCCGGCAGCCAGCCTTCTGTTTTCAGCAAGCGCTCTGTGTGTGTGTCAGTCGCTATCTTTTTGTGAGTCTTATTTAGTGTTGTTTGTCCACTAATAAACTCTATTGTCAAAGCTTCAATCAATAAAAAAATAGTGTGTTGCATAGGCATCAACATATAATATACACTGTAAGATTAATAATAGAATTAAGATCAATATAACTCAAAGGGGACTGAATTACAGTGAATAAGAACCGAATTAGTATGCAAATTATTCAGAATTAATATTTAACACTTTATCAACTATTCGGCCACCGATAAGTTGAGATTAAGGTATTTTATCAATTCTTTTTTAAACCAAATATTATCCTGTGGCCTACGGTAATAATATCATAAAATTTTGATAACTGATTATGAGCAAGGTAACAGAATCTACAGTTTAAGGCAGTAACTTGTAAGCACACAGCACAAGACACTGGTATGTAAACTCAGACAAGGCTTTATTGAACTACTCCAATACACTAAAACTAAAGTAACGAAAACACACAAACATTCATTCAAACAGTGACAGAGAAAAGTGATGTTATTAATGGAGGGTGACTGGATTCCCAAGTGTCTAACGTTAGACACTATTTCTTGACCGCAACCTGAGAGAATCAATCTACTAGCACTTTAATCTTAGTTTGTTTTCTTAATAAAATTTGCATCAGTTTCAGCCAGAATTAGGAGATATTGTGTACTTGCGTTTGAATGCTCCTGTGGGCGCGTGTTGCTGGAAGTTGCTGGAGAGGGAATCTCTGGCGCTGATTGGCTGGCAGTCGGTAGATGACTCATTCTTAGGGACAGCACTCGATGGTGAGTGGTTGGTTGGCTTTGCCTTTATCGTTCGCAAGACTTCCTGGATTGTGGGTTGCTATGCAACAGAGTTTTCTCTAAGTCTGGAGTGACTTTTTCTTTGACGAAGTTCAGCGAAGGATCTTATGGAAGAGTTGATGAGTTTTGAGTGAGCTCTTGGTGGTTTGAAGCTGGACGATGGAAAGGTCAGCACAAAACATAGGCAAGGGCCCAAGTCACTGCAAGCAGGGCAAAAAGCAAGGCAAAAAGCTTGGCAAAAAGTAAAGGCAAAAAGCCTGTCATTGGGTTATAAGCATTTCCATTTGACCTGTCCTTCTTAGTGTAACAGACAACCAGAGGCCTGTTCTGTCCATTTTGAGGTGATAGCTTCCTTTTGGGGGAAGGGTCCGTAGACCCTTTGGTTAGATGAGGAGGCGTTAGATATTATTTGTTAAATGTAACAATAGTTGTGTGTCTGATTGGTCCAAATGCTACCCAGTATATATAGAAATTAAAACTTTTTAGCACACGTGATGATAAATAAAAACATTTAATATGATAGATGTTTAAAAAAATGCCGTTCTTTCAATTTACAAAAAAAAAATAACAAAAATAAAATAAAAACCTGAAAAAAATATTCTCAGTTCTTTTCAACATGAATAATAATAATAATAATAATAATAATAATAATAATAATAATTACTGTTTTTATTTTATTTTATTTTTTTAGTAGAAAATCAGAACATTAGAAGGTTTTCTGAAAGATCATGTGACTGGAGTAATGATTCTGAAAATTCAGCTTTGAGCGTCAGCTTTGATTGTTCTTAATAAACTGTTTAACTGAACCCACAAGTGAATTTTGTGGGATAATTAAATATATTCTAAATAAACTACAAACATAAAAAATATATATACATTTATTTTGTCCTCACATTCTTTCGTGTAACTCTTCCCTCTCAGTCACACACTGCTCATTATGCATTACTTTTGTCTTCTCAGGTGCAAACACAATAATATTCATGGTCAATCTTTAGCCATGTATATTTTTATAAGCAACTGAAAAAAGCACAAAAGTCAGGGCATGTCAAAACTTCTCCAGGACCCCAAAACCCCTTTAGACCTCAGAGGGTTTTACCCAGTTTAGGAACAATTTGTCCAAACAAACAGATAAAATAATAGACTTTTTATTTCCAGTGTTGGCTTGTAGCTGGGAATTTATTGTGTTACCCCAGTAATATGAGTCTGCCTACAAAAGAATCAAACTTGGTTTTTAAAATAAAAAAGTCTTCTTAAATATAGTACAATAAACTCTACAGTATGTTTATAGTTTGTGTGGAAACTGTATCTTTATCCTCTTTACCTGTTTTCTTATTATTCATATATATCTTTCATTGTCTTCTCTAGTGCTGGCAGTAAATATTACTGTGTAAATACTATCTGTATTTCATTTTCCTCTTTCTGCAGCTATGGAAAGCAACGCATGTCAAGGTGTTGCTTTAGATTTCTTTACTAGATCCTCCCTTAAACCTCAAACAGTATCAACTTACAAAAATCTAAATAAAATAAAATCACAACCACACTAAACTAACACCTTTTATTTATATATTTAAAAAAATCTTATTAGGAAATACTGCCCAACTGAATGTCATTTCTTTAGTTTAACAGTGGCCCTTTTGTTTTAAAGACCCCATGAATTGGCTTGGTGACCAGCTTTCTTTTGTATGCTGCTTCTGTTTCACAGCCAGACCACAAACCACATAGCAAACCCAAACTTGACAGCTTGTACCATGGCTGTGACCAATAAAGGCAACTTCAAAATAAATAAGTTCTACCCATGTGCTTTGTAATCAGTTGATGTTTTAGAAAATAAAAGGATGAGCCATATTTTGGCACTTCTTATTACTAGATGGAAAAAAGTAGTGTTTATAATTAAGAGGGATGTTCTGGAGAGTATTTTATTGGACAAAAATTATAAACACCTCTGTGTACAAGACGATTCGTCTGTTTAGTCTCATAAAAGCTAGTCTTTAATGTTGGCTTTTGCTTTTGGTAACAAATAACAAACAGTAATATAAATAGAAAATGACTGAGGTAAGGGTAAAAAGTAGGGCAAAATCAATTTTATAACCCTTTGCAATTGAGTGCAACTTAATGAGACTTCATTACACCTACAAGCTTGTCAATGAGAATGAAGTCAAACAGTGGCGAGACCAAGCAGAAAAGTTCAGAAAAGGTAAGAGTGCACAATGACTTCCATAGCTAAGCCTGGGTGAACTTATGTAATGATATGGAACGTGTTTTTAGAGCATGTAGAGCTGATGGCTCGGCTGGAAAGGAAAGAAAGAGAGTGTGATACCAAGACACAAGAGAAGGATGATATGATGAAGACACTCAACAAGATGAAGGACAAACTGAAGAAAGAAGGAGTGGAATTGCACTCTGCCAGGGAGCAAGTATTAGACCTTTCTACCTTCATTAGCGACATCTCAGTGAGTTCACTGTCTGTTAATTTCTAGTGTGCTGTAGTTGTATGATTTACCTTGATATCAGAAAGTAGAACAATTGCACAATAATATTAGAACTTCTATGTTGATGTTTTAATTGTGTTGTTTAGTAAGATATGCTTGAGGAGAAGCTGTTCTGGTTAAGCATGAGTTATATGTGATGGTTTATACATTGCAGCAGATTTGTCTAATATATTTTATGCAAATTATTTGATCTTTTTCACTTTAAGAATTCATTTATAGAGTTCATTTACCCATTCCCCCTCCGCTTCCTGGGAGGCCGATGGCTCCGCCTCCACCACCTATGATGATGGATAACTTCCTTCCTCCTTCTCCACCTATTGCTTTTTCCAGTCCCCCCCCCCCACCCCCCCCCCCCCACCTCCCCCAGGGGGTCCTCCACTCCCACCTGGGGCCCCACCCATCTTTTCTGTGATTCCACCTCCAAATGGACCTGCTTCCATTAGCTCCACATCCAGCCTATGCACTAAAAGCATCCCACAACCTTCACAACCACTAAAATCCTTTAACTGGTCCAAACTGGGAGAGGTGAGTCAGTTTTTTATTTTATTTTTTTATTTATTTAGAGGTATTGCAATATAAAAAATTATCATAGAATCATAAAGCTACTTTACTGCCAGAACAGGGTCAGAAATTAACGTTTCTTTTAATTATTTGCTACATTGTATCTGTGTTGTCTTTTATGTAAAATGCTTAAGTTTTACTAATTCATTCAATCAAAATACTAGACTGTTACCAATACAATTGTATTAACATCAATAAGTCAAGTCAAGTCACCTTTATTTATATAGCGCTTTAAACAAAATGCATTGTGTCAAAGCAACTGAACAACATTCATTAGGAAAAAAGTTTGTCAATAATGCAAAATGATAGTTAAAGGCAGTTCATCATTGAATTCAGTGGTGTCATCTCTGTTCATTTAAATAGTGTCTGTGCATTTATTTGCAATCAAGTCAATGATATCGCTGTAGATGAAGTGACCCCAACTAAGCAAGCCAGAGGTGACAGCCGCAAGGAACAAAAACTCCATTGGTGACAGAATAGAGAAAAAAACCTTGGGAGAATCCAGGCTCAGTTGGGGGGCCAGTTCTCCTCTGACCAGACGAAACCAGTAGTTCAATTCCAGGCTGCAGCAAAGTCAGATTGTGCAGAAGAATCATCTGTTTCCTGTGGTCTTGTCCTGGTGGTACTCTGAGAAAGGTCTTTACAGGGGATCTGTATCTGGGGCTCTAGTTGTCCTGGTCTCCACTGTCTTTCAGGGATGTAGAGGTCCTTTCTAGGTGCTGATCCACCATCTGGTCTGGATACGTACTGTATCCGGGTGACTGCAGTGACCCTCTGATCTGGATACAGACTGGATCTGGTGGCTACGGTGACCTCAGAATAAGAGAGAAACAGACTAATATTAGCGTAGATGCCATTCCTCTAATGATGTAGCAAGTACATTGGGTGTTATGGGAAGTTTTCCCGGTTTACCTGATTAATGCAGCCTAAAAATCCTTTAACGGATTTGGATATTTAAAGCATGTTAGTATGTTATGTGTAAGCCAGGTTAAAGAGATGGGTCTTTAATCCAGATTTAAACTGCAAGAGTGTGTCTGCCTCTCGAACAATGTTAGGTAGGTTATTCCAGAGTTGTGCCAAATAGGAAAAGGATCTGCCGCCCGCAGTTGATTTTGATATTCTAGGTATTATCAAATTGAGTTTTGAGAACATAGCAGACGTAGAGGATTATAATGTAAAAGGAATACTGAGGTGCTTAACCATTCAGGGCTTTATAAGTAATAAGCAATTTTTTAAAGTGCAGTGTTGACAGGACCGGGCTAATATGTTTACACTTCCTGGTTCTAGTAAGAACTCTTGGTGCTGCATTTTGAACTAGCTGTAGTTTGTTTACTAAGCATGCAGAACAACCACCCAATAAAGCATTATAATAATCAAACCTTGAGGTCATAAATACATGGATTAACATTTCTGCATTTGACATTGAGAGCATAGAACGTAATTTAGATATATTTTTGAGATGGAAAAATGCAGTTTTAAGCTTGGCTTTCTAAGGAAAGATTGCGATCAAATAGCACACCTAGGTTCCTAACAGATGACGGAGAATTGACAGAGCAGACATCAAGTCTTAGACAGTGTTCTAGGTTATTACATGAAGAGTTTTTAGGTCCTATAATTAACAATTCAGGGTTTTTTTTTTTCAGAATTTAGCAGTAAGAAATTACTCGTCATCCATTTTTTTATATTGACTATGCATTCCATTAGTTTTCAAATTGGTTTGTTTCACCGGGCCGCGAAGAAATATAGAGCTGAGTATCATCAGCATAACAGTGAAAGCTAACACCATGTTTCCTGATGATATCTCCCAAGGGTAACATATAAAGCGTGAAGAGTAGCCGCCCTAGCACTGGGCCTTGAGATACTCCATACTGCACTTGTGATCGATATGATACATCTTCATTCACTGCTACGAACTGATGGCAGTCATATAAGTACAATTTTAAACCATGCTAATGCACTTCCATTAATGCCAATAAAGTGTTCAAGTCTATGCAAAAGAATGTTGTGGTCAATTGTGTCAAACGCAGCACTAATATCCAATAAAACTAATAGATAGATACACCCACAATCAGATGATAAGAGCAGATCATTTGTAACTCTAAGGAGAGCAGTCTCAGTACTATGATACGGTCTAAATCCTGACTGGAAATCCTCACATATACCATTTTTCTCCAAGAAGGAATGTAATTGTGAGGATACCACCTTTTCTAGTATCTTGGACAGAAAAGGGAGATTTGAGATTGGTCTATAATTAACTAGTTCTTTGGGGTCAAGTTGTGGTTTTTTTAATGAGAGGCTTAATAACAGCCAGTTTGAAGGTTTTGAGGACATATCCTAATGGCAATGAGGAATTAATAACAGTCAGAAGAGGATCTATGACTTCTGGAAGCACCTCTTTTAGGAGCTTAGATGGTATAGGGTCTAACATACATGTTGTTGGTTTAGATGATTTAACAAGTTTATACAATTCTTCCTCTCCTATAGTAGAGAATGAGTGGAACTGTTCCTCAGGGGGTCTATAGTGCACTGTCTGATGTGATACTGAAGCTGAAGGCTGAATGGTTGCAATTTTATCTCTAATAGTATCGATTTTAGAAGTAGTTCATTACTGCTGTGATGTTGGGAAATGTAGGGAATGTTGGGAAAACACTTGTTGAGGCTTTATTTTTCGTTAATTTAGCCACTGTATTGAATAAATACCTGGGGTTATGTTTGTTTTCTTCTATAAGAGAAGAAAAGTAATCGGATCTAGCAGTTTTTAATGCTTTTCTGTAGGATAGGTTACTTTCCCGCCAAGCAATACAAAATACCTCTAGTTTTGTTTTCCTCCAGCTGCGCTCCATTTTTCGGGCTGCTCTCTTTAGGGTGCGAGTATTCTCATTATACCATGGTGTCAAACTGTTTTCCTTAACCTTCCTTAAGCGTAAAGGAGCAACTGTATTTAAAGTGCTAGAAAAGAGAGAGTCCATAGTTTCTTTTACATCAAAAACTATACAACAACAAAAAGCCATACTTGCAATGGTGGAACAAATACTATATCTGACCTGTCATCTAGATTTATTGACACAGACTGTTAATTAATCTCAAAGCTGACCTACATGTATTTCCAAAATTACATAACCTAAATGGCCTACATGAAGTATAGTGCCCTCCACTATTATTGGCATCCTTGGTAAATTTGAACAAAGGCGGCTGTGAAAATAAATCCAAATTGTTTATCCTTTTGATTTTTCATTCAAAGAATTCCCCCCAAAATTCTAAACTTTCATTGAAGTAAAACAATTGAAAGTGGGGGGAAATCTCATTGTGAAATACATGTTTTCTCTAGTTCATGTTGAACACAATTATTGCAACCCAATTATTGCAACATCCTTTTCTCAAGAAATCAGCTCTTTTCAGATTCACAGATCCATATTGGTACTTCTTCTCTTCAGTTCACCCCACTCATTTTCTATGAAGTTCAGGATGGCCATGGCAGAAGCTCCATTTTTGTGTTGATTTTAATATTTGTTTTGGATTATTGTCCAACCACAGCCCATTATAAGATTTCTTACGGAAGCAGTCAAGTTTAGATTTTTTAAATCTCTTAAACGCTATTTTTGTTGTTGTTGTTGTTATTTTGTCTGATCTTTAGCCCTGTTCGGATGGGACTAGTTTTCTAAACTACGTATGAGTTTTGATTCTTGCCACCTGACATCTGCAATTTTCATGTACCAATTCCGACGGGACTAACATCTCTGTGTTTATTACAAAAATGGGAGGGTCTGTTTTGTGCATCTGGCCGTCACAGTGTTCACACATTCTGTATGAGTGCATTGCATATAGTCATTGTATTGATTACCATTAGTATTATTACACAATAAAAACGAAATACTAAATAGCTAGTATAGCAAAACCATGTTAATGTGTGTTTTTTTTTTAGTTTAACTTTTTTATTATTATATATTTTTTTGGTAGTAGTAGAAGTAGTAGGCTAAACGTTTAATTTTTGTAAAGGTAAATCTGTAATTAAAACATTATGTAACTGAGTGCATAAATGAACGCGAGTAATCTTACTTGATTCTGATATTACAATAGCCAGTAATAACACATGATCTTGATTTTTTATTATTATTATTTCTTTGCTGGGAAGCAAATATATCAAACATGCACGTGGTAAAAGCATCTACGGTAATTCACGTTGGCCAAAACACATGGGGAAACGCATTGTGAAATAAAATATCACTGCCAATCACAGACATTAGCATTAGGATGGGATTAGTTTTTTCAGAGGATCACTGAGTTGTTAAAAAACAGTAAGTAATTTGCCCTGGAATTATCACAGAGGTTGTGTGAGAAAAACACAGATGAGGCAGATTCACCAAGTACGTCTGAGAAACACAGATTTCTCTAACAACCCCCTGTAAAACTAGTCCCGTCCGAATAGGGCTATAGAAGCCAGTGCAATTTGAAGTTCCAGTCATGTCTGACAACTGAATATGCTGAATTAGTTTTTGGATGAGCAAGGAGATTTTTCTTGAAACCCTCCCAAACAATATGTGGTAATTTAGGGGTTCTTTGATTTCTTGATTTCCAAGTCTCAGCTAATCTCTGCAATCCTAAAACTGTGTTCTTTGCACACTCTTTAGCCTTTTAGAGTCTTTAGCCACTCAAACTCTCCTCCTCACTGTGCGTTAGGATGATATAAACACATGTCCTCTTCCAGGCAGATTTGTTACATCTTCAGTTGATCAGAACTTAATTATTGCTCAGATGGTGGATGTTGGTTAACGGAATGAATAAAAATGTATCTGTGTTTAAGGATACTGCTATGTTATGGCTACACAGTCATAACAAGCATGAAACCATTTGTGAATTAGTTTATTGCTTTTTACAGAGCAGAATATGAATACTTCACATTGGATATTTTAATGGTGTAATAAACAGAATGGTTATTCAAACTGTGAATTTATTTAGCAGACAGACTGGCTAAACCGACCGTCTGCTAGCTGCCTCCCGTCACAGAGGTCAGTTAATTCTCAGCACTCTTTCAGAGACTCTTTCACCTAGATATCACACTATAGAGACTGTGTCTGTTCCCCGAACTAGAAAATACAAAAAAACGTCCAAACCAAGTTAAGGCTAACAATTTAATTGAGGTTCAACAAATAAAAAACAAATGCAATATGGATAAACAAATGATAAAGCTTGGCTTATTGAATATCAGATCCATTTCTACGAAAACACTTTTTGTAAATAATATGATAACTGATCATAATATAGATGTGCTCTGTTTGACAGAAACTTGGCTAAAACCTGATGATTACATTATTTTAAATGAGTCCACCCCCCAAGATTACTGTTATAAACATGAGCCGTGTCTAAAAGGCAAAGGGGGAGGAGTTGCTTCAATTTATAACAACGTTTTCAGGATTTCTCAGAGGGCAGGCTTCAAGTATAACTCGTTTGAAGTAATGGTGCTTCATATAACATTATCAAGAGAAACCAATGTTAATGATAAATCCCCTGTTATGTTTGTACTGGCTACTGTATACAGGCCACCAGGGCACCATACAGACTTTATTAAAGAGTTTGGTGATTTTACATCCGAGTTAGTTCTGGCTGCAGATAAAGTTTTAATAGTTGGTGATTTTAATATCCATGTCGATAATGAAAAAGATGCATTGGGATCAGCATTTATAGACATTCTGAACTCTATTGGTGTTAGACAACATGTTTCAGGACCTACTCATGTCATGATTCTGCCCTCGTGTCCTTGATTTTTCCTAGTCTTGAGGCAGGATCATGACAGACCCGTGTTTTGTGTACAAGCACATGGCCTTGCCTTTGGGCCATGTGCTTGTGTTGTCTCGTTCCCTTGCCCCGCCCCCCTTGTTAACCTAGTCGTGTCTTGATTGTCCCATCTGTGCCACCTGTCGTGTCTTGATTGTTCCCCCTATTTAGCTTTCCTAGTGTGCTCTGTCTTGCGTCGGTTCATTGAGATTTGTTCCCCAAGAATTGTGATTGTGATTCGTGATAATACCCTGGTAACCCCTTTAAGATACTGTGTCCTGTATACCGTGAGTGTTTATTTGTAGTCAGTGTTCTCTAGTTTTGAGTCTTTGTTTATCTTACCTTATCAGTCCTGTTTAGTTATTTTTGTATCTGCCCTAGTCCTTGTTTTCCCCCTCGTGGGTTTTTATTTTCCCCTTTTTGTGAATAAACCTGTTTGTGTTGTAAATCCTGTCTGCACCTGAGTTCCTCCTTGCCAAAACTCTGACAGAATGAACCGACCAAAAAGGAACTCAGCAGGCAGGAGGTCCCCCGAGCTCCAACACTTGTTGGAGTTCCGTCGACAATGTTGGATGTCGTCCCCCACCGACAGGAAGGGGGTCACCCTCCCATACTCGCCCGAGGGGGAGTGGATCCTTCGGAATTATGCCCGGCTGTGGGAGAGCATCTCCCAGGAGGAGCCACAGAGGTCCCCCCTACCTACCCAGCTGCCGGCGATCCCGGAGGGTCGTGTCCTGGCCGTGGCAACCCTGGGGGATCAGTTAGGTCCCTCCCAAGATCCTGAGGCACCTCCCACTACCTTAAGTCTCCCCAACAAGCGAGGGAGACGGCTTTCATGGGAGTCAGCTTCAGAGTCTTCGGCGTCCGAGGCTGCCCTGCCCGAGACCAAACTCCCCCAACCCGCCTCTGACCCAGCTGTAGCCTCTGCACCGCGCCCGAGGAGGAAGAGGAGGAAGAAGGGGCCTGCCGGTCCTGTGACCCTGTCTCCTCCCGTGCCAGCAGCGGAGAGAGCTGGCGTGCCCGAGCCAGCAGCGGAGAGAGCTGGCGTGCCCGAGCCAGCAGCGGTGAGCGTGCCCGAGCCAGCAGCGGTGAGCGTGTCCGAGCCAGCAGCGGTGAGCGCTGGCGTGCCCGAGCCGGCAAAGAAGAGGGCAGTATGCAAGTCGGCAGTCGTGAGAGCGCAGGAGAGTGCCGCGGCCGACTCTGCAGCAAAGACTTTAGTTCAGTGTGTCTCATCTCGTAAGGAGATGCCAATTGTCTTAGCGGCTAAAGCCTTTTCAGATTATTTGTCTAGTCTTGTCCGTATCCTAGAAGTCCCCGTCCTGTCTTGTCCTCAGACCCTGTCCCCAGAAATCCCGAGTGTCCTGATGTCGTCTCCCCGTGTCCCGTAGATGTCGTCTCCCCGTGTCCCGTGAGTGTTGCCCCGTGTCCTGCTGATGAAGTCATGTATCCTGTTGATGTGGCCCCGTGTCCCGTAGATGTCCCGTGTCCTGTTGTCCCCCCGTGTCCAGTAGATGTTGCCCCGTGTCCCGTAGATGTCCCGTGTCCAGTAGATGTTGTCGTCCCGTGTCCAGTAGATGTTGTCCAGCTGTCGTCTCCCCGCGTCCCGTAAGTCTTGCCCCGCGTCCCGTAAGTGTTGCCCCGCGTCCCTTGTCTGCTCCTATCATGTCCCCTGTCAGTTGTCCCGAGACCCCTCCCCGCCCCTCACCACCCAGACCTGCCCGTACCCCCCGTCGTCAGCCTTCGTCCTGTCCTCCTAAAACTCCTGCCCCACCCACTCACCCTGGTCTGTCCCCCATGAACTTTGTGGTCCCGCCTCCTCCCCTTCCCTGTTTGTTTTTTTTGATTTGTCACCCTAACCCTGCCGTCGTGTATTCATGTCTGCCTTTGTTATTATTTGTCATGTCTTGTTGGTTTGTGTCGGTGTCCCAGTCCGTCATGTCAGTCATGTCTCGTGTTTGATGTTCCCTTGAGGAGCGTCTGGAAGCCGCTCCTTAAGGGAGGGGTTCTGTCATGATTCTGCCCTCGTGTCCTTGATTTTTCCTAGTCTTGAGGCAGGATCATGACAGACCCGTGTTTTGTGTACAAGCACATGGCCTTGCCTTTGGGCCATGTGCTTGTGTTGTCTCGTTCCCTTGCCCCGCCCCCCTTGTTAACCTAGTCGTGTCTTGATTGTCCCATCTGTGCCACCTGTCGTGTCTTGATTGTTCCCCCTATTTAGCTTTCCTAGTGTGCTCTGTCTTGCGTCGGTTCATTGAGATTTGTTCCCCAAGAATTGTGATTGTGATTCGTGATAATACCCTGGTAACCCCTTTAAGATACTGTGTCCTGTATACCGTGAGTGTTTATTTGTAGTCAGTGTTCTCTAGTTTTGAGTCTTTGTTTATCTTACCTTATCAGTCCTGTTTAGTTATTTTTGTATCTGCCCTAGTCCTTGTTTTCCCCCTCGTGGGTTTTTATTTTCCCCTTTTTGTGAATAAACCTGTTTGTGTTGTAAATCCTGTCTGCACCTGAGTTCCTCCTTGCCAAAACCTTGACAACTCATTGTAGAAATCATACTCTAGATCTAATACTGTCACATGGAATTGATGTTGATAGTGTTGAAATAATTCAGCCAAGTGATGATATCTCAGATCATTATTTACCCAAAACTAGAGGTATTTCGTATTGCTTGGCGGGAAAGTAGCATATCCTACAGAAAAGCATTAAAAACTGCTAGATCTGATTACTTTTCTTCTCTTTTGGAAGAAAACAAACATAACCCCAGGTATTTATTCAATACAGTGGCTAAATTAACGAAAAATAAAGCCTCAACAAGTGTTGACATTTCCCAACACCACAACAGTAATGACTTTATGAACTACTTTACTTCTAAAATCGATACTATTAGAGATAAAATTGCAACCATTCAGCCGTCAGCTACAGTATCACATCAGACAGTGCACTATAGACCCCTGAGGAACAGTTCCACTCATTCTCTACTATAGGAGAGGAAGAATTGTATAAACTTGTTAAATCATCTAAACCAACAACATGTATGTTAGACCCTATACCATCTAAGCTCCTAAAACAGGTGCTTCCAGAAGTCATAGGTCCTCTTCTGACTATTATTAATTCCTCATTGTCATTAGGATATGTCCCCAAAACCTTCAAACTGGCTGTTATTAAGCCTCTCATAAAAAAAACACAACTTGACCCCAAAGAACTTGTTAATTATAGACCAATCTTGAATCTCTCTTTTCTGTCCGAGATTCTAGAAAAGGTGGTATCCTCACAATTATATTCCTTCTTAGAGAAAAATGGTATATGTGAGGATTTCCAGTCAGGATTTAGACCGTATCATAGTACTGAGACTGCTCTCCTTAGACTTACAAATGATCTGCTCTTATCATCTGATCGTGGGTGTATCTCTCTATTTTTCTATAGTTTTATTGGATCTTAGTGCTGCGTTTGACACAATTGACCACAGCATTCTTTTGCATAGACTTGAACACTTTGTTGGCATCAGTGGAAGTGCATTAGCATGGTTTAAATCGTACTTATATGACCGCCATCAGTTCGTAGCAGTGAATGAAGATGTATCATATCGATCACAAGTGCAGTATGGAGTACCTCAAGGCTCAGAACTAGGGCCGCTACTCTTCACGCTTTATATGTTACCCTTGGGAGATATCATCAGGAAACATGGTGTTAGCTTTCACTGTTATGCTGATGATACTCAGCTCTATATTTCCTCACAGCCCGGTGAAACACACCAATTTGAAAAACTAATGGAATGCATAGTCGGTATAAAAAATTGGATGACGAGTAATTTCTTACTGCTAAATTCAGAAAAAACAAAGGTGTTAATTATAGGGCCTAAAATCTCTGCTTGTAATAACCTAGAACACTGTCTAAGACTTGATGGTTGCTCTGTCAATTCTTCGTCATCAGTTAGGAACCTAGGTGTGCTACTTGATCGCAATCTTTCCTTAGAAAGCCACGTTTCTAGCATTTGTAAAACTGCATTTTTCCATCTCAAAAATATATCTAAATTACGGCCTATGCTCTCAATGTCAAATGCAGAAATGTTAGTCCATGCATTTATTACTTCAAGGTTAGACTGTTGTAATGCTTTATTGGGTGGTTGTTCTGCACGCTTAGTAAACAAACTACAGCTAGTCCAAAATGCAGCAGCAAGAGTTCTTACTAGAACCAGGAAGTATGACCATATTAGCCCGGCCCTGTCCACACTGCACTGGCTCCCTATCAAACATTGTATAGATTTTAAAATATTGCTTATTACTTATAAAGCCCTGAATGGTTTAGCACCTCAGTATTTGAATGAGCTCCTTTTACATTATACTCCTCTACGTCCGCTACGTTCTCAAAACTCAGGCAATCTGATAATACCTAGAACATCAAAATCAACTGCGGGCAGCAGATCCTTTCCTATTTGGTGCCTAAACTCTGGAATAACCTACCTAACATTGTTCGGGAGGCAGACACACTCTTGCAGTTTAAATCTAGATTAAAGACCCATCTCTTTAACCTGGCATACACATAACATACTAATATGCTTTTAATATACAAATCCGTTAAAGGATTTTTAGGCTGCATTAATTAGGTAAACTGTAACCGGAAACACTTCACATAACACCCCATGTACTTGCTACATCATTAGAAGAATGGCATCTACGCTAATATTTGTCTGTTTCTCTCTTGTTCCGAGGTCACCGTGGCCACCAGATCCAGTCTGTATCCAGATCAGAGGGTCACTGCAGTCGCCCGGATCCAGTACGTATCCAGACCAGATGGTGGATCAGCACCTAGAAAGGACCTCTACTGCCCAGAAAGACAGTGGAGACCAGGACAACTAGAGCCCCAGATACAGATCCCCTGTAAAGACCTTGTCTCAGAGGACCACCAGGACAAGACCACAGGAAACAGATGATTCTTCTGCACAATCTGACTTTGCTGCAGCCTGGAATTGAACTACTGGTTTCGTCTGGTCAGAGGAGAACTGGCCCCCCAACTGAGCCTGGTTTCTCCCAAGGTTTTTTTCTCCATTCTGTCACCGATGGAGTTTTGGTTCCTTGCCGCTGTCGCCTCTGGCTTGCTTAGTTGGGGTCACTTCATCTACAGCGATATCATTGACTTGATTGCAAATAAATGCACAGACACTATTTAAATGAACAGAGATGACATAACTGAATTCAATGATGAACTGCCTTTAACTATCATTTTGCATTATTGAGACACTGTTTTCCAACTGAATGTTGTTCAGTGCTTTGACGCAATGTATTTTGTTTAAAGCACTATATAAATAAAGGTGATTGATTGATTTACAGAAATGTAATCATATAAAGAATGATCACTGAAGAGTTTGATGACAGTCTAGTGCAAGTTATGTAGTCTTTCAGAAACTCCTATTACAATGATGAATAAATGGAATATGGTACTGAAAATATCCAAAAATGACAAAGAAGCACTATAAAAGTATGTTTGCTTATATTCTTTTATGGCACATTAGGATATAGCGATACCTTATTAGTCTTTAACAGCCTCTGATCATGGTATAATATCAATGTATGGAAAGGAGCAAGTTTGGAGCAGCATGGGGTTAAAATGACAATGGGATAACATTTTTGAGGGAACTGTTCCTTTAAGTATTTTAGAGATCTTGGGCCATATACTACACCCGGCGCAATGAGACGCAAGGCGCAGCTCAAGTGTGTTTGCTATTTTCAGTGTGGCACTACTCGCATTTTCTCGTCCAGCGCCACGTCGTTTAATTACCAAATGCATTTGCACCCATTTGTGCGCCCATGGGCGTTCTGGTCTAAAAAAGAGGTGTGTTCAGGCGCATTGCTGGCGCAATGCTATTTAACGGAGCTGAAACTCAAACCTGGTCTAAAGTCTGGCACAATGTTTCTTCTTTGTTATTTAAAGAGTGTATTAGTATAGGCAGGTCTGCAATGCGCGTACACGGTGCTTAACGCAGGGACACACATGCCAAATATTAAAAATGCATAATATTTTTTTGTAGGCTAATTAAAAAAATAATAATAATAATAATAATAATTATATATATATATATATATATATATATATATATATATATATATATATATATATATATATATATATATATATATATAAAAATGCCTACATGTCATAATGGATAGTCTATCTGGTTGCACATGAGCAGCTCTGTTTCATCTTGGAGACGCGTTCTGTTTTTGCGCTTGTCAAATTCCGTCGTGTAAATAGCAAATATGTCATGGCACGAGTGCAACTGACTCTTAAAGGGAATGGAAGATGAGACTCTGATTGGTTTATTCCACGTTACACCCCCCCAAAAAACACCCATTACTCATTAAGAGAATAGGGACAACCCGTTTAGACCCGGGTGTGCCAACTGTTTTCGGTCGTTAAAATACCAAAGTGGATCTGGAAACGTCCAGAGTGCACCTGCGCCATGCGCTTTACACTTTGCGTTTAGATCGTTAAAATAGGGCCCCTTGTTTTCACAGCCTTATCCTGCAGTTATAGAATTATGTTTTTTTTTCTCAAATACTTGGAGTGAATAATTGGAGAGTTTTTTTTATTATTATTTATTTTGTATAGAATTAGCTAAACTACTGTGATAGAACAGTAATTGGCTGAATAACTGTAATTTAATCATGACAACTTTGAAGATTTTGAATGGTGGTAGGTATGACAATTCAAATGTAGTTGCTCTTAGATCTGCTTTGCTGCTGCTGCTGTTTATTGTTGTAGTTGTAGATTATTGCTGCTGCTAGCAAGTACAGGAACTTGCTACTGCAAATGCATATGGTGATATGGTGCTATGGGTATTCATTCATTCATTCATTAGACTTTATTGTCCACCTTAGTGGAAATTTGTCTTCGACTTCTCCGAACAGAAATACATCAATGACATTTAAACTTACATTAAAATACACACAGTTAAGAGTACAATACTACCACCATCAACATACAACAACAGAAAAATGGAAAACAGCCCAGCTGATTAAAATAAGATAGATTTTGATCTACAATAAACACATTTTTAAACCATTTCAGTTTAAATTAAGTTCCTGTATGGCATGGGGAATAAAAGATTTCTTATAGATGTTCCGGCTCGCCCTTGAGACCCTGAATCTATGGCCAGATGGAAGCAATTCAAACTCTGAGTTTAGTGGGTGTAGGGTGTCTGTTGATATCTGTCGTGCCTTCCTGAGTACCGCCTTATCAAATACATCCCCAAGTTGCCTTTGTGACCTGCCAACCACCTTCCCTGCCGTATTAACAATTTTAGAAAGCATGTTTTTATCTTTCACATTCAGGTTACCATACCAAGCTGTTATATTAAACTGTAAAATACTTTCTACAAGGCCCCTATATGCCATCTCAAGAATATGCTGGCTGACCCTAAAACTCCTCAGTTTTCTAATTAAAAACAATCGCTGATTAGCTCTCTTAAAAATACTCTCTGAGTTAACATTAAAACTTAAAGTACGATCAATGATTGTAGCCAGGTACTTAAAATTTTCAACTACTTCCACAGGCTGGCTGTTAAGTACAACAGGGTTGATGTTACTGGCCCCTTTTGGTTTCGTTTGTATTATAAGTTCATTTGTTTTAGTCACATTAATTTCCAATTTAACAGTCTGACACCAATCCTGCAATAAAGTGACTTCACTAAGATAAGCTTTCTCATGTGCTGCATTATTTTCTGTGAGAAGTCCTACCAAGGCCATGTCATCAGAATATTTAAGTAAACTAACATTGGTGCTGTGCACAGTCATATCATTTATATAAATTGAAAACAACAAAGGTGAAAACACACAGCCTTGTGGTGCTCCAGTATTTATAACAAGCTCATCTGAGTAGACCCCATTCATTAAGACTCTCTGAGGGCGGTCAGTTAAGAAACTTCTAATCCAGTGAATGAGCCCACCATTCACATTCATCCTATGAAGTTGTTCTAAAAGAATGTCAGTTTGCATAGTATTAAAAGCAGAAGTAAAATCAATAAAAAGAACCCGAGCAAGTGACTTTGGTTGTTGTAAATGTTTAGCTATTTGATTTACAAGAGTAAGAGTTGTGTCCTCTGTGCCCCTGTGTGACCTATAGGCAAATTGAAGGGGGTCAAGTTGATTCCCAACAGAAGACATAAGATGAGTACTGACCACTCTCTCCATACACTTAGCTAAGAGTGGAGTGAGTGCCACTGGTCTAAAGTCTCCAAGGGCTATAGCCCTAGAGACTTAGGCACAGGTATTATTGTGGATTTCTTCCATGAATTCAGACAATTCAGCAAAATTTGAAACAGCTGAGTGATAACCCCTTTAAGCTGCTGAGAACATACCTTTAACACCCTTCCTTGGAGGCCATCAAGCCCAGGGGCTTTGTTTGGTCTAATTTTAGAGAGACATCTGGCTACTTCTTCTTCAGAAAGCTGTATATGTTCATAGCTACCAATCTGATCACAGGTAATACTGCAGCCTATTTTTGGGTCTCTCACATCATATCTTCCATAGAAGATGTTTAAATCATTAACAAATTTACCACAATCTGCCACGTTTACACTTTCTTTTTTTCCTTCCCTACCCATTATTGTGTTTAATCCCTCCCATGCTTGTCTTGCATTACCTGTACAGAATCTTTGTTCAACCTTATTCTTAAAATCTATTTTTGCTGTAAAAACCTTACGTTTAAATTCCTTCTCTTTCTCCTTTACTACATCATTTTCTCCTCTCAAAAATGCAGCCTTTTTCTCATTCAGACACGTTTTAAGATCCTTTGAGAGCCATGGCTTGTTATTACTAAACACCTGAACTTTCTTAGAGGTGATAACAGTTTCTTCACAAAACTTAATATAGCATGTGATTATGTCTGTTAATTTGTGATAATCAGAGCATGTGTCAAAAAACATGCGCCAATCCGTAGAGTCAAAACAATCTCTGAGCTTCTCCTCCCCATCCTCAGTCCATTGACGTACAGTCTGTATGTTGGAAGGAGATGAATGACGTTATGATCTGACTTACCAAGAGGAGGACGACTCACTGCTTTATATGCGTCTGGGATGTTACCGAAGCATTGGTCCAGTATGCGAGTGGAGCGAGTGGGCGTGGTGACATACTGCTGCAGAGTGGGTAGATGAGGTGACAGCTGACATGTGTTGAAATCCCCCAAAATAAAAACTGGCTGATCTGCCGATCGGGAGAGAGCAGCATTGAAGCTTTCAGTTATCATTTCCGCTGCTTCTTTATTATTAGGCCCTGGGACATAGACAAGGATGATGGTGATTTGCCCGAACTCCCGCGGAAGGTAAAATGGCCTGATAGATACAGACAGCAGTTCATAGTCTCTAGTGCACACTCTCTTGAGCACTTTAAATTGTGATGCCCAGGTGCTGTCAATAAACATTCAGAGTCCTCCCCCGATGGATTTTTGAGATGACACCTTATCACGATCTGCTCTTATAACTGTAAATCGCTCCATGTCAATACCTGCGCTGTCCTCGTGAAGCCACGTCTCTGTGAAACAAAGCAAATTACTCCTCCTAAAATCTTCGTCAAACTGGAGGCGTGTTGTGATCTCATCCAGTTTATTATTTAATGATCTGACGTTTGACAGAGTTATGATGGGAAGCGGGTGTCTGTTTCCTCGCCTTCTCAACCTGTTACGAACGCCTCCCCTCGAGCCTCTTTTCTTCCTTTTCCTGCCCTGGGCTTTTCCATGAGGTATTGCTGATACACGACTTAAGTCTACAGGCACAGCTTCACTCCGTAGGGCAAAAATAAAATCCCTCGAATAAGTAATTACTGATGACGTTTGTATCTGGTGTTTACTTCCCTCATTGTTCCCGAAAAGGGCAAAGTTCTCTCTTATGACAGCGTATAGAATAAATAAGATCACCACTGCGCGCAAGTAATCCATTTCCATGTTGATTGCCTCAAGGACATTAACAAAACATAAGTAAACACACGGTTAACGCCGAAAATTCACAGAACAAACAAACAAACGAACGGAGAAGCACTGGGTCAGCAGCCGTGCCGCGCCCCGACTTTTTTAAGACATACTACGCTACACACATAGCATATAAAGTAACCCATAGCAGGTCTATACAGGTGGAGCTGGGGAAGGTGGTGGGTTTCAGAGAAACTCTCAAAAGCATTCTGCAGGAAACTCTAGTGAATGCTAAAGCCAGTCATATAAATGCAAGGCAGTAAGCCCACTGGTTGCATGTGCAGCATGAACCAATCAGCTTGTGCCAAGTCATTTAACTCTCTGAATATCATCAGTTACGTTAACAACCCATTATCCTGTGCCATCTAGTGTTTCGTAAGTAAACTATAAATTTGTCACAAATGTGTCTACTTACTGAACATTAATACACAGATGTCTAAAATGTAGATGAGCCATGTTGTGGGAAGTAATGACCTTTCACCTATCCCACATTCTTCATGTCACTGCTCAGAGAGAGTTGCAGGGGTGTGTAAAAAGTTTGCTTTCTTTGGACCAATTTGGAGTTACATGACACGTAACCTCATCAAAACATTCACAGCACAGGAAACGGTCCGGACCAAAAATAGATGAATGGTCTCTGTGAAATAGTCAAGCTTCTTTTAAGCATCTGTGGTGTTTCAGGTGCATGAATTATTATTGTTATTTTATTATTATTATTATTATTATTATTATTATTATTATTATTATTATTATTATTATTATTATTATTAATGACACACTGTTCTTAATACTGGCTTTTTGAGAGACATATCAATCAATCAATCACCTTTATTTATATAGTGCTTTAAACAAAATACATTGCGCCAAAGCACTGAACAACATTCATTTGGAAAACAGTGTCTCAATAATGCAAAATGATAGTTAAAGGAAGTTCATCATTGAATTTAGTTATGTCATCTCTGTTCAGTTGAAATAGTGTCTGTTTTAATTTGTAATCAAGTCAATGATATCGCTGTAGATGAAGTGACCCCAACTAAGCAAGCCAGAGGCGACAGCGGCAAGGAACCGAAACTCCATCGGTGACAGAATGGAGAAAAAAAACCTTGGGAGAAACCAGGCTCAGTTGGGGGGCCAGTTCTCCTCTGACCAGACGAAACCAGTAGTTCAATTCCAGGCTGCAGCAAAGTCAGATTGTGCAGAAGAATCATCTGTTTCCTGTGGTCTTGTCCTGGTGGTCCTCTGAGACAAGGTCTTTACAGGGGATCTGTATCTGGGGCTCTAGTTGTCCTGGTCTCCGCTGTCTTTCAGGGCAGTAGAGGTCCTTTCTAGGTGCTGATCGACCATCTGGTCTGGATACGTACTGGATCCGGGTGACTGCAGTGACCCTCTGATCTGGACACAGACTGGATCTGGTGGCCACGGTGACCTCGGAACAAGAGAGAAACAGACAAATATTAGCGTAGATGCCATTCTTCTAATGATGTAGAAAGTACGGTGTTATGTGAAGTGTTCCGGTTCCAGTTTACCTAATTAATGCAGCCTAAAAATCCTTTAACGGATTTGGATATTAAAAGCATATTAGTATGTTATGTGTATGCCAAGTTAAAGAGATGGGTCTTTAATCTAGATTTAAACTGCAAGAGTGTGTCTGCCTCCCGAACAATGTTAGGTAGGTTATTCCAGAGTTTAGGCGCCAAATAGGAAAAGGATCTGCCGCCCGCAGTTGATTTTGATATTCTAGGTATTATCAAATTGCCTGAGTTTTGAGAACGTAGCGGACGTAGAGGAGTATAATGTAAAAGGAGCTCATTCAAATACTGAGGTGCTAAACCATTCAGGGCTTTATAAGTAATAAGCAATATTTTAAAATCTATACGATGTTTGATAGGGAGCCAGTGCAGTGTGGACAGGACCGGGCTAATATGGTCATACTTCCTGGTTCTAGTAAGAACTCTTGCTGCTGCATTTTGGACTAGCTGTAGTTTGTTTACCAAGCGTGCAGAACAACCACCCAATAAAGCATTACAATAGTCTAACCTTGAAGTCATAAATGCATGGATTAACATTTCTGCATTTGACATTGAGAGCATAGGCCGTAATTTAGATATATTTTTGAGATGGAAAAATGCAGTTTTACAAATGCTAGAAACGTGGCTTTCTAAGGAAAGATTGCGATCAAGTAGCACACCTAGGTTCCTAACTGATGACGAAGAATTGACAGAGCAACCATCAAGTCTTAGACAGTGTTCTAGGTTATTACAAGTAGAGTTTTTAGGCCCTATGATTAACACCTCTGTTTTTTTTCTGAATTTAGCAGTAAGAAATTACTCGTCATCCAATTTTTTATATCGACTATGCATTCCATTAGTTTTTCAAATTGGTGTGTTTCACCGGGCTGCGAGGAAATATAAAGCTGCGTATCATCAGCATAACAGTGAAAGCTAACACCATGTTTCCTGATGATATCTCCCAAGGGTAACATATAAAGCGTGAAGAGTAGCGGCCCTAGAACTGAGCCTTGAGGTACTCCATACTGCACTTGTGATCGATATGATACATCTTCATTCACTGCTACGAACTGATGGCGGTCATATAAGTACGATTTAAACCATGCTAATGCACTTCCACTGATGCCAACAAAGTGTTCAAGTCTATGCAAAAGAATGTTGTGGTCAATTGTGTCAAACGCAGCACTAAGATCCAATAAAACTAATAGAGAGATACACCCACGATCAGATGATAAGAGCAGATCATTTGTAACTCTAAGGAGAGCAGTTTCAGTACTATGATACGGTCTAAATCCTGACTGGAAATCCTCACATATACCATTTTTCTCTAAGAAGGAATATAATTGTGAGGATACCACCTTTTCTAGTATCTTGGACAGAAAAGGGAGATTCGAGATTGGTCTATAATTAACTAGTTCTCTGGGGTCAAGTTGTGGCTTTTTTATGAGAGGCTTAATAACAGCCAGTTTGAAGGTTTTGGGGACATATCCTAATGACAATGAGGAATTAATAATAGTCAGAAGAGGACCTATGACTTCTGGAAGCACCTCTTTTAAGAGCTTAGATGGTATAGGGTCTAACATACATGTTGTAAGTTTAGATGATTTAACAAGTTTATACAATTCTTCCTCTCCTATAGTAGAGAATGAGTGGAACTGTTCCTCAGGGGGTATATAGTGCACTGTCTGATGCGAAACTGTAGCTGACGGCTGAATGGTTGCAATTTTATCTCTAATAGTATCGATTTTAGAAGTAAAGTAGTTCATAAAGTCATTACTGCTGTGGTGTTGGGAAATGTCAACACTTGTTGAGGCTTTATTTTTCGTTAATTTAGCCACTGTATTGAATAAATACCTGGGGTTATGTTTGTTTTCTTCTAAAAGAGAAGAAAGGTAATCAGATCTAGCAGTTTTCAATGCTTTTCTGTAGGATATGCTACTTTCCCGCCAAGCAATACGAAATACCTCTAGTTTTGTTTTCCTCCAGCTGCGCTCCATTTTTCGGGCTGCTCTTTTTAGGGTGCGAGTATGCTCATTATACCATGGTGTCAAACTGTTTTCCTTAACCTTTCTTAAGCGTAAAGGAGCAACTCTTTAAAGTGCTAGAAAATAGAGAGTCCATAGTTTCTGTTACATCATCAAGTTGTTCTGAGGTTTTGGATATGCTAAGGAATTCAGATACATCAGGAAGATAACTTAAAAAGCAGTCTTTTGTGGTAGAAGTGATGGTTCTTCGATACTTGTAACAAGAAGTAGAATTTACAATTTTGGCTATATGAAGTTTACACAGAACTAAATAATGATCTGAGATATCATCACTTGGCTGAATAATTTCAACACTATCAACATCAATTCCATGTGACAGTATTAAATCTAGAGTATGATTTCGACAATGAGTAGGTCCTGAAACGTGTTGTCTAACACCAATAGAGTTCAGAATGTCTATAAATGCTGATCCCAATGCATCTTTTTCATTATCGACATGGATATTAAAATCACCAACTATTAAGACTTTATCTGTAGCCAGAACTAACTTGGATGTAAAATCACCAAACTCTTTAATAATAGACATATAGAAAGTTAGGAATGTATTGTATGTTTTATTTTCACTGATTCATTCAGTTTCGAAAAACTGGTTTAAAAAAAAAAAGAAAGTTAATTGCGTGTTCAAAACAAGCAATGAAATTGTCATAACTCATTGTCCTAAGCTTTGGTTGATTAATAAATACAATTTAAACCTTTGCCTAAATACAAGCCAAAGCACAATCCCACATTATAAATAAAAATTTTATATCAGTAAATTCAAAAATACTTCATAATACTCATTCATTATTTTATTTCATTATAAATAAAATGTATTCAAACAGTTTTCTCCTTTTCTGCAGAAAGAAACAGGATCAATGGATGACCTTTATCTGAGCTCACGCAAAGTCAAAGAGCTGTCTGTTATTGAAGGACGGAGGGCCCAAAACTGTGTCATCTTGCTTTCAAAGTATGCACTTGTTCTGGGTCAGAATTGTGTTATAGTCAACCTATCAGTTATCCTGGAAAACTGATGCTACACTTATGAAGCCCAAAATGTAAACATTTTTGGAAAAAAAAAGTTTTTTTGAAATTGTAGGCTTATTATGTAATACCTGGTCACAACTTATTTTAGTTACATAAAAAACTAATCTGAATCTGAAAGGAGAGACAGATTACCCCTGGCCAAAATTACAGTCGGTCAGACTAGTTCTTAAAGTCACCTTGAAATCAAAATTTACACTTTTTTATGGACTATTGGAATAGTTTATTATAAATATGAAAAAATATATTTTTATAAATATGAAAACATATATTTTCTCCTTAGCATTTTAATTTCACTTCATTGCTGTTTTATTGTATTATATGTCTTGTTTTTGTTGTTGTTGTTTTCTGTTTCCTCTTACTTTTAATTTGATTTTACATTGTTCAGCACTTTGGATAGCTTTGCTATGTTTAATGTGCTATATAAATAAAATTTACTTACTTACTATTTACTTACTAAATAATTTATCTGGAAATATATGCACACATATATTTTATTAATGTGCCCTCATAAGGGAGAAACAGGCTATTTCCTGCAATTCTGTGGCCCAGGTGCCACATATTTACCTAATGATGCCAGGAAAAGTTTGATAGTGTTCTTTGATGTGGCCCAATTTTTATTGATCAAAGCTGAGAGGAGAGAACATTGATTGTACCACACCTAACCTCTCATGTCATAAAGAATGGTTTGGCATACTACTGGTCTTTGTACTTTCTAAATAATGTTAAATATTAAGAGTTTACATAATAAAAGAAAATATTTCTGTCAATATAGGTTAAAAATGAGCAATGAAGAGATAAAGAAAGCCATTCTGGAGATGGATGAGAGGGAGGAGCTGGCTAAAGACATGTTAGAGCAGGTGAAGGCTTTAGAATGGATTCATCAAGAAATATGTAACTATAATGTTTTGCAATTAGTACTTTTATTATATACTAGTAAACACTCTGTATGGGTCCATGTATTGTACATTCACAGCTGCTGAAGTTTGTTCCTGAAAAAAGTGATATTGACCTTCTGGAGGTCAATATCATGACATGAGCAAACATGAGCCTGAGCGTATGGCCCGGGCTGATCGCTTCCTGTATGAGATGAGCAGGTACTGCGAAGTAATTGAATCTTAGATTAAATACATTTGATAAATGAGCACAATGATGTATCTATGGCTTCAGAAATAATAATAATAAAATAGCAATTTTGGATGAGTGAAGGATAATATTATTGAAAGTTCTTAACCAGAAGATTTAATACTGAATTGCATTAATTACACAAGAGGCAACAAACCAGGACTGGCAGTCATTATTTATATTTCTTCAGCATATTTTACCTCCAAAGAAACAGGACACTGCAAAAATCTGTGATATCTAGAAATTCCAAAGTCAACATTTATCATGAGGCCAGAAACATACTTTCTGTCAAGCAGTCATACTTGCATAAATCTACATATCTAAAAGCTAATAACCAAACAAAAGTGTTTTCACTGGCTATGCATTCACGGTTATATCTGCATACTTGATAAACTACATTCCTTACACAAAAAAAGAGTAATGTAAGATAACTTATTGATGTTAATATGGTTATAAATCATGTTAGATTTAAGGTTTTGGTTCAGGGTCTGTATATAGTTATTATAATAAGTACATACATGTAAAATAAAGAGCCATCTTTTTCCCCCTTGACATTAAGAGGTTCTTAATGTCATAAAAAAGTTTACTACTTTACCCCTCCCCATATATACTTACTGTAATGTGAATTTTTTTTTTCTCATTAATCTAATGCAAAAAAATAATAAATAATAATTTTTAAACAATTTATTTTATTCCAGCATTTTAAACCTTATCTTTAAACAAAATTAAGTACAATACCTTTGAGAATAATTAAAATTATTGGGGGGGGGGGGGGGGGGTCTAAAACTTAAATAATTGTGACTTTTTTCTCTCTGTCAGAATCGACCACTATCAGCAGAGGCTCCAGTCTCTTTTCTTCAAAAAGAAGTTTGCAGAGCGTCTAGCAGAAATAAAACCAAAGGTTGAAGGTTTGTATGTTTAGAAGGAATGTTACTAGAGGTGTTTCTTTGCAAATTAACACTGGTTCATATTGAAGAACAGAGACCAGTGGCTGTATAAATGTGATTTGGGAGAAGTGGATATTAGAACATAAGTCAGGGCTGGTATGTTTGTGATTGTGTGTGGCTTTTATACTTGAATTTATCTCCAGTTCAAATAAAGAACAGAGTTTACACGGAGGCTGTTTTGGAAAGCTGGCACATGTTGAGAGAGGAGAGTCGTTCTCATAAATGCTGCTTTTTTTCTTCAAAGAGTCTCAAGCTTTTCAAGAAAGAGTCATGACATGCATGTTCTTGCATAGTACTTCAGATAAACATAAGCTTTCCTCAATTCTGGTTATAAACCTGTCCCTGCACATTAATGATGATCTTACCAAAAAACAAATATACACTGTAAAAAATTTCCTGTAGAAATTACAGTAACTTACTGGCAGCAGTTTGCCAGTAACTTACTGTAAATTAAACTTACAGTAAAAATACTGTATTCATATTTACAGTACCATTTAACTTGCTGTAAATGTATTTGCAGTAATATATTTTTTTACTGTAAAACACAATTATGTTTTTTTTCTCCTTTTATATATTTTAATACAATAAAATATTACTTTACACTGTGAAATTTACTGTAATTGGTTCACTTTTATTATGTATTGTAAAACTTTACAAATTATTGTATTTCAACAGGTCTCATGTCTCAGTAGTAAAAACTATAAAAAGAAACAAAAGACTGTTTAACTTCTTTTATTGGTTTAATAGTTAAATTGTAATACTTGAAATAACATTTTAATATTCTTGCAGATTGTACTTTCAGTTTTCCAAAAACTTGAATACATTTCATTTATACATAAAAGTTTCATATTAAGAGCATTTTAAAACAACAGACATGAACAGATTCAGTCATAAGAACAATCTTAAAAATTTACTAATTCAGAAAACTACTGTGTAGAATGTATTTGCTCTTAGTAGCTTAATAGTTTTGCCAGCTGAAATCCAGAAACTCCTTAAAGGGATAGTTCACCCAAAAATCTGAATTAGGTCATTAATAACTTACCCTCATGTCGTTCCAAACCCGTGAGACTTCCGTTTATCTTCAGAACACAGTTTAAGATATTTTAGATTTAGTCCGAGAGCTCTCAGTCCCTCCATTGAAGCTGTGTGTGTGGTATACTGCCCATGTCCAGAAAGGTAAGAAAAACATCATCAAAGTAGACCATGTGACATCACAGGGTCGGTTAGAATTTTTTGAAGCGTCGAAAATACATTTTGGTCCAAAAATAGCAAAAACGACGACTTTATTCAGCATTGTCTTCTCTTCCGGGTCTGTTGTGAGACAGTTCAAAACAAAGCAGTTTGTGATATCCAGTTCATGAATCATTCGATGTAACCGGATCTTTTTGAACCAGTTCACCAAATCAAACTGAATCGTTTTATACTGTTCGCGTCTCCAATACGCATTAATTCACAAATTACTTAAGCTGTTAACTTTTTTAATGTGGCTGACTCGTGAACTAGTCAGTATTTTGTTCGTTATCTGGCTCAGCTCGGTGTTCATCTTCAGTTCTCTCCTCACAGCAGTTCACCGGGATATTGGTTTGTTTGAACTCAGAAGTGTCAGCCACATTAAAAAAAGTTAACAGTTTAAGCAATTTGTGGATTAATGCGTACTGGAGATGCGAACCGTTTAAAATGATTCAGTTCGATTTGGTGAACTGGTTCAAAAGGATCCAATTACATGGAGTGATTCGTTCGCGAACCGGATATCACAAACTGCTTTGTTTTGAACTCTCTCTCACAACAGACACGGAAGAGAAGACAATGCTGAATAAAGTCGTAGTTTTTG
The DNA here is from genome assembly GCF_023724105.1 of Carassius gibelio. Taxonomy (NCBI): domain Eukaryota; kingdom Metazoa; phylum Chordata; class Actinopteri; order Cypriniformes; family Cyprinidae; genus Carassius; species Carassius gibelio. The sequence goes on along the minus strand of NC_068412.1, from coordinate 1,101,831 downwards.
CTATTTTTGGACCAAAACGTATTTTCGATGCTTCAAAAAATTCTAACTGACCCTCTGATGTCACATGGACTACTTTGATGATGTTTTTCTTACCTTTCTGGACATGGACAGCAGACCGAACACACAGCTTCAATGGAGGGACAGAGGAGATAAATGGAGGTCTCACGGGTTTGGAACGACATGAGGGTGAGTTATTAATGGGTGAATTAATTTTTTGGGTGAACTATCCCTTTAATGAAGGAGGATACATGAGGGTTCAGACCAGAGTTCTTCCTTTGCACCATCTTCCCACTTCTTTTGATGACGTGGAACTTTGAGGAGCACTTGCTGTTGTCAGGGTTATCATTTAACCTTTACATAACAGAAAAAAAAGTTAGATCATTTGATGTGAAAAATGTCTAACAAAACAACCAAATACTCACAACACAACCAAATACAGAAATGCACTGCAAATGGCACAGAACACAACAGAAATATTTCCAGGGGACCCAATATGTGACGAACCCGGATGGAGCATGTTTAGTACTCAATGTCTACTTTTGTTTTCTTGCAAAAAATACAGAGATTACATATTTATGACATACAACTTTATATACAATATAAAAAATGTAATGTTAATGTTATGTTTAAATAAGTTTCATAGGTAAGAAATGTAAGGTAATGTAGGGTCCAAAGATGAAACAGCTAATTTTAAAGTTGAGACACACACAGATAAATAAAGCATATTACGAAAACTTTTTTTGTATAAAATGTATTTATTTGCAACAGTTATGTTAACAGCAATAATAAGACATTTATGTCCTAAGTACAGCTATTAAGCTGATAGACACCATGCTGCTTTGTCACGAGAACATCCCAGGTTAAAATAATGAGGAAATTACGTTGGCTAAATCCGAAATCGCCCCCTTAACACTCATTCACTCATTTCTACATTAGTCCACTAATACGGTTCACTTGAAGCTGTGAATGAATTCGGACAGCCGTTGATCGCGCATTGGATGTACACAGTCGGGTTCGTCACTTATTGGGGTCCCTGAAAACATTTCCATTGTGTTCTGTGCCATTTGCGGCGCATTTTCGCGAACGAGATTATGTTATTCTCCCGATGCTGATGTACAGAACAAATGTTACATTTGAAGTAGACATATTTTTCTCTTGGTTGTTTAGTTTCCTTAACTTTATGTGTTTGCGGTAACGTTAAATGTGAGACTGAGGGGCGGAGAGGCTTTGGAAAGTGTATGAGCATTCAGGAACTGCACACGAAAACCTTAAGTTCGCCGTGTTTTTATGCCCTTTGGCATGATTAATAAAGGCGTATAATGTCTTCACAGAGACGCCAGTGTTTGCACACGACACGAACATTGCGGGTTTTACTCTAGCACTACAAGCATGACGTGCATTTATATGGGGTAATCAGTTAACAGCAAGCGATAATAGCGGGAAAAAATCCGACTGACTTTAAGCTAAATCCACGAAAGCTTTGTTGTTCGGCTAACAGTTCACATGAACACTCACCAGCTCCTGGAGTGGTCAAACCCAAGGCAGAGACCCGTTAATGTCCATATTTTGACGGTGAAACGTTCAGTAAAGGGGAAGAAATGAAAGAAATATGAATGTTTGCACAGTGTCACCACAACTCTCTCTAGCTCTCTTCACAGCATAAATGTGAGGTGACTGCGCGCCATACAGTGGCAGCGTTTTTTTTATTTATATTTTTGTTTTAGTTAAACCAAAGATATAATATATTTAAAGTAAAAGAAGTAATATTTGTACCTACCTTTGCATCTGACTGGTTCTTTTCGCATCTGTGTGTCTTGTTTTCTTCTTTCTCCAAGTGGGATATAAAACTTGATCTGTGATTGGTCAGGTTTCGCGCTCATTTTTTCTTTACTGTATTTAAATTTACAGTAAATTAAAAATACTGTAATTTAGTGTCGCCAAGAGGGTATTCCCCAAAATGTTACTTTAAAATACAGTAATATGCTGTATAACTGTCCTACAGTAAAATACAGTTCATTTTACAGTTAAATACTGTTAAATTTACAGACATTTCTAACAGTGTACAGTACTGTCATCATTTCATATACCTAATGTCATAAAAAAAAAAAAAAAGATTTATTTTCCTCTGTGATACACAGAAGGTGTTTTGAAGATTGTTCATGCTGCTCTTTTCCATAATGTGATAAATAGCCATACACCCTCAAATTTCCAAGTACATACACCGATCTCTAATATTACTAACTACTCATTTTCACAACCTTAAGTGAAAAACAATTACAAAGGTAAACATTAAGGTTGCTTATATGACAGTTTCCCTTATTTTACAATGCCATATCATGTCTAATTGATAACAGTGTCTAATTAAGCTTTATAGAGCTTAAATAATGGGTGCCATCAACAAAGACAAAACAAATTAAGGAATTCTCTGGCCCACCCTTGCACATTAAAACATGTCAACAGAAAGCCATTTTGAATGTTTTAACATCCAGGCAAAGGAAGTCTTACTGTGGCTAAGACCCTTCGGGAAATGCTTCTTATGGGAAACTGGCGGCTGGAAAATTGTGGACAGGCATCAAAGTCACATACTCTTTCTTGTTCCTGCTGGAGTGACTCAGTACTGCAGCTCTGTGATGGGAACTCTGAGGCAAAACGTAGGGTTCTAAACTGGGCTGTGTAATTCATTTGTGTAAACTGGAACTGGAAGAAAAGAAAGGGTTTAATTTATTTATTTCAGAAATGTCTTTATTTGTTTGCTGATTCATGCTGACATTACTGTGGGTACTGATCTTGTACAGTGAATCGTGTTGATCATGAAATGATTACAATTGCATTTTGGTCCCTCATACAGAATAATTTGGTTTCCATATGTTATCCCCCGGAAAACTATTTTTACTAGACTTTTAGAATCTGCTGCGTTTTTCCACATTTTCTGCACATTCTTGCAGATTATATGCAATGGAATTACGTGTGGTAAAATGTGTTTAACAGAGCTGAGTGCACTACACTCTTATTAAAAGCACAATCCAATTAGCCAATATATATATATAGTACAGACCAAACTTTTGGACACACCTTCTCATTCAAAGAGTTTTCTTTATTTTCATGACTATGAAAATTGTAGAGTCACACTGAAGGCATTAAGGTCTATTTGACCAACAAAAGTGATGGGGTGCTGCGCCAGATGACCTGGCCTCCACAGTCACCGAACCTGAACCCAATCAAGATGGTTTAGGGGTGATCTGGACCGCAGACAGAAGGCAAAAGGGCCAACAAGTGCTAAGCATCTCTCGGGGAACTCCAAGACTGTTGGAAGACCATTTCAGGTGACTACCTCTTGAAGCTCATCAAGAGAATGCCAAGAGTGTGCAAAGCAGTAATCAAAGCAAAAGCTGGCATTTTTTGAAGAACCTAAAATATGACATATTTTCAGTTGTTTCACACTTTTTTGTTATGTACATAATTCCATATATAAGTCCACATGTGTTAATTCATAGTTTTCATAGTCATGATAAAGAAATAAAGAAAACTCTTTAAATGAGAAGGTGTGTCCAAACTTTTGGTCTGTACTGTATATATATATATATATATATATATATATATATATATATATATATATATATATATATATATATATATATATATATATATATCCCGTCCCCTATATATAAGCTTTGGTGAATTATGAATCAATCTGCTGAGCCGGTTTATGACCTTACTTATGAATACTTAATCCAGAAATAATAAACACTTAATGTTCAACAAATTCCAGTTAAGTCTGTGAAAGAAAATCATGTTGTCCATATTGCCTGATAATAAATATGTTAGTACTATATAGACATTATGGAGGCTATATAGACATTATAGACATTATGGAGTAATATATTTTCTTTAATCTATTATAGCTATCCTGTGGGCGTCACATGAGGTGATGAGAAGTAAGCGCCTGACACAGGTTCTGGAAGTGGTTTTGGCATTTGGGAACTTCATGAACAAAGGACAGAGAGGCAATGCATATGGTTTCAAAGTGTCCAGCCTCAACAAGATCATAGACACCAAGTCAAGTATAGACAGGTCAGAGTTCAATGAAGAGGTTTTTAGTTTGTTCATCTAAATGCATCAATTAATGTCATTGGTTTGGAGTGCCGATGTCCTGCAGAGTATAGCTCCAGCCCTGAAACAAATCCTTATACTAAATAGCCTCAGTAATCCTGAAGACCTTTATTAGCTTGTTCGGGTGTGTTTAATTAGGGTTAGAGCTAAACTCTGCAGGACAGCGGCACTCCAGGACTGAAGTTGCTTTTCTGTATTAGACTTCCCACTGCCACCATTGAGATGTTAAATGCATTTTACAGAATTGGTGTAATCAGTCAACTTTGTTTATTTGTAGTAAATTTTAGTTGTCACTTAAAAATGTTCACACAAGGCATTTTTTTAAATAATTGCAGTTTATTAGCATAAATTGTATCAAATCTCTTAAAAATTCAAAGCATCCATTCACTGTTTAAAAAAAAATGAATTGTAGATGTTGAGTTCACGTTATGGTATGAAAATCACTAAATATGGATTAATAACAGTGGTAAATATGTTTTTTTTTCCATTTCTTTGCTTTAAACTTGAAATAAATTAATAATTCTATATGCATTTTCTACAGGAACATCACCATGTTGCATTATCTGATCATGAACTTTGAGAACAATTACCCTGACATCCTCAGTCTTCAACAGGACTTGGTCTCTATACCAGAAGCTGCCAAAGTCAAGTAAGTCAAACACTGTATACTGTTGAGCATAAACATAGTATCTATCTATTCTTTTGATAGGCTTAGGCCATTTTGTATTGCAGTTATCTTACATTTACTCTCACAGTCTGGCTGAGCTGGAAAAGGATGTGTTCATCATTAGGAGTGGCTTGAAAGCTCTGGAGGTGGTGAGTCATCCATCATTTATTTCTCCAACTTAAAGCGATCTCATCAGAGGTACCCTGAAATATTACTGACATACCCCTTTATTAGTATTATTATTATTACTTCTACTACTACTACTACTACTACTACTACTACTACTACTGAGGTGCCAAACAGGAAATAATTATATAAAAATCGAAATATATAGATGTAAATCTGAATATATAAATGTAAATTGTGAATATATTGTTATGTCTGAATATATAAAAGTACATCTGAATATATAATTATAAGTCTGAATATATAACTGTAAATCTGAATATATAATTATTCTGAGTATATAAATTTAAATCTGAATCTATAGATGTAAATTGTGAATATGTTGTTATGTCTGAATATATAAAAGTAAATCTAAATATATACTTATAAGTCTGAATATAGATGTAAATCTGAATATATAAATGTAAATTGTGAATATATTTTTATGCCTTAATATATAAAAGTAAATATGCATATATACTTATAACTCTGAATATATAGAAGTAAACCTGAATATATAGTTATAATTCTGAATATATACATGGAAATCTGAATATATAGTTATAAACCTGAATATATAGGAGTAAATCTGAATATATATAGTTATAAGCCTGAATATATAAATGTAAATTTTGAATATAAGTAAATCTGAATATATAGTTCTAATTCTTAATATATAAATGTAAATATGAATATATATTTATAATTCTGAATATAAAAATGTAAATCTGAATATAAAGTTATAATCCTGTAAATTGTGAATATATAGAATTAATCTGAATATATTTACATTTACATTTAATCATTTAGCAGACGCTTTTATCCAAAGCGACTTACAAATGAGAACAATAGAAGCAGTCAGGTCAACAAGAGAACAACAACAGTATACAAGCGACATGACAAGTCTCAGTTAGTCTAGTATAGAATGCACAGCCAAGTTTTTTTTATTTTTTTTATTATTTTTTTTTATGAAAAGACAAGAAAAGGAAAAGTGCTAGTATTAGTTGGTTAAGTGCAGGCAAAAAAGTCTTTTTTATGTCTTTTTATGTCTTTTTATGTTTTTTGAAAATGAGTAAAGATTCAGCTGTACAAATTGAGATTGGGAGGTCATTCCACCAGCTGGCCAGAGTCCAGGAGAAGGTCCGTGAGAGTGATTTTGAACTTCTTTGGGATGGCACCACAAGGCGTTGTTCACTTGCAGAGCGCAAACTTCTGGAGGGCACATAAGATTTAACCAATGAGTTTAGGTAAGTTGGTGCCATGCCAGTGGTCATCTTGTAGGCAAGCATCAGTACCTTGAATTTGATGCGAGCTGGTAGCCAGTGTAACCTGATGAGGAGAGGAGTAACATTAGCTTTTTTTGGCTAATTGAAGACAACCCTCGCTGCTGCATTCTGGATCAATTGCAGAGGCTTGACATTACATGCAGGAAGGGCCGCCAGGAGAGCATTACAATAGTCCAGTCTGGAGAGAACAAGAGTTTGGACAAGAAGTTGGGTTGCTTGCTCTGACAGGAAGGGTCTAATCTTCCTAATGTCGTATAAGGCAAACCTGCAGGAATTTATATTTATAACTCTGAATATGTATAGAAGTTATTCTGAATATTAGTTATAAACCTGAATTTATAATTATACTTCTGAATATATAAATGCACATTTTGAATATAAAATATGAATTCTGAATATATACTGTAGTTATGCAAATCATGAAATCTGAAAATATGTATAAATCCGGAATATACTGTATAAATGCAAACATGGATATATATTGTCTACATTTCGATAGAACTATATTATAAGGCATATCTATATTATAGCATATCAATAGACTCTTTATTATACCTGTGCATACTGTATATAGCTATTAATGTAAATATTTTGTTGTATTAATTATTGTAAGTGCAGCTCATTAATCTAAACCAAAAGAAGTATTGTATACTTTAAAAAAGGCTGACTGTGGTGTCAAAAGACCCTCAAAGTCAGTGAAAATGCTAATACCCTGAGAGGTATGAAGTGATTGAAGTGAATAGAGACAATTGTAGCAGCATGTGATAGTAATAATTAAAAGAACTAATATGTTAACTTATCTGCATTGATACAAGTACAGGATACATAGGCCCAGCGTTTTCATTAAAAAAAAAGAACATCTCTCTATTAATAAAGATATATTTCTGTTGAAATGTAGACTATATAGTGAAGTGCATTCCATACATTCAACCAAGTATGGTGATCCATTACGAGAATTTGTGCTCTGCATTTAGGGTGCACAAAGTGCACACACACAGAAGTGAACACACACAAGTAAGTATCATAGTTTATTATAGCAGTGGGAAGCCATTTATGCTGTGGCGCCCGGGGAGCAGTTGGGGGTTCAGTGCCTTGCTCAAGGGCACCTAAGTCATGGTATTGCCAGCCCGAGACTCAAACCCACAACCCTAGTGTTAGGAGTCAAACTCACTAACCACTAGGCCACGACTTTCCCATATACACCATAATACATTATAACGGTATTCTTAAGGCATTATAATGAATACATAATGCTTTATAAAAAAAACTTTTCATATGTTGTATCATTTCATGAATATTCATAAGAACAGTTTTACTATATTTTAATATTTACACAATGTATAAACATGTTGCATCCACTTTTTACAATGGATTATATTTCTCATAGTTATAATCCATTATTAAACTCATTTCTTGCAGTATTTCTGATGCTACTTTACTTAAAAGCAGTCAAAGAACACTTATAAGTGTTACAGTACATAGGGACCGGAGAGAGAGAATGACAGGGAATGATGTTTATTTGACACAAGCAGAGGTAACGGTGAACAATGGTGAGTCAAACTGTGGGTGAAGAGGTGAAGAGTGAGTAATGGGTGCGGATACTGTCTTGATGTCTTGGAGGAGTGATGATCTGAGACGCAGAGGCTTGAGACGATGGAGGGCGATGACACACACACACACACAATGGGAATAGGAGGTAACTAGAGATCGCTGGAGGTAGGTAGAGAACACGGTTAGTCCTTGAAGTTAGCAGGTAAGCTTGACCTAGTTGCGAAAGAGACCGGACAGTTACTGCGTGTATGTGTGTCTTTTGAGTGCTGGGAGATTGGCAAGTTGATGAGGGGCAGGTGAGTGTGATCAGTACTCTGGTGATGGCGTGCGCTGTGATTGGGTGGTGTTGGAGCATGGCGTGTCTGTTACAATAAGTAGTAATAATTATAATAATAATAATAATAAAAAAACTTCTCTCAGACAGCAATAAGATCAGATATCATATCAGAATAAACAATGTCAACAATGTCAAGATATGATACAGTCCATTATACTGTAAATGAAGTAGATTTAATATGGAGTTCATTGTGTGTTAGAAATAATCATACTCTTAAACTTACAACCACAAATACATTAGTATTATGATGTATTATAATTGTCGTTATGATTATTCATGAGTTGATACAACATATTATAGGGTTTTATTATGGTTTATTCATTATAATGCCTTAAGCCCTTATAATGTATTATAAATACGGGCTTCATTGAATATGTTACCAAAATTATATTTAACTTTATTCATGCAGACTTTAACTATACATTCAGATTTACTTATATATATTCAAATTAGTTTTGATATGTTCAGTTTTGCTTCTATATATTCAGATTTGCTTCTATATGTTCAGATATATATATATATATATATATATATATATATATATATATATATATATGTGTGTGTGTGTGTGTGTGTGTGTGTGTGTGTGTGTGTGTGTGTGTGTGTGTGTGTGTGTGTGTGTGTGTGTGCGTGTGTGTGTATAATTATAACTATATATTCAGATTTATAAATATATATTGAGATTTACTTCTATATATTGACAATTTATATATATATATATATATATATATATATATATATATATATATATATATATATATATATATATATATATATATTCAGTCTTAAAAGCATATATTCAGATTTACTTATATATATTCAGACTTATTAGCATATATTCAGTTATATTTATATATTTAGATTTACTTATATATATATTCAGTTACATTTATATATTTAGATTTACTTATATATATTCAGTTATATTTATATATTCAGACTTATAACCATATATTCAGATTTACTTCTTTATATTCAGACTTATTAGCATATATTCAGATTTACATTTATATATTCAGACTTATAACTATATATTCAGATTTACTTCTATATATTCGGAGTTATAAGTGTATATTCGGATTTACATTTGTATATTCAAATTTTTATATAATCATTTCCTGTTTGGCACCTCATATACTACTATATACTATATACTAATATAAGGTTTTGTTAAGTGACTTTGTGCTTCTTTGGGATGGCACATTCAAGCGACATTCACTTGCAGAATGCAAGCTTCTAGAGGGCACATACGTCTGAAGTAACAAATTTAGGTAAATCGGTGCAGTGCCAGTGGTAGTTTTGTAGGCAAACATCAAGGCCTTGAATTTTATGCAGCTATTGGAAGCCAGTGTAAATTGGTGTGACAGACAGAGGTGTGACGTATATTCTTTTTGGCTCATTAAAAATCAATCTTGCTGCCGCGTTCTGGAATAATTGTAAAGGTTTGATAGAACTGGCTGGAAGACCTGCCAAGAGGGCATTGCAATAGTCCAACCTAGACAGAACAAGAGCTTGAACAAGGGGTTGTGCAGCATGTTCCGAAAGAAAGGGTCTGATCTTCTTGATGTTGAGTAAAGCAAATCTGCAGGATCGGACAGTTTTAGCAATGTGGTCTGAGAAAGTCAGCTGATCATCAATCGCAACTCCAAGGTTTCTAGTTGTTTTTGAAGGAGTTATGGTTGATGTGCCTAACTTGATGGTGAAATTGTTATGGAACGATGGGTTTGCTGGAATCACAAGCAGTTCTGTCTTGGCAAGGTTGAGTTGAAGGTGATGGTCCTTCATCCAGCAAGAAATGTATGTTAGACAAGCTGAGATGCGAATAGCTACCGTCGGATCATCAGGATGGAATGAGGGGTAGAGTTGAGTGTCATCAGCATAGCAGTGGTATGAAAAGCCATGTTTCTGAATGACAGAACCTAATGATGCCAATCATTCTTGATGCTGGGGTTCTTTTAAAGGCTGTGCAGACACTCCAACAGGCTGTCTAAACTGGATGTGTCAAATCCAAAAAACAAAACAAAAAGCACATGAAGTAAGTCAGAAATATATCTGTCTACTGAATCCAGCATATAAAGAGTCACTGATAATAATCTGGTTCCCACATATAGTGTAGACAGTCAAAACTGCTGATGTAACAAGTGGTTACCAATGTGAATGTACACGTGATGTACATCCATTATCTGATAAAATATAAATATCAGAAGAAAATGCACAGCTTTGTCACTTTACCATGTACATTAGATTAATGCATTTCAACAAACAAATTCACACTTGAGCTGAATATCTTATGTTGAGTTTTGAGGGACCTTGAGGGAAAACATTCCATAAGTCGACAGGCCTTGGAATAATTTGTAGTAGGATCACAAATGCAGTGAGGTCACTGTAATCACTCATGAGACCATGAATCACCTCAAAACAGTTCTACTAGGGCCTTACTGCGTTGTAATGCTGTTATTGTAGGACATTTTCAAGATTGGCCTCTGTTAAATGTTTAGTTGTATTTAAAGCTACTTTATATTTTTTTACATTGGACAGAGGAAATAATAATATAAGTGTTAATATATACTAAACATATATGTCTATTTTAAATGTTAATCTCTGTTCATGTATCTATCCCAGCTGAAGGACCAGCGGGAGCGAGAAAGGCAAGCAAAGAAAAGCACCGGATGCAGTGTGTCAGAGGAGGTGGGGGAGTTTGATGATCTCGTATCGGCGCTTCGCTCAGGTGAAGTCTGCGACAAGGACTCTAAACTTAAACGCAACCGCAAGCGCTCTGTCAACCAGCTGGCAGATTCAAAGTGATTCAAGTCAGCAAGATGAACTATTGACCTCAGTGAATACGCATTTTTATATTTACAGACCGACAGAGAACTCTCTTGAAATACCATACACTGCCCTCTGTTTTTATTATGCTCAGACCAGTAATAACGGACAAGCTCAAAGATGGACAGGCTCACTGAAAGATGCTCTGCAATCTCTCTCTTCTTGTTTCAGAGACAGGGTAAAGGAGAGGCCTATGATATGTAAATATACACATATATGAAGGCAATGAATGCAAACATTTGAAGAGGAAATGTAGATTCCAGTGAGACTGTGATTATGGATTAAGGAAAAAAAAAAATCACCCCATGCAGGTTACATTGCAGCAGTCTGAGGCCTCCTGTGCCCTCTGTCCATATGGGGTCACAGTGGGAGTTCGGTATAAGATGATTGTGTTTATCTTTTAAGAGATAAAAGTTAAATATAGACATGCATGGTGCTAATTGTCCATTTTTGTGGGTACAGCTCTGCTCTCTGACCCTGCTTAAGGAACAAGAATGGTGTCTGTGACTGCAGGGCTTGTGGTATATCTATATGTGGTATATCTATTTCTTTGAGCCAGTAAAATTATTTATTAATAGTCCAAAAATACACAAGTTTTAACACTAAATTTACAAGTGCTATAACAATGGGCCAGTGCAGAAATTCTCTCCTTTATCACCTGTATCAGCTCGTGTACTTAATTAGATTTAATGATTGAAAGTTGTATATTTGTTTGTTTATTCGTTTAATACCAAAAATAGTCATTGTAGTCTTATCTGTGTTAAGTAACTTTTTCGCGACTAATGGTTTGAGATTGCTTATTACAAAAAGTTAGTATTTTTGTACAACAGACAGTTTATTCCAGGTTTGACCTGAAACGAGCAGAGAGTTTTTTTCTGGGACATTTAGAAAAATACAATTATTGCCCACTTAAATCAGAGCATTTGTAATTAGTTTGATTGCACTTCCTAAGGATTCCCCATATAGGCTCTTATTAGATCTTGTGGCGAAGCCCTAGTCTTGAGCTGCTTAATTGGAGATCATGCAGAATTAGGAATGTGGGTTTGCACAATTAACTGTTCTTTGTGCACCAGAATAAATATGATCCAAAATAAGTGAAGACACACTAAATTCGACAATTTTATATTAATACATGTAGTACTAAAAAAAACAGACACTTGCCCCTTGCCAAATGAAGACTGGGGTTATTTATTTTAATTTCCTTTACATCTCTATCAAGCTTGTCATGAGAAGAGTGGTACTGCAGACTCTAGAAGTTACATTGATGCATAAAACAACTTTGGTATTCTGCCTTTTAAGCTTCAAAGAGTATAAAAATCTTCAGAGATATTATTTGTACTTTATGTATATCTGGTGATTGATTTTCCAAAACCAAAGGAAAAAAAATGTAACTAGTTGCTTAATGCACTTTTTTGTAGGACAGACTTTTAACTGAATCACAAACCTGAGGAGACAAAGGCTGAAAAAAGAAAAGAAAAAGAAAACCTATGTATGTAGAGAGAGAGAGAGAGAGAGAGAGAGAGAGAGGCCTACATAGATTAAATGTAAATTTACCCAATAATCTGTGTTCCACTGTCCTTTTCAGCTCTTTGTATTGAATATAGAATTAGATAGATATGAACTGTAATATGAATAATAAAGAATACTGATTATTTTTGGTACAAGATAAAAATATTGGTACTAGATTGAATATGAAAGCACCATGCCAACTGCCTAAATGTATAACTCACTTTTATATTTTAGATATATTTGAAATATGTTTTGCCTCCCACTTCTGCTTGGCACTTGATGTTGTCCCTGTTTGCTCAAGTGGGACATAGCAGTGGTTCTCTGATAATATATATGTGTATTATTATCTGTGACAAGAACAAGAAATTACAAGAAATTACAAGAAAATTAAACTTTGAGTGTGTTCATGGAATGCTCCATTATGATTTTGACGGGTTGTATTTGTGCCATGCACCATTTTAAATGTTGATTTGACAAAATAGATGTAGTTATCAAAATATTTTGTACAACATCATTGTCAGTTGAAGACAAAAAGAAAAAAAGTGATACTGAATTTGGAATGAGGATTTTTCTTTCACTCTGTAAACTGAAGCTCTATTTATTTGGCATAGTTATTTTACTATATCTTGTATGTATATACAGCATTATGAAAGAAATGGTATAACTATATTGTGATTGATATTTGTCAGCTAGTTTGTATGAGAATGACAAGCCTTTCATTTATATACATTTGATCTCTATGGTCCGACCCTCCACCTGACCCCCTTTCTATGTGACATATTGTAGGGTAAAATAAACTTGTTTCACTTACATCTGGGTAAACTGTTTACAGCTGGCTCTTAAATCACATGTCATTTTACTATGAATACATTAGGCAGACATTCATCCATTTAATAATGGCAGGTCTCACGGCTGCATAAGATGTTTCTCACGGTGCAACACTGCCCTCTTCTGATCACAGAAAAAAATAATCAGAACCATTCAAACAGCAACTTCTGGTCCGACATACAGACGTCCCTAGCACATCAGTTTTAAACATGACTTTCCTTTATACAAATTAGTTTAATCAATGTCTGTTACAACTTACCTAGACAAAAAAAAAAAAAAAAGTATTTGGCTACCAAACACATCTATCATTCAAACATTTTATCCAAAACAACTATTGCATTTGAAACATGGAACATTTTACACATTGTAAACATCAATTATATTAGAAAATTATGATGAACAGCATTCTGACATTTAGTGATTTCAGTGTTATATATAAAAGAAAAATTCATTGTATTCTTGTTTGTTTGGACAAGTCACAGGGTGAATTTACAGTTTGTGCTTTTATTTAGCAGGATATCATGAAATTATTCCTTTTCAAAAACACTTGAATATGGAAAATGTTATTTTATAAAATATGGGCCATGTTCATGAAACACAAGCAGAATGTTAGTTGATAAAACTACTGTCACAAATGTTGTAATGAATTTGTTCTGCTCATGTTACATGAAAGACTACACAAAAACAAAAATAATGTAACCTAAAAGAAAGGGGATTTTTAATACTGTAACACGGTTACACCAATTGGGAATTTTCAATGCAAGCCTTCTGAAGAGTGCTGCAGTGATGAAATATTTTTGTATGCCAAACCATTAAAAACAAATGTTTGATTCTTACATCAGATTCTTACTCAGTGATTCTTACATTGATTCTTACACAAATTCTTTCACACCTTTATGAATCCCAAATAAAATCTAAAAAAAAGTAAAAAGCTAAACAAAGACTGTAAAGAAGCTTCCAACAAGTTTTTCAGCCTTAATTTATTAAAAAGAAGAAAAAAAATCCCAGAAAATTTGAGGTTTGAGTTAGAATATGTTGCAGGCCTTAAGCCAAAAAACAGACATGAAAACCAGACCAGACATGCTAAAATGCTTGTTCCTGGTTTATTGACCTGCAAAATGTGTAAACCCTGGAGCACTCTATAAAGCTGCATTTTGGTTGTGTTTTAGTTTAAAGGGATGGTTCACACAGAGGTCAAACATTTGCTGCTTGGTTTTGCTTAACCACTTTTCAGTGATAATATAAGTTTGCTCAACTGGTGAAAACTGTGACAACCTTTCTCAATGCAGTATAATTAGCTGCATTATCATTATCAAAATAAATATAAACTGAAATAAAGTATTTTTCATGGACAAAGGGCATGGACAAAGGAATAGTAAAAATGAAAATAAGTAGATTAATTAGAGGCATGTGAAGGCACATTTTGTTACAGAAAACTGTTGTCATTCTAAACAGAAAAATAAATACTGTAGCTACATTCAAACAGGTGAAATTAAGCCAGCGGTTTATGCATTCTTTAGGAATCAGGTGACCAATTAAATTCCCCTCTCTGCCCACCCGTCTTGCTGAGCAACTTGATGTCAGTAATAACAATGTTATGGCTGACTGATTTGCACATGTCATAGAGGGTTAGCGTAGCCACCGCAACGGCAGTCAGGGCCTCCATCTCCACTCCTGTGCGGCCCGTGGTTTGGCAGGTTGCCTTGATGATGACAGTATGTTCTTCCTCCAGCAACTCTATGGTAAGAGAGGCGTGGTCAAGAGGAAGCGGGTGGCAGAGGGGAATGAGAGATGAAGTCTGCTTGGCACCCATGATGCCCGCTAGCTGTGTTACCGCTAGTGCATCGCCCTTGGCAAGCTGGTTGGCTCGCAACAAATTAAAAGCTTTTGGGCCCAGGACGACCCTGCCACAAGCCATGGCTGTACGACAAGTCACCGCCTTACCGCCCACATTGACCATGGAGGCTTTACCCTGTGCATCAGTGTGGGTCAACTTATCAGAGGTCCCATCAAGGCTGGAGGACTGTGCATCTGTATGTGGTGTTTTCAAATCAAATCCATATTCAGGGTTTTTTTTATGGTAGTGACGTGAAAACTGCAGAGCTGAATCTCTAAATTTGGACGTTGACAGTAGTGCACTCTGAAAGAGGATGGGAGGAAATGTTTTGGACTGTAACTGTGGTGGCTGAGACCCCCTGCGTAAAATGTGCATATGAAGAGTTGAAGCTGTGGGGTTTTTTAAGGCACCAGCATTCACTTGATAAGTTTCAGTCATCACTTCACTGCAAATTAAGTCTGAGGCTGCACAAATTTGCCTTTGATTGTTCAATCTTTTCATAGAATGAAACCTTGGTCGATTATGCTTTTTACAAAGAGGAGTCAATCCTAGTGCATCATAGACAAAAGTGCTTGTGTAGTCCTGATGGGCATTGCCACAAAAGGGTTGAATGCAATTTGTTAATGAGTGAGTTGTTGCAGAGGATGCTGGAACCATGTAGTGGATCAGAGGAAGAGGCTGCCTCTGACTGCCTCTAAATAGATGTACTGACAGCAGCCATTTGAGCTCTCTACCTGTAGACAAGGGCACACATATTCAACAATATAATCACTTTTAAATGTGAAAATTCAGGGAATGCATACACATTAACATAAGCGGGAGGGTAATAAACAATAAATATATGAAACATGTTGCTTGTTGACAGGGGTGTGCAATAGGTATCATGTAGAATAATGTAGTTATTGTTATACAGTTTTTCTGTTTGGTGCATTTCTCAGATCAGAAATGAAATTCTCAAAATCTATTTGTTCAATCCAGTTACTTGTGCACATCATTGTAGCATCTGGACCATTTTTTATTTAACAAATCTCGGACCCCTTAGCCAATAAACATACTAGATGCCAGGATGTCTGCAAATGACTCCAGACCCCTGGTTACCATTGCAAACACAACACCTAGGCAAGATAAGATAACTTTTATGATATAAAAATATGTGGAGAGGATCTTCTTCCTAAGTTCTCTTTGGAATTCTTTTGGAAACACCTTTGGAATTCATCACTCTTCAAAACCTGAAGAACGTGATCGCGACTCCTACACCAATGAACCTCCAGACCATCAAGACTTTGCATCCAGACGCTCATTCTAGGCTTTTTTGAAACAAAACAGTTTAATGAACAGTTTAATGAACTATTTAATGAAACAAAACAGAAGTTTAGTATAAGCTAAGGACCCCGTTATAAACGGCGATGATGTTTTTACTCAGGTGGTTAACTGACACTTTTCATAGCTTCATTCTCTGGTTTTCCTGATGGTATCATCCAAATCTAATTTGCTCTTTCCCTTGTATGAGTGATTGTATGTATGTTTGTTTGTTAGACTAGTTTGCATTAGTGTTTAGTTAATAAAAATCTTGTGCACAAATTACATGTGTTACTGATTCTGCCTTACATTTCAATGTCCCAATACGATTCCGATTTTGCTATGTGCTCTAATACTATATGAAAGTATTTTCTGTGGCCACGGAAATATCCTTTCTTAGAGTTAATATGAAATTGTGCTAAGGGTTCACTGGACGAACCGATTAGCTGATGGCAATTTAATTCTGCTACAGTTCCTACTAGCAGCCCATATAAATAATTGTAATTAATCATAATTAATTGTAATTATTTATATAAATTTCCCATTTGAGCTCAATTAACTACATCATAAAATAATTTTCAATTTTTTTTGAACAAGTTGAAATTGCTTTGGTACATTCATGCAATTGATTATGAACAGTTGTCTGTGGTTTCCTACATTATCATTTTCTATTGTCATATTGCTCAAAATCTATTATATAGTTCTCTGCGCAACAGTCTTACCCCTCAAAAGTCATTCGTTCACTGTGCAATTCATTAAATGCAAAATGGTTAATGTAGTTGTCATAAACTGCCAAACACATCTTCTACACATTTCTATTAGTCTTTTTTTTTCATTTGCTATGATTTGTGCAGGCGAATCTTGACATTCACTAATGATGAGAATGTTGCTCAACCAATGATAAACCAGTTTTCTGAAATTCCTCATACAGTGCTGCATGCAAAAGCTTCTGGTGTTTCCTGTGTTTGTCTTTCTAAATTTGTATTTTCATCTTTGAGCCCATATTTGTCTTATCTTTATCACAATGACAATGCAAAGGTTTTTTTTTTTTTTTTTTGTCTTGTTATCAACCCACTAGTAATTATGACTCATATACAGTCTGCTTCAAACAATATCCCACATACAGTAATGTGTTAATTTGTACTTTTTGGAATGGATATATAGCATACATAAGAAGTGCAGCCTTCTGCATTTCAATACAGTAACTGCCATCCAAACGGTTGTCAGTTTACTTCAGGTAATATTAACATAAGTATATTGAGGTATATTGACAACAAGACTAAGCATTGTGAATCTCGTTTGTGAACAATGACACAAGGACTATGATAAGTTCGCTGAAATACTTTTGACAGATGAACTAAAATTTCTGAGTAAGTTGCAGGTTAACCATTGTATGACACTGTTTGTACGAATTGTTGTATTGCGAAATGCACATACTTCATTAAAAATATAAAGGATGATTCGAGAAATGCAACAAAGCGACTGAGAAAACTGTGACAATGGTAAAGGTGACATTATTGAGCACATCTTAAAGGGATAGTTCGCCCAGAAATGAAAATTTGATGTTTATCTGCTTCCCCCAGTGCATATAAGATGTAGGTGACGTTGTTTCTTCCGTAGAACACAAACAGGGATTTTTAAAACAAACTGTTGCAGTCTGTCAGTCTTATAATGGATGTGAATGGGAACCATGGCTAAAACATACACAAACAAAACCAAAATAAACCCTATGGTTCGTGATGATAAACTGATGTCTAAAGACACAAAACAATCGGTCTGTGCAAGAAACTGAACTGAAAAGAAACTTTTTTACCTCTGATGCACTGCAATGCCTGAACTGTGTGAACTGTGTGAATTGTACAAATAATGAAGAAACTTATTACACTGGTCAACAGAGGAATGAACAACGGCCTTAGTTGGTTTGAGAAGATTGTCAACAGTCTTAAACAGCCTTAAACAATGTGTTGCAGCGTTACCAATGACGCTTGAATAGTAGTTCTTACGTGCAGTATTCAAAGCAGAATGGTAAGCAGACTGCACCGTCAGGCCAGATTTTTTGTACTGCCGTTCTAATTGTCTTCTGGCAGCTTTCATTAAACGTAAGTCCGGGGTAAACCATGGACAGGGTTTCCTAACAGTAACAAGCTGTTCTCGCACAGGTGCGAACTCATCCAAAAGTGAGGAAAGCATGGAAATTATAGTACTCCACGGAGTTAGTATTGGGAAGCCCAGAGACAAAAGTCAAAAAAAGAGTGAAGTCCATGTGCTTGATGTTACGGAATTTGATAGTGCACTCAGAAATGGATCGTAGTCCAGCCTCGGCAGATCAAGAGCTTGAACAAGGGGTTGTGCAGCTTGTTCTGAAAGAAAGGGCCTGATCTTCTTGATGTTGAATAAAGCAAATCTGCAGGACCGGACAGCAATGTGGTCTGAGAAAGTTAGCTGATCATCAATTGTAACTCCAAGGTTTCTGGCTATTTTTGAAGGAGTTATGTTTGATTTGCCTAACTTTATGGTGAAATTGTGATGAAATGATGGGTTTGATGGAACCACAAGCAGTTCACTCTTGGCAAGGTTGAGTTGAAGGTGATGGTCCTTCATCCAGCAAGAAATGTCTGTTAGACACACTGAGATGCGAACAGCTACCATCGGATAATCAGGATGGAATAAGAGGTAGAGTTGAGTGTCATCGCCAAACAGCCATGTTTCTGAATGACACAACCTAAAGATGCCATGTAGACAGAGAAGAGAAGTGGTCCAAGAACTGAGCCCTCAGGCACCCCAGCAGTTAGATGTTGCGACTTGGACACCTCTCCTCTCCAAGATACTTTGCAGGACCTATCTAACAGGTAAGACTCCTGAGATGCCCTTTTCCAGTAGGGTTGCCAGGAGGATCTGGTGGTTGACCATGTCAAAAGCAGCGGACAGATCAAGCAAAATAATTATGATGATTTGGATTCCGTTCTTGCTAGTCTTAGTGCTTCAACAACTGAGAGCAAGGCCGTCTCAGTTGAATGTCCACTTCTGAAGCCAGATTGGTTGCTGTCAAGGAGGTTGTTCTGTTTGAGAAAGGCATAGACTTGGATGAAGAATTTCATCTTTTTATAATGAAAGGAAGAAGGGAAACTGGTCTGTAGTTCTCTAAAAGAGAGGGTAGGTTTCTTATAGGTTTAGTTCACCCAAAAATCAAAATTATGTGAAAATTAACTCAACCCTCATGACGTTCCAAACCCGTGAGACCACGGTGACAATTCATCTTCAGAACATAGTTTAAGATATTTTAGATTTAGTCCAAGAGCTCTCAGTCCTTCCATTGAAACTGTGTGTATGGTATACTGTCCATGTCCAGAAAGGTAAGAAAAACATCAGAATCAGAATCAGAAAGAGCTTTATTGCCAAGTATGCTTACGCATACAAGGAATTTGTTTTAGTGACATAAGCTTCCAGTACACAGAGACAACAACACACAGACAAAAAAAAAAGTAAATAAATAAGTGTATAAACAATTGTGCTATAAATGATAATGGAAAAGGATTGAGTGAGATGCAGGAATGTTCTAGGATGGAGGGTTAACAAATAAATATAAGGATATTGCACGTTTATAAGCATAAGTAGGGAACATTTAACTGTTCATGAGGTAGATTGCCTGGGGGAAGAAACTGTTCTTGTGCCTTGCTGTTCTGGTGTTTGCGGCTCTGAGGCGCCGGCCAGATGGCAAAAGTTCAAAGATGGGGTGTTTTGGATGTGAGGGATCCAGAGTGATTTTCTGAGCCCTTTTCCTCACTCTGGATGTATACAGTTCTTGAAGGGTGGGCAGGGGAGCACCAATAATCCTTTCAGCAGTCCGAACAGTTCTCTGTAGTCTTCTGATGTCTGATTTTGTTGCTGAACCAAACCAGACAGTTATTGAAGTACAGAGGACAGACTCAATGACGGCCGAGTAGAACTGTTTCAGCAGCTCCTGGGGCAAGTTAAACTTCCTCAGCTGGCGAAGGAAATACAACCTTTGCTGGGCCTTTTTAACAATGGATTCAATGTGATTGTCCCACTTCAGGTCCTGAGAGATGGTGGTTCCCAGGAATCTGAATGACTCCACTGCAGTCACAGTGCTGTTCATGATGGTGAGTGGGGAAAGTGCAGGTGGGTTTCTCCTAAAGTCCACGATCATCTCCACTGTTTTGAGCGTGTTCAGCTCCAGGTTGTTAAGACTGCACCAGACAGCCAGCTGCTCAACCTCTTGTCTGTAAGCAGACTCATCACCGTCCTGGATGAGGCCGATGACTGTAGTGTCGTCTGCAAACTTTAGGAGCTTGACAGAGGGGTCTTTAGAGGTGCAGTCGTTGGTGTACAGGGAGAAAATCAGAGGGGAGAGAACACATCCCTGAGGGGCACCAGTGTTGGTGGAGCAGCTGTTTGATGTGAATTTCCCCAGTCTCACTAACTGTTGCCTATCTGTCAGAAAGCTGGTGATCCACTGACAGATAGAGCTAGGAACAGAGAGCTGGGTCAGTTTGGTCTGAAGGGCTGTTGGGATGATGGTGTTGAATGCCGAACTAAAGTCCACAAATAGGATCCTCACATAAGTCCCTGTTTTGTCCAGATGTTGCAGGATGAAGTGCAATCCCATGTTGATTGCATCATCCATGGACCTGTTTGCTCAGTAAGCAAACTGGAGGGGGTCCAGTAAGGGTCCAGTGATGTCCTTCAGATAAGCCAGAACCTGTTTTTCAACTTCATGACGACAGACGTTAGAGCCACATCATCACAGTATACCATACACACAGTTTCAATGGAGGGACAGAAAGCTCTGGGACTAAATTTAAAATATCTTAAACGGTGTTCCAAAGATGAACGGAGGTCTCACAGGTTTGGAACGACATGAGGGTGAGTTATTATTGACATTATTTAGATTTTTGGGTGAACTAACCCTGTAAGTAGTGGAGTTATACGAGCCAGTCTAAATGTTGAGGGAAAGACACCAGTGTGGATGGATATGTTAATGATGTGAGTGAGTGCAGGTACAACTGCAGGAGAAATTACTTGAAGGAGATGAGATGGAATAGGATCAACCGGACAAGTAGTAGGATGATTAGAAAGATGAGTTTGGAGACTTCTGCCTCAGAAAGTGAAGAGAAGGATGTAAATGAACATGTTTGCTGGTGAGATGTGCTTGATGGATTGTGGAAAATTGTGCACTGATGTTTTTCATTTTATTAATTAAGTTGTCAGCTATTAGAGTTGATGCAAGAGGTGGATAAAGGAGTGAGGAAAACAGAGTGTTATGGTAGTATGGCCTTTTAGCAGTGGAGCTCCTGTGGTCTGCTTAGTTGGGGTCACTTCATCTACAGCGATATCATTGACATGATTGCAAATAAATGCACAGACACTATTTAAACTGAACAGAGATGGCATCACTGGATTTAATGTTGAACTGCCTTTAACTGTCATTTTGCATTATTGACACACCTTTTTCCTAATGAATGTTGTTCAGTTGCTTTGATGCAATGTATTTTGTTTAAAGCTCTATATAAATAAAGGTGACTTGACTTGACTTGGAGACATTAGCAGAAAAGGAAGAGAAGAGTGACTGATACACATTAAGGTCAGTAGTATTTTTGGATTAGGAAAATTAGGAGTTCAATTAGAAGTGTCAATGGTCCACTTGAGAGATAGGTGGTGGTAATGCACTTATAAGACTGTGATCCGCTGTAAAGCAGGACGACGACCCCTCACGCAAAAGCTGTGTTTTGAATAGGCGCCCATTCAGTAGTTCATGCATCAGTGGTAAAAAAAAAACAAACATAAATACAGTTAAATTCTTTGCACAGACCGATCATTTTATGTCTTTACACATCAATCTACCGTCACAAGACACAGGGTTTAACTTGGTTTTGTGCATGTTTTAGCCATGGTTCCCATTCACATCCATTACAAGACTGACAGACTGCAACGGTTTGTTTAAAAAATCTGTTTGTGT
The DNA here is from genome assembly GCF_023724105.1 of Carassius gibelio. Classification (NCBI taxonomy): domain Eukaryota; kingdom Metazoa; phylum Chordata; class Actinopteri; order Cypriniformes; family Cyprinidae; genus Carassius; species Carassius gibelio. Next base: position 1,079,439 of record NC_068412.1, on the reverse strand, counting down.
AGAACAAAAAAAGTCACCTTCATTTTGGATGTGCTGGGGGTAAGCAGATAAAAATCACATTTTCTTTTTGGGGTGAACTATACCTTTAAGAGTGCACCTTTCATAATGTAGCCTATTTTTAAACATTAATCTCAATATTATTTATGTAACTGTAACTACTGTGTAAATACATCTTAATGCTGCAACATCTTGATATGTAAAATTAATAATTTTGCTGATACTGATTTCAACTGATTGGTAAAAATAGTAAAAATGCCCCTGGAAAAATCCAGTTAGTGTGGCAAAAGTTTTGTAATTCCTGTCCCTGCTGTGAACTAACCACTACACAGAATATGAAGAATATGAAAAGCTTTGGCAGTCAGTTGTCCATATCATGCACAAACCAGTCAAGGTACCAGCACAAAAACAAAATAATGCAAAATATTGCCTAATTATCCTTACACAAAATCACAGAACATAATGAGATATTCAACACTATGGCACACCCCAGTTGATGATATAGGGAGATGGGAAGTGTATTACGTACAGCCAAATCACCCACCAATGAGGATCATTGGCCTGTTCTTCATCTGAGATATATTGAACATCCCTGCACAGAAAGACAAATAAGTAAATTAATTCTGAATTACACATGACCTGAATGTTGATACTATAATCAAATCTGTATTTGGGAATCATTTGCCCAACAGTTGGTTCGATATGTCAGAGTGTGTTTGTCTTTACCCGCATGCTGTTTCTTCTTCCTCCCGACTGCTGCCCCTATGATGTGCAGTAGTTCCTCTTCAGTTGCTCCAGAGCGCAGAAAATCCCTCAAAGACACCTCTGAATTTCCAAACAAACAAACCTAATAGCATGCCAACACAGGCAAATATAGAAAAACAAAACATCACAGATCAGATAGCTAAACTGAAAAGCTTAAGCACAAGACATATCAGTATAAGGAACATCATACACACAAACACCATTTACCTTAAGGTTGCCATCAGCCGTGATGCGCAGGCGGTTACAGGAGCCACAGAAGTTGTCTGACATGGAGGTAATGAAGCCCAGCTGGCCCCGAAATCCTGGTACTCTAAACGCCTGTAAGCACACAACACAGAAGCACACACATGAGGGCTTATCCCACTGATATGATTTTACAGCCTTGACGCAAGATTACAAAAGGAATGCTTTTCTTGAAGGATAATTACAAGTTACAGAAATATCCATTTACAGACTGATACATAAAGACTGCACAAACTTGACCCTCAAAACAGAACATTTAAATAAGCGCTAACGAGAATTTAACATTGAGAATGATTCATGGCCAATGATTTATTTAGCAGTCAGGAGCTGGGCTGACCTTGGCTGTATCAGTTTCCTCTCCAGGCACAGGCTCCAGATTGGGCCATTTTTGCTTTATAGAGTCCAGCATCTCCTGATAGCTCACCATCATCTTGAAATTCCATCTGTTACCTACAGAGACAGGCAATATGCAGAGGTACTTGAACAACATTCAGCTGCTTAACTTTCTTTAATTAAGAAATTGTTTTGTTGTTCCTTTTTTTTCTTTCTTGAAACAAATTAAATGGCAGTTTTAATTAAGATTTTAAAAAATTGCATCCCATGTGAAGAGATATTAATGCTAAAATCAATCTTGAAGTGTTTCACTACAAACTTCAAGCTTTTTTTCCAATGCTAATCTCAATCTTTCTTAAAGTTAGCAAGAAAAGTGCATTGGAAACAGAATAGTTCACAATAGTTCATTGAAGAACACAATAGTTTAATTTCATAGTTTTAGTATGGATTCTACAGAATGTTTAATTATTTATTTATTTATTTTTTCCTGTAGTCATTCAGTTTTACTTTGAGTCAAGTGAGGTTTGCATACTACACAAACTGCTCCATTATTCACAGCATCTAATCAGTTGTTACTGCAGTGATTGCTGTAGTATTGGCCCTCAGGACAAAAATCTATAAAAGTGACACCGTATTAGCTTCTGCAACTGCCTTCATAAAATCTCTCTTTTCCAGGATCACAAACAGTAATCTATTCAATGTCTCTAAACTCTCCACTGTCACTGTTATCCAGTTTAAGGAGTTTCTTCTAAACTTGCTTCTGCACATAGCTGTTAAACCTGTTTAGTAGTGAAGGTATATGACTTCCACTAAAATATCAACAGAATGTGGACTGCAATAACGTGTTATGAATATAAATCCTGAGGTACCTCAGGTCTCACTGACCTGGAAAGAGAATAATCTGCACTACTGATGTGATTAAAGAACTGGGGCAGAAACTGTTACCTTTACAACTGTGCCGATTATAATTAAACCTGTAAGATGGGCTAGCAAGTGTATGATGTAGATTTCTCTATTTGACTTCAGATAACAATCTTACCGTCAAAAGGCATGTACTCTATGAATCTCACATCCAATGGTTTCCTCTCTGTCAGTGACACAAAGTCAATCAACTCATCTTCATTCAAACCTCTCAAGACCACACAGTTCACCTGAGAAGAGAGACGACAATTTACCACAATGAACGAATAAACGCACAAAGATTAATTACAAATATTAAAGGGTTAGTTCATAGTTCATTTTTGAAAAAATAAAAATTATGTCATTAATGACTCAACCTCATGTCGTTCCAAACCTGTAAGACCTCCGTTCATCTTCGGAGCACAGTTTAAGATATTTTAGATTTAGTCCGAGATCTTTCTGTCCCTCCAATGAAAGTGTGTGTTCATGTCCAGAAAGGTAATAAAAACATCTTCAAAGTAGTCCATGTGACATCAGAGGGTCAGTTAGAATTTTTTGAAAATACATTTTGGTCCAAAAATAGCAAAAACTATGACTTTACTCAGCATTGTCTTCTCTTCTGGGTCTGTTGTAAACGAGTTCAAAATATTGCAGTTTAGTGATATCCGGTTCACGAACGAATCACTTGATGTAACCGGATCTTTTTAAACCAGTTCACCAAATCGAACTGAATTGTTTGAAACTGTTTCGTCTCCAATAAGCATTAATCCACAAATGACTTAAGCTGTTAACTTTTTTAATGTGGATGACACTCCTTCAGAGTTAAAAACCAATATCCTGGAGTAATTCATGTATTCAAACAGTACACTGACTGAACTGCTGTGAAGAGAGAACTGAAGATGAACCCCAAGCCGAGCCAGATAACGAACGAACGATTGACTCGTTCTCAAGTCAAGAACCATTTCTGTCGGACGTGTCAGATTCGAGAACCAAGGAGCTGATGATAACTGCGCATGTAGGATTCAGTGTAAAGCAGACAACCACACAGTGCGTCTGAACGGCTTGAACGGATTCTTTTGGTGATTGATTCTGAACTGATTCTGTGCTAATGTTATGAGCCCAGGTAAACCGAAGGCTTGAATCAAGTGCAATCATCGCCAATGGCGTCATTACTTTGAGCGCAAAAGAACCGGTGAACCGTTTTCTTCAACTGACCTAGATCACCGACCTTGTACAACCATACTCGGTTCAAAGGTCACTGAGATCCTCAAACAAAGGGCTCCTGCTTGTGCCACGCTCACGGCTTAAACAGAGAGGTGACAGAGCCTTTGCAGTTGCTGCCCCACGTTTGTGGAACCAGCTCCCCCAGGATATTAGATCTGCTCCCTCCATTGCTACATTCAAATCCAGGTTAAAAACTCATTTTTATTCCTTGGCTTTCCTTGTTCCCTAACCTGGTACCTCTGTTTGTTTTCTGTATTTCTGTGTTGTGTGACGTGATATTGAAGGCTTATTTTTATTAATGTTTTATATAATTATGATTATTCAATCTATGTGTTTATATTTTTATTGTCTTTTTAGCTATTCATTGTACAGCACTTTGGTCAGTTTTGCGCTGTGTGTAAATGTGCTTTATAATTTTTATAAATTACTTACTTACTTCAACTGGTTTACTGAATCGAACTGTCTAGAAGAACCAATTCACGGAAAAGAACTGAACTTCCCATAACTACTGGTTCTTCACTTGAGAACGAGTCAGTCTATTGTTCGTTATCTGGCTCAGCTCGGTGTTCATCTTCAGTTCTCTCTTCACAGCAGGTCAGTCAGTGTACTGTTTGAGTAAATGAATTACTCCAGGATATTGGTTTGTTTGTTTAAAAAAAGTGAACAGTTTAAGGCATTTGTGGATTAATGCTTATTGGAGATGCAAATCATTTCAAACGATTCAGTTCGATTTGGTGAACTATTTCAAGAAGATCCGGTTATATCGAGTGATTAGTTTGCGAACCGGATATCACAAACTGCTTTGCTTTGAACTCTCTCGCAACAGACATGGAAGAGAAGACAATCCTGAATAAAGTTGTAGTTTTTGCAATTTTTGGACCAAAATGTATTTTCAATGCTTCAAAAAATTCTGATTGACCCTCTGATGTCACATGGACTACTTTGAAGATGTTTTTTTTACCTTTCTAACCATGGACAGTATACCGTACAAACGCTTTCAATTGTGGGACAGAAAACTCTTGGACTAAATCTAAAATATCTTAAGCCCTATTCGGACGGGACTAGTTTTCTAAACTACGTTTGAGTTTCGATTCTTACCACCTGACGTCTGCGATTTTCATGTACCAATTCAGACGGGACTAACATCTCCGTGTTTATTACAGAGGTGGGAGGTCTGTTTTGTACATCTGGGCTTCACACAGATCACGCGCTCTGTATGCGTGCATTGCATTCATTCAGAATGATTGCCTTAGTATTATTACACAATAAATACTTAATGGCTAGTATAGTAAAACCATGTTAATGTGTGGTTCCTTCAGTTTAACTTGGTTTCCTTTTTATATATATACATTTTATTAAATGTAAATTAAAACATTATGTAACAGAGTACATAAATGAACGTGAGTAATCTTACCTGATGCTGATATTACAATAGCCAGTATTAACAGTTTACTTGATCTTGCTCTTGATTTTATTATTTTATTATTTATTTTTTTATCATTATTTCTTTGTCGCTAAGCAAATATATCAAACATGCGCGCAGTAAGAGCATCTACGGTAATTCACGTTGGCCAAAACACACAAGGAAACGCGTTGTGAAATAAAATATCACCGGCAATCATAGACATTCGCATTCGGACGGGATTAGTTTTCTCAGAGGATCACTGAGTTTGCTGAAAAACAGCAGGTAATTTGCTCTGGAATTATCACAGAGGTTGTGTGAGAAAAACACAGACGTGGCAGATTTGGACAGGATTAAAATCACCCAGTAAGTCTGTGAAACTAATGAGATAAAACTAGTCCCGTCCGAATAGGGCTTTAAACTGTTTTCTGAAGATGAACGTAGGTCTTACAGGTTTTGAATGACATAAGGGTGAGTCATTAATGACATAACTTAAATTTTTGGGTGAACTATCCCTTTAATAAGTTGTTTCAGGTGTTGCTAGAAAGGTGACAAGAAATGCCCTAAAGTGGTTTTAGAGCTCTAGCATTTGACACTTTCTGAGACATGAACCATTTCATATATTATAAGGGATTAACAATTCAGATGTTTCGAGGCAGGTAAAATACCTTGACTGGATTGTAGCCCATTTCGATAGCCTTTTCAATGCCCTCCATCACTTTATGAAACCCTGCAAGAGGTACCAATATTAGGCATCAATTAGACAGATTGCACATATTTAAGGTGGCAGACACACCAACTTATTTTGGCAACCAAACATTTTGTGTGAGTGTGACTGTACAAGTGTCTATTTTGTAAATAACATTAATAAACTAAAAAAAAAAGGTAAGCCGCTTATACAGCTTGGCATTAAAATGTAATAAATGGTTAAAAGATCATCTCTTTCAAATCCATAATAAAAGTTTTACTGGTCAATATTTGATTAGAACATATTAATGTAGTTATATGTTTTGACCCAATAATGTAACAGACTCAAATTGGTAATAAATGAAAATTATGAAACTTGAACATGGAGCAATCTCAAATAAAACATTTTCATAATCCTTTCGTCAGTTATTTTCAGCCTTTTGAGATCAACTGCTTCATACACTTTCTCAATGTTCTGCTGCTACCTTTATGCTTCATAACAATCACAATCTACATTTCTTCATCCATGACACCTGTGATGGAATGTTTTTATGTAATGGCTTCAGAAACAGCAGAGCTAACAGTCATATGACAAAGATCAGTACATGTGTGGTTTGAGGTAGTGATAGTAGCTTCTTGACGGGACACCATCACCATACTTTTGTAAGGGAAGTACAGTATTTTATTGGTATTGTATAATGTTATTGACAACTGGAGGTTGACTGAGTTGTATGTTACAGGGTAGAGAAGTCAGATTAGTTTTGTCATCAGTACGATGATTTGTATTGAGAATTTGACACACCTTATGCGTTCTTTCTGCACCTATCTAGCCGTCATGCAGGAATATAAACTTTTGTAGTTTATGAACCATTTTGGATCTAGGACCTAATACCTTTTCGTCTAGCGATGAACTCAAATTTTGCAGGGACCAGAGTGTCTAGACTGATGTTGAGTAGATCCACTCCAGCTTTCTTTAGACTGGGCAACAGTCGGGTCAAATTCATCCCATTTGTGGTCACTGCAATGGTCTTCAGACCCTCCAACTTCCTAAGTTCCGCTTTCAGAAAGAAAGAGAAAAGATAACTATAAAAAAAAAAAAAATCATAAAATAATAATAATAATATTATATATATATATATATATATATATATATATATATATTAATTAGTGTTTTTGAGTGTAACATTGTTTTGTCATGCAAGTTGCAGAATAAATTGCCAAAAATTCAGACCAACAAAATTATTATCAGTCCTAGGGTGCATTTACACTCAAAAGTCTTAATCGTTTGACCATATACAACAATTTTTTGGCCCACCATTTTACATTTCACTTTGTTTACATTATTAAACATGAGCACCCGAATGAACGAGTTAATATAAAAAAAAGAGTTTAACTAGAATAATCAAATGTCAGAAGAATACTAATTAGAAACAGACATACAACCAATTTTTTTGGTATTCCAACCTAAATTCGAGATCATAATAAAATGGAGTCAGATTAAAATAATAAAAAAAGAATCAGATTTGAGTTTAACCTAAATTTAATAACACTACACGCTGAAAAGATCGAACACGCAAGAAACCTTCAGCCAGCACTGGATACCTTCCTTGGACCAAGTGCCTGGACCTTACAGTTTAATTACAAAAACAGTTATCACCCCAGTTATAATGAAGTTATCACCTCATTGCTGACAAATATAATGTAGGTTTTATTAGTGAAGCTATTGTATCTATAGCCTAAAATTCATGGGGCAGGGTTTGAAAACCAGCTTCTGAATGTTCCGCAATTTTATTACATATAAAGTTCCCACCTCAATAAAATGCATGGGCATATACAGCATGCAGACATTAAAAAGCTATCTTTATGGGTCTGATGTCCAGATTATGTATCCAATTAAAATCAACATTTGGAAGTGGCCCAGATCGGATGTAGAGAAAAGAGCTCTCAGTCCCTCCATTGAAACTGTGTGTATGGTATACTGTCCATGTCCAGAAAGGTAAGAAAAACATCATCAAAGTAGTCCATGTGACATCAGAGGGTCAGTTAGAATTTTTTGAAGCATCGAAAATACATTTTGGTCCAAAAATTGCAAAAACTACGACTTTAATCAGCATTTTCTTCTCTTCCGTGTCTGTTGCGAGAGAGTTCAAATCAAAGCAGTTTGTGATATCCGGTTCGCGAACGAATCAGTTCACCAAATCGAACAGAATCGTTTTAAACAGTTTGCGTCTCCAATACGCATTAATCCACAATGACTTAAGCTGTTAACTTTTTTTAATGTGGCTGACACTACCTCCGAGTTAAAACAAACCAATACTTAATTAATTTACTCAAACAGTACACTGACTGAACTGCTGTGAAGAGAGAACTGAAGATGAACACCGAGCCAAGCCAGATAACGAACGAAACAATGACTCGTTCACGAGTCAAGAACCGGTTGCATCGGTTTTCGGATCACCAGTAGTTCTTTCAGACAGTTAGATTCAATAAACCGGTTGAAGAAAACACTTCACCGGTTCTTTTGCGGTATATGCGGTATAATAACGTAATGGCGTTATTGGCGATGATTGCCCTTGATTCAAGCCTTCGGTTTACCTGGGCTCATAACATTAGCACAGAATCACTTCAGAATCAAGTCGAGTCAAGTTGAGTCAGTCTTCTGTTCGTTATCTGGCTCGGCTCGGTGTTCATCTTCAGTTCTGTCTTCACAGCAGTTCAGTCAGTGTACTGTTTGAGTAAATGAATTACTCAACTAGATCCGGTTACATCGAATGATTCTTTCGCAAACCGGATATCACAAACTGCTTTGTTTTGAGCTCTCTCACAACAGACACGGAGACAATGCTGAATAAAGTCGTAGGTTTTGCTATTTTTGGACCAAAATTTATTTTTGATGCTTCAAAAAATTCTAACTGACCCTCTGATGTCACATGGACTACTTTGAAGATGTTTTTCTTACCTTTCTGGACATGGGCAGTAGGCCGTGCACACCGTTTCAATGGAGGGACTGAGAGCTCTTGGACTAAATCTAAAATATCTTAAACTGTGTTTCGAAGATAAATGGAGGTCTCACAGGTTTGGAACAACATGAGGGTGAGTTATAAATGAAATAAATTTAGATTTTTGGGTGAACTATCCCTTTAATACTATGAACTGATTGTCATTTCACAATTGCAGACCTTATGGCATTCAACATAAGATGTAGTTTTCAAAATGCCTATACCACTACCGTTATATTTAAAAGTAAAAAGCAATTACAAAACTAACAAAAGGTGGAACAATTACCTATTATAGGCAGAATGTCTGGGCGAATGAGAGGTTCTCCTCCAGTCAGTCGTATTTTGTTTACCCCCTCTTGTACAAAGAGTCTGGCTATTATCAACAGCTCTTCTGCTGTTAGGAGCTGAGAGCGAGGGGTAAGCATTACCCCTTCCTGAGGCATACAGTATTGACCTGAGGAAACATTATTGACTCTAAATTATGGAGAAACACAGAACCAAATATTCATGCATATTTAAGTTTTTTTTTTTTTACTTGCAGTAATATTATTTCATCTAAAACCACTGTAATATACAACCTCTTGTGGCTTATTGCTACAATTAATGGTGAAAATTTATTTTGAAAACCTAAATCACTCTCACGGATCTTTTCCTGGACTGTGCCCATCTGGTGGAATGACCTCCTGATCTCAATTCGAACAGCTTTACTCGAAACGAATCTTTACTTATTTTCAGAAAACATCTAAAGACTCATCTTTTTCACCAGCACTTAACCAACTAATACTAGCACTTACCTTTTCTTTTCTTGTCTATCATATTCTTGAACGAAAAAAAAAAAAAAAAAAAAAAACAACCTGGCTACGTGATCTGTACTAGACTAACTGAGACTTGTCATGGCACTTGTATACTGTTTTTGTTCTCTTGTTGACCTGACTGCTTCTATTGTTCTAATTTGTAAGCTGCTTTGGATAAAAGCGTCTGTTAAATGATTGAATGTAAATGTAAACCTAACGGTCTACTCTGAGAGTTAGTAGACATGTATTTGCAAATTAATGAGAATTAGTTGTAGCTGCAAAGTTACTTACATAGTAGAATGTCTAGAGTGGACTATCAAAATAAAGTGTGACCCAATTAATAAAACCATTATGTACTAATTCTGGATAAATACAGTAGAATATATGTAATACTAATCACTAATATTTTTTATTAAAATTTAGTAGGGCTTCATTTGGACCAGAAGCATTTATAAAAAGTATTTTTACAAAACATATATTATATGAGAGACTTACAGCGGAGGTTACATTTTTCAGTGAGAGATATGCGAAGGTAATTATGCCTGCGTCCAAAGGAGTCTATAAGAAATGCTGAGAAAGGCAGGACATCCTTCAGGACTCGCCTCTGACTACCTGGAACCATAAGCTCTCCGACCTATAGAGAAAACAAATAAAACATGTTAAAATCATAAATCAGCAGAACAAAATAGTTTGCATTCACAGTCAGATTTCGAATATTAAATTATAAAAATAATCCATTCAGCTTTTGCAAAATTAAGGGTGAATTTTTGTTATCCAGGTCCCTGGCTCAATTTTTGATTTTGCTAACATTTTTTCTTAAGAAAGTATAGTAATGAAAGCCAAAATACTAAATTTACTTATCCACTATTTTGTAGAGGGGGTCAAAATGCCAATTTCCATCTGTGATTCAGAGCCATATTACAACGGGCTAAAAATTACTTCAGGAAGATGGCAGCTCATGATGTCATTTTTACACAGAGACTGGTAGGTCTGTTAGTAAAATATGTTCAGTTTAGCTATTTTTGTTGTTTTAGCAATTTTAGCAATCATAACTCAAATGTGACAATCAAACATTTATAATCATGCCACAAAATATGTAATGGATGCAGGGCATTTAACAATTTAACAATAAACCTTATTATCCAGAACAAGTCTGACATCATTGCACTTAACAAACTTCACTTATTATAAATAACTTTAGAACACAAACAGAAGAATATATACATCCAAAACCAAATGTTGGTCACTTTGTATACAGCGGATACTTAGTGTAAAAATATCTGAAAGAAATAAGTAATGTTGAAACTAGGAAAGCATCTTGTTTCCCTCTATCCTAAACAATCTTATAGGACATACCTGTTTGAATGTCATAAATTTAAATTGCTTCAAACATGTTACAATACTGTGTTTGAACTCTTGGTAGCTTCAGAATAGGGCTGGTTGATAATTTAATAACGATAATTAATCGCAATATAATTTTCCTTGATAAAACGATATGAAGAGTTTGATAAATCTTCAGTATAATGTTAATGCTCCAAAAGTGGAACAAAACAGTGTGTCTCATTTGAATTGTGCCACACGGACCATTTATCTGCTCAGATCAAAGTTCAAACTGCCACTCGAGGCGAGATCACTAGAGCAGATGGCTTTACTCAGTCACATGAGCACTAAACAGGGCTGTGAGATTCAGTGTGAAGTGCGAATAGACCGATGAACACAAATGACTCTGTTATTTAAACTATTTTAAAGCCAAACAGGAGAAAAAACTGTGTGCAACGAGACAGTCAGAAGGTTTTTCAATCTATATGTCGATATCATTTACAAAGGATTTACTGTAGTAATACTCACTGTACCATGATAGTGTGGCAGAAATGTGGAATATTCACGCTGAATTTCATTACAGGAGTAATGATATATAATTATAGTATGTATTTGTGATTAAGCTTTAGCATATGCACATTTATACTGAATATTTTTAGACTGCTGTTTTATACAAATAAGCTACATAAAAACCATATAGTTATATTTTTACCATGGTAAAGAGGTGCTATATGTGTTGTTTTAACTATGTTTATCATGATTTAAATGTATGCTACAATGGGAGACCAATGCTTAAAAAATAAAAATAAAAATCCTTGTGGTCAGAATCAATTTAACCGTCTAAAACTGGGGTTGCTACAATTTTTTTTTACAGATATTACAGATTTTGATAATGAACAAACATTTTCCTCTACACTCTAACTCAAGCTTCTACCAAATGTACATTTCTAAGAGAAACAATATCACTCATTAGAACATGCAGAAACTAAGAAATATGTTTTTCTATTTAGATATTTATTTAGTTTTAGAGCCAAAATCTGGCTTTAGACCTTAAAGAAATAAATAATTTACATTTTTCATGATAATTATCAATATCGACTGACCATTGACCATTTCAGTACATTTTTAGCACTCCGACAGGTATGTATATAGGAAAACATGATGCATTTCTAGTTTCAACATTACTTATTCTTCAGACATTCTGCTTAAAATACAATAAGAATCAGCTGTATAAACAGTGACCAACATTTGCTTTTCAGACACTAAAAATAGGTAACATTCAACATTCTGAAAATGGAGACTCACTGAGATCCCCATATATCTGGAACTGATTGATGTAGGGCCTTGAAAATGAAGATTCCAAAAGAAAAGTTTATTAAAAACCTAAAATCTTATTGCAATATTTTTAATAATTCTTGAATTATAGGCATTCAAACTTTGGATAAATAATATTCATGGCTCTCAGACAGGAAAGTTTGGTAAGTCCCAATATCTAAAAGCGCCTTAAGATATCTTTAAAACTTCTTTAATTACAGGCATGCAAACTTTGGAGCAAAAACATGATAGATGTTGTTTCCCTATTTCACCATTGGCACATGATGCAATAAAGATGTCTAAAACAGATTTTACTAACAGACCTACCAATCTCTGTGTAAAAATAACATTATGATGCTGCCATCTTCCAAGTAATCTGTACCCCCTTGTATTTTGGCTTTGATTCTCAGGTGAAAATTGCCATTTTGACCCCCCCTCTACAAAATAGTGGATTACTGTACTCAGTCAATATTCATCCATGACATGTGATATGTATGTTTCATCACGATACTTGTATGTTTTTCTTAAGAAACAATATCAGCAAAAAAACAAAAAACAAAAAAAAAAACACTGAGCTAGGGAAGTTTTTGAAATTTGGTTAATTTGACAAGAAATTACCATATATATCTCAAGTACAGAGATTAATTTAAAGTTTTATGATACAAATACTTTATTTTGATGTGATTTACTTAGTTTTGTAGGCTACTGCCCAGTTTGGGGAAGCACTTTGATGTTGAGAGATTTCACAGTAATGCATAACGGCATGTTACAAAGCGTGACATCCATGACGGATTTGTCTGGTTTGGTACTTCAGTGAAAGTCTTATGACCCAACTGTTGTAAAGAAAGAAACATTTATAATTTGTCACACTTTAAAACAGTTATATGCACATGCGCGCGCACACACACTATATATGTATGTATATTTATATATATATATATATATATATATATATATATATATATATATATATGTGTATGTATACACACACACTTATGTATACATTATATATATATATATATATATATATATATATATATATATATATATATATAAAATGTTAATCATCCTTTTTTTTTACATTAATGCAATGAAATGTTTCAATTTTGAGGGCTAGTTTATGCACAATACTAAGTAAACAAAGTTAAACAGGCCACAATCATACATAAACACATACCAATACATACAAAACACGTTATACGAAAACATTCAAAGTGTTCAAACAAACATTGAAACAAATATTCAAACAAACAAACAACATTAAAATGCTGTTTATGCAAGAGTTTTAAACCTTTAAACCTATGTTTTAAACCAAAACATACAATTAGACATCACGTGACTTTAAAGCGCTTCATGATGTCGTACCTGTCAGCGGCGGCAGGGCAAAGTCAAAGTGTAAAAAGTGTAACAAACACACCTGCTCTAGAGTTTTCTCTTCATGAGTGACACCAGAGTACCATCGACATCCTCTGTATCTCCCACATGTCTGTTGAACTGCCCGCTTTGTGCAGGCCTCAGCCGCGGTCTGTGCTCCTAAGATAAGGCGTCTAAATGTGCTGCAGTTTAATGCCATCGTCAAAGCAAAAAGGCTAGTCTGTGAGAATTAGGGACATCATTTGCGCATGTACAGAGGCTGTTCTAAACTTCACATGCAGTTCGCCTAGAACATTTACGAGGGGGTGTCTTTGCACAGCCAATGAGCGTCAAGAATAGTCTACAAGAATTCTGGGCAATATAGTTTTATTATTGCGAAGCGAACTACAAACTACGATACATCAAGGGACTTTGGTTAGGCTCACTTCAGAACGTGACAATAAAAAAAAATAGTTTACAAGCTAAATCATATTGACTTACTCCATTAGATAATGTTTGATTTTAAATTAAACAAATACATGTACCGTAATTTAAAAGGTAGACCTAAAAATGTTAATAGGCACCAGCAATTGTAATTTATATAAAGTTAGAATATACACCAAGTAATGTCTTGTCACAAGTATTGTCATCAACAGTAACCTGCCCAATTACTGTGTGTCACGGATGATATTTGGATGAGCATCTGTTAGTGACTTCACAGTCTGCTGAAGTTAGTCATCTTTTCCTGTGAAAGCAAACTTAAAGTTCGAAATTACATGATGAAATTGAGTGGACTTGTTGTTCAGATGTAGCTGCATAAAAAATAAAATAAAGCCTAATCTGAAATGGATAAACCACATTGAGTACACACTGTACAGAGGTTTAATTTAATTAGTAAACACTATTAATTACTGTGCCTTGCACACTTAATTTTTTCATGTTTTATTATGTTGCAGCCTTATGTTAAATTTTGAATTGCTTTAAAATCTTTTTTATTTTCACATAAATCTACACTCCATACATCTTAATGACAAAGCAAATATTTGGTTTTTATCTTTTTATCTTTAGATATCTTTGCAAATAACAGGTATCTTTGCAAGACCAAGGCCTGAAGCAATAAATAAACAAATTAATATATAATCTGCCTATAGAGCTCCGAGACAGGATTGCATCAAACCACACATCTGGGGAAGAGTTTAGAAGAAAAAAAATGTAGCATGTAGCTTCCATTATCCATGATGGAAGATGTTTGGAGCAACCAGGACTCTTCCTAGAGCTGGCCTCCTGGCCAAACTGAGCAATTGATAGAGAAAGTCTTTTGGTTAAGAGAAGAAGCTGATGGTCAATCTAGTTGAGCTCCGTGATCATATCTGGAGACAGGAGAAACCTACAGAAGGACAAACATCATTGCAACACTCTACCGATCTCTGCTTTATGATGGTATGGCTGAACTCAATCTTCTCCTCTTTGAAGATGCATGAAAACATTTGCAAACAATGCACCTAAAGGACCCTCAGACTGTGAGAAAACAGATTCTCTGGTCTGATGAACCTCAATTACAAGCATCATGTTTGAAAGAAACCAGATACCGCTCATCACCTGCAGAGTAGCAAAAAGTGGGCTCGTGGCAGCATCATGACGAGGTGCTGTTTTTCAGGACACATCAGAGTAGAAGAAAACTCAGTGCACCAAAATATATAAATAACCTTAATGAAAACCCAGTGCAGAGCATTGAACCCAATCAAATATTTCTAGAGAAACCTGAAATTGTGGCAGAAAATTGCCAAATGCTGATGTGCAAAGCTTGTTGCATCATACTCAAAATACTTGAGGCTGTAAAGGTGCTTCAGCTAAGTTAAGGGTTTGAATACTGGAATACGTATGTACTTATTGCAGGTTTTTTTATTTTTTTATATAAATTTACAAAGTGGTGACAGTTCTTTTTTCACTTAGCCATTATGCAAGTGTAGACTGATGTGGAAATCAAGTAATCAATATAACAAAACATGAAAAAAAAATTAAAGGGTTTGAATACTTTCGCAAGGCACATAGTATGATAGTTAGATGAGTTGCTGATATGCCAAAAAGTATGCTACAATTAGAATAATTTGAATTGTAAAACAATTATACCTTTTTAACAATATAGAACACTATGTACATAAAATGTACATAAATAACAATTGTCACTGTATCTAAAAAACAAATGTCTTCACTAACACAGTGAAGCAGAAAAGTTAGATCCTGAAATCGTTAATTTGCCAGCCTAAACCTTTAATCATAGACTGCACATCTACACAAGCATCTGTTAGGGGCTCATTGGAGATATCAATCTGACTTTATAACTCTCACATTATGTAATATAATTTTTACATAAATCCTTGAAGATTATTGTTCTGTTTTTTGTTCTGATATTTCAGATTTCTATTTTGTCTTTTTGATTACTAATATCTTTCATGTTTATTATGACTATTATAATATAATTTAATGTGTATATACTAAAAATAACTTAACTGTGTTGTTTTTAAGCAGAAAAATGTAAAATAAAATATCATAAAACTCATATGTATCTTAAACACTAGGTGGCAGTATAAATCTATTGTGTCGTGTTCCATTTTTGCCTGTTGACTATTACACATTTCAAATACTACCTTTTAGTTGTCCTTGAAGGTTGAATTATAAGTATTATTGTAAAATGTGTGTGTGTGTGTATATATATATATATATAAAATAAAGATAACTGAAGCAAGAGACTTTTAATTTAAAATGAACATAGAATGACAGAGATCTAAAATTTCCCCAAATCAGCTTGAGACTATGTGTTGTACTCATAAAACTACACAGTAAACTATCAAACCAGTCCACAACCAGTGGACAAAAATTAAAATAAAATTCCTTTCAGTATTGAAATTAATTAATGAGTACATGTGTATATATATATATATATATATATATATATATATATATATATATATATATATATATATATATATATATATATATATATATATATATATATATATATATATATTAATTATAAAAGATTAAACCTAATCTAAAATACAATCTTGTAAAATGTGAATAGTTACAAAATACCTTGTAAACACATTATTAAAGTATAATTTGTTTATGGTTGCCAGATATAGTAAGCACTTCATGTCTTGAATAAATTATTGACTGCCATAAAATATGTGATCGCTTTGTGAATTGTGAAAACTGAATTAACTATAATAATTATCTGATCTTTAATAATGTTATCCTGTATGATATTTTATTAATTGTATTTTATTATTTTCAGTGGAAATAATTTTAGTATGAGTCATGGAACTGATAAACATTCAGAAGAGCATTATTTTTACAATGATTTGAGACTACATCAGTGCAGTGATATATCTGAAATAATATGTACACATTTCAGATTTTAAAAATCGAAATATTTATTTCAAAATAAAAGATTTTCACACAGACACATGAATTTGGCCTAAAGCTCAATACACAACCGCAAAACAGCCAGTAATATTTTTTTTAAAAAGACTCAAATCTCAAACTTGGCAAATCATTTTCAACCTAGTACATAATCATTATAAAACTTGATCTGGTAAAATGAGACAATGGTAATGCAAGATAATGAATGCACCTTTAACCAAAACATAATTTTTGACATCTGAAATGAATATATATAGAGTGATTCTTCAAGAGAAACCCTAATTTGTATGGCCAAATTAGCAACCTAACAAACGAGTTTATACATTTAGTTTTTACATAAAGTGCAGTTTTGATAACCAGGACAGCAAAAGCGTTGATGAACTATGAGCAGAAAGTATTGTATTTAAAACCGTATGTACAGTACATGCAAGTATGCACATGCTTATTTTGCTTATTTTTTTCTTCTACACTCTACGATCCCCATTTATGAAATGTTTTATGTATTTTACAAAGCAAGTATTGTCTTACATTATCATCAGTTGGATAAAGCAAAGCTGTCTATCAAAAAAGTTTAATGACAGATTTAGGTTCACAGACCAATATTAGGCCAAATAAATCTGCATCTCTGATTAAGTGCAGAAATTAGAGACAAATGAATAACTGACGCATAAAGCAGGTGCATTCAACCATCTTGTAACTGACTCAAAGAAACACAGAAGCACCACATTGTAACAATGAAATATCCAACATAGGCAAAACACTTCACACAGCAAAGTACGACTATCCAAAAATACCACTTTGGAAATGTTTTTATTATCATTATAATAAATTTAAATTACCAAAGGAACAACACTGCCTTACATATTGCTGTTTTTGTAGGTTATTTTCTGTCTTTCAACAGTAAAAGCAATATAAAGAGAGAGAGAGAGAGAGAGAGAGAGAGAACAGACTGATAAGCAGGACATGTGCAGAAAGCTATACAGACGGCTTGCTCAAATTACACAGGGTTCAAAGACCAACAGAGAACGGTTTACAGCACACAGTCATTAAACATTTTCCTTTTTTTTTGGTATTAAATTGGTTTTCAAAACTAGAATCTCTCATACTCCATAAAACGAACACTGAAATTATCTCCTAGATCCTTGAAAGTTCCTGACATAAATAAAGCAACAAAGTCCTTCAAATAGAAGCCACATTTGTTTTGTTTTGTTTTTTTTTTTTTTTCAGTTTGCTGCATCCTGTACAACAAAATACTCACATTCACCCTCAGTTATTATCTGACTGTAGCAACAGTAACCTTGAGATCTCACTGAAGTCTTCTTTTCCATGGAATGTTTTTCAAGAAATATTGCAATGTGTATCTTTTCTTCAGCGTCTGATGCACACCACACTCACCTATTGCATCAAACATTCAATATCATTTTGCGTTCCCTGTTTATTCCATCACTGTAAAGAATGGCGTTTTATTTGATTGTAAGGTTGCTGACAAAGTGCATCTGTTCCCAAGTGTGGCAATAAAAGCCAACCAGTTCTTCAGGGAGAAGTGCTCATATGGCTGATATATGATTCAGTTTAAACTGTACCCTGAAAAAAGGGCCAATCAAGACATAAAAGTACATATTATAAAAGTACTATTTTTTTTTAATCATCATTATTATTATTTGAAAACCACAGTGTGTGCCAATACAAAAGCGATATTGCCATGTCAGGGTTAGAGGCAGAGCCTAATATGGCTAGAGTTTCCCTCATGTACACCGTTATATTGTGTTCTCTGTGCAATTGCTTCTAGTAATGCTTGTATGGCTCACTGACACAGACAAAAATCCCTGACAGTAGATCCGCTGATGCTAAAAAGTGTTTTTTTTTTTTTTCTTTGTTTGCTTCACATAACAAAAGCTATGTAAATTTGGCAAATTATCTTAGTGCCTGTGCCGCAAATACAAAATATCAACAAAGGTCAGCATTTTAATATACAAGATGGTTCTTCCGACACTCAGCAGTGAGGCTCATCCAGTGAACCCTAAATATTATAAACAGCAGGACATAAAATACAAAGGGACAATAACCACACGTCAAAAATACAAAGATGATGTTTTGAGGGCAGCTTTCTACTGTAGTGTCCAATGTCTTATTCTGTACCTATCAAGAATTCGATCTTGCAAACCATTCCAATCTTTTATTAGTCAGACAGCCAGCAGGAAATATCTTGCTCTACTGTACAGGTAGCCGACTGCAAGATGCTCTGAGTCTTTCTAAAGATGAAAGATGAAATCTCTCCTCCCCTTATTTCATCCGCATTCCAGAAACTCATGATTATTTGTAACTGAAACAGCAAGTTGAGTTTGCACATACATTTAAACAAAAATTACAACAAAAACTCTCTTCTGAAACGCTTAAATAAAACGAGCAAATTAGCCCTTGAGGGTTCTCAGCTTTGCTGAGGTGAAGTCGTAGCTGAGCGCGCTCTGGAGATCTGTAAGAATGGCAAAGGAGCACCGTCAAATCTTCCTTCAAAGTGCCAAGAGGGTGGGAGAATTAAGGGAATCTGAAGATTGGTCGCCGCTGCTACTGCTACGACGGTGGGCTTTGGAGCAGGACTCCGATGAGGGTGAAGGACTCTCGGGCTCAAGCATGCTGGGGTAGGTGAAGATGAGGCTTGGGATGTTCGGAGTGGACAACGGGGTGGAAGCAGCCACCACAGGCGTGTTGAGGCTGTCTCCATCAGAACAATACATGCCGCCACCTAGGCAGATGGGCTTGATGACTGAACGTTGGCTTTTTCCTTCTTCCTCATCGTCATCGTCTTCCAAAGGCTCCTGTTTAACCACCACTGGGTTGAGGGTACCCATCGGTCCCCGGGGACCAAGGTTGGAGCGCATGGTCAGAGGGAGGGGCGCACACTGCTGGGAGTGCGAGTTCTGATGGCGTTCTTCAGGAGGCAGTTTGCACACGGGGTTGTGGGCCACCAACATGAACTCCAACTTGTCCTTTTCCTTCTGCAGGGTCTCGATTTCTTTCTGCAGGTCAGCCTTCTCCTCCTCTAACTTCTCTGTCTCCTTGAATTAAAAAAATAAAAAAATAAATACAATAAATGATCAGGCTTCATTTTGTCTGATACTCTTTTGGATAGTGAAATGATTTGCAAATTAATTATGCTGTAATTACTGATTCAATTTAAGTATTTTAAAAAGTTTATCAAGGTTGCTGACAGGGTGCTCTGGGTGGTCTTAGTCAACCCAGTACTACTATTTTTACAATAATAATATATTTTAGTTTAGTTTAGTTTAGTTTTAATTATCTTAGAATATAAAGCCTAATTTCATCCACACCCCGAACATTTTCCTGACTGAACTCTTCAGAGCAATTTGGCACTATAAAAAGCAAACCATAAACACAAGCAATTATTTCCCAAATAAATTTGAGCTGTTCACATTTCTTTGTTAAACAGGACACTTGACACAGCACCAAATATTTTGGAACAACTGTCAAAGCCTACAGAAGGTTGAAACAGACATAACAATGTGGCTAGACAGCCATATATAAACCATAGCTGTCTTTGACTCATTAATATGGCTATGAGGAAGAAGGAAACTAAAAGCAAAACAAATGCTTGTTTTACAGAGAAAGAAACAGTACATTGGAAGAAAGGGCATAGTTATTGTCATACAGTTCCTTATTTGGTGAGGAATGAAGCGTGGGGGAAGGGATGAGAGAAGATAGCAGTGTGTGGGGTTTGATGGTTAGCTGTGGTTTCCTAGTCGAACAATATCAGACGTTTGCTTCCCTCCAACCCCCTGTAGCACATTCCTCCCTCATGTTTCAGGTCTGAAAGCCTGAGAGATGCCATTATAAAGAAGCTTAGTAGTTAAATTACAGCCAGAATTGTCTGGGACTGGGGGCATTCCCATGTCTGTCAGAGAACACTGGTCTTCTGTGGCTGTAAAACCTTCTTTTTATGGTCTTTTCAACTTTCAACCACTAAAAATTTTGTGAAAATAAGCCTAGCGATAGTTGTGGACATTTCATTTGGACTATTTGGTAAACGTGTTCGCCTTGTGCTGTTAATTTACAAGAATGTTTTTTGTAACAATGGTAGAAAACTCACCCCTTGAAGCATGTCGGTCAGTTCTCTTCTGCGGTTCCGACATTTTGCAGCAGCTAGTTTGTTTCTTTCTCGTCTAACTCTCCGTTTTTCTTCTTCCTCTGGGGTGAGCTACACACAAAATGAGGAGTGAGCACTCACACAAGTAAACTTTTCCAGTTGTTTGTGAGAAATCGTTCTCACGAAGAAGAAAAAAAAAAGGCTTACATCATATTAAGCAACATACTTGAAGGCAAATTTATTTAAATTACACTTGTACAATAACAATTGTTTCTCAGCAAATAAAAAAAGAAAATAACAGTATTAATGTAGCAAAGTTCTGCTGTAATGAAGCTTTAATTACAAACAAATGTCGTTGTTTAATAATTTAGCAGATGTTAGCACATGAAAAAAAAAAAAAAAAATTTGTCTGATGAAAAATTTAACACTGACCTGCTCGTCTCGTTTACGTCGACCCCGGGCGTCGCCGATGGACCGGATGACCCCGGGCCGTGTGAGGGCTGTGTGACCGAGGAGGCTCGGGCCACTAGACACAGACAGGCCGTACGGGTGAGGCCGGGAATATGGATTAGACATGGATGTGATTACTGTGGGCTGAACCATCCACTGCAGGTCCTGACTGGTCGTTATGGCATTAATTGTGGGAATGAAGGCACTGCTAGAGCCAGGCATGTCTACTATGTACTTCTGTGAAAAGAGAGAGAGAGATTAACGTGTAAATATTTATGATAAAAATCTGGATTAGAACTCTGACTTTCACTGTTCGTTAAAAATTGTATGATTCATTATTCTTTGTTACTGCAGTACCCCAGCCACCCACTTTTTAGCCATTTTACAAATTCCCATCATCACAGATTAATGAATCATTCCACGTGCTACTTCGCTCTGCGCCCTCTTGACTGCTTGACCCCCAGAGCGACAGGGTGACACACACACGGTGAATCATGGGAAAGCCCACAACCCTCAATGAAAGAAGCCGGCCAGGGTTAGATAATTAGCCTCTGTGATGCAATGGGCAACGGATTCACTGCTGTGTGGGTATACAACATATTTTTTTTAAACAGACTCTGTCTTATAAGAAGTGAATATGGCTCATAACAAATACACTTCTTTGTTTATAAGATGACTGAAATAAAATGCTGATTTTAATCAAATGAATAATCATGTATGTCCACAATAAGTGCATTGTATCCAATTATTAATTTCAATGTAAGTACACAGCAGCTAGTGACACTTACGGGTCTTCTATTACTAACATCAGTTTTAAATAACTTTAATGTTAATAATGTCAATTTAGAAAAGATTAATATCACAAATATTTGTTCAAATATAGTCACGTTTGAAAATATGTGAACTTCTGATCTGTAAATTAACACATAGTGAAAGTTGCAGTACAAACAAGGCTATTACCTAAATATTACTTGTAAAAAAGTACCCAAGTTATAGGGTTATATGTTTTTTTTTTTTTTTTTACATATGTAGTCTGACAAATGCTTAATCACGTTACAAAGGTTGCTCTTTATTACAGTCATCCGGGAAACTGAACTGGGATCCCATGCCAGCACATTCCATCCACCAAATTCCAGTCCTTTCACGCATTCCTGGTGGGATTTTAACGGGAAACTGACTTGAAACTGTGAACTGACGGGAAAATGTGACGGACCATGTTTAAACATTTGGAGGTGAATGAATTACGGGAAGCGTGGTGTTGTTTAAAAGGATAACAATCATTGCGTGCATTAAAAAATTGACTAGAGCTAAACGTCAGTATTTGTAAGTCTCACTTTAGTGTTTTATTTTCACTAAAAGTATAGTGTTTCTTTACGGTGGTAGAGAAGAGTTTTCTACAACTCAGTATTGCGAAAGACTCCACTACCTTCCAGGAACTGTTGCGTCTATTTCTCATCGAGTCCATCACAAGCGACCGAGAAGGGAAGGTCAACATATAAACATCTTACTGAATCATTCCATGAAGCTCTGTTGTGTTGCGAAATTTACCGCGTTGCGCTAATTTCTCCTGAAATGTACCAGCATTTTCCCCTTCACTTGATTTTTCCCCAAAGGAGTCAAAACAGCGCATGCTGGAATCGAAAGGGGGCAGTTTATTCCATGGGTTTGGTAGTTAAAACAGCAACCATACAAGACGATGATGCTCGGGAATTTCTGACAGGGGCTGTGTTTAACGTACCAGATGTGATTAAAATACCAGTCTGGGGAACAAGTTGCCAAACTGACCGGTGCACAAGCTCCCATTCATTCGCGCTGATGTCGAGATCGGAAAATTCTCACAAAATTGCCTAAACTTCTTAGCTGTTAGAAAACTTTACTTGAAACATGTAATATATAATGCAACCCTCGTGGTATAGCCATAGACAGATGGCAATTATATATTACAATGTATGTGATAAACATTATTTGCAACAAGGTTTATATTAAATTATAAATTATAATAATTAAATAAACTGTAATTTAATGCAACCCCCACCCCCTCCATTTTTAAGCAGCTATTTAAGCATATGCTGTATCCTATTATCCCCATCACACACACATATATATATTTTTTTTCTTTCAGATAAACAAATGAAATGTTCTGAAGGTTAGTAAAAAGCAATAGCTTATGTGGAAGTCCCGGAAGTGTGGCATCCTGTGGCCACTACGTACGCACTCTCCGTGGGTTTATTTCACATTACGCACACCACCCACGCCACTGCTACCCTTATCTGACAACATGCCTAATTCCACGGAAACATAATGTTATGGGTGCCAACATGTGCACTGTCTTAACAAAACGATAGACTGCAAGACGGGCAAAACAACAACAACGAAAAACACTGGGAATCATTTATTAAGAGAGCGAGACGGACTCCTCTGCTTGGATTTTACGCATTTTGCGGATGCATAAAAGCTATGTGCGTCCTTCGTGCACTTTCTTTTGAAAATAATGATCGGATACGATTATTTTAAAACCTAGCAATTCGGAAAACAGTTATAAAAATATGTAGCATACACTGTATTCTTACGGTAGGCATGCATAGCCTACTTAAGGTAAGGGCGCATCGTCCGTCTATTCAATTATCAAGTGTCAAGTTTTTTTTAAGCACTTATAACACTTGCGCTGCTTTTTTAATCAAAAACATTCATACAGGGCCACTGAATGTAGCCTAATTTAGTTCACATAATGAAAATGAAAGCCAATGCCAATGACCAAGTCCTCGGTGTATAGAAAGTTTGGTCCCATTTTACATCGCAGTTTATGTTAATATGTGCTACAGTGTTATTATTTAGCGGAGCTGCTTCTAATTGCATATTGCCATTGTTGTTTAACAACACATTGTTTAGTATGTGTAGTATGCGCACTGTGATGTAAAGTGTGTGAAGACAATATGCTCTGCATAAGTGCATATCGTTACCTGTCAGTTTGGAATTATTTATGATAACATGGTAACTAGGACTATTCATGTAAACCCGAATAGTGCAAACATGTAAAGTGGACACTCAAGCACATTATGCTACCTGATAGTTAGAGGCAGGAATGGGGCTGGTGTCCGGGTGCGCCGGTGAGCTGCTGCTGCCGCGGGAGGACGTGTCGTATGTCCCGATGTAATCCTGGTACATGATCCAGAGAAAGAGGAGGAAATTTCAGAAGGTTGATAATGAATTCCCACACGACCAGTGTCTCCAGTGGCAAAAAAGCACTTCCAAGCAAAGCGATTCCTTTATACCTAATCTAAAAATTATATCCAAAATACTTCTTAATGGTCATTATGTAAAATCCAGGAATATCTGTGTAATATTATATTATAAGAGAAGTCAACGCTCTCAAATTCTGTAGTCTCTTTAACAGTCCAATAAATAGATGTTCCCGTGTAAACCTAATGCCTAATATTCATCGCTACTGAGATGTTCTAGTAGAAGCAGATGAAATGAAGAAAAAAAAAAATCTGTGAAGCACCTACTTTTCTTCAGTGAACTCTGTGCTCTCGTAGGTTTAGTCCTGTCCCTATAGCAGTGACTCACGGCTGTGATGAGTGTACCGCTCTGGACTTTGTTGAGCTGATTTTGGCGACTAAGTGAACTTCAGTGCTACTTCTACAGGTCACGTCGTTAGATGACTCACTTCAATGGCACTACTCTACTTCGTAGCTCCGCTTATCAACGCCAACCTGCGTCTACGCGTCACAGTCTTGATAAGGCGCACAGCAAAATAGGGGTGGCAGCATACATATTGTACATAATCACTACCAGGCATTACTGTCCAGTAAAAAGTTTATGGAATAATATGGGTAAATTACGAATTATATATTCTACTGAGCAATTGAGAAATGTTTAAAATGCTTTAATTTCCTTTAAACTTGTTTGCTTTTCACAGCCACCCCCATTTCACAGTTGGTTTCGACCATTGACGCATGTTTCCAAAAATGGGCAGTTGCGTCAGAGCACACGCGCATAAGGTTTCCTTGGTAAAGGCACGGTAAAGACGCGTCAAGGATTCCCTCCCCTCTTTCCCCACCTTTAACTTTCACTGGGTGGTCTGTGGACACATGCTTTTGGGTCCTGAGCGCACGGAACACAGGGAGATTGTGTAGAGGTGGTCGTAAGTTTCATATACAGAGACAGCAGAGCACAGCTTTGCGGTCCGCATGGTGCTCTCGGAATCATGTGTGCGATTTTTAATGTGCGAACATGCATGTGCAGTTGCTCTTAAAATTCGCTAGTCACCATGGAGTTTTGGTTTTGCACTTTTTCGAGAGTTCGAAACAACATTCTCAATTCAGTATTTTTGTTGTTGTATTTTCCAATTCTTTACTGCATCATAACAGTTTTTCAACCAATTTATCACAATTCTTCAGACATAATTGTGAATCCAGTCTGTATCAAACTCACCCTTATAGCCCGGAGAACAGATAGATGTCGCCAGTGGTACAATAAAGTTTATTGGGGGAGGGTGATTAATATAAGTTGTATAATATCAACACTTTAGATTTGAGTTTTACATTCCAACGTGGGGTCCATGCTATTTTCTGTAGGTAGCCTATTTAGAAATGCATGTTGTGGATTCATAATGCTGTGAAGATGTTTATAAATGCAACCAAAAATGACAATTTTACCACAGTTGTCGTCGGGTTTTGAACCAGTGTTGGGGAAACATTGATTTTTAGGTTGACATATCGCCCTAATGCACTGCCAGCCATAAACAAAAAAGAGGAAATATTTGAATACTGCAGTAACCATCCGTTTCATACGAGTTTGTTTTGCGTTCATTTATTTCGAGTATGAAAGAGTATGAAGAGAACGTACTGTATGAGTAAACACCAGTGCCCAAGACATACCCATAATAAGACTGATAACTAGCTTACTTCAGTAGGTAGGATATACAGAATAAATGAATTGACATGAGACTAATAATAATAAGAAATATATTATGATAAAAGCAAACATGCTTGATAACTCGTGCGTGTGTGTGTGTTTCAATGCCTTTATATATGCGAAGGGCTGTTGTTTATGTTTCTCTATACTTGTGTGCCATCTGATCTGAGCATTATGGAAAAGAACAAGAACAGAAGTGACGCGCGTTCCCGGTGATGGTGAGCGTCACTCGTCGTCTGGCGCAGTTCTGATCTCTTCTTATGGAAAGAGAATTATAGCTGTTCGCAGGGTACATTAATGCGGCGATTTTTAGTCTTATACCATCGGCAAATGCAATAAACAGTTGTGTGCACAGAAAAGTGGCGGAACTCCTTCAGTATGCACAGAAGCTCAACTACATACTAGGCTTTATGTGTAATTTCTATACCATTACGAAAATGTTGCTATTTCAGAATACCATTTTCATATACAATACTCCATCGCATGTGTCCATAAACCAAAGCATTAACTTGGTCATGAGGGCAATATACAGATAAATGGATTAGCTCCTTAACCCAGATTTAATATGAGACGCATTCATTCTAATCTGATAACGTCTCTAGCCCCTGGATGCACGTGCTGTACTGTGAGGTAAATACAACGAAGGCACATGGGGAAAGGTATGTATGCAATATAACTTTTACTTATGGTTTATCACATATTAAACTGTTACTTCAGTGCCCAATGGGGAAAATGATGGGTGAGTTAAAGGGGTCATTGGATGCTACGTGAACTTTTACAAGTTGTTTGAACTGAAATGTGAGTTGGCAGTGTGTGTGTACACAACTAACCTATAATTTAAAAAATCCCCGAGTGTGTATATATATACATCTTGTTAAATCATTTCCCCTTTTTTAAATCGAGCCTTAGTAGTCTGTCAATGCACAACACAAGATCCAGGGGGTGTGGTTGGATCCACATCTAGGGGATAGAGATTGATAGGTTTAGGGGTGGAGATGGGTGGGTTTAGGGATCAGAGCGTGGAGACGGGTAGGATTAGGTATACATAAGGTGGGATGAGTTGGATCTGGATCCAACCACACCCCCTGGATCTTGTGTGCTGCAGTGAGGACAGTCTCAATCGAGCTGATCTCAGATACCTGTCTGTGTGACGTCACACCGACAGGCCCCTCCCACGATAGCTTGATTGACAGTGGGGTTTCAGCAAAGACTGGACTGGCTTCGACCCGCCCTGAGTTAGCTGTCATCAGACCGCTATTGTTTCACCTCCAAAGCAGATGTAGACAAGAATGAATTCTAAATTATTGAGGTGTTCTGTTGTTGGATGTAATAATGAACATAGCAGTCACCATTTTCTCCCAACATCTGAGCTGCTGAAGTCGCAGTGGATTATGTTTATTTCTGAAGGGAATGCATCCCCGATCTACATAAATGCATCTATGTTTGCATGAATAATTTGTGAGCCAGCTTCACCAACAGAAATAAGTATAAGGTTTTTTAATGAATCTTTGCAAACCGCCTTTCCTAGTAATATATTAATTAGCAAGTTTCATGATTAATGCAGCTAAATTAAACAGTCCCTCAGAGAGCTGCTTGGAAGAGAGGGGTGGGGTCAGCAGAGCTCATTTGCATTTAAAGGAAAATGTTACAGAATGGCTTGCTCTGAAAAGAGCCGTTTTTGACAGGGTAAAAAGGGAGTTGTTTTACACTACCACTGAAAAATTAACCAAACTATGTTACAGAATTTCTGTTAAGACCCTAAAGAATCATATCAACTTGTGGAAAGTGGGCATCCGATGAGCCCTTTAACAAAACGATGTAGTATTAAAGAGCCACACAGATGGGAAATCAAAAATTACCTGTATTACAGTGTATGATGTAGCTGTCCATCAGTGTAAACAATGTGCAAAGTAATTAAACCAAAAACTACACGATTTATAAAGTTATTGGCTTCTAAAGTAAGGAGTCGACTCTGAATCGCTGAAACGAGTCGTTATAGATATAAAATCTTTTGCCCATCTCTATGTACGTCACTAGGAACACTTTGCATAATAATCCCCGCCTACCGTCTTGGGAGAAACGGAACTCTGACCTGCCCCACCCCCCACACAGACGCTCTGGTTGGTGTGATAGCATCATGTCGAGGAGACAGTGTGTTTTTAATTGTAAAGGCAAGTTTGTTTTATTTTCACTGCCAAAGAATGAAGATCAGAAGAACCAATGGCTAAAATTCATTTTTACCACAATACCTAAGCAGTACAACAAATCCCTTTTGTTGTGTTCACAACATTTCACTGATGACTGCTTTTCTAATCTCAGTGAGTAAAATGAGGGATTTTCAAAGCGTTTGGCCATAAAAGAGGGTTCATTACCAACTTTATTTAGACCAACGAGCATCTCCGAATCACAACGCGAAGTATGATTATGAAGTTATGTGTTTGTTTTCTCCCGAGCGTCTTATCAGTATGTGTGCTGTCTGCAGCATTTGTCTGTATTGATCTTCATTTACAAACACGTCATTAAAATGAAGTGTAACAAGTGCTGCTAACAGATATTCTGTGATCAAGTAATCCATATGAAAACAACGCGATGTCCGTTTTTCACGTCTCCCTTCATTATATATAATGTGACCACGCCCCCGCGCTGAACGCGCTATTCAGATTCAAACTGAAGCGTGCGGCTTGAATACGCACACACAGAAGAAAAAGCAGCGAGACTGTTCAAGTTTTTTATTTTACTGTTTGCTTCGCGATGAGAGGAATAAGACAAAATTCACCCCAAAAAGATGCTAACGCATTGTTTACCATGAAGTTGTGTGCGGAACAACCAATAAACCTGACTATGTCAGTTGACCAATCAGAACACAGTATGCTACCGAAAGGTGGGGTTTAAGGAAACTGAATCTTTTGAACAGCTTTGCGCGAACCGTTTGGGGATCTCTGAGAATTGAGGTAATTTTAAAATGATATTTTGACAAAATGACAATGTTTTTTAACCTTGGATGGATTTAAACCTATTGTACAGGACTTATAAACAGTGATAGGAAGCTTAGAATTTTCATCTTACTGGCTCTTTAAATGGGGGTCCACACAGTCTGATGAGGCCAGTTTAGCAGAAGGTCGGAAAAGGTTACAGTGCCAAGTGTGGAAGCATGGGAAAACAGACACAAATAATTTTGTTATTATTTTTTTTTATTAAGAATCTTACTGGCTCTTTAAAATAATATTTTCACATATTTTATTGAAATAGCGCAAACTGATTTACATACATGAATCCCCAAATTGTTGCCTTTCAACAATACGCAATAAGAGGTGGCACTGGCACACCTAATTAATGTCACAATCTGCCTGGGAGTCTTGGGTGGAGGCCGGTGAGCAAGTGCTTTGTGGATTACTGACTGGTGAAAACACCTGATCTAGATTAGTACTTCATTGATCTCTTGAAATTTTATTTGCAGGTTTCCCTGGCAACTAATGTAGACTGGTCTGAAACAGAACAGAGCCACAATGTGAACATTCCAGGCCTGGAGGGAATATGAAACTCAGAGGATAGAAAATGAATTCATGCTGGAACATTTACACTGATTAAGCCAATCGCATTACAGAAGAGTAGGAAACATGGCCTTGGTTTGTCTATTGTAAATAATATCCCTGTGTATAAAATACTTGCTCAAATGGAAAATGCAACACAATAATTCTTCAAGCAAAACCACCAGCTGAAATTTAGACATCTGCTATTACGGCACTTCATTATAGTCGTTTCTTGTTTTACTGAGACAAAGATGAACAACTCCATAACAAAGACAGCATACTGAAGCAAAAATATTTAATTATAAAAGAGTTCATGATTATTCTGAATTACCATTTCAATTGTAAACACACAGAGGAGCATCTTCATAACTTAATATTATAGCTGAGAACAATGAAGTCTGTGTGAAAGACAAAAATTCTATAGCCAGGCAACTTCACATTTATTTTCTTGTTCATGTGTTTGTGAATAGAGAAATCCTAGAGACTTGTCTTCAAAAGTCATGGAATGGAGCATTCTTTATTTACTTATGTTTCCACCACCTGCTGTCTATAGCCCAGTGGTCAGGATCTATTTCGACAGGGAAGAATGTGATGTGTGCAGGAATTCTTTTTGACATCATGCTCTGTTACTGAACAACGTTCTTCCTTTATAAAGTTGACAATAATTTTTTATGCTTGCCAGTAGTCTTAAAAAATGGTTTTGCTGGCAGTACGCTGAATGTACCCATACACAATCTGCGGCTTTGACCGTGGTTCTGAAAGAGTTATTACTACGAGAATCGGTTCCTGCTACAATGGAAGGAAATGCGTCACAAACGCGTGGCTGACTCAAAACAAAGAACGACAAAACGAAGTAATGGCCACTTAAAAACAAAGAGGAGGATGGAAAGCAGGAGCGTAAAGTGGAAGAACTTAACAAATGGAGTAGAAATAGGAGAGGTGGGGGGACTTTAAAGAGGGACAGAAAGATTTAGCATTGGTCTTTACTGCAAAAGGGTCTTCCCGTAAACCTTCGGTGTTTGGCCAAGGCAAATATGACCGATCACAGTGATCTTTTATTCCAAGAGGGCAGTAGAGGAAAGATGCAGAGGTATATCTGAGAGTTTTAACATCTTCTACCCCCTTGTTTTGCGAATTATTTTGTCAGGTGCTGCTTTCCGAGTGCTTTTTATCAAAGGTGCTGAACACAATGGAGAAAATCGTTTCAGAACGCAACTGGGGTTTCTCTTTAAGATCTACGTGAAGTATGAATATGTATAGAGATGAGAAACAAGCCTCATGGAATCCTAATTAATTTGTTTAGAGAACAAGTGTGGGCCAAATGTTGGGCTGTCTAATCTGATAAGGTTCCTGTAAACCTGTATGCATGTCGTCGATGTGTCTAAGCAAACCTTGTCACAGATTCGAATGAGCCTTGTGGGAAACACTTTGAGGCAAATTTGTTACATATTAACTGCAATTGTAATTTGCTAAGGAGGCGTTAACCTGTTAAATGTCACCCCGTCCAGTATAGCAATATTTTTTGTTAACAATAGTTAGAAAAGTAATAGATGAATTTATGACAAGAGTGCACCCTCAGAAATCTACATTACAAAAAGAGCTTTGACCTTTGTTTAAAAAAAAGACTTCCTCGTTGCCTTTTTCTCTATCACATATTAGAAATCATCAGAAGTTATATATCACTTGAAAACATAAAATCTCAAAATTCATAAAATCAGACATTGCATTACCATGTAAATGGTACATCAAAATCATGTTACAAAATGTTTTCAGTCATGAATTATAAAAATTTATGTTTGTATCATGCACATTCATGTCTATCTTCAAAAACTTGAGTGACAGTTAACAGGTAGAACAAATGTTGTTTTAAATTTAGATGTACTTCAAGAAATTGGGTGCTATATTGTCAATGTATTATACAGTAAGTATAGCATGTAAGTCACACACAATTTAGCACAGCCACTCTTAACTTTATCTGTTGCTACATACTTAAAATTTTAATGTCACAAATTAGCCTTACAACTTAAAGTTTAGTTAAATTATATATTTTTAGATAATTTACTCCCTGATGTAACTAAGGTTTATCTTTTGAGTGAACATTTGTGTGAAAATTTTAATTTAAAAAATGAAAAGAATATTCTTAGGGCACCTTTACACAGTTAAGTCTGCATTGACAGGCTTTGTGTCTACTCCAAATTCAGACTCAGCGCCACACAAAAGTCGTATAATAGCAGTCATATCATCAACATAATTATTATCAAAAGCGACTGTGATGTAGCCTTAAACTTTCATCATAGCCACGACAGAGTATATATTTTATAACATTCATCATGTTTCTATATTAGTAACAAAATATGTAAAGCATGGCAACACTTTTGTGATTGCAATTCCCATGTTAATACATGGTAATTATTTATTTATTATTTGTGGTGTAGAAGCTGCTTAGGTTGCTGGTTCTGTGCCACATTTTCAGTATAAAGACGACATTAGTTATTGGTATATTCCCCTTTTTGCTTTAATGAAAGCATTCAATCAACCTGGCAAGTTTTATATGGAATAATGTGAGAATGTTTGGAAACAAATAAATCTTGATATGTTGTAGAAAGGAGTTAACAGGAAGCATAAGCTATCACTATATTGTGTGTTTTAGCACTGCAGAAATTTGCCAATCTGCATATAGAACTGGAGCTATAAGTTTTATTATGGACATTTTTGGATTTTAGGATATGGGTTTCTCCTTTGCGTGGCATTGTATGAAATAACTCAAGCTTGGCTCAGTAAAAATGCATGATTGTACATTGTTGATGCAGTAACTAATGATATCATCTTATTTTCTTTTATTTCTTGCATCATCTCTTCATGATGTAAGGGCCCTCTGACAATCCTAAAGAGAACAAACCATGTTGACTCAATGAGCAAGAGTCTCTTCTCAATTGACCTGTCTGTACATGATTTTAACTTCACTTGTCTCCACCTGCCTTTGTATAACAACCAATAATAAGCCTAAAAAACAGGAGAGGTGAGACATACAATGCAAGTGCCATTCACATAAATAGAAACAGTGTTGTGTTACTTTGAACCTATCCAATTTCCTTTGGCATAGGGATTTATTTACCTTTCATATACAACTATATACGTATTTCTTTTGGATAGGAAGTAGAATAGTCAGGGAGCAGTGTCCCTCTCTGGGGTTTACTCCTTTGGAGCATCCATTCTGTCCGGTTGAATGAAAACTTAATGCGAGTGTGGAAAAGTGGAAAATTTAATTAAGCAGCTAAGGGGGGTTTGTGGCACTCGACACGAGCCTCTCAGTTCTTCTGCAAACTCTCCTCACTGTGTTCGCTGTGCACTGCTTGTCTGCCTCCCCTTCTAAAGCCCTCTGAGGTCAACTGGCACAGAGGTCACAGTTTACAAACATTAATGCCTTGGATTTTATGCAGGCAGCTATAGGTAGCCATTGCAAATTCATAAACAGATGTGAGACATGCATTCTTTTTGGCTAATTTAAAATAAATATAAAATAAAAAATGAATTATATGAATTATATTAATTCTATAATACAAATATAATATTAAATATATGTAGAACCAGAGCAAACTTATTGGGAACCATGGGATGAATGCATTTGGGGCAATAGAATCAAGTCTATATATAAAATTAATAACAATATTCATTATTATTCATTAAATAACAAGAAACATTATGGAAAGCAGAGAAGAATTGAATTTAAAATTTTTATTATTTATAATAATATTGGCCATGGATATGTCAGAAAATCCAACTTTTCAGGGTAGTATACAGATTAACACACTACTGATATATCAATTTAGCCTAATAATGCCTGGTCTAATAATTCAAAAACAATAAACAAATATTATTGAAAAGAATATAGGCTTCACAAAACTCCTAAAAACATTCCTGTCTTTTGATCTGCAGTGTGCACCTGTCCATGTGACTCTACCTTGTATACATCACTCCTTCTGACAGGTCAATCAGCCAGACAGGCCATCAGAACACATCTCCCAGCCTGACAGCGGTCAACGCTCAATCCAGCCTGACAGTTGACCAGGTACTGCCGCCAGCCAGGCACTACCGCACACGGAGAGTAGGAGGAATGTGGGAAACATGGAAGGGCACCATTTTTTGAGGATGAAATAAGATGCCTAAAATAAATGAACTCACATGAAGAAGTGACCATATCTTTACTCACTGAATGCTCCATTCCAAATGGAGTGTCAGTTCCTTTAATTTCATGTTAAACTGGGGGAAGCCAGGAGCCGTGTGCCAGAGCTGAAGCGCCTGAGGGGTTTGCTTCAGTAAATCCATGACAGGTCGAAATCGAACACTTACAATTTGCAGCCGAGAGGAAGATGGCAGAAAATCTGCATTCATCTTGTCACCCATCCCCACACCTCCAATCATATCCTGAAGAGAATGGAATAAATAAATAAACAGAGTCCTAACAACGTGAGGGAGAGACAACAGCAGAAACCAGCCAGAGCCAGAAACAGACCGTGTTTGATCCGCTTAGCATGGCTCTCTCCTGCCTTTTGATGCATGGCTAGGAAGAGAGTAATTAGCAATTAACAATCAGGGCTTAACGAGTGGAAGTTATTATCAAGCAGGGGTGAAAACATATCTTGCACATTGACAAAGCAAGGCAAAAAAAAGACTAATTCTCTAATTTCCATGACATCTCGGAGCCCCCTCCCTCCCCCCCCCCCCCACAGCAGATCAAACAGGCTCCAACAAAAGGCCTCAAATCTCCCCAACTCTTCCAAATTAGCTAAGCCTCTCAGCTCCATCATCCCAAACATGGCTCGCGTCAACAACCCCATCCGCGTATACGAGTGTCGCCACCGCTGAAATCCACAATCCTCAATCCCTGCCACCCCCTCCTCTCCCCTACAGGAACGAGATGATGAAGAGGGAAATAAACTCTCACTAATGTCACTCTGAATTTGCAGACATCAGGACGCAAAGTATCCTTGAGTTACCAGAACAGGAAACTTTGTCTCTCATTTTCCCCAACAAATGTTTGTTTCAGCGACTTGCTTTTAATGATGTGTTTGTCTTTTGTCTTCCAGAGGAATGTATTAAATAACCGTGACTGCATATGAAATCGCCAGGCCTGACAGCTTGGGGAGCTCCGCAGTGGTAAACAGGCAAAGGCAGCGGCCGTGTTTCCTCAGCCTTGCTCTGACATATTCAGGCCTTCATAATGTTCCCCATTTCGCTCTAATTACCTCTCATGTTTGCCGCTGCCCTGTCTTCTTAGCATCTCCAGGGAGTGAGGTGATCTAAGATGGCAAATGGGATTTTCAATCATTTGTTTTCTCTTTTCTTTCTTATTGTGGACATCAAAACTCTAATGTCGGAGTTGAAAGTGGACTGTTTTGGGAGGATCTGAATGTCTGGACTTTTCCTGCCTCTCTTTTGATTAATTCTTGGATGATGTGCTTTTGGAAAAAAGTATCCTTACTTTAAAAAGTCACAGTGAAGGCCGTCACATTCACAGTCTTGCTAAATAAGCCCTAAAGTATCATAATAAACACCTAGTGAAAGCCATTTTAAATACAGATGTTGGTCAATCAATCTAAATCTAGTCTGAAATCATTTAATCCATAGTTGCTCCTTATCTCTCAAATAATCACCATTAGGATACTGAGAAAACTGCAACTTGTTTTCACATGTAAACATGAAATGTGGTTGAGGTTTAGAACTATGTGTAAATGCAGATTACCAGATGGTTCAAAGACATTTTAAAATAGCCTGTAGTTAAACAACTGAAACTGTCAGCAGCAATTCCTTCAAAGGTTAACTTAGCCGCTTGGAATGACAATACCGTTGCAATTGATGAATCTAAGCATCATTTAGACTGCCAAGCTTTTTTATTTTCTGTGGCCTGCTGCCATCAAGATGGTTTAAATAAGGCAGGATTACCGGATTTGGGGAATTAGAAGCAAAGTTGGCAACCAAGACCCCGACACTAAAAGTGGAGAGCAAAAAGAAAACAAGGTCTTTGGAAACAGATTCACACCACACCTCATTTAAGCCGTTTATTCCTCTGCATTCCTATTATAACTCTTTGATATTAAAAGTAGACTTTGATATAGAAGTTGCTGGCATGTGCATGAAATACACTGGAGGAAGCACTTTGTTTCCCCCAATCCATAATGTACTGCACTGTGCAATGTACTTTTACTGTTAATGCAGTGCTAGAGCTGATCGAGTGGGTGCTGAAGAAAGAAACAAATCTAAATTCTGTTTCGGCTTAAAGGGCCCATCAACCTTTCCTTCACCTCTTTCAACATCACCTTAAATGGGGGTCCACACAGTCTGACGAGGCCAGTTTAGCAGCAGGTCGAAAAAGGTTACAGTGCCAAGTGTGAAAGCATGGGAAAACAGACACAAATAATTTTGTTATTAATTCTTTTATTAAGACCCTTGATTCTATTAAATGCCCCAAATGCATTCATCCTGTGGTTCCCAATTAGACATGACAGCTCCTACACGACCAACAATAAATTTAGCAGATGGCAGACCCCCGAGGCCAACAAAGACCCCTGACGATGACCCCTGCGCTTAATGATGAAAACAAGCGAGCTCACATTCTCTCCCTCCCTCAGCTGTAGTTTCTCTCCCACACATCCCGTTCATGTCTACACTCCCTTGACAAACACACTAACACACATATGGTTCGTTCTGGTTCATGTCTGAAACCCTGTTAAAAGCTTAAAAGCAATCAGGGCTGACAGTGATGACATGCCAAGACACTTTTCTATCAGAACAAAAGAACACATGCAGACACTCACTCACACAAACATGCAATGTGGAACCAAATGTCTCAAAATACAGAGCAACTACATTCTCTTTGGCAAATTACAAGATTAAACAAACAAGACTAAAATAAAAAAAAACTGGAATAGAAGTGCTCATGATTTAGATGCTTTTTCCAGTTTTGTGGAATCTAGTTGAAAGAAATATGGCATTTTTGACGACTTCATACACATTTACAAACTAGTATAGATATATGAATGATGTGAAACAACTCAGTATTGAAACAACATCAAGTTTTGTGCTGAACTCTTTCTCTCTCTTAAAAATTAAGTACAGATGAACTCCCACTTAGTGTTTGCTATAGGGCAAGGATCATTAATACCATTTTTCCTTCTTAGGTTTAAAGATTTGAACTAACCCTGACCTAAAGTATTAGACTGAATTTGAAGGCTCAAATTATCCACTCTTGTCTGCTCTTAGTAATAAATAGTAACACAATTTATGTTTACAAAATACTAATAACTAGGTGAGTTATGAGTGACAGTAGCTCCGATCAAATCCAAGATATTCACATTCATCCAAGCATGGCCTTATTGGAGTTATCTACTACTGTAAAATGAGTTCCTATACCTATTAATTAACATTAGTTAATGGATTAATTAAGAATAACTTACAATGCAATGCAATGCACTAACAAGTAATACATTTATTACAGTATTTATTAGAATTAGTTAATGAATGTTAATAAATGGAAACTTATTGTAGAAGTGTTACCAAAATAGCACACTAATACAGTTAAGCTAATGATTGATAAGATTTGCACATATATTGATAAGATAAGATTTTGCAATATAAACCGGTACAAAAATGCGAAACACCTTAAAAGTACAACTAATTTTAAAACATATCAGAGTAACAAAAACCAGAAACCGAGTAAAGCTGCAAAGTAACTTGATTTATTGAAGCAATCTATTTATAAAGAACATGGGAAAACACAAAAAGCATATAAATTATACAAAAAAACTAACAAATTCACAGTACTTTTAAAAGTACCAAATGACATTTCTTGTGAGGGCCGGAGCACTGAAGAGGACCAGTTGGCAGACTTGCTGACTCCTGTACATCATGTTCATAGACCCTCCATTCAAATCAGAGAGATCCTAATTAATACAGTAAATTTACAGTTTTCCGTTAGCAAAAGCCCCCTCCTGGAACTGAGGGATAAAGCTTTTGAAGTAGGCCCTGTGGGAGAAAGAAAATGAGAGTGAGAGAAACAGAAAAGAAAGAGAAAGAGACACGACAACAGCAGTGTCATGTAGAAACTTGTGTCCATGTGAAATCACCCAGAATCACCTCCTGAATGTCAACTTGACTAATTATTAGAAACACAATATTTTCTTATTTAAAAAAAAACGTCATTTAATGTGTTAAGATTTAAATTAACGGTTAAATTTTTAGTGACAATATTTGCTGTTTGATCACAAATATTGACAACTTACAACACTTATATATGTTCAAAAAAAGATGGTGAATACAAACAATCAATACGGCCAAATTACAGAAAAGACTAAATAAGCTGGTGAAGTTAATCAGGGAAACTACATTTCTAAATCACTGTTTGATTAAAGCCAAACCAGAAAGTCAATGGAACAGTTATCCAAGCAGAGAACACAAACAGAAGAAGAAATGTATTATCATTAACACCTATTACACTCAGGACAAAGAGTGCTCTCCAGTTATGAGGAGCGGCTAGCTGAAAAAAGTCCAAAGGTGAACACTACTTATTCCAGTAAGCTTTGACTGCAAGAAGGGAAACCATTTGAGAGGAATACCATTTCAAAGGGAGCAAACTATTGGTAGCTCTTTGTTGGGAGGATTCGTAATGCATTTGTTCTTACTTGGCTCGCTTGGCCATCTCGTTGCCATCCCAGCGTGGACTGTAGGGGTACGATTTCTGCACCTGAGAGTAGAGCTGTCCACTGCTGGTGAAGTGATAGATAGACTGAAACGTGAGGGTGGGTTGATCTCGAGGGAAGTATAAAGGCAAGTCCACTACAAGAAGAAAGCATAGAGAACAGCTCAAATACAGATCATCCAGAACAAAAATGCATGACAGATACCACCATGAACGTGATAGGAGTTAATATTTTCACAATTTATAAAAGGCATCTCATGCTCACTGGATATATGGTATGTGTCTGTGGCTACATTTCTACAACACTGCTAAATCTTACCTAAACATACAATTCAGTGCTCAAGGACTGGCATGGTTGCAAAAGCATTTTTATCTGCAAAATTAAACATATGTTGCCTATTGTGCATTTTATGAATGTGATACTGGAAAAGCACAGCGAAATGTTCCCAGAGGAACACTGTTGCAGAAATGTTGCCAGAGTCATTTATTTCCAATGACCCAGAGTTGCAATAAAGGGAACATGTATCTCACCATGGACCAGGAAGCAGAAGTCTTTCCACATGAGCAGAAGGGTGAGCTTGGTAAACCCAACAGCATCATACTCTACCACACCCCTGTTTAGTCAAAACAGAGTAATATTCACTGTTAATATCATGGTATAAATCATAAAATAACAAATAAATCTTGGCATCTTCCCTGTAATATTGTCCTGATTGCCAATATCTGTAACATAAACTGTACTTCAATCAAGACCTAAAATGTGACCTAAAAACAACGGACAAAAGCAACCCCATTGACATTAATACATTTTTTAGAGCCCAAATACTTTTTCTGGGGCCACTGTATCTGCTGTGTCATTATCAGAGATATTTAAAATGGTAAATGTAAAGAGAACCGAACTGAAGAACCACATATTTTTGGTGATGCAAGAGATAAGAAAAACGCTTTGTCCTACTAAATCTCCCCCACCCCCAAAAAACAAGTTTCCCATAATAGCCTTCATTAATACTACTTCACATTTAATAAATCAATGTGCTAGGTTGTGCCTCTTGCCCGACTGCCTTTTCTAATGACGTATCAAGGTGTGTTAATAAACTGGAGACATCTTGGTGCCTTGTGTATTACAGCCCATTATAAAGTTGCTGTTTGTACTTGTTTATGAGATTAGAAGCCAATTTTCCTAAGCAATTAAAAAAAAAAGGAATTAATGTTGGTAAATAATTTCTCATGATCACAGGGGCGTGGTGAGCAGCTATACTGGTTACCACTACAGGTACAAACTTGCAAGACCAGTTTTATTTATTCATGGTCACGATTTGGACGTGTAAAAGTCTCTTTCAATTGGGTTAAAAGTTTATATAGAAAAACCTGACAAAGAATCCGAATTTGTACAATTCTAGTTCACTAAAGTTAGTAATAACATTTTTAATTTACTTGGCTGCTTTTATGATAAATTGCTTGCGTTTTCCTCATTCTTAAGCTGTTAAATTACTGTTAAATGAATACGGTTTACTCTAAATGTCACAGAGATAAATTAAGCAGTATTTAAAGGGAAAAACAGACTCACATTCCAAAGTGACTGAGAAAAGCAGCAATGTATTCTCTCCTCTTGTGATATCCTTGAATGACATACTGAACCTGTGTCAAAAAAAAAAAAAGAAATAATAATAATGAAACAAAAGTTTCTTGGTGGAAAAGTCAGCTAAATTAATGTGGCTGAAAGAATAAAGTCCCTGCACAATAGAAGCAATTGTTGACAATGAACAGAACTGAGATGGATAATGACACTAACCTTGCAAAACCAACACGGTTATTAACATTGAACTGACTTGAGCTGAATAAAGACACTATTATCTTCTGTAGAGTGGCTTTACAACTGAAATTGAAATTTTGTTTTCAAAATTTTATACATTTTACGA
This sequence comes from Carassius gibelio, assembly GCF_023724105.1. Taxonomy (NCBI): domain Eukaryota; kingdom Metazoa; phylum Chordata; class Actinopteri; order Cypriniformes; family Cyprinidae; genus Carassius; species Carassius gibelio. Next base: position 1,039,072 of record NC_068412.1, on the reverse strand, counting down.
CATAAAAATATCAGTTCAATATAGTTACTATTTAATGTCATTTTTATTAATTTATTGAATTGAAATTTTTACTTGAACTTATATTCAGTTTATATATATATATATATATATATATATATATATATATATATATATATATATATATATATATATATATATATATATCAATTTAGTTGATGAAAAAGTGCACAATTGAACAAAGCATTTAATTCATTAATTTAAACAAAAACCTTTTGTCAAAGAACATTGTTATTAGCAAAATTATTTGAACATCAAATTATTATTGTTTGTCAAAACAGTACACAAACATGCTAGGAATAGACATGACGCGTCCTGTACACATTACACAACAAATCAAACTTGCATCTTATGTGTGCACAACACCCCCATATCTCAAAAGGTGAAGCAATTTGCTGTTGTGGAAAATTTGAAATGGATAACAGAAAAAGTTCCCTGTCTTTCCAGCACTGGTCTATTAGATCCGATTAGATATAGTTGCTCGATACGAAGTGACTGATATGTTTTTCACAGGTGAGATCAAGAGAAGGGCAGCTCTGATGTTGCAGTGTATGATGTGTGATGTAAGGATCAGTGCTGATCTCTGTTTCATGATTCAGCGCATTTTCAGAGAAGACCCACATCTGAAAGAAACATTATGCTGCTCAATGCAAGACACACACTTGTTCTTTTTGTTTCTTTAAGCCTTGTTTGTTTAGAGGTGTGTCAGGAACTTTGGATCAGTGAACTCTACACCCACACATGGAGCGTGGGAGAAGCTGACAGGTGAGAGCAGTGATCACAGAACAGGCTTTATCGCAAAAGTTCAGAGTCCAGATTTCGGTGTCTGTATGCTCATTCTGGAATAGAAAATACCATTCATAAGAGATGTGATCTGTTATAACAGTGTCACTTTCACAAACATGATCTGGGTCATGAATCCGGCATCATATCTGATCTGAGAGAGGCAGCAGAGCTGAAACTATTCGGTGAATAATGGTTTCAATTTTGGTCTGTCATCACACAAACTAGAGTGCTGCTGCGATGGCATATTTTTGTAGGCCAACCTATCACCGTGGTAACCCAATGGGATTATTAATGAAGCTTTCACATTTTGTTCATCATGAATAAATTAATTTTGAAGCCTATATACAATCTTCAAAAGTAAAAAGCCAAACGAAAGCTTATGAAAGTACCACATAACTCTCATGGTCTCATGACTTTAACGTCACCATGACTAAGTTTTCCGACAACACTTTCAGTAAGAATAGTTTGCAAGAGTGTGATTCTAAACACAACTAGGCTGTGAAAGCAAAACAGTGAGTAGATTGGTTTTCCTGTTTTGTGTGATGATGTCTCTGTCTGACTCTTCAAACACTGGAGCGCTCTGAAACACATCATCTATGTGCATCTACTTTATCTAATATAAACTTAAAACTGGGGCAAGAAAAGTTATATGTTGTCAATTTTGTCATTTTGAAGTAGACTAATGTGTGGCCCTAGTTCAGGTGAGTGTGCCCTGAGGAGCTGGTGGCCACTGGTGGGGCATGAAGTGGAAGATCGGAAGGGTTGATTATTCATGCTGTCTGTGTGGATATGAACAGTGGGGCTGAACTCAAGTAGAGATGTCATGGGGAAGGAATGTCAGTCACTCCTCAGGCTAGTGACAGTCACATTTTCTTCATCTTATTTATGCATGTCTAAACTGATCAGAAATGTACATAAACAAATAAAAACAAATGTATTCGATTCATACAAACGCATCAACTTTACCATCCGTACACATCATTGTTTACTATAAACAAACCCACACTTCACTATAGTTTAACCTGACTGATTAAACAATCATAGTAATTAAAATAAGGAACACACAAAAAGAAAGTAAGGATTATTCTTTACCTTGTTTGTGAGTAATTGGCACACTTGAGGCACATAGTCAATGAGGCAGCCACCACTGGGGAATGCTGGGATATGTAATGCCGAAGATCCTCCAAGTGCACTGAGAGAGAAAGAGGAGGAAATGAAAATAAATATAATTTTAATTCACCCTACATGCCTTAAAAGGAATAACATTATTGACAGTTCCTGTATCCCATATAGCAAAATCAGTGAATTGCTAAAAGTATTTCTGGAAGTCAACATTTGCTGAAAGCACAGAGTGCCTAAGCACTCCTCTTTGTTCAGTTTCGGAATTCTGAAGTACTTTAGTGTGCAGAACCTGGAACAGCATCTACAACCCATTTCCATAATTATACAATACATTATCTACTCATTCTTTGTAAGTACTATTTTTCACATTTTATAATACTATTAAAGCCATCAAAACTGCGGAAAAACAAAAGGAAATTAGTTTGACCAGAAAATCTTTAATAAATGTAAACTCTTCTATATATTAGCTTCTTAAAAGTTGTCCTTTGAAGACTATTACAGCTCTGCAAACTTTGTTCTCAAACAATTTCAAGAGGTGTTTTATATGCTGGGAACTTTCCGGCTGTTTTTTTTTTTCCTCTCCCAAGCATTTAACATGGAAGACATAAGAAACAGAATTTATTAACACTATTTTGAGGTGCCCTTGTAACATGTTACTTACTATTATAGTACTTACTATTATAATAACAATAAATTATGCAACATGCAGTTAATTAATATTACTCAGTACTTAAATGTATAATTACACTATAAAAGGGATACCACAAAATAAAGTTAAACCTAGAAATTCAATCATGTTTTACATTCAAATTTTTGTTCAAGACTATGTGATTGAAATTAGCAGAATGGTTTTGGACTAAATCTTGGATTATGCTTTTATACATAATGACTTACAATGCATTCAAGGAAAGTTTTTTTCTTCCTCTTCCCAGAATTGAACTCTGCTGGTCTACACTGCATCTGTGCTTATAAATCTGCACCATACATACTCCCCCTGCTTTACACATGAACAGATGAGTGTGCTGCTATACAGCAGGCAAGAAGAAAGAGAGAAAAAAACATAAATAGACATGATTCTCAGAGAACAGTGGAAGCTGCCAGATAAATGAAGGATTAGATGATGTGATAGGTTCAGGACAAATATGATGAGAACCTCCATTAACGGCTCTTATGTTGGAGGTTTGGTTTTAAGATGCTTATTTTTGCTTGGACAGTCTTTTTATAAACAGCAGAAAAAATAAGACGCATCTCTTAATAGAATATGAAGGAAGATTACAAAATACTCCATTTTAAAAAAAGGGGGGAAAAAAGAAACATTGCAGATATTCTGCAACTAGTCTCTGAATACATGAAGAATAGCAATCCTCTGTCAGTTGGGTTTAGATCAACAATGCCCCTGACTGACAGTAAGATTACCTTTTGCTGAAACAGTTTTTGGCAATATACAAGCATGGAAATGTCATTCACGTCCATCACGCTCCTGAAGTATATTCATGGACTGTTTAGAGATGTTAATGCAAAGACGTATTATTTATTAACTGTTGAAATAGGAAATAGAGAAATGCCACTCAAACGCTATTCAGCTGTCAATTCTCCATAACAAAATGTTGTCCTGTGCTACATTGACAATAGAGCAGCATCTCCATGGAGATACAGCTTGATTATGATGTATGTGATGCTTGCCTGTGCAAACATTGTGGTGTGGTGCTAAGGTGTTTTGTGTGGTTGCTAGGTTGTTAGTATATGCTGCTATCAGTTGTTCCCTAGATTTTCTGAGTTATGAGTCAATGTTTAATACTGAGGTTGTGAGATTTTGAAAATCGCTCACCCTGTGTACTGCATTGCTTTACCTTAGCAAACAACGCTAATGTTAAATTTTGTCTCAGCATCTTGTGCAGGCATGACGCCAGCAGCCATAGCCACCCCAGAGTAGATGAGAATTTGTCTGTTGGAACAGGATAGGCTTATGGGGATATTTGTTCAATAGCTATTTGAAGCAACCAAGAAAAATCTCAGCAGGCACTATTTTTAGGGAAGATTATGGAATTACAACCTTGAACTGAAGTTGTCTAAGAATATTCTGTTCTGACTTGTTTGAGCATATTACAGGGTTCCACAGAAGCCAACAGACAAAAATATATATTATGAGAGTGGTATTATATCTAATATATTTTGAATATAGTCATGGATCAAGTAAAAGTTGCTTTAAGGCAGGGCTAGACTATATTTGCCCAACCATGCTTTAAGGCATCAAAAAAAAAAAAAAAAAAAAAAAAAAAAAAATTCACAATATCAAAATACTTCTTGTTTTTAAATGGTTACTATAAAAAATTTTTTACAACAAAAATATTAAAAGAAGAGTTTTATATTTAAAAATGTAATTTATTCAGGTGATAATTTGTGGTATATATTTCTTTACAGTACCATTCAAAATATATTTCAATGAAATAAGTCAAAATTCTACTCACAATTACAAACTAAAAATTAACAGTAAATACATCTATATTGTTACAAAATATTTATATTTCAAATAAATGCTATTTTTAATTTTCTATTCATAAAATAATTCTGGAAAAAAATAACCTACCCATATTTCCACAAAAATATTAAGTGCCAAAATTGTTTCCAGCATTGATAGTAAAAAATAAAATAAAAATCTATATTATTATCAATAATAGTTTTCATTCTTTTTATTATTAGTAAATAAATATAATAATTGGAAATGATTTCTGAAAGAGTAATGTCTGTTTCTTTTGTGCTTTTCAAAGTCATATGTGGCTTGTAAATATACCTACACTGTTTTACGAAGAAAAACAAAGAAAATAACAGAATAGACAGCAACCAGAGACAAACGAGAAAACAGGCAAATAATCTGCACAATAATACAAAGCACAACCAACACATATCTGTCTTCTAAACAGACAAAAATGCAATCAAAAACAGAAAAGGGGGGGGGGGGGGAGTGTTCACAGCGCTGTAAAACTATAGAATGTGTAGGAGTCGATCTCGCACCATCACATGTTGAAGGAGATGTGAAGTCCACTGTCAAACTCAGTGAGCACTTCACAGTCATCACAACACAGCCTGCTGTGTGGGCGTAAAGACTGGCCATCACTGCAAGAGCTATACGACGGGTAAACCTGGATGTGTGGATTCAGAGAAAGAGAGACCGAGACAGAGATAGAGAGAAGGATTCCTGGGAGGATTTTATTTCACTCAGCTCAGGCAGGCTGAGAGCGACCTCTCTCTTGCACTTCTCTTTCAAGTCCCACTCACTCTCTCTCTGGTTCTGTGACGGGGCCGCAGGGACGGCCGCATGACTGGCTGGCTGGAGGGGATGCATTCTGTGCCAGCCTGGATGAGAGCTGAAGCAGGGGATTCCTCACATGTGCTGGGTTTGTTTAAAGAAATGAAAATCCTGTCATTATTATTTACTCACTCGCACGTCGTACCAAACCTGCAAATGACTTCTTCTGTGGAACACAAAAGGAGAAATGTCCTGGCCCAGTCCATCACAGTCCAAATTAATTGAATAAAGCTTAAATTTGAATATGCTTTTCAAAAACATTAAATCAAGCAATCATATGTCTTCAGAAGACTTGAAATATGGTGCATGGGTTGCTGTCATTGTATTAAAGGAAGCATGAACAAGTCAAAAGGCTCCAGTGTTGCTTGGTTTGGAAAGTTCTTCAAAATATCTTCTGTTGTGTTTCACAGTGGAAAAAGTAGATTGGAACCACATGAGGTTGAGTAAATAATGACATTTTTTATTTTTGGTTAGAGCATTCCTATAGTACCTATAGCAACACTATAGATTGTGCTGCGACCACAGAACATGAACGCCAGCGACAAATGGCACAAATCTCAAGAAATGCGTGTGCAAAAACACACACACAAATACCATCAGCACAAGAAATGTCTGATACAAATTCAACTCAAATCAGGTATAAACATCCACCCACTCACAAAAAAATCTGTTAACAATGTGTGTATTGTATGAGCATTAGTACCTGTGCAAAAAGTTTCAATCGCAGACAGAAAAGTGTGCTTCAAAAACACTGTGCCACTGTTTTAGCATTCATTATTTTCCAGGTATGTCCTCAGGAGCCCCGTTTCTACATTTCCAGCATTGCTTTGCCCCCCTGGCTCTACCTTTGTAAAAAAAAAAAAAAAAAAACACACCCACAGACACAGACATATACTCCCACCCGCCTGTCTCTTCTCCTAAGTCAACCTAGTCTGAGCCGCTACCGTGCTTGCATGGAGGCAAGGTCAACCCTTTGTGTCCTGTATTATCCAAACTCCCATAATGTAACGGGGTGGAGAGAGTGTGGCCATGACAGATAGAAGCTGACATGGCTGCAGAGCAAACAAACGGGCTTGTTCCTCCTCCTCCTCCCCTCCCGCAACGCTGATTTGAGTAGATGGAGGACAGCACAGCGAAAGACAAAACATAAAAAAAATTAATCAGGCACCCAGAGGCTGGCATTAGATCTATCTGTTGTGAAGTCACACTGAAGTTTCCTACATTTCTTCTGAGAAGTGACCTTGTGTTTTGGATACTGCAGAGGGCATAGGGAAATGTCGGTCTAACTTCAGCATTTTTTATTTCATGGTTAAAGTTAATTAAAACATTACACTTCCATATTATACTACATAAAATAAAATTTAGCTAAAATCATGATTCATTGGTACAAGCTTCAGTTCATACAGGTCTGGCTTAAAAAGAGCACAATAACAGGATTCCAGAAGTAGAAAAAAACAAAAACCTTCCATTAGAAATATTGATTGTGGGTTAGAATACATAAATTTCTTGTTGCAGATTAACTATGAGCTCCAAGTGTGAAATGAAAAAAAAAAAATCTAAACCTAGGGTGTTTAAAAAGTGATTGTTCACTGCTGCACTCTATGCTTGCAGCGACAGAGAATGGAAGAAATAATTATCGGTCTTTTATTAACAATATGTTGATCATCTGTAAATCCATGAACAGCTGTAGAAAGATCACATGAAATTAATAAAGCAGGAGTGGATGAGTACCACTATTTATGAACATTCCATGGTGCACAAGATCAAATTAATTCCAGGTTGTAATGCACAAACTTTGGACTGATGGGAAGAATTTTGTTTTGAACATGAACTGAAACAGTAATGTCATGCTCTTCGAGTCACATCAATAACCGAACCCTTTAGTAGCGGCTCTCTTACTTGCGCAAATTTTTTTTTATAACTCTCAATTCCTCCAGGATTTCAGGAAGTAAACAGCAGAAGAGGAAGTGCTGTCTTTAGTTCATTTACTCAAGCTGGCAGTTGGATAAGGTGAGTCATAAGTCGTGTGCTTCAATCTCTTAAATAACAGTACAAAGCAATTTTCACTCAATTATTTTCATTAAATTATTATAAGCAGATATAAGTATTTAGTAATTTAGATTCAGTCTTTCTTGGCTGTGATAATTGGCTTAACATTTTGGGGAAATAAACTGTTAGAATGAAAATACCACCCCTTTGCACCCCTTTGCAATTGACTAGAAATAGTTAGCAGCATTTTATGTTTTTACTGGCAATTAAAAAAGGAACTAGTCCATTAATATATTCTGCCCTAATCTCTCGAGGTTCTTTAACATTACAATTCTGTATGACCTGGGAAAATGTATTTTCACTTAAGTAAGTCACTCACTGCTCAATGCTGGGAGACAGGTAGAGTTTTGGAAAGACTTGTGTGGCTTCAGCATCTTCAAAACTAACGGAGAGAAGTGCCACATCTTCTCCTGGATCCAGTGCTGTGTCCTAAAAGAAGAATAAAGGAAAAAATATATTTTAAATGATAATATTATAGAACATATATAGACAATCAAATATGCGGTTGGCAAGATTTTACAAAACAGCAGTGTGCATGCTAATGCTACTGTAAATCTTTTAATTGTCTTGCATTTTGCCATTTTGAGATTATCAGGATTAGACAAAAACGGTTTCGGCTTGGCTGATGAACAGTCATCTAAACATCAGAAGGCACCTTTTTTTAAAGATATATAATAGGTAAAATAAATGTAAATACTGAATGTTTCATATGTTTTGTTCCAGAAAATAAGGAATTACTGTACATGTATATTGACTATCCTCCTATCTTAGTGGTTAACTGGTGGGTGGCGAATGTTTGATTGTGGTCAACAGATCCGATAAAACATCATGCATGTGTGGTATTGCACATGCATCAAAGCTTAGAACAGATAAAAGTCCTGGAGATAGCTATAACAAGGTTTGATATTCACATTAGCACCACGCACGTAATATGAACTGTCAAGTAATCATATAATTAGAAAGACAACAGCAAATGGGGATGTTTTTTTTTAATTTATTTTTTTGGGTTCCCGCCTTACAATGCTTGAATACACCTTTAAGAATAAATGCTCTGAGGTAGTTCAATGCACTGGGAAACACTGAAGGTATTAGCTAGCATACACACCAGCCCGGCTGGTGCTGAGCAAGTTCTCATCTGAAGGTGGTGTGCAATTTTGGCAGGAAAAGACTACAACCAGAATTCACGCTGCATTAGCTTTAGCTTCAGCTATGGCCACATCTGCCAGTCTTCAGCTTATCACATCAAAAGGTTCCGTAGGGATCTGTCTGAGACCAGTTTTCCTACAGGCTCTGATGTACAGTACAGTGCATCATTAGCACCATGGCAGTAACAGAGGGCTCTAATCAAATGTGTTTCAGTCGGTTTGAACTCATCCATTTGTGATAATTGCTGCCTGCCGTGTAACCTCTGCTCCCATTTGAGTGAGCCGTGTGTGTTTGATATGTGATGTTACCACTTTGTGGGGACATGTGCGGGATAACTTGGTGAGGCACATTGAGGTCTGGGGAGAAACATGAAATATGAATGGGACATATTCAACCATGGCTTGACAATCTATTTGATGTTATAGCAAAATGGTTCTCTCATCTCTAACAAAGTTGTATTACTCTGGCTAGTCTAGAGTGGCAAAATATTTCTGTGATACATTAGGTCAAAATACAAAAGACATCACAATTAAGTAACACATTATAAAACTAATTTTGTTTCAGTTGTGTTGTTGGTAATGAAGTCTTAGAACAATGTTAAGAATCCAACGATTTTCATTGTGAACACAACTTCATTGTGTAGCTGGCATACTAGTAATTTTCTGCTAGCATTTAATCTGTTTTCATATGGATTAATTCAAAATATAAGCAAATTAAATTTATTTTTGTTTTTCACTTTAAAGTAAAAAGTACAAAGTAAAAAAAGGTTGAGTTAAAAATAATTGTTTCAAGTTTTCATGATTTCAAGTTGTTTCAAGAGTAGTGTTATAATGTATGTTGGAGATGGAATACACTACACAACATTTAAAAACTGGATATATTTTAAAATACTGGGCATCATACACTTACCGACTTTGTAATAGTCACAGAGAAAAAACTGGCCATCATAAGCAGTAATACCAGTTAATTGACGAAAAATTAGCGGAACAACTTTACTGGTAAATAAAAAAATAAAAAAAATTCCATATTTTTCCGGTAAAGTACCATTTGTTTAAAATAATTGGTTTTAAATTACCAGTAAATTCTGTGATATTCCTTCATTGAACGGAAATGACCTCTAAACAGCAGCACCTTCATTTTTGTGTCAAACGTTCAAAATCATGCAGCTTCTTTTGGCCCAGAAATATCGTATTAGACGACTTCAAACCTAACTACACACTGTAGAGTAAATCATCATTGCGTCAGAATGGTATGACTGTCCCGCCCCAGAGCCACTAAAGTTTACATTTTAACGGCACTGGATTGGCCCAGAGTACATGTCTTATGTAACCACGTTCTGAGCTCGTATGTGCTCATATCGGTCATTTTCATTCTGTGTTCACACACAGCAGAATTCCGTCAATTAACTTGTAATGTTACAACTTCTCATACCAGGAAATTGCTGGATTGAATTTACCAGTATTTTCAAAAAAGGCCTGCTCACACGATCTCTTTAATGGCAATTTACTAGTAATTTCCAGTAAAATCTGTATGTGTGAAATGGGATATACACTAAACGACTGAGGATCATACCACACTTTGAAGTAATTCCAATCAAAACAAACTCATGCAGGAGCATGTGCCTTATTGCTAGGAGATGCGTGACAAATGAAAAAAATGTGTGTTCTAAAATCAGCTAAAAAAAATAAAACATGTTAGATATCCTCTAACTGGATTGAGTCTGTGCCCATCATACACTACACAATTTTATATTGAATCTGTCAACTCAAATCTGCATACTGGCTCTGACAACCGGCAACTAACGCCAACTCCTCCAAAAATTGTGCAGTATATTTAAGCCTTTGTCGAACATCCCGATTTCATACACATAACAGTAACTGATATCATCAACCTTTGGTTTGACTACATTATCACACAATAATGTATTAATAATGTGTTACTAACAAACCACGTTCCAATTCACCATCTAAGAAAACAATCTTCTAAAAGTGAACATCCTTAGGCTTTGCTAATGGTATGAAAAGCCACACCTTGATGATGTGATTGGTTACATGTTTGTGATGGTATGAAACAGGGCCTGTTTCAAACCACATTTTGAGAATTGCTTAATACACTGCAGTTTGGGGAAAATGCTCAGCAATGGTGTTGACTGATGAATTTGCACATGGTTTACCTTTAAGCATATTAAAAACACCAGACAGACAAGGTGTCCTAACCAAAAGCAATGCAATAAGATTCCAGTCACAAGCAATCTGTCTGTCCACATCAGACACGCCACATCAGAATCAATCAAAATTCAGTGCCAATAATAAGCCAGTGTGAATGGGTAATCACTGAAAGCACACTGCACTTGCAACGAAATGGAAAAGTACATAATCTAATAAACCTCTTTAACATTATTACAAATACATACTGAGTTGACTGATACAATCTTTTTTGTAGAATACACTTGTATATTGACAGAGTTGACAGTTTGAACATTCTTATAACTTTAAATCTAAGTAAACTATCTGTTGTTGCTTTCAGTATGGCTATAAAGGTCATGCAAAGTGATATTCAAACTCACATTAAAGCATTTTAATCAGTAACTGAGATAATCATTGTCATAGTTTGTATACCGTTGTTGTAGTCACAATGTTGCCGAAATAGAAACGATTTCTTAAATAGAATCCCGTCTATTTTTTGTTCATTAACACAATGGTTAGGACACGTTAAACAGGAATAAATGAAGTGTTGATTTAAATTCAAATTACTTTCTACTCCTGTGCATTTATGTTTTTTCTTGCATCTGACCTTGACGGACTGAACAGAGGAACTGGACTTGAAGTATGAACTGCAGAAGATTTCCATGTCAAAGAAGTTCAAGTTCAGGTGTTTACCAGCAAAAGCGAACATTTCTGGAACATTTGCTTTGGTAAAACTCCCAAAATGAACTACATTTTGGCCTAATTTTGTTTGGAATGACGTCATACAGTTATTCTTTGATTTCAATTGAATTATTTCAGGCCTTTACATTGTATTATCTTACAGTAAAGGGTAACCAACACATGTTTATAAGCTGCTTTCTCATCAATATGTACTACTGTGAATTGGAAATATTGGTTCAGTAGATTTCAGAGACCTTTGAAATGAATGTAGCATCAATAGCTGATAATGGAAAGATCCAACGAATAAGCTTCACATCATTTAAGATTGCCTATGACTCACAAATTCATCAAGAAGTCTGAGTTCACTACTCAAGATGATCTGAAAAATGGTTTGAAATGTTTTCAGAGCAGTATGGACCTTCTGGGGCTAGAAAACCTAATTTTCAGTAAAAAAAAAAAAGGGTTCAAAACTCAGTCAGTAATAATATGGGGCTGCTGTTGAAAAGCATCAATTTGATGAAGCTCTGAGGGCAAACGTGTGAATCTGTTTGAACGCAGGAGGAACAAAATGTCAAGCGCAAAGCTGATGGCTACCCTTGTCATCTGTGTCTTCTTGCTCTTCATCAGCCACTATCTTACGACATGGACCTGGGCTGGGGGTGGGGGGTGGTGGGGGTTGGGCATCAACATCCCAAGGTGTTGTTTGATTTAATCAGCTTGCATCAGTACAGTGCTTTGGTATGACCCATGCGTTCCCAGAGAGATAATTCATTCTTGCTGATGGGCATTTGTGTGATTGTTAGGTTATGGCTTGGACAAGAAAAAAGAGATGGAGAAGAATTGTATTGTTTTGTGCGCGTGTGGCTGATATTGGCATAGAAACAATGCATACGACTTGTTTCGTGTGCATTGTTTAAGCACTTGGCTTGTTTTCATGTCAACAGAACCTTTAGAAATATATTTACTGAGAAAATGGTGATGTGTTCAATACTTATTTTACCCGCTGTATGCACTTTCTTCTAACTTGTTTTGTTAAGAAAGCAACTGCTAATAAATGTATGAATGAATGAATGAATGAATGAATGAATGAATGAATGAATGAATGAATCAATCAATCAATCAATCAATCAATCAATCAATCAATCAATCAATCAATGCCGCTTTTGCGCCAGGCAAGGGATAAGTCAGCAGGAAAAGGATTGGGATATTGACTAGACCCTGCTTAAAAAAAAAAAAAAAATCTAAATTTAAAATAATTAAGATTCAAATTATAATTGGCAGACATACAAGTAAATTTTCCTCAAAAGCCTAATGTATAATATTTGATACATTTTAAAATTATTTTTCATTATAACACTAATAAACTACAAGATGAAAAGTATAATGGTATAATTATAGTAAAAGTATAGTTCCATATTTTTTTTTAAAATGGTTCCACAATAAATCTTATTATTATTATTCCACATATAAAGAGCATCTTTAATGTGGAAGTCTTTGGGCAAAATGATACTTAAATAAGAATAAAGGTGCATCATTAAAACATGCTCTAAGAGGTTCTTGGTAAAGAACTAATGAAGACAACAGTGATGACTAATGAGGGTTTTGAGTGACCCTTCCTCCAGGACAGTGAGAAAGGGAGTATAGTGCACTCCGTGGCTCCTGTTTAAACCAGTGAGTCAAGTGTCAAGGAGTCGGGGGTAGGGCATGGGGCTCAAGGGTCTGGGACCCGCTTTGTGTTGTTTTATGACCTCCCCTCGGGTGCTTGCCATACTGCGTGATGTGACATCATAGAGATGTGACAGCTGTCTCCAAGCCAAAAGCTGTCTTAAACCAAAACTTGAGGTGAAGTTGATTTGTTTGGCCCTACTATAGAAACTGCTCAATGTTTTCAGAGCCATCTCATATGGGGAAAGCACAGAGACCTGAGTGGTTAGCTACAACCATGACCTTGAAGAACAGGTGTTTTCCAACACACTTCAAAATTTACCACAGCATTTAACATGACCTTCCAAAATTTATGTAGTGGCAATTCATAACTATATTTTAGACCATATGTCATCAGCTCAGGCTCATTTATTTGCTTTTCAACAATGCACATTTTTTCAAACTACCTTTACAGATTGGATTACTAAATGTTAATATGTATCAATATGTACCATATGTGCATATCAGCTTGGATTCCATAACCAAATGGTACCAAACATGGATGTTTCATTGATCTTGTAGCACTATCAGGATTGCTGACCATGACGTGGTTGCTAATTAATTAATTCTTCCTTGAAAACATATTCACCACTGAGAGAAACTCAATATATCCCAATGTTCTTTTATATATAAATGTTATATATATATATATATATATATATATATTGTTATTGGTGACTACTGTTGACTGTTGTAACTGACTACATTCATAACTTTAACATATATAAAATTACTATTATTGACAAGATTTTAGAAAGATAGTTTTCAGCCTAGGTGTCATGCCCACTGAAGAGATGCCCAAAATATTTTCATGGCGGGAATATTTAACCTGAAGCAGACAATCTGGGTAGCAGAGGCATCTGTCTCAACCTATATAAACCTGACAATTTTTTCTACATTCCAAAGATACTGAAAATGTGATGTGTTCAAAATGGCAAAACATATCACAGAAATATAAAATATTTCGGAAAAGGTAATGGAAGTTAAAAAGAGCCAATTGATAAACTTAAAACATTTTAAGATGTTGTGTGTTATATAAATAGGCAGGGAGTTTTTTTTTTTTATTGGTGGATAAAAGGAGGAGAATTGTGGAACATTTTAAAAATTTGGGCACACCCTCCAAGGTGGAGAACACAGCTGGGCTATAGTGTCTGTATCTCAGGGGTGTGTACGTGTTTGAGCCAAATACTATTTCAAATGGGTGTGGTGACTGAGGTAACCCAGTGTCTAGAGAGCTACTACCATTAGTCAGACAACCCATCTGATCAAATGATACGATAAAGAAAATAACTTTTTATTCAGAGTCTAAAGTTGACTAAATACTCATGTGACAACTGTAAGCTTCATGATGAATAAATCGGGAACAACTACAATAAAATTAAAAATTTCCAACAGGAGAAGTACGCCTTAATTTTTCCACATTCTTGTGCACTTCCTGGTGAACACTGTAAGTTTGCACACCAAGACCAGTAGCTCAATACTCTTTTAACAGGTTACATGATTTGAGGCTTTTGACGTGTTAAAACAAACCTCAAATCCCTAAGTATATATTAGTCATTTTTTATACATATGAACATACATTTCTCTCTCTCTCTCTCTCTTTCTCACTCTCTGGGCCCTATTTTCATGATCTAAACGCAAAGTGTAAAGTGCACAGTGCAGGTGCACTTAGGGCATGTAAAAAGTCCTCTTTTGCTATTTTAACGATGGAAAAACGGTTGGCGCACCCGGGTGCATGGTCTAAATGGGTTGTCCCTATTCTCTTAATGAGTAATGGGTATTTTTTGGGCATAATGTGCAATAAAACAATCAGAGTCTCATCTTCCATTCCCTTTAAGAGCCAGTTGCGCTCGTGCCATGATGGATTTGCTATTTAAATGGCGGAATTTGGCAAGCGCAAAGACAGAACGTGTCTCCAAGATGAAACTGAGCTGTTTGTGTGCAAGCAAATAGCCTTATTCTGATACATGTAATGACCATGTATTATGACACACACACATATATATATATATATATATATATATATATATATATATATATATATATATATATATATATATGGTAGAAAATAGTATTTTATTATTTATAATATACTAAGTGTTTACAAGCAACAAAGCAAAAGAAGGCCACACTAAACAAACTATATAGTTTTACTTTAGGTCACACCTAAAAGATACATATTCATACATATTCATATTAACCAAATAGCATAGCCTCTATCACTGGAATATAAAAAGCACTGCTGGCTAACAGACTAACACAGAATGACAGTTATTGTTTCTAGTGCTTGAATATTGGAACTTCATAATCTAAAGCAAGCTTCTTGTCATCCCACATCTTTCTCTGTTATTTTAGATCTCTTCAGGTAGTGTCGGAAAACTAAATTTATTTCCAGTGCCATCGTATTGAAGTAGAAATAAAAAATACTGAGACCTTTAAGTCATTTGGATATGGAACAAAGCAAAGACCAGAGAATGGCTTCCGTGAGTTAAACTGAGAATGAGATGTCTTCAGGTAAATACAGGCAGTCAACTGAAAACAGAAAACATATAGAGGGAGAGTGTACACCCACTCGCCAAACACACAAGCAGTTTGAAAAGGGAGCAGTGCCTGGAAATGGCAGCAGTGTGTGACTCACAAGAGGACAATCAACAGCTGCTTAATATATTGAGCCTTGAATTGTGGTCTATGGTGAAAACATGTAGCAGCACACGCTTCTCCACTTTTTTTAAACACACACAAACTGTGACCCAGGTTCATCGATGACTGGAATCAGGGGAAACACTGTTAAACTGCAATGATGAGTAATAACAACATAAAAAGAGACAGACCACACTCTAAAGACATTGATTATTTTGGTGAAATATCTTTACAATTAAAAATATTCGGTAAAATCAATGAATTAAGTAAATGTATTTAAAACATTTAAGTAGATCTAAATAACTACAGATAAAAAGGTGATTCAAATATTTGATTTACATAGTCCTCATGTCTTTAACACCAGGCTCTACTCTTCAACCAGATGGCAACATAACAGAAAACCTTATAAATCTCAGCATAAAACAGAACATTAAACACTAACAGATCTCATCCTATAATAATCTATTGCAAAAATAAGAGGAATATCATGATTAAAGATTTGGGAATATTGATATGGAATAATTATTGCACTAAAAAAATTTAGTTCTCAAAAGTCATCAGTATAATTTCTCCTTTCTCAAATATTTTGAATGAAACTGATCAAAAATAATATAATCTGTTTGTCAAATACAAGTTTCTTTTGGCTAAAACAATAACAACTAAATAATAGATGCATATTTTAGAAAACTTAAAACTGGTATGTTTAATTTGTCATTTAGAGATTTTTTAAGGTAGTTATTTATTATTGTGATGTTTACAAAGCCACTGGATTATTTTTTAAAGTGCACTTGCATATCTATGAGTGAAATTTTAGCTCAATTAGTAAGTAAAACCACTGTAATGTTTGCAGTAGTGTTTACACAATGACTCCAAAGCTAACAAGGCATTACAGGTACATTAAGACATAAAGGTATTAAATCCCATTAAGGTATTAAGTTCCCATGCTTCAATAGCAATCTTGCCCCTGATGGTGCCACCCATCTGTGTAGAGGCGAAACAGTAGTTGGCATCCATTACACAGTACGATGCATCCATAATGATGACTTGTCATCAATGCCTATCATATGTTGCCAGAAAAGTCATAAGCTTTGCACTTGGGGCGTGAAGTCATGATAGCAGCGTGGTGATGTCCTCATTTTTTGCGCTTGTTTGATCCTGTCTGAAAAGTGTTAACACACCAGGGTGCTCACGAGTCAATGTGAGTAATTGCTATCTCATCAGTGAAGAGATGGCAATGGGGCATGTTACGTAAAGTTTGGTCATACTCATTCTAGCACCTGAGAACATGACTTGTCCTACAATAAATGCAAGCTGTCCTACAATAAAATCACCTGAATTAATAATAATAATAATAATAATAATAATAATAATAATAATAATAATAATAATAATAATAATAATAATAAAAACAATCCATTACTAAAATACATGTTGTAATTCTCAGAATGGAACAAAGGAAACAAAACAGAGCAAGAGCATGACACAGACATGTATCACAGAATAATGATTAAAACAACTGTCTATTTTTAGCAATACTACTAATAATAGATCAGCTCAGTTGTTATTACTATCATGAAAGACAGACAGAAGAATGTGACAAGAAAAACAACACTTCCCCTGGCCTTAAAAGTGGGATCAGATGTAATTTTGATATATCAATTTTGTAGGGGCCATTCACAGAATAAGTTGAGAATGTCTCTGATCTTTTTTAATGCAGGTTGAAAAAGGTCTGAAAATGAATTTTCACACATTTACACACATGCATAACCTATAAAAATAAGGTCATGGTATGACTTCATGATCAGTAGATGACCTTTAGTGATACAGGACCATGTGATGTGACTATTTAAATCATTTTGTTTTCTGACTGAAGAGCAGTATCTTGACTTCAGCAACATTTGAGCTCACACTCACACGTAGATAATAAAAAAAAAAAAAAAAAAAAAAAAAAAATATATATATATATATATATATATATATATATATATATATATATATATATATATATATATATATATATATAAAGTGTCATTACATTTAGGGATAAAAATATGCAAAATGGGGAATTATTTTGCATTTAGGACATGAATTAACATTTGGGGTTGTGTCCAATTGCCTGAGGGATTTTATGAAGATAAAAAGGACATAATAACGAATATTAGAGACACACAGGAAAAACATGATATATATTCAGCTGAACAAGCATTTAATCAGGGCGGCTCATGGGTTCTTTAAGATCAATTCAATTAGGTCAACTGTAATATTTTTCAGGGTTAGGCTTTGTCCACCCTTCTTTAATACTTTCCATTCAGAATTCCTCCCTTGTCAAAAAATAAATAAAATAAAATAATAATAATAAGCTCATTGTACCTATAAAAAAATGTCCTTCAAACCAGCAATTATCTCGTAACCATAAGATGATGTGTTTCCTGCTTATCTTCATACTATACTATTTTTTGCATGATTTAAAGCATTTGTGCTATTATTTTTGAGTGTGCGCATATTTCAAAGCATCCAACTGCTATAAAAAATAAATAAATAATAGAATAAAACATTTCTTAAATATCTTAATTTCATACTGAAAAGTAATAATTCAACAAAAAATGTAAAGGTTTCTTCTGTGGAATACAACAGGACCAACAAATTTATAAATAGTCAAATAGACCGTGTACTGTTTTCTAAGTTCTTTAAACTGACTATAATTAAAATCGTTATGAAATGAGAATCAACCCAATACCATAGCTCTGAAATGTCATTCGGATGTGCACATATTTTAAATGGCATAAAGGCATGCTACATTTAACACTGATGGCAAAAACCTGTGGTTTTTGTGTGTCTTGTAACCATCCATGACATATTTGAACATGCACACTGGCGAGATAAGATGCCTCCTTATGAACAGAGTGTAATTACTGATATATTGTGACACATTTATGAATGACTGCAGCATAACAGTGAAAATCATGAAAGGGACCACTGTGGTAAACCTATTCTAAATAATCCTATTTTTGAAAGATTATGAATAATAATTTTGAATGAATTGTTTATTAAGTCTCATCAATGCAAAATGCAATTGATTAACTGAATTCTAAATTCAAAATAATTTATTATTGTATTTACTGAAAATAAATGCGTTTTCACATTTAAGTTCGATAATTGAATAACAACAACAAATCACTTGACAACCCCAGTCAAAGATACATAACAGGAATCATATTTTTAATTCAAGGGGTGCTATAATAAGCAATAACCTACGAATGCATGATTCAATGATCCCACTCAACTTGTCATAAATGAAGATGTTTGAAATGTGTATCTATTCCAAGTAATTAATAAATAACTAAAATAATTATTATTAATTAATTATTTATTTAGAATTATTTTAAAAAAGGTGTGTGGGTGCCTTTCCTCTATCTAATAAATATTCGCTAAACATTTTCCTTTCTTGTTCATTGGAAGAAGGAAGGCCACACAGGTTTTTCATGACTTAAGGCTGACCTTTAACCCGGTTTTACCCTAATCTACATCCCTAATTTGTAATTTTCTTAAGAAACAGCAAAGATATGATCAGAATCTGAGGGAGTGTTATCTGTCATTGAAAGTGTCACATGATGCAATACAGCTCTTAGAGAGTAACTTCCCGTTTCACGATTTTCCTTGTTTCAAATGACGACTGGTTTAACTACATACCTAAGAGTGCAAAGTGATTGCCTGTCCTCTAAATCAAAAAATAAGCAGCATAGTCACAGAAGAATGACTTTATTCTCAGACAAGATGCTAATTTTCCTTGATCTTGGACATATGATGCAGCTACAGAGATGTCTTCCTCTCAACCCTGTGCTTACAGTAAATTACTGTCGTGTTTCCATTTTCCAAATGACTATGGTGTACAGGTCTCTCTTTCCAGTATCTTATCGCTAACAGCTTACATGGCACCTTTACAGCTCACAGATTTCCTGTGGTTTATTCAAAGCAGTCTCAGCTTCGAAAAAGATCCCCTTTCCTCCTCACAGGAGGATATATATATATATATATATATATATATATATATATTTTTTTTTTTAAATACCGCTAACACGGTCTGTCTTTCTCTCGTCTTGAATGTGTATGCGCATGTTGGGTTCACGCAGATAGTGCTGTGTGAGCCTACCCCTCCGCTGTGCCCTCTGTTCAGTCAGTCGTTGATTCTCGGATTAATTAACCTTGATTAATTAATCTAATTAGTTAACACATTGCGCAAATGAAACAACTGTTAGCTCAAACACAGGGAGGGAGGGAGGGAGGGAGGGAGGAGAGGAAGACAAATGGTAGAAAAAATAAGCATTTGCTGTAATTGCTTATGGCAAAAACAGTTGTGAAGGTCAAGATTCCCTCTTTTCTGTCAGTAAATGTGCTTTTGGGTACAGCAGAGGTTTCAACAAACAGCAAGACCTAGGCAGACTTTATTAGAGACTTTATTAGAGAGGCATTTTAAAATTGGTTTGAGCTAGATCTGTGCGGCTGGTAAAAATCTGACAGAGTAGCATCTACAGAACTATAAAACACTCCACACAACTTGCTTAAACTTTCTGTCATGCTAGCAGAATTGATTCCCCTCTTTCCCCCCTAAAATCATTACAGAAATGTAAAAAAAAAATAAAAAAAAATCTGCTGATTAGTTTCATTAAAGGGGTCATATGATGCAATTAATATTTTTCTTTTCCTTTATAATGTTACAAGCTCTTGGTGCATGAAGAAGATCTGTAAAGTTGCAAAGACTAAAGTCTAAAATCCAAAGAGATATTCTTTATCAAAGTTAAGACTCTGCCACTCCCCCCAAAACGGCTCATTCAAACCCCCCCATAAAATATATATGCATATTTTTTTTTTTTTTTTTTACATTAAAGCATGTCAAAATATTCTGTTACACCAAATACACAAAATAATGATCTTTAAAAAAAGCATCATATGACCCCTTTAATAGTTTCATACTGCTACAAAAGTAAAACAGAAAGAAAATGACTTAAATGGAATATGTGGCTGTAGAATTCCACAGAATACCACAAAGTTTAAAACATCCTCTGCACGTTGCATATTAGATTATTATTATTAATTTTTTTGTAATGTGAAATTTTTATAATTATTATTATTATTTATCAATGATCGTGTTGTACTGCCAACTTTTACTATTTAAATCAATGGCCCTTAAGATTAGCATTGGAAATGTGAAGTGTGGAGTGTGGGCCTAGTCATTTCCATGGGTAATTCTGACAGAACTTTAAAGTGCTAGTTCACCTGAGAATGAAAATTTGTCCATGTTCTACTCACCCTCGGAGCATCCTAGGTTTATTTGACTTTCCTCTTTCAGCACAATCCAATCGAAGTTATATAAAACATTGTCCTTGCTTTTTCAAGACTTTCAGTGTGGGTAAGCGGGTGTTTGTTGTCAACTGTTCAGAAGATGTGAAATAAAATGCGTGTATCTGTAATAAAACATCCCTCACATGGCTCCAGGGGGTGAAAAAAGGCCCCCTGTAGTGAATCCATGCGTTTTTGTAAGATGAATATCCAGATTTCAAATGTAATAAACACTTTTTTTCCTAACTTCTGCTGACTGTGGGATGTGGAAGACATGCAGGCGGAAGATGGAAGACGTATGCGTCATGTTTGCGCGCCTCTGGGAAATGTAGGAGCAAAGGAAACAAAGTTTCCTTAATTTAGCAAAGGAAAACCAGTCTCCTCTTGGCTTATTTCTAAATACTCAATTTTTCTTTACAAATCCTCATTCTGTGCTTCTAATTCGTGACCAGCATTTTGTTTTGTTCTCTCTCCGCACTCGTTTATTACGTTTGAAATCTGGATATTTATCTTACAAAAATGCATGGATTCGCTTACAGGGGGCCTTTTCCCCGGAGCGGTGGGAGGGATGTTTTACTACAGATACGCACATTTTATTTCACATCTTCTGAACAGTAGAAAAGAAACACCTGCTTACTCCCACTGAAAGGCTTGGAAGAGCGAGGACAATTTTATTTTTTATAAAACTTTGATTGGATTATTCTGAAAGAGGAAAGTCACATACACCTCGGGTGCTTCCTAGGGTGAGTAGAAGTCAGAAGGCTGTTGTTGTGTTTTTCATATGCTCGGAAGGCTGTTTCACAGAGCACTCTCTTGCAGTGTTGCCATGTCCACTTATAATAACAATTATGGGCTAGTGTTCAGGCTTGGCTCATAAAGCAATCAAGTTTATGGAATCATTGGTAGGTATGGGTTGTGATATTTTGGTCTTATTTTCAAAATAAAATATTTGGATTAATTTCAGTTTTTTTATGGGCTTGTTCTTTTTATTTAGTTTAATTTGTTATTTTTAGCAAGATCTGGCAACAATAAGGAGTCAAGGTTCGAAATAAGCACAAAAATTTGAACTGACAATCTAATTTAGCTGCAATGTGTTGGTGTTTTACTACTCTCGCGTAGGGAATCTATGGCAGCTTTCATTGGCCAAGGCCTGACCATGAGGCCATTTGACCACAACAACAGACCACAGTGTAAAACTTTTGGACATATTTAAAAAATTCTGTGCCGCAAACTTTTAATATCTCACATACTTTTGAAAATCCAGTGTTTAGTTGATGCACTCGTCACAGTTGTAAACACTATAGGCTTTCTTCTTTCGTGAGGGGTTTTGGCGCCACAGCATCTTTGTCTCCATGCGGAATGTTCCGGAAGTCAATCCGATGATGACTTCAACACTCCTGAAGTGTTTCCACTGCCAAAAGTGTTCATTTCAACTTTTTAAGATTTGCTAAAATGGAGGTATGTTTTTTTTTATTTTTTTTATTTTGTTGTTACAAACTATCTTTTAAGTTATCCCTATTAACAAACTACAGAACTACTGTTCTACCATGCTATTATGTTTTTACATAAGTAAGATTTTGGGGGATATTATGCCAAACAACAATAATGCATCACATATGCAAGTTTACAAGCCCTGTGATCAGCAAAAACTACGGCTGCATCCAAAAGCATGTCTCGCTGCCGTATGAGGCAATGATTTTGCAGGCAGCGTTTTTGCACAGATAGGCTTCTATAGGCTATTGGATAGGCTTCTGAGGCAGCGTAATGGTTTAATGCTCTACAACAAAACAGAATGAGTTTTGGTGATAACTAAACAAATATTTAATTACTATAATACTAATTTCTCATTAGAAAATAACATCAAAAGTGCAAAACTTAAGTCAGACTGTTGTAATATCTACACTACTTCAAACTGAATGCCACCCAGAGTGTGGGAGCACCATTCTTTTCTAGGGGCTATAACAGAATGGATGGGCCATCATTAGCTGATGCAGCCCTTTACAGTGATAATAGCGAGTTTACACGCTAAGACCAGAGATTCAGCTGTGTCTGCTTGTATTTGTGGGGGGCTGAAGTCTGTGAATTTCAAGTTCAGAGCCTCATGGAGACAGAATGCGGGCAGGTCTCTTTTTGATGTTTCATGCTGTTTTTTATCACTCTCTCACTCACTGCCTATACAAAACAGCACGGCAGCCAGATGTTTATCCAAAAGATACATGTGATAATGTCTTACCACAATGCCCTCTTAATGAGAATCACATGCAAACTATTGGGTTAGGGATACTAAGGCAAGTATAGGCTTTCCTATCATTGATACCAAGGTTTAACCCGAAGTATTAAGATTTGCACCCATCTCATGGACAATTTAAGTGTTATTATAACCAATTTAGCTAGCACTGTTTATGACTGAGCACTAATAACAACTGAGCAAGAAATCAGCATATTAGAATGATTTCTGAAGGATCATTGTGGCGAGTGGGGCGGGGCCGAGAGGCGTGGGAACGAGGAGTGAGGCCAGGTGTAGTGATTGGAGATGAGTTGCACCTGCGCCCCACCACCGGTATCGAGTCCCACGTAGGAGATGGAAGGATATAAAACTGGAGTGACTATAGTGAAGGACGAGAGAGGACCAGGCCTGGGCCATTATGTTATGGTTTGCTTTTTATTTATGCGCACCGGTCGTCCGTGAGGGGCTGGTGCGCTGTTTTGTGTTTATTTTGAATATTAAAGTAATTTTTGATTGACCGCCGGTTCCCGCCTCCTTCTTCCCGATGATTACAAAGGTTATATCGTTACAATCATGTGCACTGAAGACTGAGGTAATCAGCTCAGCAGAAAAACTCAGCTTTACCACTACAGGAACAAATACAATTTGTAAAAATCAATTAAAATAGAAAACACTTCCTTTAAAGTGTTTCGCAGTATTATTGTTTTTACTGTATTTGTGATCAAACAAATGCAGCCCTGGTGGACACAAAAAAAAAAACAATTTAAAAAAACAGTAGTGCACCCACACTTAAAGAGCTTAGTGTTTACACTGGATGCAAAACAACATGGTATGACAGGTTTAATAAGTAAAATTATGGGTACTTTGTTGTATCTTATAATAGGGATATTAAAATTGCCTGAACAAGAAAACATTAAGTATGGGATTAAATCAAAACCTTTCACAGGGCAAGTGTCTGATGGGTGTGCACTGGGTTCAGTTGTCTGACTTGGGTTATTATGTCCAAAAAGTTTAATTTAGTGTGATTACTGTCATGAAATTATGAGACAAGACACATGACAAAGCAAATGAGACAATATCAATAAATATGCTTGATTAAGTCCAAAGGATTAACTTTAACACCTAGTAATAATGAATCGCTTATGTATGACCTGGCTTCAATACTGTAGTAATCAATATACTGTAGTAGATATAGTCAACATTTATGAAGGCAACTGAGTGTAATCACAATAATCACAGACTATTAAAACATTAATTGCCTATAAAGGTGTGGATAATGCAGCTAGATCCCTGTAATGACACAAAAGTATCCTTCATTTTAAAAGTATGATCACCTGGCACTTGACTCGTTCTTTACTGTGACGGCTGGCAGCCAACACGTCTACACATCTCTATGATTTTGCAACCACATACGCACACTTGTGACTCACACCGGATGTGTAAATGTGGAGTCAGCAAAAATGCTGTTCCTTTCCTGTATTACGGGTAAAGTTTTTGGCATACCACCAAAGATTGGACTGCCAAGATAAAACCTATGTACTAAAACTCACAGAAACGCTTTCAATATCTGCAGAAAACCATACGACAATAAATCAATAAAAGCAGTAGTAACTTAGTAATAGTTAACTTAAATATAACATTTCTGTTGTAATATATATTAACCCTCATCAATTTGTTCACCTTTGTGTGTTTTTCATGAAACCAAAAAAGAATATTAAGCATAAGGCCCTGGCTGCTCTTTTATATATTTGCCACTGGACCACAAAACCAGTCTTAAAGGAAAATGACAAAAATTTTCCATATTTCACTATGTTCTTCCTTCAACTTAAACGAGTTGATATGTACCTCTCCCATCTCAATGCGTGCACGTAATCACTGTAGCGCTCAGCGCCACTATGTTAATGTTTAGCTTAGCACCATTAATTCCTTAAGATCCAAAAAGGGATGAATTTAGAAGCCACCAAACACTTCCATATTTTCCCTATTTAAAGACAGTTACATGAGTATTTCAAGTGAAGTCAAGTCTGCTTTATTGTAAATTCTTTCACATGTACAGTACATACATACAGAGAATCGAAACTGCATTACTCTCAGACCCCCGGTGCATACAGGTAACACAAACGGTAGAACCTAAAAATCTAGATCAAATATAAAATATAAGATACAACTATACAGTAAGGGAATGTACCCGTTACACAAGTAAGTATGGTGACGGGTAAGTATAGTGGATAAAAATGTATGGTGTAAGAGCACTTCGCAACACTTCGACATCGGCACAGTAATATCATCACTCCTGAGAATAGTGCAAGCATGCAGGGAGGGGGGGAGTTTTCAGGAGTGATGATATTACTGCGCCAAGGTTGAAGTGTCATAATTTTTTATCCGCTTAGAAAATTGCCACATTTTATTTTGTGCCGCCATACTTATTCATGTAACTGTCTTCAAACAGAGAAAAAAATGAAGTGTTTGGTGGCTTCTAAATTTATACCTGTTTGGATCTTAAGGAATGAATGGTGCTAAGCTAAATGCTAACACAGTGGCACTGCACACTACATCAATTAAGTGCATGCACTGAGACGGGAGAGGTACGTATCAACTCGTCTAAGTTGAGGGAAGACCTTAGTGAAATATGGAAAAACTGTGGCGTTTTCCTTTAAGTAGCCAACGATACATCATATGGGTGAAAAATAATTTTTCCTTTATGCCAAAAATCATTAGGATATTAAGTAAAGATTATGTTTATGAACATATTTTGTCAATTTTTCTACCGTAAATATATCAAAACTTAATTTTTGATTAGTAACATGCGTTGCAAGGACTTAATATGAACAATATCTTAAGATCTTTACTCAATATTTTTATTTTTTTGCATCCACAAATTCAAATTGTTTTTTTTTTATCGTTGTATCTCGGCCAAATATTGTCATATCCTAACAAACCATACATCAACTGAAAGCTTATTTATTTTTGAAAAGACCCTTATGACTGGTTTTGTGGTCCAATGTCACATATAACAATAGCATGGACTGGGGTGAGTTAAGTATTGGTTGTATATTGAAGCACCACAGAAGTGAACTAATTGCCCAAAGGGGATTAATAAAGATATACACTAAACTAAACTAAACTAAACTTCATGGAGAGACTTCATGGGCCAAAATCTTTACTTATGTACTTGACTCCTATTCAGCAGACTGCTCAGATCCATTGTCTTTTCAACCAATTTGAATCTTGTTTGTGAACTTCTCCTATGACATTTTATTTTGATCCTCAGACCCAGCCCAACCTATAATTTGGCCTCTTAAACAGCAGCCTGATTGTTTGTCGGAGTGATGGGCTTAGCTGCTCTTTTCAGTTCTTCATCGCCTGTTGCATTAAAGATCTTCAAACCAGCAATTATCTTTCTTTTGTCCCGTTTTTTTTTTTTTTTTTAACTCGTCACTCTGAATAAAAGTGATGCTAATGTCAGGGCTATCTCAGCTAAACATATAGGAGTGGCATTCTTGAAGGTTCACAGGCTTTTGCAGATTTGCTTTATTGCTATAAAAATGCTCAGGTGAACATTATGAATGTCAAGAAAAAGAAAAAGCAAGTAATTATTGACGCACATCATGCCAAAGATTTTATACATTAAAGTGAGTGAGATGGATTTTTACTTCTTTTTAAGAAAATAAAAGTCATACATGCCCATGCAAAAATCTTCCAAAGGTTTGTGGGTGTTTTTGCATGTTTCTTCACAGTTGCTTGGGTGTTCTCTCCTACATGCTATGACATTCTGTTCCTTCCCTACTGACGTTATTTACTTATGCACAAACAAATATCCATTATATACGTATATAATATAGATATAGATAAAGTATTCACATATACTACATGACTGGCTGTACAACAGTAGACAAAGCTAATGAATGCTACAAAACCAAAGTCAAAGCTAACAAATCTGAACCCAGAGATCAAACAAGCCCTAGAGATCCAGAAGAGAGGTGTTCAGCAGTTTATTTCCCCTCTTACAGATGTCTGCTCTGGTTTCTGATGGCCAAGCAATAGTGGAGAAACAGTTTCAGAAGGAACCTGCAATTACTTCAAAGCTCTTAAGATTCCTTGGGCTTGAGTCAGTGTTTACTGTTAGAGTGCTCAATCCGCCTGCAAATTACGACTACTGGTGTTGGCATGAAATGCTCTGCAGTCACGCACAAATCTGGGAGTGTCTCAAACGGGTACAGTGTGCCATATAGAAGGATCTGCTTTGATCACGCAGGTGCACAGTGTAATGTCTAGATATTTTCTCTGGCTTGTTTTTCTTTCTCTAGGACTATTCGTAAACAATATTATTTGGCATCTATACCACATTATTTGGCAACGTGAAAGAAAAGCGGAGTAAAAACACAGATATTATTGGGATGTTGATCAAGTAAACATTTGGATATGATTTCCGAGTTCCCAAAAGCCATTAAAGGTATATCACTTTTCAAGTAATACCTTTTTCTTAACAAACATCACTGCCTAAAATAGCATGCAAGAGTGGAATAAATTATTTTGATTGGTTGAAAGACATTTAAAGTTTTTGATTAGATATGAAGTTTCAATATTACATCGCAATGTTCTTTTTGAACTTCTAAACAACATTTTGGACTTTCAATCAATCAGTAATCATTTCTTTACTTAATTTAGCCAGTTATTATCTGGACACAATTAACTGACACACTGGCATATATTTTTGTAGACATAGGAAGAAAGTACACAAGCCCGATGGATAGGCGCCAGTTGAAGCAACTTGACTGTTGGGCAGTTAATTATACTCTGAATGTCATCTTAATGAAGGGGTTTACAGTCATAGTCGTTGATGTCATACCACAGTCTCCTCCATAACACTCTTGTCAGATCCATTTGTCCATGTTTGCACAGCAATAGAAGGCGTTAAGGATTTTTTTTTTTTTTTTTTTGAGCGAGCAAGTGAGTGAGTTAGGGGACATGGAGTGCCAATGAGATTATGAGTGTTCTTGAGGTGGAATGGCACTGCATTTCTGTCATCACATGACTCAACATACTGTGTTGGGCAAACAGTTCTCCAAAAACATTGCAGCAAAACTCTACCTTTTTTCAAAGGAACACAAGCAAGTCCTACAGTGGCATGCTTTCTCAAAGCAAAAAGGAACTTTCCAAAACAATCTCTGCTTATGTGTTGCTCAGTTCTCAGATTCCAAATTGTGCATAATCCCAGAAACAGTCACTAAATGGCTATATTTTTAACAACATCATCTCAGCAGAAATGAAGTTCTTGACGTGACCTCTTCAGTCAGTCTGACATATCTTGACAGCGGTGCTAATACATGAGAGGATAGAGACTCCACATGCAGCACAGCACAGATAAACAAACAAGCAGCCAAAAGCTCGCTGCTGGTGCTGGCATAAAGCTGAATGGTGGGTGTAGGCCGCTGTTAAAGGGGCTTTATGTCACTCTGCTCTCTCCTAATCGGAGCTTTGCTGGAGTGGGGAGCGCCGGTCGGAGGAGACGTCAGGTGCTCAGATTGATACGCCTCTGAGGCGCTGAGAGATCACTGACAGGATGTGGGCACTCAGGATGTGTTTCAAGTGTCTCAGAAAAAAATTCTGACAAATGAACAGAATGAGAAATGGACCAAGAGAATAAACAAGGGCAAATAAATGTCTTAATGTGTCCAACCTGGCATTCAAAACGCTGTGGCATCATACAAACATCTATTTAAGGTTTAAAATGCAGCTATGTGTGCCAATGAGATGTCACTGTAGTTGTGGCTACTTAGGGACAGAGCAATAGAAAACAATTATGACAGACAAAAAATAAAAACATGGATAACGATAGCTTTTATTGTCTGTTGCTTTATACAACCGGTGTAGGAATTTGTGTTTACAGTCAGTGTTTGATTTAGATTGCACTACTACAAAAATGAAGAATGTTACTCAAGTATGTGCTTCATTTGGATTTTTTGGTATTCATGGTTAAACACTAGTAGTTACATACATCGTATTAGACAATATTTAAACATTTTTGGAATAAGCGGATAACATTGTTCACCTGGCCAAATGATTTGCGATGTTTTGGTGCATCCTAAAAAAATAGCCTTGCAATTTTTATATGAAATGCTGTTCATTTGTATATGAACAGATTATATATGTATTCTAAGCAACAGATGACAGATGAGCTAGAAAATTATTCCATGTTATTCCTACAAAATAAATAAAAATGTAAAATGAATATAAAGCCTTTCCTTGTACTTGACATGCACAAGAAAATGAGTCAATTAAATTCATAGACGTTATAACACAGCATGCTGCATATGAATCATAAAACCCATTATAGGAGCACATTTGATGTCAGTTGGGCAGCACAGTGCTTATGATTTCACAGTTTGACTGCTACAGTAAATCTACTACTCTCTTACATATTAATAATTAATTCATCAATATGAATTAAATAAATAATATTAATAAATTATGCTATTCAGGGCTGATGAAATCGAATGCCTCATGGTGAAGTTTGTACATGGTTGCTGAGAAGAGCTTCTAAATCTACCAGATTATTAAGATTATTCTAGTGTTCCTGAAGCTCAATTGGTAGAGCATTGCATTTTCAAGCAAGGTTGGGGGTTCGATTCCCTGGGAACACATGATAGGTAAAAATTGATAGCCTGAATGCACTGTAAGTCGCTTCAGATAAAAGCGACTGCTTAAATGCATAAATTTAGTTTTTGAATTTTAATTTTAAATCCTAAGGGTTACATCACCCTAGGGATTTTGGTGTGATTGTGTGAAAGCACCACCTGAAGACTGGGTCTGTGGTATAATTCATAAACAATTCATAAACAGTTTGCATCTTTGCATGCTCCGGGCACAGTTATCATAGTGTAATGTGTTTCATGAAACTCTTTTCTGCTAAATAAATTGCCTTTCGGAGAGCAGCTTGCATTCTTCACATCCCTCGCAATAATACCACTAGTTTAATGTAATAAGATCTAGTCAGTGAACCTATCCTGGAACAACCAAGGCCAACTAAAACAAGATTGGCAGTTTGGCAACACTGCAGACACACTATGCTGTGACATGAAACATCTGTTCTAGATACTGCACATAACAGTGTAAAATCAAAAACTGAAATTAAACTTATTATGAACTGCAATGCCATCAATAATGCAAAATTATTAACATACACAGACCGGTTAAGAAAAATGACAATTTTATAAAAGTATTAACAACAGAAGAGCAATTTACTAGACATATTTCTTACTGGGTTACATTTGGTTATCATTTACCAAGTGACACATGAAATTGGGCCAACATGCTGTACTATAGATATAACAGAGTTGGATTGGATGCCCAGTTTTTTAAATCAACAATCAATGATATAGAAATAATTTTCTCCCAGAGTAAAACTTACGTCATCCACCAGAAAAATTGTGTTTTATATAAAATAATAATAATAATAATAATAATAATAATAATAATAATAAAGTGTACCAAAGATAAGTGTAAAGATAATTTTTAAAATTTTATTTAATAACAAACCTAAAACTAGTTTTTACCTGATTGACATTATATAAATATATAAATTGTGTAATAATACATAATTTGTCTTATAATAACCTTATAGTCCGATCTATCAAGGAAGCTACATCTACACCAATGGAAAAACTAATTTCCTTGGTGCTCCACCTTAGATTCATAATCCACACATTTAGTTCTCAAGGTTTTAATGTCCAAGCCACACCTGAATATATCCAAAGTTGGCCTAAATGTTAATAGTGTGCAACACCCTTTACTCGGACAATAACCTTCAGAAAAAACATGGATTTCCAGACTGCACTACCGAACATATTGACCTGTTTAGATACAATGCAAATATGATGTAATCATAAATTAAATTACACTCTGTAAGGTCTATGAGGACAACATGTTAAACAAACTTAGAAATATCTTTGTAATCTATGCCTATAACAGAGAATGTGACGCCAACCAGTGCCCATGTCAAGAAAATTCATGGTCTAATTCAATGTGTGCTTAATGCAGCAGGGGGTTTCTATGGCACTGACGTTGAACCCGATTCATTAAACCACAAGCCTTCAATCATGTTTCAAATGTCTATCTCCTTTCTTTCTGTTTCACAGCCCCTTACATTTCTCTTGGATATGGTCAATGCTTATCCTAGTTTAAAAGCAAACCATGCCCAGGGCTGTTGAACAAATGTGCATGGACAGTGTTTATTAACTTGAGACTAATGATATTGATCTTGTATGCCTCTCATGTGCCAAGGTAAAGAGAAAAACAAATCACAGAGAGGGGAAAAACATTTCCCCTGCCATTTTTTATATGTGTTAATTGAAATAATAATCAAGATTTTAATTGGCACAGACAGCCTTGAAATTAATTGTTGGATAAGAGTTAAATCATGATAAGGTTACATTTCTTATTATTTTTCATCTTTTTTTTTTTTTTTTTAAAGGAAAACACAAAACACTTTATATGTAAAATATTTGTCAGAAACGTCTTAAGATCTAATTGAAGCATTGAAAGAAAGAATGGGAATAAGGGAATAAGGGAAGAGAACATTAAAATGAGGGTGTCTCCTGCATAAATGAGGCTGGGGAATGGAGGAGAGCTGAAAGGCACAAACCTCAGCGCCAGCTTTACCCTGGACGCACTCTGGTGACTGCCGCCGCTGATGTTAAGAGCGCACTCAAATCAAGAAGGAAAATTACTCAGAAAACAATTAGAGTAAAGCTAATTGGCCAACTACTTAAGTTGAAGTGGCATGAGGAAGGGCGGGAAGGCTGATGAATATAATGTGGCAGTCTGAATGTACAGTAGAGAGCAGATGTACTGGAAAAAAGCAGCAGAGAATCAGCACATTCAACAAGTCAATTGAAATAATGTAATAACATATAAAGCAAAATACATCTAGGTGATAAAGCAAAGATTCCATGGTTGATGACTCCAGACAATCTCATTAAGGTGATCCCCAGTATACACCCACTGAAGCAGCTCATCCTTGTCTCAGGATCATTAACTTTCAAATGTTTTTTAAACAGAACCAACCAAAACATACATATTAGAAAGAATATGAACTGTTAATCGTTAACAGTGGGATTTAATAAAAATAAAGTGTTAATGCCATTCTGTGTTTAATGTCGTCTGTTTTAAAGCAGTTGGGTAATTCATTCATTGTTTTGCTTAAATAAAGACCTACTTTGAGAGTGTGTTGATAAACACGTTTATATTGTTTTACTTTCAGTGTGCCAAGTTTAACATGGCAAGAACAGACCTAGAAATGAATCTGGGTGCCACGATAACTTCACATGTTATTTAACATAACATTGCTGTTGATCTATGTATTTAAAATCACTTAAATATGGCACTGTACACTGAGTGTCAATTGGTAGGTTTGCTATAGAAAAGCTAAAACATGCAAATAAGTGTGACTGACCAAATCGACTGGCTCAGTTTGACCCACCCCGAGCTCAAATGTCAACCTACACCCATGGTGTAGCATCAGATGGGTTATATTTTGCATGTGAATAAGCTTTTTGGTTTCACTCTTGACATGAACAAACCTGTCATCTGTGATTTGTTGTGCCTTTCATTTTATTCCTGGTGTGAATAGGCCTGTCGTCAGTGATTCGTTTTGCTTTTCATTTCACTCTTGGTGTGAATAGGCCTGGAGACAGTGTTTTTGAACCTGATTTTAAAATAAACATGTTTACAATGTAAGCATAACATACAAGTTGTAATTACAAGATTTGTTGCACTGTGTTGCTGTTTTTTATGCTTTTCAATAAGCAGCCCTTGGAGATACTAAAACCATGATAGCAACAGACCTCTGTGTTTAGCTCTCACTTTAATTCTTTCCCTTTTATTTTTAATTAAAACAACCACTTACTCCACTATAGTGACTTTATTCACCAGCAACAGATTGGCCCTTTAACAACAGCCAAAAAGAATCTTGTAGATCTGGCACGTGACTCGCCAGAGTTGTCTAAAATAATCAATGGCAGTGGCGGAGGTATCCCTGAGGGCCAACGGAGCAATCCCCCTCCTCACCCACTGCACAGGAAGTCAGGTCTCAGCTTGCAGCCCGCACGGCTCCAGTGGAATGAGACTGATCAGGCTTGTCACGAACACAGAGCCTCAGCTTGCTTCACTGATGGCTGCACAAACTAGGACAGCTGACATTTAGAGCTAAACGGGTACCATGCTAAACTGAGCAACAAAAGAGCAATGAACAGTAAGGGACTCTTGTTTTGTTATGTAGCCTAAAATGAGCTTGAATATTTAAATTGATTGAAATCAGAGCATTCCTGTTAGCACAGTTAAATATTTTTGGAAGAGTTAGGGCTCCTACTTTGAGCTCCCACAGTAGATCCAAAAGTCTAGCAATAGTATGTCTTGGGTTTTGTCCTTCCCAGGAATGAATCCACTCATACCTGGTAGGATTGTTTCACTAGAACATTGCCATTGTCCTCTATTTCTTGCCACCAATGCAGACTGCTCTCATGACAAGCCCTCAGTTCCCTAAGGGACACAAGTGGATTTGCAAAGGTAAACATGTCCAGGGTGCTCAGATAAAGCCAGCGAGATGGCACACTCCAGGCAACTATCATGCTACACGACACCATTTCAACTGATGTCTGGGAGGCAAACCTGGAGAGGAGGGGACGTCATGCGAGATTTGATGAAGATTTAAACAGTCAAAAAGTCATCTAGTAGCAGCTTGTTTAAGGAGTTATAAAAAGGCAGTGATGTTTGGTTAAGAATTCACTTAATGATAGGTACTCAACAGAAAGAAAATGGAGTGAAGTTAACTACTGTACATCGTCCTTTCTCCATTGCCAGCAAGTGTCTCTCTCCACCTTTATAAGCCCCTTTCACACTGCCATTCCGGCAAATACACGGGTAAAGTGTTCCGGCAATTGTTCCCGGGTCGCTAGATTTTGCACTTTCACACTGCCAGTGATTACCCGCGATATTTGCGTGCTTTCACACAAAACCCGTAAAGATCCTGTAACGACACGTGACATCAGGGCGTGACGTTTCAACATACGAGTCGAAAACGTTAGGCACGTTATACTTTCACTGACGCAAGTGAACGATCTCGGTGTCAGCGCAGAAAGTGAGGAACTAACTGATCTCTGCTTCATTACAGTTTGCACATATATTCATCGTGATTGTTGATCTTCCTTCAAAACAGCCGGTAAAAGATTGCATTAGATTGGCATTAGATCTGGTTTTCGTTCACACAGCGCTCGTCCCGGGTTGAACCCGGCAATGTTACTAGGTCCCCGACCCGGGTTCAATGTCGGAATCAATCCACGGGACGTGGTTGCTTTCACACAGAAGGTGACCCGGCAATGTTCTGGCAATATGCCGGGTCGGACGTGCAGTGTGAAAGGGGCTATAGTGTGATGAAAGCCAATGACCACATTTACATTCACCAAGGTCCATTTACCAGTTGAGCCAGGTGTGTCCTGCTCCTGAAGGGCCAACGTCCTGTAGTGTTTAGCTTTAACCTGACTCAACACACTTGCCTGTAAGATTCCAGTAATCCTGAAGACCATTTAAAAAAACAAAAAAAAACGTAATTTTGTGTTTAATTATGACTAAAGCTAAACTCTGCAGCATACTGACCCTCCCGGCTACATTTTCTCAAATAGCTTGACCTTCTACAACTTTAGGCTTCTAGTATCAATTGTCTTAATTTGGACATTCACAGATATCAATGAATATCTACACACTAAAGTATTTTTTTCAACAGGCAACTAAATATAGCTTTGATCAATGGTTATTTCAGACAATGGTTCAAATCAAACGTTTTATTAGTACGCAAGTACGCAAGTATGCAAGTACGCAAGATCATTGCAATGGATATATCTTCAAAATTCCGATTGATAGATTTCTAGTAATCAAAATAATGATTATATACTCTCTTTCTGATATAGTTTGTTCTTTGCTAAAGGGTAAACAGAAGTTTGAAATAGCTGAGTAATAGTATATCGTTTTGAACATTCCAAAGCAGGAACAGGCGAGTATTTAACTATGTGCTGCAAGCTATCCTTTCAGAAACACAACTAACACACAAAATTATGACAGTGATGAGAAAAGCAGTTAAAACAGCATCTGACCATAGATATGTGGACATGGTTGACCCAATATGTATTTTGGCACTCCAGTTCATGTACATGACCTTTACTGTCTGACCTCAACAGACGGCGTGAAGAAAGTAATTTAATTATGATTGCATTATAATTGCATTATGGTCCACTGGGAGTGAACTGTACATGTCAATGCATAAGTG
Source organism: Carassius gibelio (assembly GCF_023724105.1). NCBI lineage: Eukaryota > Metazoa > Chordata > Actinopteri > Cypriniformes > Cyprinidae > Carassius > Carassius gibelio. The sequence continues at coordinate 1,003,550 of NC_068412.1, read as the reverse complement.
TAGTGTACTGCTGAGGGACTAAACACTGAGATGGTGATGCTGATGATGGCTGCTATTTTCCGTATGTTTACCATCATTTCGGCTCTCTTGGGGAGGACAAACATGGCTCCGACTGGAAAAGGCCATAGAGCAAGGGCCTCCTGAGGCCGTACACACCCTCTCACGCACACATGGGCACAAACATACACACAGTGGTGAGGCAGAAATGTGGAAACAGAAAAGAAAAAAAGGGGGGAGGGCAAGACACAGGGTGACTGGAAGGAGAGGCGAGAGAGAGAGGGCCTGCAGACACAACACGGCTCAGAGTTGATTGGGAGTGACAGGCTGCTGATTAGTCAACTCGCAGCCTACACACGCACAAACAAGAGCAGAGAAATGAACGCTCGCACAAGAGCGACCTATTCTTAAATGCAATTTTACATGTAACGTTTTGTGAAGACATTTTCATGCACTGATAAACAGATAAACATCCTTTCTCTGAACAAATCAAAGATATGGGGGTTTATGATCTTCCTGAGAATGTGTATTGATGTAAATGTCTTACTTTGAGAAGATAGATGGGAATGTTGTTAAAATCCACAGGGAGTTTCAGAAGGAATCGAGCAGAAAACTCCCCCGTCTAGAAGAAGAAAAAAAAAACCATCAAAAAGCACACACACATTCTGTAACATTCCTCACACAGTAACCTATTTGTTAAAGGAATAATTCTCTCATTGTTTCTCCTCCTCATGTTGTACCAAACCCACCTGACTTTCTTTCTGCCATGGATCTCAAAAGTTGAGCAATTCTGAAGAATCTCCCTGATCGCTCTTTTCCATTAAATTAAAATGAAAGGGGATAGAGGCTTTAAAGATTAATAAAAGCAGCAAAAGCCACATTAAATACACTGCTGTCCCTGTAATGGACCAGCAATGTGTCTGAGATCCTAGGACAGGCTACAGCATCTGTGAAATCCTACACAGGACAAGCGGTTTGGAAAATGGATAGATGGACGGAAGACATACAACAGACTTTCCTATTACGAAATTATATTACAAAGTCAGAGTCATCACAGATTATCCAGTCAAATAAGCACACAAATTTACCCAATAGCCTACAGACTATTCATAGAGCTTGTAGGCTACATTGTGAATAGTAGGTTTATTTAGAGCATTGGTAATCTGGATTTGGTAATCTAAAAAAGATCTGGACCAAGGTGATCTTGCTAGGAAAACCTTGCACTAAAGTAAAATGTATAAGCAAAATATGCCTTTAACAGCCAACTACCGGATCAGTAAGTGAGAAGAACCAATTTGTGAAGGAATCATTTAAATTTACATTTAATTAAAAAAACAAATCTGAGTCGCACAATGCACTTCACAGCTGTAAATGATTTTGTTTCATAAATGATGAACTTTCAACTCTTAACTAACTGAATCAACTGAACTAAACTGAGCTGAAAAATGACACTATTGTATTTTGCGGAGCTGCTTCACTGCTGAAACTGAATTTGTGTTATAATTGATTAATTTTGTAACAAAAATAATAAATTTCCAGTGTATTAATTTAAAGTTTTTTTATTATTATTATTATAATCTGCATTGTATAAGGTGCTTTATAAATAAATGTAACATGACTTAACTGCTGTCATTGCAAATTATTCATTTACTAATCAGAAATCACTACTTTTGTGTTAATAATACCTTGGGTTGATATCTTGTTTTTCAGTGAATCAAGGCTTAAATTAGTCTTGTTTGGCACACAAATCCTTTAATTATATATCTGTTAAAGGAACTACTTTTTTTTTTTTTTTTTTACATTGTATTGTATGTCCCTCAAGGTGGTGTGTGTATATAGGCATGGTTGGGTCAGTACCCTCAATGTACTGATGCATTTGGCAAGCCACTACTGTCAAGGTATAATTTTGATTCAATTTAAAATTGAAGTGAAGTTCATATTTAGCAACATGTGACAGTGTAATGCTGTGCTCCAAGAGTATTCACTTCAAATTCTCTTCAAATGTTCTCTAGAGTAAGTAGGCCATGGCCATATTCACTTTCGAGTGTAATTCGATGGATAACTCCTTGTTTACATTCATATAATATACATAACTTGGGTTACATAATTTGAATGTTACACAAACATTTCCTAATCACAGTTTGTTATCCCACAGACCACAGTTCACCACATCCCTTTAAAGATTGAAGCCCATGAAGCAACATACTCACACCCACAGCCCATCCCACTACACTCTTTCCCAAAAATATGACCATATTACGGAACCCTCTGTGTGCCCGTTTGTGAGGGAGAGTTTGTTCGTTTTTGACCAGTTGTGCAATTCTATTTGCACTTTATCGAGAACCCACTGTCCTGTGATTGGGCCAAAATATAGTGTGCAATTTTAACAGAAGAACATGTACATAAAGTTGTGCAGTTACTATGAATAAAACACTTAATTTCAAGTTGTTACAATAAGTTTGTCTCTGTAACTCCAGTTAGCACTGTGTAAAAGTGTCAGCAGCTAAATAACAAATCTGTAGTTGTAACTAGAGAATTAGAAAGGTGAACTTTAAAACTGGAATTAAATGAAGCAGAGAGTTATTACCACTTTTAGTTCATGAAATTTCATTAAGAGAAGGTCAGTTTACTGGAAGTGGAGTTGACCCAGTGCTATGAATATATCCTTTATAAAAAGTAGGCGATGTGATGTTTTATATATTAAACATCCATCTAATGTCTATTTTGATAATTTAGTGAATTGAATAGTTTAATTTTATACATCCAGGATGAATCCCTGCTTTTGGTCTGAGACACAGGGATAGGGTCCAGCATCCCCTTGACCCTACATAGGACAAGTGGTTTGGAGAATGGATGGATGCATAAATAGATGTGTTTATCAAAATCTCAATGAACGGAAACATTTGACTATTATGTTAAAAGAAGTATATGGTGAAGCAGAACTGGTAGCCAGCTGTTCTTGAGGCCAGCGTAAATCTTCATACTGCGCCCATAGTTGGGGTCATGTTGAACGGAAACATTTGACTATTAACTAAATGTTGAACGGAAACATTTGACTATTATGTTAAAAGAAGTATATGGTGAAGCAGAACTGGTACCCAGCTGTTCTTGAGGCCAGCGTAAATCTCCATACTGCGCCCATAGTTGGGGTCATTGAGCAGGCTGTCATATTCGAAGAGCAGGCGGGAGCTGTCACGAAGCCGCTGGCACTGGTACTGATGGTACTGCTGCAACAGCTCTTTCACCAGCTGCAGGAGACACTCCGGTTTACCCGCATCCCATGACACCAAGTGCTGCCGGAGGAGAGAGAGTGAAAGGGAGTGGGAGTCAGCATTTTATCACACACACAAAAAAAGAAAAAAAAGTAAATTGGGAAAACAGAAACATCTAGTACTTTTTAGCTTTCAGTTGTATTTTTTATTTCATGAAGCAAAAAAAAAAGAAAAAGAAAAGACATATTTCAGATTCTCATTAAGGCTATTTAAAGGGGTCATATGACGTTGCTAAAAATATATATTTTTGTGTATTTGGTGTAATGCAATGTGTTTAACCAATTTAGGGTAAACAAAAAATAAATAAATAATAATAAAAATATTAAAAACTAAACAAAATAAACACACATTATTTTCTACATAATGTACAAACCCGATTCCAAAAAAGTTGGGACACTGTACAAATTGTGAGTAAAAAAAGGAATGGAATAATTTACAAATCTCATGAACTTACATTTTATTCACAATAGAATGTTGAAAATGGGACATTTTGAAATGTCACGCCAAATACTGGCTCATTTTGGATTTCATGAGAGCTACACATTCCAAAAAAGTTGGGACAGGCAGCAATAAGAGGCCAGAAAAGTTAAATGTAAATATACAGCTGGAGGTCCAATTTGCAACTTATTAAGTCAATTGGCAACATGATTGCGTATAAAAAGAGCCTCTCAGAGTGGCAGTGTCTCTCAGAAGTCAAGATGAGCAGAGGGTCACCAATTCCCCCAATGCTGTGGCGAAAAATACTGGCGCAATATCAGAAAGGAGTTTCTCAGAGAAAAATCGCAAAGAGTTTGATGTCGCATCGATTTTTACAAAGCTCATTGTTCTGAAAAGCGTGTACGCTGATTGGCCAGCTATCCAGTGCATTTTGATTGGCTGAATGCCTCAAGCGTGTGACGGAAATGCCCCTTACCACACTGTGATGCCGTGATTTGTGATCGGAGAAACGACAAACAACAAGTGCTACAAAACCTGCGTTTGAATCAGTGGCAAGTTCCTCATTTTACAGAAACGGACACCAGCATTGTAGGTTACTCTCACAGGAAACAGTCCTCGTCCTACATAAAATGTGCTGCACATATCTGAATATTTGGGCTGAACATGTTCCGGAACAGTGCTGTAAATACAACTTAACCACTAATTTCTAGTTGTGTCCTCTTTTAGAAGGCCAAACAAAGTGTTTTTGCTTTCACAACGAAACACGCTACACCTCCACAACATGGCGGTGATGGCAACAGAGAGAATAAAAGTTACTCCTCCTTTCTTTGCATGAACATTTGGGCACCATTATGCAAATCTTCCCACGTCATGATGTAGACACGTGGGGGCATGTTAGAATGAGCCATTTTAGGTACGTGTGTTTGGCTACGTTCACACTGCAGGCTGAAACGACCCTTTTTTTGCCCCTATGCGACCTGTATCTGATCTTTTCATGACAGTCTGAACGACACAGATCCGATCTTTTCAAATGTGACCCAGTCCACTTGGGTATGTGGTCCTGAATCCGATACGTATCCGATCTTTTGAAATGCGACCTCCGTCTGAATGGCCAGGCCACATGTATCCGACCCGTACGTCATTGATATGCTACAAACGTCATAATTCTGCGTTAAAGTAGGCGGGAACGAGAAGAGCCACTCACATCAGTATCCCACCACTCCTGCCTGCGACTCCGCTACCACACGTTTCTCTGTTCAGACGTTGCGAACACTGCTCCACAAAACGCTATGGCCAGAAACCTTCTTTTTAATTTTCTTCTTAAAACGAGAAGATTGTAATTCTTCTGGCTCCGTTGGGAAAATAACTTTAATATTGCAAAAAGAGCTCCGCTGTTGACTACAATGTTGTTGACATCCATGTTTAACGTCAGCTACTTCCGCAAACAACTAGTGACATCGTTCACCGTTGAATACTCTTCTGCGCATGCGGGTCACTTCTGGGTCATTTCACGTTCACACAGGAGATCACAATAGGTCGCATTTACTTGGAAATGTGAACGGCTTTGCAAAAAAAATAAAAAATTTTTCAACAAATCGGAATTGAGCAATAAGCCCTTCAGTGTGAACGTAGCCTCAGACACTAAACTTTTAGAAAGAATAGTTATTTGGATTTGAGACTTTAGTCTTTGCAACTTTACAGATCTTCTTTATGCACCAAGAGCTTGTAACACTCCAAAGAGAAAGGAAAATGTTAAATCGCATCATATGACACCTTTAAAAAGAAAAAATGTTCAGAGGAAAAGGAATGTGTATTACGAATAAAAATATGGTTATTTTGAATTCATGATGACTTTAAAGGTAAAGTATGATTTTTTGTGTGCCAAAAAATTACTAAAATAATTATTATAAAAAAGAAAACAGAAATAAAGCCTGTTTTACAATGACTGTTTTGAAACAAAGAGGTTTACTAAAAATTACCGATCTGCCATTGTTCAAAGTAAATGCCCTGCCCCATCCCATGTCACTGGCTGAGACCACTTAATGGCTCTTGAGTCTAATATAATGCAAGAGTGTTTTATATTGAACGCACATTTAATACTTAGCTTAAAAAAATATATAATAATAAATAAAATAAAATAAAAAACCTTCAGAGACTTTCACAGGTAAGTATAAGACAAAAGGACTGAGGTAATTAAAGGCAGGTGGCAGTTTCTAAAGTGCTGAACTGGGGCTTTATCACCCTTTATTATCAAAATTTCAAAACTTGATGTAGTGGTTTCTGCACCTTTGCACTCCCCCTCTCAACCATCTTGAGGCAAATGGTAACACCACAGGATATCCTGCACCAGCGGGAACACTTTCATCCCCTCTCTCTACATCTCTACATATCCCAAGTCTAGAAGCCAAAAGACGATAAATTCCAGCTCCATTTCTCGTTAAGGCAACGTGCTTGAAAGCACGGGAAATTAAGCCACTGAAAAAGAGGAAACACTGTTCTTGCACAGTTTTCAGATAAGACAGTACAAGACCTTGAGTCTGTGCCATATGTTTAATGCATGCAGGGAACAATGGTTTGGTAAGAAAGCTAGATTTTTGAAGGATCAGACGGCAACTAAGAGCAGGCTATTCCCAGTCTCTCTTACTGCAAACACACTGCTATTAGGGAAAGAAGTGAGTTGAGTGGGTGTATGCCCATCACACAGTTTGCATTGCCATGTTCTTGCGGGCTGCGTGAGCGGGAAAAGGCCTGAATGCCAACACAGTCAACTTGCCTTTCCTCCTCTCCTCCTACAGGCTGACCTCATTTGCATAGGTGATCCCAATTTGCATGAGCTTCCCTGACTGGAGCAGTGCACAGGTATGCAAATTCAGAGTGAGGGGGCAAAAACCAAATTGCCACCTTTTCACGAAGTGTTCCACCATTATTTTCACTGGCCTAATTCTACCCAACAGCCAGTTCTGTCTCCAAGGCCCAATTGCTCGTTGATGCGCGATACATAAGCAAGTTGAAATTAAATTTTAGTGACACTGACTGAAAATAAAATGCAGAATCTACATTTTTTCAAGCGAGTACATAAACATTACATGTATCTCACTTAAAAAAACACCTCTGGCTCTCAGCTCCTTGTCAAGGGTTAAGAATAAGACAAACAACTAAGAATTCCTGTCAATCCAAGGCACACACAAACACAGGCTGTGTTAAAATGAGTTTGTCACATGCTGTCTTGGATTTTTAAATGATGGAAATGCAATTTCGGGTTGATTTTCATCGCTCCCTTGAATCATTCCATCTACAAGCCTGACTGAGTCACATACGAGCAGAAGAGAAGAGAGGGGACAGAGCACGCCGTCTGTCCACTGAGGCACACATTACACAACTTATTAACAGCACAAACCACAGCATACAGCTGAAATTGTTACATTTCTTGGATCAAATCAAAGCGTCTTAACGTAGTTGATGGAAAAGAGGGGAAAAATGGAAAAGGAAAGATAAGAGATGAGCTCTTCACCCGTGGCTGGGAATGATGATCAGGGAAAGAGCGTTCGCGGGACAATCAGTTCAGGAACCCAAATATTTAAATGTGTTTTTTTTTTTATTATTATTGTTTTTAAACAGCTAAATAATTTTAAAGCTTTCCTTTATTTACTTTCTTTTATTTTTTTATTTTAAATTTTTCAGTAATGGTAAACTAGTTGGAGCAAATAGTTAGCACACATGCTCTGATACAGTACACTGGTTCTCAAAAAGGCAACATCAGCTTGAATACAGCTTATGACATTCCTAGATCCTGTCCCTTATGTTATTGTTATTGTAGAGCCCTCTAAAACTAGCTAACTAAAGCTGCGTTTCCACCGCTCGAACTTTACTAGGGACTTTTGGGCTGGTACTCGGTGTGTTTCCACCACAGGAACTACTGTAGTATTTAAATAAAGTTCTGGATAAAAAAAAATGCCCTTCAGAAAGTCCCTGCTCACGAGGTAGTACTTTTTCAAACGGGGTGGGACTTGGGCGCTAAACATGATGATTGGTTAACCCTCTGGAATCAATTAACACGTATGCTTTTTCTCTTGATAACCCCGAAAAGAATTTAAATTACACTTTCAGTTTTGATCGTACAGATAAGAGCAATACATCAATTGAATCTGTAAAGGGTCTACTTTTCTTTTTTTGTATACAGACATAATAATAAAACTTTGCGCATTTATAAAATAAAGATAACAAACAAGGTGAAAAATTTTAAATCAATATATTGTTTTCTGTGAATGAGTAAACAAGATGATTTTCACATAATTTAGAAAGAAAATCTCTAGGCTACAAGCTCCAGTTCAAATCTGAGTATTTATAAATGCAGTGCCCATTTAAGATTTTAGAGACGATCAGCTCCATGCAATCAGTGGGAGTACAGTGCTCATCTATACCGTAGAGAGAGGTCTCGACTTGGCTAGTTCTGACATTTGCCACTGGCTCTGATGTTTCTTTAGTGGTTAAACATAAAATATAATTTGTTTTTAATAAATAAAACAGGTAATCTTTGATCTTTATTCAATTTATTATTTATTTATTTGGGCCAGGGGCAGGATGCTTACACCAGCAATGACCTCATCATTATTTATTATTTATTTATTATTTATTAATATGTTAAAATGTAAATAACGAGAGGCAATTGATTTAATATTTTGTTTTATTGTAATGTAGGCTGTATATATATATATATATATTTCTGCGGCTATTAATATTTTTAAATGAAAGCAAAAGGAGGCAGTGGAATTTCATATCGTATTTCGTCTTATTGTAAATATACAGTGATGAAAATTGTAGTAGCCAAGGCGAGCTGACTGATGTTATCAAGTATGCTGCTGCTTGCAGAATTACTGGACTTGAGTCGTCCCGTCTGTGGGAGTTCACACTCCCGAGTCCAAACTACTGAGGATGCAAGTCAGAAATGTGCATACTTTGTATTGAGAAACGCGAGCAGACCTACATCACCATCGCTATTTGCCTAATCTTCACGGTACTTTAGACCACGGTGGAAACACAGAAAGCAACAGGTTTGGGGGGAAAATAGTTCCTGGGAAAAAAAAGGTTCCTGTTACAATTGCTCCAGGTAATTTCAGTGGAAACGTGGCATAACTAAAACCAGCCAACTAAACATAAAAAAAAAAAAAAAGATTCCTTTCCAAAAATTCCTTTTCTGTTGGTGTCACCTATTAATTATTTTAATCAACCAATGGGCTATTTAGCCAACATTCATCTATCTAGGTTCATTCTGGTATAGGATGCCTATATTTCTTAAACTAATCAAAATTTCTATGAATACCATTTAGTATATTCAATTACAAAATCAATGTCACTGATACAAATTTTGTTTCATACATATTGAAGGAAAACTTCTCAATGTTTTACTGAGTCAGGGGACTAAGGACTTAGGACTTATCTGTACTTGGTAAAAATTGCTACACCCTAAAAAACTGTTCCACTGTTTCAAATTCTTTACTGGCTCGGGGGTCATGAGAAAGTCAACGTTTCCACACATGAGGAGTGGTTTTCTGTATAATGTCTTAAGTCTTTAAGTGGGACTTTAAGTGAGATGACATCATTGCCCAGCATCACTCCCCCTGGTAGAGAGTAAGCCGTGTGAAACAGTTACTAGACTGCCATTATTCATCACATTAATACAGTCTGGGTATCTGATATGGTAAAGCTGAAGATAAATTGTAAATACATTGTGGTCAGCCATACTAAAAAGGTCAAATCACAACAAGGGCACCGATATCCAGACACAAATCAGTCAGATTCAGATTTTCAGCATCTTGATTCATTTTGAGATTAATAGGCACATTTTAAGTTACAATGTTATTCAAGGCTAGATAAATAATATGATTCTCCCTTAACTAATACTGTGTGAACTGAACACTGAATAGAATACTCAAACTTGTTTACTTGAACGATTGATCAAAGTGGCACACTTAATAAGGAAACCATGTCATATCTGAAAAAATCACATGACCATTATGGTCTCATCTGTTACTTTAAAATTCAGATTGGTGATCAATTGTTTACAGTTGTCTGTTTACAGTTACAATCACAAAATAGGAGACAGCTACAATCTGTGGAGCATTATGTCACCAAAAAATTAACATCTGCAGAACTCAAACAAATGTTACAATCATTATTTAGGAAAGCCTTCCACAAAAAAAAAAAATAATAATAATAATAAAAAACATACATTTTAAACAGGTGTATACATTCCTAAAATGACGGCAACTGAATATACTGTACCTGCTGCTATGTCCTTAATGTTAATTAAGCAACAAAAGAAAGAGAAGGAAAAAAATAAATAAATCACTCAGTGCTCTAAACCGACTTTTGTAGCTTTAGTAAGGATCAATTTATGTTCATCGGATACACTGGAGTTATCAGTAATTGCGTCTACAAATCCATACATCTTCATTCTCTTATATGAAGAAATTTTACATTTGATTACTTTACAAAATTGTTGTATCTTTACTATAGTTAGACTGACGTACCTTATTCCATTTGTATCTTTGTTCTATATTATGCATTTTGTCCTTTGTTTCTTTGTTACAACTTATATTAGACTAGTTTTTTTTTATGTTATGTTATGTTATGTTATGAAGAATTGGCATCAAATTTTCATCACCTATCCAACTATTAACACACTTTGAAAATAATTATTAATCCAAATCGAATCATTCTAAAACTGTAAAAGTCTTTCCTGAATCAGCTTCGCTGTCTACCCAAAAATTCACAATTATAAAGATGTTTTTTTTTTTTTTTTTTTTTTTTTTTTATTCATTAATGGGAACATTATACTGATCTGTAAAATGATCAGAGAATCACAAGAAAACCAAAGAGCATTCATTGTGTTTTGAAGGAATTCTAAATGACATCATTTTCTATGAAAGCCTGACAGTTGTGTGAAGTACAACCACTCATTTAACGGCGTTTCACAAAAACGGAGTATAAATGACCCCAGAAAACATCTGAGGCATTCAGCAGCTAAACCCATGCCAGAAACACTATGAGCCAGCTGATGATGACAAAACCACAGTGGTTCACATACACAAGCCATCTTCATTAGCCACTTTTTATCAGTCACTGCTCTATTTTAAGATCGATCTGTTTTGAGATCACAAGGGTCAAATGTCGAGAGTTATTTGCATGCTGCATCAACAAAAAAAGAGTTAAGCACTGAATAGTTAGAAAAGATGACAATAACAGTCTGGTGTCCGTCTGGCCACTTTTCTGTACATCTCTCTATAGATCAGTCTGAGCAGGAAGAAAGATGCCATTGTTTTGGAGAAGGAAGGGCTCATCCTTTCTGCCTAGAGAGGAAGCTGTGGCAGGGGCAGGGCGCTTACACCAGCAATGACCTCATCATCCTGGGCTGTCTACGGTTACCAGCAACAACAGGATTCCCGTAATGAGTGGGCGACAGAAAACAAGTTGGATATTGTTTAGGTATGTTTTAGGATGAAGCAACGAACAGCCCGAGGAAAGTTGAGGATGAAGAAAGCAAAGGAAAGCCGACTTCAGGAATGTGCTGTGTCAGAGGAACTGTGTTTGGACTTACCAGGGCCCCTGAAAACTCTCTGTCACTTTATGCTCCCCAGACAATACAATCGAGACAGCAGTCGGTCGCAAAAAGCTAAATACGTGCCATAAAACAAAAGGCCTGCGCAGGTAGAGTGATGCAATATTGACACTCTTTTTGAGTCACTCCAAGTCCTGTCTGCCTGGAAACCATTTCTTACTCGGAGAGAGGACAAAGCAGTCTTCATTGTGTAATTACACACATTACACACAAAAATAACATGTGGAAAATTGACCTCAAGAAAAAAATAAAAATAAAAAATAAAGCCAAAAGTGAGACAACAAAAGGTGTTTAAATGTATTCATTTTCAATTAATGACCTCCTCATAGTCAAATTCTCTTTATTCTTTTACAACATAATGTGATTGTTATTTTCATAAAAGACTATTTAAAAAATACTATGGAAACAGTGAAAAGCTGCAATAGAACTAATGATAAAGTAGATGTAATTTTACTGTAAGATACTGTTAAATGTGTATTTTTTTAAAGAGGAAAAAAAGTGTCATCTTATAATTCACAGTAAAAAATAAATAATAATTAAAATGCACATTACCGCATTTCTCTGTGACAGCTCACATTCGATGTTTGTTTTACACTGAAATAACAGTTTCTTTTCTTTTTGTTTCTACACTGAATCCCTTATATCATTTGTCATAGCTTGTGGAAAAGCTAACAGTGATGAACTTTAACTTTCATGTGGCTTTCCCTTTACAGTCTGTGTTTTACGGTGGTTGTCAGCTTATTATGAAGGTAAAACAGATTTTAGCAGTTCTGTATAATAACATAATTTTCAGTTGAGGAAAATAGTGCTACCATATGGCAATCACAGCCGTGATATCAGTCACTTAAATTACAACATCAGTTTTCTGGTGATTGCATAGATATACAAGTAGATTTTAACAGATAGGCTATAAAGATTAAAAACTTACTTAAAATTTGCCTTCTACTAATAATTTTTTTTCTGAATTAAAACATAACTTGACACTTTGTTTTAGAGTTTAATCCACTGGGCACACAGTCACAAAGAGTGAAAAATAAAGAAAATAATAATAATAATAAATATAAATATAGAAAAAGCTGATTTTTTTAATCTGTTCTGCAGATCTTTTGTCTTTTTGTTACACCGTTACTATGTGGCCACACTGGGAGCATTTTTAGAGAAGAGTGTGAGTTCCTGTAAGCTGAACTGTCAGAGCTGGGCCGAGGTTGATGTGCCGTGGGTGTGATGCCTCCGGGTTCAGTAACGCCCGAGAGGCACACCCAGTCCTCCTCACCTTCAGAGCAAACCTCCCACACACATGAACACACACGCACACAGCAACAGAAGGAGCTGCTCTGACAGTGGCTTTCTGCATAATAATGCATCAGTCACAACACAATCTGTTGGCAAACAAATTAAATGATGGGAGTTTGGTGATAAAACCTCCGAGGATTTGGGTAGATTGATGCCTTCTGCATCAAACTTATAACTTTTCAAATTTTGCAAATAGAAACAGGCACAAAACAGAAAAATGTAACGCAAGGTCTTGAGGTGGAACTCGTTAATACTTGGTTCTGTTTTCAAAATGCTTCATCAAAAGTCTATAAGAAGAGCTGTCATCTGAAATGCAGAGATAGTTCTTTTGGACACAGCTATTATTTAAGCACCTCAAATATACGGTATTTTTTTTGTGCCGCTGGCAATCAGCCCCAATAAATAGCAACAAACTTGAGCAGAAAATTAAAAAGAGGAAAAATATTTTGAGTATTAAATTAATCTGAGCTAGCGTCTAATTTGAGTGTGGGCAAGTGTTCAGTTTTCCTCATGAAGAGTGGCTAAAGTGTGCCAAGTTTTAGATCACACTAAATTGACTTTGTCATGTGTTCAAAATGACTTGGCTGATGAGGTCCAGAATGTTCTCTTCACATGAACTTAATGCTTCAAATAAAAAAAAGAGAAGGCACATCCCACAAAAAGGGTACAAAATAGGCATTTAAGCTCTACAGAAAAGTATGTCTTTTCCAAACAAAATGAAAGCAGGTGCCAAACATAATTTGTTTTCTATCAATATATATTTAAATAATGTAATAGTACATTTTCATACTAAATTAATAGAATAAAATTTACAAACTTTGAGAATAATAATAAAAAAAAACTAAACCAAAATGAGAAACGGATGAAAAATGATTATGCTTCTATCCAACTATGTAAAAACTGAAAACTGAAACAGGGAAGAGAATTTTAACTAAAAGGCTAACATTTTGTCACACGAGGGGCAGGGGTCATTTTGGAAGTGACAAATGTCAAATACAATCATTTTGTGTGTGTAGCCTATGTATTGTCATAATTATATATATATATATATATATATATATATATATATATATATATATATATATATATATATATATATATATATATATATATATATATATATATATATATATATATATATATATTATATTTACAAGGAATTCTCTTCTGTTTTATTAATTTTAATTTAATGTAAGAAATCAAATACACTGCTGGATAATAATAAATCATTTGTAATCTATAATTTGTTTTTCCTAATGGCAATTTTATGATTGTTTTTATATACCTGGCTACATTTAATTAGCAATTATTTAAATTTTGCACAGAATAAGTTAGAAAATATGCTTTATAGTTTCTGTACTATAATAAATGATATGTCAATTAGCACCGCATCATTCATAAATTTTATTTTGTGGTGTTTTTTTCTTAATGTTTCATCAGTTCATTCTGCTTTTTATCCAGTTTAGATGCAGATAAAGCCTGGCACGTCTATGAGAGACATCACTTCTCTTTCAGTGTGAAAACTTTATCTCATTTTCACAAAATAACATTTCTATAGTAGCTACAGTATTTAACATTTCCTCTCCATCAGCGAATGATGATACTGAAAGAAAATGCGCCCAATGTCTATTTCTATAGCAACAAATGCTACTTTCATGCATCTGATTATCAGATAAATCTGATAATTTCAAGGTCGTTGTTAATGCTGTGTTTATTTTAACAGTTTCCTTCATACTTTCGGTTCATCAGCATTTTCAAAACACATTTATCATTCAATGGAACTGTGCTTATGATTTAGACACTTACATTTCTGCTCCGTCCATGCAATAAATACACAGCTTTCGACTGCTCAGGTAACGCCGTCGGTAAGATGCAGAGAGTCATTGAAAAACTACAGAAAAATAAAGCTACTTAACTTTAGTATTACTGCCCATTAGTACTAAGGAGAGATCACACATCAGCTGCGTCAGAGACGAACGGAGCGTGAGCGCAATCCTGTGACAGTCTCGGGCAGTAATAGTGAAGGAGAGAACCGAAGCACGAATGATAAAAAACCGTGCTTCAAGATCGATGCATATGCATCGTAAGGGTTTGTAATTGATGCATCAAGAAAATGAGAGAACCGTTACACCCCAAATATATATATATTTCCATATTTCTATTTCTGTCTATGGCTTTGCCAGTAATAGTTTTGGGATTTGCTTTAGCAGAACAGGAAGGAAGAGGAAATGGTGGTTAAGTGTGCCCAGGTTAGCCTGCCTCTGTATATGGTCACCCTGCTTTGCATTGTTGTGTAGTGGAACATGAGGTGTTCCTTCAGCAGGAGGGAACCGCAGATTCTATTAAAATCACGTTTTACTGCATCCAGCATAGAGCTCCCAATTCTCCATTTCCTTTCCCATGATGGACACCAGTAAAGATTTTTTCTTTACCAGTTAATTAAGTCTCTAATCCATTCTCAGTAAATCTGTGAGATTTTCCCCCCACTCACTTTATTGCACACACAACTGCATGAATGCTTTCTTAGAAAAGTAACAGTACAATTCTCAATAAGATCCATGATGTAACGTTAAAGAGTTAAGGATGAGTTGAAGCAAGACTGAAGCACTGACATATCCAGTTCAACTGCTTTGAAAAAAAGTGTAGTTCATTTGTATAGCTTTACTGCTGCAAAAAACTACTTTATACTTTAACTACTTTACTACGTTATTGTTTAGTTTGACCTCAATGGTCACCAACTGAGCGTAAGCTACACTAAACCTGAAATATTGCTTTGTTACTGTTAGTAAAACAATTTTTTTGCTGTAGAGGATATTTTGCACTTAATGTCACCAAACGGTGCCAAGGTGTCTCTATTCTCCTGCATATGTCTGGATTTATGGCAGTTGAGGGTTTTTCCCAAAGTGCACTCATGGTTCAGGTGCAGGCTAAATGCAAATATTTACAATAATTACTTTAAACACTTAAAAACCACTGTTCAAAGCAGAATTTCTGGTGTGTAGGAGACCTGGATGCAAACAGGGCCGGAGAAATGAAAGGGCTGAAATAACACAGGTCACTCAGGACAGAGTGTTGCAATGTGTTTGGAAGTCCAGATGTGCAAATTTAAGAGGCTGGAGAAGGTCCCATTAAAAGAGTTTAAATAAAAAGAAAAAAAAGAAGATATCTGAAAGTGAAAGGCTGTGAAAATATTTGTCAAGCTAGGGGTTATGACAGGGTCTTAATACAACAGTGTCTTAATACAGATTGCATGACTAAGTGTAATACAAAGTGTGTCTTATTTGAACTGTGTTTTTCCACTTGGAACTCATTTTGCTTTTGTGTTTTTTTTTTTTTTTTTTTTTTTTCAAGTGTTCTTGTCTGGCAAACATTTCAGAAAAACATGGCCAAATAGAATAAGTTCAGCAGAATAAAACAATGCAATCTCAATCATTTTACCAGAATCAACCTTTACTCAATTCTAAAGAGATGACAGTGTGCACATTAACACTTCTGTACCCAGACATTGGTGTCTTTTGGTTGTTTCCAAAATCTCCCTGGCTGATACACTTCCCCACAGTTTCCTGGTCATTATGAACGCTGTATTCAGGCCGTGCCAAAACACAACCCCTGCTACCTCTCTATTGTCAATGTTATATCCTTCCCATAATGCCAAGTGACTCGTAAAAAATAGAAATGCCGGTGTGATTGCCAGAACAGGCCTAGAAAAACTTGAAGACAATTCCGGGAGACCAATGAAATATCCATCCATGGGGATTGATGGAAAAAATTCTGTATCCAGAGGAAGGGAGAGGGGCAAATGACTTTAATCCATAACATAAGAATAAAGCATACAGGAATGACACAATATCCGATTATTGTATCCCTATAATACTAAACCTCCCTAAATTCATTGAGCTACTGCATTATAAATAGAAAATAAGTTTCCACAATTTCTTTTTATTTTATTTTTTTTTACAAAATGTGCATAGACACACCGCATAGTGACCAATTAAGATTTTCCATTTAAACAAAATGCTAACACAATAGATGTATCAATATAGACTAATTTTGAGTTATAATGATGTAAACTTTAAAATGATAAACATTAAAATAAAATAATAAAGTATATATATATATATATATATATATATATATATATATATATATATATATATATATATATATATATATATATATTGTATGATTTAATTCTGATCTGACAATAAATAAATTAATAAATAATTCATAATTAATTAATGTTATTTATTATGACAACTAACATGGCCAAGATCTGAAGACAAAATCTGAGATTCAGAGTGATTATTACCATTCACCAAATAAATAAATAAATAAATAAAATAAAAATCTGGTTTGGGCCACATTCATAAACACTGACCTAATTCTAAATGTAAGTTAAACTGTAAAATAAATCTGAATATGAAGTGAAAGAAGTGAAATCACCCTGGAGTGATTCCCCAAAGCCAGTCTGCTGATTATAGTTTAAAAGTACTTGTACAGTGAAAAAAGCCTGTATCTTGACTCTATGCTTCACTTGTTCTGTAATGTGGTGTTACCATACACCATTCAAACAATTCAACAGTCACACTATGATATTAAGTTACAATGCCTTTTTAAACGTGAAACCCTTTAATAGAGCGTGGGTTGCACTGCGGTCGAAACAAGGTCACACAAAAACGTGGAATATAACAGGATTATGCATTGCATGAATCATTAATATAAGCCTAAACAAGACATCACCACAGGCTGAGATGTTTGCTGTCTAGACTGCAGCCTCGATTCTCCGAAGCCCGGTGAAACTTAAACTAAGAGTGCTTTGATCTCTCCAGTTTTCCCATGGCTAACGTCAGATGTTCCATCCTGGAGCTTAGACCACTGTCTCAGCCACCTCACCACAATTAGCTGCTCTTTCCTCAACGGCCAGAAAAGCCACTAATTAAAATCAAAAGTAGGAAAGCTCTGTAGTGTGCTGCTGCAGCACTGTTATTGTTTGACGGAGGTTAATTAGAGACACTAAACCGAGGCATTCTTAGTAATATTGAAACAAACGCAGCTCTGCTTAACTTTCACTTTTATTCTGCTTTTCAGGAACAGGAGACATAATAACATAATGACATAATATTGTCTATTTGATTCAGTAAAAGAGGGTTATTAAAAGGGATGAAAAGGTGATGAAATAATTTACGAGTCAGTTTGATGTGCTTAATTACTGGTGAAAGAAGAAACTGGACCTTAAGGCAAGACACTTCATCATGTTTTTAGGTATAAAATTACATGTAGGTACATTAAATCCAAAAAAAAAAAATATATATATATATATATATGTATATATAATTTCTAATTATAATATATATATATATATATATATATATATATATATATATATATATATATATATATATATATATATATATATATATATATATATAATAAAAAAAAAATAAGTTATATGTACAAACCCCTGGTGTGGAAGGGGTACATGAAGTGAAGATTTATAATAAAATTTGCTTTCACAGCTAGCCAAATCAAACTTGTGATCTCTGTGGAATCAACACAATATATTATCTATTATTACATTCTATTATCTGCCTAGTCATAATGTTATAAGCAATGTGTAACTGCATTGAGGATATTAAATTCAAATTCCAATACTAAGAGCAAATTACAAAGAAGCATCATTGCAATTCTTTTTAGTCTTATTTGCTTTTGTGCACATTTAATGTAACACCAATGGTATGAAATGCCACTGGTTCTTGAGTATCTTGTAACAGATCACTGATGTATTTATGCACCATATTTTGGGTACAGGTTACATTTTGGTCTGAGCCTCACACAAAACTAGAAACGTGAAATCCATTTTATTTTCCCTTAAATTCTATGTTTTTCATTGTATTTTTTTCTGGATTTAAAGTTGATGTCGAATGAAGTGAGTTAATAAAACATGAACAATTAAGTCAGATTAAAATATATATATATATATATCAAATGAAAATACAACAGTTTGTTTAAAACAAAACATTGTATTTGTCAGTCTTAAGATTGTAATTAAAATCTACAGAAGCAACCAGATAAAGTGCAATATAATAAGATTTTTGCCTGTAGTGTCTTTCCATAAGTGTTAATTGAGGTCTGGCTTCCTGATCCCAGAGTTACATTCTGGGAAGCAGTGTCACTTAATCATACATTTTCCGCCAAGTTGTGCAAGTGAATGGTCTGGTTATAGAAATTAAGTAAGACTGGAATAAAGTATCCTTTCTGGCCGCATGCTGAATCACTTTTGGTCAATGTTACATTAGTCTACAGGATTGGCTGAGGCTAGTCTCGGTGGTTATCCAGCTAATGATCGACAAACTGCATTACAACCATAAGAACCTTATTTTAATGCATATGTTTTTAAGATTTCAAACAATTTATGCCAATTTAGTGCTACTTCAGTCATGTATGTCCTCCTGTCTATTTAAATGGGTTTAAGACCAAAATGTCAGATCATCAATAAAATCTAACAGCACTGAATGCAATGCAATATGCTCTGAATAAAAGCAGTTGCCAAATGCATTACAGCATGTATAATGCAAATGTATGAAGATAATTTTCTCTTTCCAGGACATCCTTTCCTACAGCCATCCTGTTGAACGATACAGTTTCCCCAATTGATTTTTGATGAGTTGGCCTATCTAATATATGTGTTCATTCTTTCTAAAATTTTAAACAGCACAGATGTCTCCACTGTAGTAGTGCACTATTTGACCTTCATCCATTAAAAAATGAAAAAAAAAAGACTTGAGATTCTCAGGTGATGACAATTTGAATGAAAAGCATCTCTGAATGAAATTGCTACAGAGCTGTTTGGAGCTAGCTGAGTCATATTTTGTTTCAAGCAGTGCTTTCA
Organism: Carassius gibelio; assembly: GCF_023724105.1. Lineage (NCBI taxonomy): Eukaryota > Metazoa > Chordata > Actinopteri > Cypriniformes > Cyprinidae > Carassius > Carassius gibelio. The sequence goes on along the minus strand of NC_068412.1, from coordinate 984,043 downwards.
CAGCTAGCCAAATCAAACTTGTGATCTCTGTGGTGTCAACAAAATCTCTGCCTAGTCATAATGTTATAAGTAAAGTATGCCTGTACTAAAAATAATAAATTACAATGGCAATCCTAACAGCAAATTACAAAGGAGCATCAAGACATCTCTACTGTTTACTGTGTACTGCATTACGTTTTTTTTTTATATTTGGCAAAATATGATAAGTCAAATTTGCATTTGTGCACAATAGTTTAACAACAATTGCATTTTGTGCTTGTGTATCTTGTGACAAATCACTGATGCTTTTCTTTTGATTCACAGCAATTTAATGTACACAAACAAATACAAGCTACATTTCGTCTGTCTCTCGCACAGCGAAGTGAAATCCATTTTATTTTGCCCTAAATTCTGTTTTTCATTTTCTTTTTCTGTATTCAGAGCTTTTTGATTGAATACAAATTTATCATCTAATGAAATGAGTTAATAAACTTGAACAATTTAATCGAGAGTTTGAATTGTTAGCAAATGAAAATACTTTATAACAATTCATTTACAACAAAACACTGTATTTTTTTTTTTTTTTGCCAAATAAGATGCTGCACAACAGAACTGTTTAAATTAAAACATGATTGAAAATACATAATATCTTTTTGTGTGCAAATAGCCTGCCTTCTTGCCAGAGGTTATTTACACAAGCTCCACCCACAAACGTGTGATAAGGCTAGTCAACACTATATAAAAGATTACTTTTGGATGAACCATTTCTTTTATGATAAAACTGAGTGCAGGGTTCATAAGTGCAATATCAACTTTCTGTAATAAATCCTATATTTATCAAATTAAAATGGAGGAAAATTGAAAAACTTTAAAAACAAGTACAAAGAACCAACATTAATCAACTTTAAAATCAGAAATGATGAAGTGATGAACACTCTTGCAACATTTCTTTTTACACCTTTGTAAATCTTCTGGTGTCAGCCAATCAAGTAAACCCACCATTCAAACCATGGAAACAAAATGGTAGTTAGCAGCTAATAATACTTATGACAAAGTGTAAACAACCCCAAGTTTTACTGAGACATCAGAAATTCCTCAAAGCAGTGTGAAATTTATGCAATAGTTCATGTAACTGGAAAACAAGCCTGTGTCCAGCACCGGAGCGCTGGTGATGTGAAAATTAAAATCATTAAACATAACAGCTGTTTTATCGTTAGCGGAGCAACAGCTAACATCCTTACTTACAAAACCTATGTAAACTACATTTTTCATAATATAGCACAACTAAACAGAACAACGTCATTATTCTACTGCTCTTCCATTTACAACAAATTGCGAGGCCACCCTGTGTCTCGCAAAAGGAATCTATAGGCAGTAGACAGCAAGTCAGCTACTCGATAAGATTTTGGAACAGTTGCATATTGAGGTGTGAACGATCCAGACGCAAGAGGTCATTGTTGATCTTGAGTCTCTCACATGCCAATGTGAAAGTTATCAGTTTGCATGGGACGCACTGACAGCCAAATTAAAGCAGCAGAACTGTCTGGGAAGGATGAAAGCAAATAAGATGAACAAATCAGAATAAGAACATATAAAACAAATGTATAGCTGTTTTTAGACATTATGTTTGCCTATTATGTAGCATATTAACTTCCCCAGGAATTTTGGATTATTCATGTTTGGTTACACATAAAAAATAAATGACAAAAAAATAAAAATTCAAGTGAAGAATAAGCAGGATGAAGAACAAGACGGAGGGAAAGTGGCTGCAAACCAGCATAAGAAAATGTCCCTGGAAAATAAACCAAATAGCTGCATACACATACCCACCCGCCATAACGAAGAAGCTAAAACACAAAGCAAACACATGGGCAGAGTGCAGCCTTGGCAGCATAGAGGTGCTTCCCCCCTCATGTTTTCAGCTGCATTCAAGAGACGGTGAGCAATAGTCACCGTCTCACAGACTCTGACATAAGCAGGGGATTTTTTCATTCTGTTCCTCCTTAAAAATAGCCTGAAGGAAAGCTTTAAGCAATCAGGGTAAGAAGAGTCTTAACAACAGAGTCCAGACGAATCTAAACCATGTCTTGCACAAACACGGTCTCCTTTGCAAAATAATCTCTAATTCTCATTAAAAAGTTATTTAACACACCACAAGAGGAATCTGGTGACCCCATTTGAGATGACCGTAAATTTTGCCTACGAATAGAATAGAATAGAATGTATTGCAATTAGTGCAGTCAAATAATTAATCGCAATTAATTGCATCCAAAATAAATTTTATATATGTTATATATTTATATATATATATATATATATATATATATATATATATATATATATATATATATATATATATATATATATAAATATGTGTGTGTGTACTCTTTATTTCTATCATGTATATATAAATACATTCTCATACAGTAAATATTTAGAAAATGGTTACATGTATTTACAAGTATACAAAAAAATTATTCAAGATATGCATGCATGTGTATGTATATATATATATATATATATATATATATATATATATATATATATATATATATATATATATATACATATATAATATACACAGTACACACATTATTTAAACAAAAACTTCGGATGTGATTAATCATTTGACAGCAATAACTGCAATATGACAATGAATGGTGGAATCCATTGCTCTGTTTTTCTCACATTGTGACTACAAAACATTCATTTATAATAGGGAAATAATAAAAACAATGATCAAGAAAAAATAAGGTCATGTCTCATGCCTGGTTTCTTATTGGGTTTGACCTATGGATTGTTTGTAATAACAGATTTGATTACGGTGTCACTCATCTGGTAGGAGAGTGTTTAACAATGCATGATTTGTGAGGCAGAACAACATATCAAGAATGCTGTGGGTCTGTGAAGTGCACCTGAAACAGTCTGTTATACTACTGTATGTCTCTGACCACTAACTCTTCATAAACTCACAAAGGCCTGACACATAACTATGGGGTTAGATTTGTTGCATATTTCCAAAAAAAATCAGGTAACAATCTGCAAATAAACAGTTATAATATATAACTTTAAAGTTAATAAATATTTCATTTTAAGATTATTTTTTTTTGGTTATTATAGTTAACTACAATAACAACGATAGTTAACTATTTATAACATCTTTGGATTGCTTCCTGCATTTATGAATCACCATACACAAATTTGTACACAAATCCACAAATAGATGGACTCCTCCCACTATCTACTCAAGCCAATCAATCGCTGCACGTTCTAGCTACAGCCAACAATATTTTTTTCTTTGACAACTGTACTTTATTTATTGTGAACTTTATTTAATTATTGAAACTCTCCACATTTATTTGAGGACCATAATCTATTTATTTGGAAAATAAACAAATCTAACCACACACAAAATATACAAATGCTAGGCATGCGGCACACTGTGTGTGTAGCACAGTAACACAGTGGATCTTTCATGCCAAAAATTATATTCCTAACCCTAACAAAAAACAAACCAACATTTATAATAAAAAAATATAATATAATTTATAAAAAAAAAAAACATTTAAATGTCTGCTCCAAAGCCAAGTGAGTTTTCTATCTGGATGGTTGTTTTTGACGGTGTTCTGCAGCAGCACTGCCTCTGTTGCTAATTTTGCAACCCTAAAACAGGCACCAGAAGAAGGACACTTTTAAACGCAGACGCAACACTTATGTAATTCACCAACACTCTCTCTTCAGAACACTGGAAGCCCCGTGGGTCAAATTTGGCTGCTGAGTCGACCACGCACATCGATACCAGCCATCAGATTTAACTAACCGCACTACAGGAAGTTAAAACAGCTGAAATATCTGCTGCACAGCTACTTCAAATATATTCTAGAATAAGAGCCATTGTTCTGCCTTATTGGGTGTATTTCTGAACAACCGAATTTAACCTGCAGCTACAACATTTTTGCTTCACTGGAGATTTGAGAATTGTGTTTTTTTTTTTTTTTTTTTGTGGGGAATAATTGTGAGTGACCCAAAAGCAAGCACAGACACTTCACTAAAACTAGACAATTTTTATTTGTCAGATTCTGTTAAATTGGGTCTCTCTATACAGAGAACTGAATGCACCATCTTATATGGGTGTTGTTTTAACGTTGAAAAACTAATAAATAAAGGGGAATGATGTCATATAATTATAATTATAATCGTAGTACACACCGGGAGTTCTGATGGTTCAGGCAGGAAGTCAGCATCCTCTCCAAAGATAAAGTCTGGGGGCAGTTCTGGCTCTTTGGCATTGAAGATAATGTCCCCTGTAAGAAGAAAAGGTTAATAACACTGATAATTACTTCATAAACAATGTGAAATGACATACGTTATTGATTTACATCCAGTTCAAGCCAAGACACAAGCCAACTCTTTGAGTTGCACAAAAAACAAATCTCACTCAAGGAGACATGCACTTTAGATGCCTGTATGACATTAACACACTGCAATTACTGTACTTTCCATGTAAGCTCTTTATGTAAAAAAATAAAGGTTTCATGGTTGTTTATCAATGCTTGACCTTATTAGACCAAACAACCAATGTCAATATCAAAGACTAACTTTTTTTTTAATGAGAATGGCCTAATGGCTCTTGTAGTGACACGAACTCTAAAAGGGCATTATCGCACTAATGGAAGATTAAACAAGCCATTGAAAAAGCTTAGTTTTCAATCATGGGTATAATGTCCTGATATTAATGTTGTTAGACAGGTGATACTATTATTATGGGTTTATTTGTGTGCTAGAGGTAAAAAGTTACATACATAAAAAAATAAAAAAAAACCTTTTGTCATCTTCATTCATCTTTCAGAAGCATACAATCAAGTTTTCAGAATAGAATACAACTCAACATCCAAATTTGAAGCATTGTTTTTGTAACTTGCTTAGCTCCCATCAATGAATTTAGACCATGCTTGTTCAAATAATATACATTTCTTCTTTTTTCCATACTCCTTCTCCTCTGTCTTTTCCATGGACAAAAACAAAACAGAGCAAAACAAACACAAGGCAGTAATTTTCCACAGATGGAGCACGAGGGAAAAGAGCCTGGATGATGTTTGTCGTACATCTGTCACATCTGATGGCATTTTGGAAAAACAGTTGCCAAATACCTAAAAAGAGATAGCAATGGACTTGGCATAGAAGTGTAAATGTTGGGCAATAATGCAGCACTACCCAAATTTACACCCTGAGGGTAGTCAAGGTTGGTGCTACTCAAAAAAAAAAAAAAAAAAAAAAAAACAGAAAGAAGCCTTTGCAAACTCTCGTGAGAAGCAGAAAGCCGGAGAACTCTTGTTTAGTGACTGGATCGCTCTCTTTGCATGCAAACAACAGTCAGCACTTTTGCCAGTGCATTAGTATCACAAGTAAACAATCTGCATTCTTCCTGGAAGAACGGCATCACAATGAACCACCTAGCAACTGGAGTGGGCAACAGTTGAGAAATGCTAAAATATTTCCCTTTTTTTCTGTTTCTCCTGATTCTGGAGTAACTCTAAGTTAAAAAAAAAAAAAAAAGTTAATAGAGAAAACTATTTAAATTGATGTTGAGAAATACAACACGATTCCACAGCAGGCAGATTGTGACATTTATAAAACAGATGCTTCTGAAAGATCTATCTGAAAGATTCTCTGATAATTTGCATAGGTCTGGTATCCTTAGGCAAGTCATTGGCAAAACAAAGGCGAGGAGTTGTGAAAAGGTCTCGAGTCACTTTTTTCAATTGTCACCCACTGGCATTTGCTAAATAAAACCTAGGAAGCAGTGCCAACTCTTAAGTCTGCTATCATTCTTGATTATTTAGAAACAGAAAAATTTGAATGTGTTTTCAGATACTACAAATAATGGATATATAAAAGCATCAGCTTTCCAAGAAAATCAATCAAATCTGTTTCTATCTGAAAGGGACAATTATTTTAATTCATGTAAAAAAAAAAATGCCAACAGAATATTTAATGGACTACTTCCTGAGCAGTGGAGCAAGTGTTATTACTTAACATGAGAATACAGATGTAATTCAAATACTGATTACTATGATTTATTGTGACACAGTGTTAAGAATATGGCCATCATTCAGCTACGCCTCCATTTTAGAACTAAATTAGACTTTTCATTTCAATTTGCACTTGAGCACTGACTTTCAGTAAAGGCCGCTAATGCAACAATGTAACATTATAACTCTTTGATAATGCACACAACTAAAAGCACTGCCTCAGGCATGCACCAATGCCTTAAAATGACCAACAACCAACCTTCTTTATACGATAAGTCAATGACCATCAGGCCATGCATCTCCAAAAGGAAGAAGCCCTCACTGAGTAACCTTGATTTCTCACTGTCAGACTGCATGATCAATTCCAGCTCCAAGAAATTTGTTCATATGTGGCCTCCGTGAAAAACTGCTTGAGTGTTTGAGTGTCTCATGACTCAGAGCTATAACAGGAACTCCCAATTAAGATCACTGCCGAGTTATAATTACTATCCAAGCTCATTAAACATCACTGAGCTTGTGGTACTTGAAAGCATTTCAGACAAAACCTCTAAAAGCCCTTCTCAGAAGCTTGTTTCCAAATCGAAAGAATTGTGCTCAGTGCACCACCATTACGAAGTCTTGAAGAATCTGTGTAATACAGTTTTATTGGTCTAACATTTACAAAAAGTTCATAGAGTAATTGGCTGCTCTGTTGTAAAATGTAGTTCTATGGGTTTATGGGAAAAGGAGGACCAAAACTTGCCTTCAGGTTTCTGTGTGAATTTCCCTTGAATAAATGCTAGCTAGCCACAAAACAATTACAGCCTATTACAAAATAACAATGCACAGGCATTCCAACTCCTCCAGGATGGCACATCAATACGTGCCATTGCCAGAAGGATTGCTATAAAGTCTCCTAACTCAAGGACAAGGTCCTAACCCATCAGCAGGACCGGTTTCTGCTCTTGATGGCACCATGAAGCTTGATTGGCATTTGCCACTGAACACCAGAATTTGAAGGTCCGCCACTGGCACCCTGTGCTTTTCACAGATGAGAGCAGGTTCACCCTGAACACATGTGACAAAAAGAAGAGGGACCGGAGAAGCCGTTGAGAACTATGCTTCCTGTAACATTGTTCAGCAGAACCGGTTTGGTGGTGGGTCAGTGTTGGTCTGGGGAGGAATATCCATGGAGAGACGCAAGGACCTCTACATGCTAGACAATCGCACACTGACCGCCATTAGGTATTGGGATGAAATCCTTCCCTACTCAGATCCTACTGTGGTGCAGTAGGTCCTGGGTTCCTCCTGGTGTATGACAATGTTAGGCCTCTTGTGGCGAAAGTATGTAGGCAGTTCCTGGAGGATGAAGGAATTTATACTACTGAATGGTCCCCACGCTGGCCGGACCTAAATCCAATAGAAAACCTCTACATTCTACAATAGAGATCAGTGATGCCCTGGTCCAGATCTGGGAGGAAATCCCCCAGGACACCATCCGTCTTCTCATACAAGCACGTGGGGGGGCCATACATACTACTGTGTACCATTTAAGTACATAGTAGAGCTGAAGAACTTTGCCCGAACCCGACGGGCTCAGGTTTGCGAGGTAAACTTTTATTAAATGTCAGATGCTAGTGAAGCAAATCCAGCTGAGCCTTTATCTTAATTTCGTTATTACCCATCTTAATTTAAAATTGATCTCAATTTAATTTATTAAAAAAAGACTTGTTTTTATTGGTGCATTGGTCTATTTATAGGCTAAATGAGCCTATGTCTATTTAGAGTGCTGAGATGTTAAGATTTTTTTTATTTTATTTCTTTATTCCAACTTCCAAGTGGTCTAGTCTACGTTAGTTATGAATAAATTATGTTAAAACATGTATAAATGACTCATTCTTGACAAAACGCAAAAGTGTGAGCACGTTTTAATAATGTCGGGCTGTAAACGTGTTCGGGCTTTTAAAAAGCTGTCAATCAAAATGTACTTGTCGGGCTCGGGTCCTGTCGGGCCTAACTTTTATGGCCGATTTTTATGAGGACCACAATGGAAATAAGTCCTGGACTTTATTGTGTTTTTATCCTCGATTGTATCTGATGCCTTTTTGTTTTATGTTTACTGTAAGGCTTTCTTGATATAATTAAATAAATTAAAAAAAAATTAATAGATCAGCTCTAGTACACAGTAGTACTAGCCTGCTGCAACATATTTTCACTTAGATTTTCGGGGTATCTTTGTATTCAGCCCTCTGATAATTTTTTTCCATCAAATGATGTGGCATCTTTTTGTTCCTAACACATTACCCAGTCCAAATCATTAAAGTGAATGTTGTGACATTTTTCCAAGTATGGTAGCCCATATTCAGAATTGGTGCTCTGCAAGCTTTGCAAGTTCAAGTCCTTGTTAAAAGTTCAGCTCTCTAACCATTAGGCCACAGCTGCTTTTTTAGCTTTTTTAAAGTATTTCATTAATGTTTAGCACTTCAGCATACTAAAATAATATAATAAATATCAGCTTAGCAACTAGCTGAAATAAATGTTTGTTTTTTATGGTTTAGTTTTAGTTATTGATAATAACCTGGGGTGCATGGATTAATTTAACACTACCTTTGTCTTTTAGGGATTTTGGTCCATGCTATCTTTAATAATATGAACAAAAATGAAAACTTATTCAAAATATCTACTTTTGTTTTCTACAAAAGTGTTATGAGTTTGGAATTATATGAGTTCTAGCAAATTAACTTTTTCGATGAACTATTTAGTATAAAGTGATGTTTGTCTTAGCAAGAATGAGTAATAAGATGTTTACAAATTACAAATGTGATTATCATGAACTCACTGGATTACAAATAGCTTTGCTTATTAAACACAAAATATCATTGGTGTTTAATGAGGTTGCCACCTCAGCTTTAATAAGGTTTTAATCAATCATTTTTTTATCACTTTGATGAGAAATCCCAGAGCTGGAGTTGATGATAATATGTCAGAAAATAAAAACACACTGTAATAAACAACACAATGATTTACACTGTACACTGCCGTTTGAAAATGTAATACATTTATAATGCATCACTACACATTAAATCAGCACACGTTGTAGCCTGCAAGAACATATAGCAAACCAATATCATTAAACATCAGCAGCTTTCACACAGTTAGGAGTGACCTCTGATCTGTTCATACTCATATACTCACATTTGAGAGTCTCTCCAGCATATGGAATATGAAGTTTGAATCTGTCACAGCATGGCCCAGGCATTAGTGATGTGCAGCTAAAATGAAAATTGAATGAAAAAAACTTTCAACGACACTTCAATAGCTGAAAAATAATAATAAATAATGTATTTAGCAAATATGCATTCAACCGACTACAGGAGTCATATAATGTGATTTCAATTTATCCTTTCTCTTTGAAGTGTTACAAGCTCTCTGTGCATAAAGAAGATCTGTAAAGTTGCAAAGACTAAAGTCTCAAATCCAAAGAGATGATCTTTATCAAAGTTAAGACTCTGCCACATCCCCCAAAAACGGCTCATTCAAACATGCCCCCACATCTCTACATCACTATGTGGAAATGTTTGCATAATGCCGCCCAAATATTCACGCAAAGAAATAAGGAGTGGTTTCAGTAACTGCAGTTAGTGTTGAAGCGCATGTCAGGGAGATGTTGTACGGGTGCTGGTCATATAATTAGAATATCATCAAAAAGTTAATTTATTTCACTAATTCCATTCAAAAAGTGAAACTTGTATATTATATTCATTCATTACACACAAACTGATATATTTCAAATGTTTATTTCTTTTAATTTTGATGATTATTACTGACAACTAAGGACAATCCCAAATTCAGTTTCTCAGAAAATTAGAATATTTGATAATAGCTAGAATATCAAAATCAACTGCAGGCAGCAGATCCTTTTCCTATTTAGCGCTCAAACTCTGGAATAACCTACCTAACGTTGTACTTGCTAAATCGTTAGAAGAATGGCATCTACGCTAATATTAGTCTGTTTCTCTCTTATTCTGAGGTCACCCTAGCCACCAGATCCAGTCTGTATCCAGATCAGATGGTCACTGCAGTCACCCGGATCCAGTATGTATATAGCAATCTGACTTTGCTGCAGCCTGGAATTGAACTGTTGGTTTCGTCTGGTCAGAGGAGAACTGGCCCCCCAACTGAGCCTGGTTTCTCCCAAGGTTTTTTCTCCATTCCAATCAATGATGGAGTTTTGGTTCCTTTTTGCTGTCGCCTCTAGCTTGCTTAGTTGGGGTCACTTCATCTATAGCGATATCATTGACTTGATTGCAAATAAATGCACAGACACTATTTAAACTAAACTGAGATGAATGATGACATCACTGAATTCAATGATGAACTGCCTTTAACTGTCATTTTGCATTATTGACACACTGTTTTCCTAATTAATGTTGTTCAGTTGCTTTGACGCAATCCTTTTTGTTTAAAGCGCTATATAAATAAAGGTGACTTGACATCATAAAAATGATTTGCAATTACCAGCAAAGGGTGGGAAATTGCAGCCATTACATGATACTGTGCTGTAATTGTTTTTTCCCATAAAGCTCTGATATTATAGTAATTTAGATATTAAAAGAAGCAGTGACCTATAATAAACTCATTGATTAATTCTAAAAAGTCCCCTCTGCTTTCTGGAATTCTGATTAAGAATTTGTGACAGGATTTTAATTAAAAAAAATTCTATTTCAGTTCAAGATATTAGTCATATTTGTAACTTGGAGAACTTACAAACGCATTGTTTTCCAAAAGTTATGCTTTTGTTAAGTTTACAGAACACTCACCCACTCTTGAGGTCAGTGATCCGTAGACAGCTGGATGAGTCTAAACCAATCCGTCCATTGCGCACTACAGAGCAGAGTAAAGGCCGCAGCTCAGGAGAAATACGGCTCAATGCCACCTCTGGAGAGAGACTGTTCATCTTCCAAACTCTGCCGCTGTGTGACAAGACACAATGAATATACAGAAATGTATATGTTCATTTCTCATCAGTAGTAACACAGTTACCACCAAAGTCTAATCTTCCCTGGCACCGTTTCATGATAAACCTAAACAATATTGCACTTCAGAGATGTATTACTGTTATAGGGGGATAATACAAATAACGACAGCAAATTATGTTTAAAATAAATAATAATGATAATAAAGTATTGCTTTTTATATTTACATTGTTTGGGTTCATAAAAACACCAGTGTGAATGTATTGTAAACTGAGACACTTAATTTTGAACTCTCAAAATGTACAACATTTTGTACAGTATCTTTATTATATTTCTACTTCTATTATACGTTTACAACTTAAAACTAAACAACGTTAACTTTTTTGGAATACCTTTAAAAGGTACTTATGCCATCACAGTAATTAAGAGAAGGAGAAATAAAAACTATTGATTTTTACTTTTACAAGAAAAGTAAAAAGAAAAAAAAGAAAAAAATCCATCTCAGCTGTCAAAACAAAATTTCTAGAATAAATAATTCCAGATATTTACCAATAACGTCAAGCAAACCTTCAACAAACAAAACAACAACACTACCTCCGCTGAGCTTGAACACGTGCATGAATGAATCGAATAATTTGTGTTTGTTTTGTAATATGAAAATTATTTAGTTTGTTATTCAGATTGTTTTGGAGCTACAGCAGAACTATGCTAACACACCGGCTAGCATGCTAATCAGGAATTATGAACGAATATTTATCTAATGTTTATTTTATTACCAAAGCAGTCATTTCTCTAAAATACATTTTTATATGTAATAAACGAATTTTCAGTACCTTTTATTTGACCTACAGCACAAATATCGAGCATGAACTCATTCCTCACTTCCGCTGTTGTTTTTGAGACTTGTTTATGGATGTTTAGAAATATGCCTGATGAGTTTACCACGGTGTTTTTAAATGGCTACATGAATATTACATTTGTATAGTTAATAGTATACTATATTAGACGAAACTGAATTTTCTACATGATTTTTATGTTTCGGCACGTTTTAAATTATAAATCATGTTTTTTTTTAAAGACAGGAGGAAATAGGAACTGCTCAAATGTTCGTCTCGTCACAAGCGTTTCTGTGCTGTCAGATAGAGACGTAAGAAGAGACTGCTGCTTTGACTATTTAGATTTCGTTTTACAGTGGGCAAATAGGTAAAGTGTAAAACATTACAACGTACCGAATAATTCTAAACACTATATAATTATACGGTTGAAATTGTTAAATGTGATATTGCATGAATTCTTGTGATTAATACGATTAATACATTAGAGTAGACGGTGCAAAGGTTACGTAGACTTTGATCACAACCACTATCCAGCTAAACAAGCCTCGATAAAACATTTTAAAACATAGCGTCTCTGATTGTAAATAAAATACATGTAACTCCTCTAACAACATTTTACTAGTCCAACTGGATATTAGCGTTCCCAGCACTGCACATAATGACTTCAATAATTTGTCAGATTGTCCTCCAGACTACCCACTTTTAAATTATTCGGACTGAATTTCGTATAGTGCGTCTTATTTGCATGACAATGTAGTACGCTCTCCCTAGAAAACTATTTTGAGACTGCAGGCTGTAATAATAAATCTATATTTATAATAAATTATAAAACAGTTTTTCTCACATGTAACAGTCATGTAACTCTGTTCGTTTTGTTTGTGCACAGATGGTCTTATCTATCAAAGGGTCATGCCCACACAGTAAAACACTTCAAGCTATTCAGACTATTAAGATTGATTTGAATCTAAGTATGCAGAAAATGCATCCTGGACTTTAGTTATTTTGAGAAAATGTAGGCTGTTCCTTAGCCAGCGGCAGGCTTTTACAGTCCCTTGAGGCCTGCTGAGAGATTTGAGCAGATTAACACTCTACTATTCACATACGTTGCCTACACGCAAGGGATTGAATTAATGAAGGATTTCCATGGTTGTTGTCACATGATCCAGTCCTGAAATAATCATCCACATTAGTGCAGGCATGCTCAGTGTAGAGCATAACTACCAATATTTAACCATTTAAATATTTCTGTTCAATATTTTTTCTCAGCATTTGATTAAACATTTCTGTAAATAATGTAAACCAATGAGTTTCAGTTATATAATGTTGTAGTTTTGTATTTATTTCATCTATTTCTATTTATATTCAATATAAACCTTTGTGTGTGTGTGTGTGTGTGTGTGTGTGCATGTGTTAGGTCATGTCTGAAGACGTGAGTGTTGTAGTGGTGGGCTCTTGTATGACTGACCTAGTAAGGTAAGTCATCAAAGGATTTCAGTGTTTCAGTGGCATAAGTGTGAAACTAGGCTAAAGGCAAATATATCCCACATGTTTAAAATATGGGGGCAGTCATGCCTTTGTAATGCATTACTCTGTCCTGAAGAACAAAAAAGTGATTACAAATTGCAGAAAAATCTATTGAGACAAAATACAACAACAATAATAAAAAAAAAACAAAAAAAAAACAAAACAACAACAATAAAGAGCTATGTAATCATGCATGTGCAAGAACCATGCATTCTAGCAAAACATTTTTGCGTACATTTGATTTGGCATAAACAGCCTTTTTTATTTTTTATTATTTTTTTATTTTTTATTCAGTCATTTTGCATGATAGATGAGTTAATAAAAATATGACTTCATAAAGATAGTATTTTCATGGGCCGGTTATATGGGAGCATATAGGCTATCATCTCTTTAAAAAGTAAATTTTTCCACTGAAATATTTCTCTTTAGGAAATGTAAGCAGTATGATTAATTGATACACAATGTCTGTGTCAACATTTAATGTCAATTTTAATGCATAGTGTTTTTTAAAGCATTTTGGATTATGGAATTTACATTATGGAATTGTATAATAAACAAGTGTTCACCCTCTATGATCTTCTTAAAGCTCAGTCCTCAGATATTGTCCTATATGATGACTTCATACTCATGTGACAAACTCTCACACTCGAAGTGGAACATATTCCAAATGCAGAAGGCAGACTTTAAGATTTTAAAATAACTTTGAAAGGAATTAGTCCTTCCAGCAGGAACCAAATAAGGTCCGACAAAGGCAGATTTGGGGAACTGCCTTCTGTTTTGCTGGGTCTGTCTATTATTAATATTTCCCCAGGGAACTGATTCACTGCTCACTGGTCACATTTGCCGGCGGCAAGTTTTTTTTTTTTTTTTTGGCATCAAGTGTGTCCCAGTCATCTTGGCCGCAGTATTTACAGCTCAGGTGAACCTTTTGACTGGAATGTGGCCTAAACTTAGAATTGTTTAAAATGGTAGTAAACCTTTACCTTGCATAGCCACGCAGTATATAACTCAGAAAAATGGCACAGGTCATGGTATGCAGTATATAGATAAACAACATTTTTGGTTTTATGCTTTATAGACGTGTTTAACCATTCTACGCTATCCAGAGTGAGCAGTTTTCTTTCCACACACAACTAAATTAAACCATACTCATATCTTTCTATGTCATACCCCAGGTTCTCAAAGCAAATTACCCATTATGAAAAAATTCCAATTGCTCATATATTTTACGATTAAAACTCCAGTCATCAATGTTGGCCTTTGAACAGAAGAGATTGCATCAATTAGGCAATAGTTTTGATGGGAAGTATATGTTTGTTTTCCAACAGGCTGTTTTTGGAGGGTGGCTGACACATTTCACCCATCAAAGTGCTATGCATGGCTTTGAAGTGTAAAATCCAGTTTTCTATGTGGCTTGTGTTTGTGACAGTCAAACGGAATCAGACACTTTGAAACAAGTCTTGTGGAACATCTGTGTGTTTGTGGTGAAGCCACACAGTGCCACCTGCTGATTACAATTTTAACCGATTTGTTTGCCTTCACTAATTTCACTTTCTAAGGGATGTTGTTAGTCAAGAGTGTATATGTGGCACACACACACTGCATGTTTAATAACAATAAACCACAGGCAACTTATCTTCGGTTCAAACTGAGACATTTCTGTAATGGTTAAAGTGTCATTTAGTAATAATGTCTATTTTTAATTAACCATATGGTACTCAAAGATACTTTAAAGAATACAATTTTACCATATACATACAAAATAGTTCTGTGACACTGTTAAGTATGGTTTTGATCGTGTTGTACTCAGAGTTTAATATTTCTGTTTATCCTTGAAGTTGATGTTTATATGTTTATTATGGTACACCAAAAAATACATTAAAAAAATTGTGTAGAATATACTTAAAATTTTCACTCTGAAATTGTTAGTAAATTTCACAAATACTTATCAAGAAATGGCATATGAACATCCAATTACTTGAATTAAAGAAGAAATTCTGATGTAGGAAAACTGAAATAATATTTCCATGTGAAAAACAAAATGGAAAACATAAAATTACCATAGAACTTTGTCTGTTTACAACAAATGCTTGCTCCTGTATTGCCCCATGGACCACAGTGCATTAAGTGTGTTACTCAAGTGTTGCTGAGGCTGTTTTGTGTCCTACTTCTATAAAGCAGTAAACAGCTGCTTGCACCACAGCCTATGTCACAGAACACCTGTTGTTTATTTCCTTTTTGGCACAAGAAATTAACAGCATTTGTATCAGAATTTGGTTTGTGGGAACATAACTGTTAGTCATTAAACGATAGAGGCACTTGAAGTGAGAAGTTAAGGTGAGGCCAGTCTGTCTTGAACCTGCGACACAGACGATGACTCAGTCACACACACTTGAGTAAATTTTATGTACAAGTTGTGAAGTAGTGCATACACGCTCTTATTGCAGTATAATTGGAGCAATTATCTATTTATTTTTAACAGTTATCTGTTAACAATACATTACTTCTTTATTAATCTTTTTATTGTTTTACATTCTAATATTATTTAAAATAATTCATTATACAAAATATGACTTTTGTCCAACTCTGGAAAACTGCATAATTCAGTTCAGATTGTTTTTGTTTGTTTGTTTGTTGCCTTGTAATCATTTTACGTGAAGTATATAATCGAACTCAAGTCAATTTAGTCAGGATTTATCTTTGTCTACATCATTTACCACACAGTTCATTAAAAACATCATAACCATCTGAAATCTCTTCACTTACCACATACTTTACCAAAATCTCGGCAGGATCTTTGTTCGTTTTCATTGACTTCCTGTAATATACCCACTGTTAACCACACCACGCCAGCAACACACATGTGAAAAACAACTTTATCTGCCTATTCTGCCATCACTTAAACATGGGCTTCTATAGATTTGAATTGGGGCCAGACCATAACTAGATGTCTGGGATTGAGTTTTTTTCTTCTTTTTTTCTCTTCTTCTTCTGTTGTTCAATAGAATGAGTAATAGCTGCTAGTTCTGCTCGGGTGAAAGGCTGATGGACCCCACTCTGAAATGTCACGCACTAAAGCAGCACAGCAATTAGCTTTTTAGGGAGTTCAAACACCTGCCTTAGATTTAGAAGGGCTCAGGATATCATGTCATATTATTTTTACTTACAGCTCACAAACATAGCATGTTTCCAGTAAAAGGCCCTTTCATTTAAACAATATGGACTTTGAGAAATGGCTGAATTGCCCATCTGTTGTTCCTTTGAAAACTAATTGCATAGCAGTACAGAGAATGAACACCCACAAGCACAATTTTAAGTTTTAAAATCAAAAAAATCTAAATTAAACTAAATAGGTTTCTTTAAAAACAAACTTTGTGTATTCAAATTTGTAAAAAAGAATCTACTTTGAGTTTCTCTGAATTTCATCAATTCCTTTTTTATTTTATTTACCTAAAGTATAGTTCAGCCAAAAACCTCTATAACTTTCTTTATATCTGTTTAACCCAAAAGAAGATATGGTGAACAATGTTTCAACATATAATGAAAGCAATCTTACAATATAAGGACAGAAAAAATATATATTTCTTTCAAATTATGTCTTTTTTTTTAGTGTTACACAGAAATGGTTTAGAACAACATTTGTGAAGAAAATATGACATAATTTTAAAAGTACAATTGAATGTGGATTTCTCTTTACAAACTAGTCCCATATGTCTTTTCTGTTAGTCAGGCACCTCGGCTCCCCAAGGCTGGAGAGACAATACATGGACACAGGTTCTTTATTGGTTTCGGTGGCAAAGGGGCCAATCAATGCGTCCAAGCTGCACGATTGGGGGCCAAGACTGCCATGGTGTGCAAGGTATCCAATATGGTCTGCTTTTCTGAACATTCTAAATATCTGAGTATAGCCTGAAGTATACATAGACATAAAAAGTTTAGATTGATACCAAGCAATTCATGTAGTTCAGCATTTAACTGCACAAGAGAGCCTAACCAAGTAATAAAGCTCTTCATTTTGTCAGTGCAAAGACCCCAATCAATAGCGAAGCGTATGCAGTGTATAAAAATAGACTCCTATGCTTTCAGAAACATTCAAAGAGAGATCACACTTCAAAGACAGGAGGCCAGGTAGTGAAGAGTCTCTGCTGCTGGGGCTTAGGACCCCATACTTGGCATTTCTTTACCAGTGTGGGATAAAAGCAGACCCAATTGGGAAAAAAGGAACCCTTTTGCCCTCTACCTCAACACTGAACGTCTCATAGAGAGCAAGACAAAGAGGGAGAGAGGTGGAGATTAAAGATGTATTTGTAGAGTGGAGGCGTTTGTTTGGGGATGCTATATCTGGAAGGCTTGGCCTGATATAGCAATGCAGAACTTTGGCCGGTCAGTGAGTTGCTAGAAAATATCATCTCAAGTTCAGCTTTTCATCTTTGGTTATTTTTTCTCTTTAGGTCGGCAGAGACGTTTTTGGGAACGACTACATTCAAAACTTCAAAAATAATGGCATATCGACTGGTAACGGCCAAACAATGCTTTAACACCGTTTCACATCTAAAGCTTTGTTTAGACAAGCAGCAAAACATCTTTTAAATCAGATGTTTTAGGTGTATGCAACTCAAATATATTTAGCTTTTCATAATTTGAATAGCATTTTTTGGTTATTTGGATTGCAAATTGTGTAACGTGAGTACAAAGTGTGCAAAAGTGCAAATTCACAAATATTTGGTGCCTTTATAAATTAGATGCTATCATAAGCAGAAGCAAAACTTTCAGTTCTACATCCATAAATTCCATAATGACATCTACTTTCATCAAGCTGAAATTTACGTCATTAAGAGACGATGTATAAATGTAAAATGCTTAGGTATTTTTACATTAAAAAGACAACAATACTGAGAAAGAACTCTCAGTTTTGCAGTTCAGTTCTGTTCCTGGAAAACCTTGCAGTGCATTTTGCAACCTGATATATTGATCATTATTGTTGGTATTGTTTTGTTATTTACTTGTAGTTTAACGTATAACTTTTGTGCTGAATTTATAAACTGTAATATTTATTTTAACCATTGTATATATCAGTTATTATATATTTAAAATGATCTTAAATCACTTCCTCAAACAGTTTATAAGTCTGCATATGTACTGCTTCTATTATTATAAATTATAAACACAGTAAATAATTTTTAATGAACATTCAGTCTTATTCAATTTAATTTTGTATACTGTAAGCAATTTAGGTTATCCTCTTCTTTCTCTCTTTCCCTTTTTAGCCTATGTAGAACAGACTGAAAATGCTGCAACTGGAGCTGCCTCTATCATCATAAATGACACAGGTAAAATTAAAATGGTCTGGGAAGCGAGCCCTGCTGCATCTCCTGAGTTTTAAAAGCCCCTAAAATAACATAGACATCAATAAGTACTCTTCTGAATGAGACATGGATGAATGAGAAGCTCTCTCTACCTGTGTCCAGCTCGCCTACACAGGGTAATTTTAGAACCATTTTAATGCAGCAGTACTTGGACTTAAAGAAAGGTGACATAACCAGCATCCCTCTGAATGTTAGGCCTGCTGCATTGTAAATGTCATGGTTTAGTGATCTATCTTAAGTGCTGAGCCTTGTGGAAGTCCACTAGCACCACAGTGAGCACTCCAAAAAGAGATCTGATTGGCGTCATGATCACCATAACAACCTACTGAAACCTAGCTTCCTGTGTGAATATCACAACAATATGAATTAGAACATTTATGTTGCAAGCTAACAAGGAAGCTTTAATGAGGAAAAACTTTGATAATATCTCCTGACTCTGCACTGTGGTTTTTCGTACACTTGTGTCAGCTCTTTATTTTTTCCTGTCTGCTTGTGATGCAATAGGAAGATAATTTCTTACATTTCATACATTTTCGTCTGGGTGAGTAAATTACCTCCTAAATTGTAATTTATGCGGAATAAAAATGTATGAATGTCATTACATTTGATAACAAAATATCAAAGTGGCACCTAAAAACATGTTGTCATTTTTGCTTATATATATATATATATATATATATATATATCCCAAGGTAACTTTATGTTCTCACGTAAATTATGCGCATGTTCTTCTAACATACCACCACCAACAATGTCCAAATAATACTGTCTTAATTTTTATAACAAATTTATTTTTGTGAAGTGTTTTTTTCTTTCTTTAAAACTGATATTTTGTTTGATATTCTTTACATATACAATGCCATTCATACCATGTGTCTGGATTGTGTTCAGATTTCAGAGTCATGATGTGACCCCTTTTTTATGATTGCATTTCTCATAAATCTGGATTCATAGTTAAATCTGATTCTAATTACCAGTAATGTATCCTTGTGGTCATGGTTAATACATTGTATTGACAGGGGAGAATGCCATAGTGATTGTCGCTGGTGCTAATATGCTCTTGGGCCAAGAGGAACTGCAGCGGGCACTAACCACCATAGTAAATGCAAAGGTGCTCGTTTGCCAGCTTGAAATCAAGCCAGATACATCACTTCAGGCCTTGAGAATGGCCAGAGAGAACCACGGTCAGTCATGAATCTTAACTTTATATCTCTATATGAAGCTCTTTATATACTTAACTATCTCACCCCACTTCCTGTTTCTCTAACAGCTCTATCTTCACGTTAAGTCAAGTCAAATTTATTTTTATATCACTATTCACAATTCACTTTGTTTCAAAGCATCATAAAATCACCATGTTTATATAGAATATTTATTTAGAATATCTTGATGCATTATAGTCACATTTAGCAGATTAGTAGATAGTTTACATTTTGTGATGAAGCTATTAAGTAGTTTATGCTGTATATGCTATATGGTATATACGGCCCTATGTGAGTGTATGTATGCACCTGCTAGGATCGAGTTGCACATACTTATATATACAGCTTTTTGTAATATATATATATATATATATATATATATATATATATATATATATATATATATTAAATTGTTTGCATATGTAAAGTGATTTATACTACATAGCAAATCTCAACTGACTGATCTTTTGTCACAAAATGTAATCATATTATCTCCCAACACTTTACAAAAAGCTGTATATATAAGTATGTCCAACTCGATCCCAACAGGTGCATACATACACTCACATAGGGCCATATATACCATATAGCATATACAGTATAAACTACTTAATAGCTTCATCACAAAATGTAAACTATATACACAGCTGTGGGATAATACCGCTTTAGTGACAATATAAACAACACAGCCAAGATAAGGTATATAGTATACAGTATATTGATTTATGAGAGTATAATGTCTGTGCGCAGGTAAAGTATCAGCATTCAGTTGTTAGTTACATCCTTCCCCTTTAATATAGTCCACATCTTTCTGTGTTTCAGAAAATAACTTGTTGTTCCACCCTGTTGTGGTCATCTCTTTTTGCCAGCATGTTACGTGAGTTCAGTAGCATAATCGTTTAACAACAATAGTTTAGTTCCTTTTTCCTCGTCTTCCAAAAACACTCACTCCCACATTGTAAAAACTATTTTTAGCTCCTTTTACCGAATGACTGGTGAGAGCAAAGCACGACTCTTTCCTCCCATGGAAAATAACACAACCGGCTGTGTCTCAGATATCATTAGCACCTTGTTTGTTCAGGTCCCCGCTGATCAGAGACACCCTGTATCCTTGTCATAGAGATGCACAGCGATGCAACAAGCCTATTTCACAGATGGATGACACAGATGGATACCCTCCCTCCCTCGATATTCACATTCACCACCTCAGAACTTCCAAGATACATGCTGTTTAGCCCGTTAGCAGGCCATATTAAGTGTTAAGAGACAGCCCATTAGCCCAGATTATGCGCCTATCACTTGGGATGAATTCATCAGACAATGACGTGCGCAAATTGCACTTAGCCAGAGCTCAAGGCTTGGATTACGCACATGCCACCCCCACAGGCTCACTGGAGAAGAATCTGAGTACTGTTTTCCTAACCTGCATTTTCAAATAAATGGAAATAAGGACCCCCCCACCAACTGTCCAACAAACCATTTTAAAGATATTTCCTCTTTTATTTCTGCTGTTATTATGCCTATTGCATGTATGTTATGTAGAAGTGTAACTGCTCAAAGGTTTACAAAATGTCTATGTGCATATTTGATTATGGGCCTTTTTAATTATCAGTTCATGCGCAGCAATAGACATGAACATTCTTGCAGACAGTATGAACATCTTTTTCTATGTAGTAAAGACCATCTTCAAATCTGGGAGAAATTATTCAGCAGAAATGCTCCTTATGACATACTAAATATTCCCACCTCTTAAACAGCGTTGTTTACTACGTTCACTAAAAATCCCCTCACAGACAGGAAGTTAGAAGATAGTGATTCGGTTTAAGTTACTTCCTGTGGTTGAGTTTTATAAAACATTTTTGGTTCAGGACTGAGAGTAAGAAAAGGAAAAGGAACTGATAGACAAAGATTGACGTAGTTATGAAGTTGAGAAAGGAGCCAAGCTTGCTTATATCAAATCAAATGAATGCAAGTAGTTCAAAGGGCAAGTTTCATACTGACTGTCTGACGTGAACTGCGGTGTGCCAGTATCTGTGACTTCGCTGTGTCTGCGTGTGCACACCGCTTATATTAACTCATAACAATAGTTTGACATCATAGAAATTATTTACCTTGGTGTTTATATACTTGTGGTATTTGCATCTGTTTTTTTTTTTTTTCATTAAAAAAAGCAACTCCTCATTTATACAACCTCTATATATAATATCTGAATAATATTTTCTATGTTTTTTACAGTGAAGACCATTTTTAATCCAGCTCCAGCTATTGTGGACCTGTGTTCTGATTTCTTCAAAGCATCTGACGTTTTCTGCTGCAATGAATCTGAGGTGAAAAACAATTCCAGTCACATTGCATCAATAAACAAACAGATTTTTACAATTTGTTGCTATGGTTCTGTGTGTGGTTCCCAGGGTGTTGCTATGCTAAGGTTTAGAGGTGGAAAATCTACTTCTACTCTCTTGAGTATAATTAAATCGTGGTACTTTTACTTGAGTAGAATAAAACAAAATTATTAAACTTCGCAACATCATGTTTTTTTTTTTTTTTTAAATGAAAGAAGGCACAGATGGAGAAGAACAAGTGGGCATTTGACGGGCACTTCTCATACTCCTGGGATGGAGCTCTGTGCTTCAGCCAATAACAGAAGGTCTGACTCGGTTGCAAAACCAATCAAAACTTTCAGTTCAGCTGCAGGAACGGGCCGTTGAAACCGCACTATGCTTTGACTATGCCAAAAGTCCCTGGATGGTCTATTTCAGGACGATTTTTGAAGTGTGGATCCATGTAGTGTACTCTCTAATGGCTAAAATTGCCCACAATCCATTGCACTTTGGCGAAGGATTCGGTCCAACACTACAAACACGAATAAAACGTATTAAAACAATACAAATGTAATTGAATGCGTGCGATCAGTGGTATGAATAGTGGAAAATATGAGCAGAGTTCTCAGCATGAAAGACCTGCGACTGGTAGATTCTTCTCTCTCCAGTATTGTAGGATGTTAAATTAAATGTGGAGGATGTTAACTGTGACAAGATGATTGACAGGCCAGTTTACGGTGACAGGGTGTGTGTAACATTTGCAACAGAGTGGTCCTTAAAAGACGCAATTGTGTGACAACTCCAGTCTCTTCTTGAAGATCCCGAAAAAGTCAGTTGGCACCTCAGTTCACTCAGAGAAGCTGTCAGTCTCAGCTGTCAGTCATGACGTCACACTCCCAGTGCTTAATTAACAAAACATTTAATACAGCATAGAAACGGTTCTCCCTTATTATGTGTTTGTATAAACAAATCTTAATATTGTTATTAGGAAAATACAGAAAAAAATATTATAGAAAATAAATGATTGGTTATCACTCAGCAGTGTATTAGATTTCTTATTCAATTAAAATACATAAGAAAAAATGCCTGTCAATTTTTTTTTTGTGCCCTATTTCTGTTTTCTCTGCTGCACACACATCCTTGTGTAAGTCCTTTAGTAAGTCATTTAACCTGTTGATTTGTATTCATGTTATTCAGCTAACAAGGATATATTTTGCAATAAGAGTTAGAATAAATGTGAATGATATCTAAAGATTTTTCCATTTTTATTTATTTATATATTTATATTATTATTTTTTACCTTATTGGAATCAAAATTAAGACAAGAATCAGAATCATAAAAATTCAAACGATGCCTTACCCATATTTTTTCTGGCACTTTTCAATTCAAACTGTTTTAAACCCTTTCTTTTCTTTTAAACCCTCACTTACCCTTCTTTGCTTTTGCCTTCCTTAAAAACAACCACATAATCTTATACGTGAATATACTTTTCAAAATTTGTTATAAAACACTTGCTCCTGGCAAAAGGGATAGGTAGTATATGTTTCCTTATCAAAGTGTCGAACTTGACAATTCATGAGACTATCGTGTTTTAGTCCAAAATCACTATATAACATCAGTTGTGTTTGAAACAGTTAGCTTCTGTGGTTCCATGCAGCATTCTTATCACATTGAGACAGACAATATTCTTTATTATTATCTTTACAGTGGTATGTCAATTAGCATTGTATTGCAATTGCGTGTTTGTCTTCCACTTTTCATTAGTCAAAGCATCTCTATCTGCACGTCATTCAGCTAGTAGGAGTGATATAGGATGCATTTGTCCATATAAGGGATTTCCAGTCCTTTTACTTAATTACAATTTCTTAGTACTCTTTCCACCACTACTAGGTGCTCAGAGTGTTGCTAGTGTGTTGCCATTTTAAAACAAAATAAGTCATTTTAAAGCAATACATGAACTTTATAAAATGAATACTAATTCCAAAAAGCAGTTGACATTATTTGTTTTTTAACTGGATTCATCTGTATAGCCTAATTTATAAACAGGTCTTCAGGTTCACTGAAAAAAAGGTTACTAGAGCAAAACAAGCTCAGTTATCTTGCCTAGTCATGACCTGCTTACTAGAAACAAAATACAACAGCCCAAAAAGTCATCTACCTGCCAAGTGCAACAAATTATGTGGTAAGCTGTTGTGCCTTACTGTAACTGTTATGTTTGGGGCCGCCCTCTTTCACATCATGGCAGGGTGAGATGACAGACAAGGGATTGGGTTGATGGGAAACAGTAAAGTTAAAGCAGCCACAACCAGGCAGGCAGATGCACAGATGGTGTGTCAGTGTGGCCTGGAGCAAAAGCTTCAGCATTACTGAGAGACTGAACCAGAGTGCTCCGTCAGAGCAGCTTTGATGTGGTTGGAAGGTTAGAGGGGGAAAATGTACAGGTGGGACTTAAAAGTGAGAGCCCTCAGTGCAAATCAACCCCTTAGATTCAGCCCTCGTCCCAGCACACATTCGCATACCCGCTTGGCTCTCCCCGACAACGAAGTTGCAAGAGTGAACGATGAATCATCAGCAGTTTACAGAAGCAGATAACCACACATTGATGAGTAATCTGTGCCCTTTTTTTGTTTTGGCAGCCAGCTAGGAAAGATTGATGGCAAAGCTTAAAGTACACAAATACAAAGGGGATACTTATTGCCCTGATCTTTCAGTACAAACTCCTCTCTTTTGCTGGGCTTGTGTTGGGGCTATCCTTCACACCTGCACCATACACTTCTTCATACCCTGTGTTATTTGTGGATTACATCATTTATGATTTATGTCCATACTTTTCCATGTATTCTAAACCACTCATCTTCAGCCAGGGCTGAGTTTCCCAAAAGCTTCGTAAGCCTAAGAAGTTCGTAAAATCGACCGTACGACTGAACTTAATATTACGGTCTGTTTCTCAAAAGCATCGAAACTTAAAGAGCACTTGAAGTCATCTGTCAATGACTTGCTGAAGTGCACGAAAACCAGCTATGTATTGGACCCAGAAATAACGTCTCACTCTCTCTCTATCTATACTTTATATAAATAAATAAATGTAAATAAATGTATGCATTTAGCAGAAGCTTTTATCCAAAGCGACTTAGAGTGCATTCAGGCTAACATGTTTTACCTAAAATAATATATAAGTATATTAAGTATATTATATATTATTATGTAAAGTATAATATTGTACACTATAATATAATATTATAACGGTTAGCGACTCCTCTAAGTAGCACTTAAAGCACAATTACGTGCGATTGCTTTATGTGCATTGTTGGGAAATGTAGGCCTGTCGCGATAGTTGATAAATCAATTAATCACACAATTTAAAAAAATGAGCTCGCTAATTTTTTCAGCCGCAATAATTTCTTTTTACAATTTTAATTAACAAACATTTAACATGTCATGATGTGGGGTTAGTCTGGTAGAAAACACCCTCCCTGATGGCACAGGTGTCCTGGGAATAAAGAGATCTCGCTAGAGTGACCAGCTTTGGGAAGCACCTTTCATTTGCTTGTGGATGTTTGCGTCGCAAGTGATACTGCACTGTACTTGCACTACTGCTTTATTTTAATACCGCGTTGGCTCTTGTCACATGACCTGGTGTGCTTGCTTGTTCATTCTGAACAGCTGAGATGTTTTTAACTAGATGCTGTGTGGACATGCCTGAAAAAAATGAGAGCGTCGCACCGCGTCCCGACCGCGTTGCTTCTATAATGAGCGTGCATACCGCATTTGAAAAAATTTACTTGAGCACCCAAAAGACGTGATATGTGAACAGCCCCTTCATTGGTCAAAATGTTTACTTTCGGTTAACGGTTAAACAGTCAATATGAGCATCCCTAACTGGCATATAAACATAATATAACATACAAGATTAATTAATTTTAAGCCACACAAAGTCAACATTTTGGTATTTCTTGCTCTGATTTTTATCTTTGAAAAGCTGTACCTATTTTATTATGCCATTATCATTATAGACATTGAAACTGGTCTTTATTATCAATAATAATATTATCGACAATATTATCATTTATCGCAATAATTTCTTGGACAATTTATCGTCCAGCAAAATTTGTTATCGTGACAGGCCTAAGGAAACGCATGTGAAACATTAACGAACGATCCTAAAATTACTTGCTCGTTCTTAAGCGCTAAGACCAATCGTTATCGGGAAACCCGGCCCAGTTCTATGTCACATGAAGTAATAAAAAATGAGTAACTTTGGTGGTAACAAACTCCACTAATCAAACGCAAATGCTTTCTTCACCTACGTTATAAATGTTTCTATCATATTTCATGATACAAACAATTCCTGATGGATAAAATTGAGTCTGGCCACGTTATTTTCTTTTTTTAATGGTCTGCTTCAATATGTCCATTACTTAGATAGTACTATTTCATATTAAGGTAAAACTTTATTTTAAGGTGTCCATTACACGTTACATGTACTTGCTATTATATGCCTCCCCCCCAGTGGGACGTGCCTGGAACACGTCCCCAGGAAGGTCCTCAGCTGGCTCCTCTTGATGTGGAGGAGCAGCGGCTCTACTCTGAGCTCCTCCCAAGTGGCAGGATCTCTAAGGGAGTGCTCAGCCACCCTACGGAGAAATGTCATTTTGGCCACCTGTCCAGGATCTTGTCCTTTCAGTCATGACCCACACCTCATGACCATAGGTGAGAGTAGGAAAGTAGATTGACCGGTAAATTGAGAGATTCGCCTTGCAACTCAGCTCCATCTTTACCACGACAGACAGGTACATCGACCGCATCACTGCAGAAGCTGCACCTATCCGCCTGTCAATCTCTCGCTCCATCTTTCCCATGCTCGTGAACATGACCCTAACATACTTGAATTCCTCTACTTGAGGTAGTAGCTCTCCACCATCCTGAAGGGGACATGCCACCCTTTTCCGGCTGAGAAGCATGACCTCCGACTTGGAGGTGCTGATTCTCATCCCAGCCGCTTCACACTCTTAAAACCGTCCCTGCGCACGCTGAAGGTCCTGGCCCGATAAAGCCAGCAGACAACATCATCTGCAAAAAGCAGAGACGAAATCATGTGGTTCCCAAACTGGACACCATACTTTAAAAAACCTAAAAGTAATGATCAGGACCGGTGATAAAGGGCAGCCCTGTCGGAGTCCAACATGTACAGGGAACAAGTCTGACTTACTGCCGGCAATGTGAACCAAGCTCCCACTCCGGTCATACAGGGACTGGACAGCCCTTAACAGAGGGCCCCGGACCCCATACTCCCAGATCCCCCCAACCCCAGGAGGTCGCGAGGGACACGGTCGAATGCCTTCTCCAAATCCACAAAACACATGTGGATTGGTTGGGAAAACTCCCATGAACCCTCTAGCACCCTGGCGAGGGTATAAATCTGGTCCAATGTTCCACGACCGTAACGAAAACCTCATTGTTCCTCCTGAATCCAAAGTTCGACTTTC
Organism: Carassius gibelio; assembly: GCF_023724105.1. Taxonomy (NCBI): domain Eukaryota; kingdom Metazoa; phylum Chordata; class Actinopteri; order Cypriniformes; family Cyprinidae; genus Carassius; species Carassius gibelio. The sequence goes on along the minus strand of NC_068412.1, from coordinate 956,341 downwards.
GGCCGAATTCTTCTCTCCAGTACCCTAGACTTTCCCGGGAAAGCTGAGGAGTGTGATTCCTCTGTATTTGGAACACACCCTCTGGTCCCCCTTCTTGAATAGAGGGACCACCACCCCAGTCTGCCATTCTAGAGGCACTGCCCCCAACCGCCACGTGATGCTGTAGAGACGTGTCGGCCAAGACGGCCCTACAACATCCAGGGACTTGAGGTACTCAGGGCGGATCTCATCCACCCCTGGTGCCTTGCCACCAAGAAGCTACTTCTATTATATAACAATAAATTATATGTAATTAAATGCAAGTAACCCTTAAGAAAAACCCTAATTCTAACCCTAACCATATAGTAAGTACATGTAGTTAATTAATATTATTCAGTACTAAAATGAATAATTACACTGTAACAAGGACACCTTAAAATTAAGTCTTACCCATATTAACTTTTAAACCATATCAACAGTTTAACCAACTTGTTAACATTGTACGACCAGGTTACATTTGTTAATGTAAATGATGCCCTGGGTGTTATAAACTAACAATGAACAACAATTTATTTTATCAATTAAGGTTTATGATCATTTAAAAAATAATGCTTTTGTTTTTGCTAATTCATATTTGCTGATACATATATACTGTTTGATATATATACTTTATTAATTAATAGCAATATATACAACCTGCTGTATAATTAAATAATTGTTAGTTCAAGATAACCTATAAATGAACTGATGTTTTAATATTGTTAGTACCAACCTTAAAGGGATAGTTCACCCAAAAATTAAAACTTGATGTTTATCTGCTTATCCCCCAGGCATTCAAGATGTAGGTGACTTTGTTTCTTCATTAGAATACAAAATATGATTTTTAGCTTAAGTCGTTGCAGTCTCTCAGTCATACAATGCATGGCAAATGGTAACAGAATCTATGAGAGTAAAAAAACAACAACATACAAATCCCAATTAAACCCTGCGGCTTGTGACGATACAGTAAATTGATGTGTAAAGACACAAAACAATCGGTCTGTGCAAGCAATTAAACAGTATTTATATAGTTTTTTATTTTTACCTCTGATCGCAATGTCTGAACTGTTAAAACACTTGTGAATGCACTTCGCAGCAGCAAACGCATGAGGCTTTCTTCTTCTTGCATTATGGTGGATCGCAGATTTATAAGTGCATTACCACCACCTATCTCTCAAGTGTACCATTGACACTCTATCTACAATCTCAATTAGGAGTGTCAATGGTCCACTTGAGAGATAGGTGGTGGTAATACACTTATAAATGCACTTAAAAAGAAGAAGAAGAAAGCTTCACACGCTTGCTGCTGTGAAGCACGTTCAGAAGAGTTCTAACAATTTGGATATTGCGTGAATCAGTGGTGAAAAAAACAACTATATAAATACTGTTCAGTTTCATGCACAGACCAATCATTTTGTGACTTTACACATCAATGTATCCTCACGAGACGCAGGGTTTAATATGGATTTGTCTGTACAAGGTTTTTTTTTTTTTTTTTTTTTTTTTACTCTAATAGATTATGTTACCATTTGCCATGCATTGTATGGCTGGGAGACTGCAATGACTGAAGCTAAAATCATAATTTGTGTTCTACTGAAGAAACAAAGTCACCTACATCTTGGATGCCGTGGGGGTAAGCAGATAAACATCTAATTTAAAAACATTTCATTTTTGGGTGAACTATCCCTTTAATTAAACTCAGGTTCTTTTTAAACTGTCACTTAGCTATAACAGTAGTTGATCTGCAAATAAAAACTGTTAAATAATGCTAATGCATGTCACAGCACAACTTGCATCTATGTAAATTTTGCCCTGACACAATTCAGTAAGCAACAACACAAAGTATGTTATTGGCAATGGTAATTTAAACAGATTAGCGTAGTTGTAGATTAGCTATTAGCATAAATGTGAGTGTTTTCTTATTATGTTATGGTGTTCCTCTTAGGCAGAGCTGTTGACGGGTATGTCCGTTACCTCAGTGGAGGATGCCAGTCAAGTAGGCCTGGAGCTGCTAAACAAAGGTTGTGGTTCAGTCATTGTTACCTTGGGGCCACAGGGCTGTGTGGTGTGTCAGCCCACAAACACAGCACCGAAACACATTCCCACCACTGCGGTGACTGCTGCGGATACCACGGTAAGACTGCAATTGTTGTAGTTGAAGTTATTTGTAGAGACAGTATATTAGTTTTGTTAAGTCTATAAAAGTGTTGTTTTTGATAAAAGTGCTGTCTGGAAGATTTATAAACTAGGGTATGTGTTATATTGCAGTTCAGTACAATCAGAACATTGCATACACCTAATTCTCCTTTTCATGGAGCAAACTGTGATTTAAAACTGTGATTTCAGGCACTTGAAGTATGAAGGAGAAGAAATTCATAATTCCGCATATGGAGTTAGTTATCTGCAGCAGACATTTCTAGCACTCAAAGCCTGTGACTCACCACGCACTAGGGGTACTTCCTGAGTAGGTTCTCTAACACTTTATTATCTGTTATAACGGCATGCCCCATTTGTTAGGTTAGTCTCACAAAGAAGAAACTTTAACTATAAATATCAGGTCCATTTTGCTATTTATTCTGACCAAGAACTGCCTACTTAGACAGGAAAAGGTTCACAAACTCACAAAACAACACTTTTCCTGTAGACTGTTCTGAAAAAGATTGGCATCCCATTGGGCATTAACTGATTTGTTTAATTGATGATACAGATTGGAAATAGAAAATGTATCATTTTATTTTTTATTTTTTTATTTTAGACCTTACTTATAAAACAAAGAATATAAAACATAACTGCCTCTGAGTGTCTTAAATGCATACATAAAAACATATTAACACCTGATAACTATTAATACCGATAACAGCTATTGATAACAACATCCTTGCTCCAGTCAGACTGGGTAGATCTTATAATATACAACAGATAGTCTGTGAAAGATCTGTTCATGGTCCACCTGAAGGTCAAACTTTGACAGAGTATCTGAGAAGACCAGATTTTTGTATACCCCTACAAATTTGTCATGCCACTACAGTCATGAGTGAAAGATATTTAGTCATCAGTCATAATGTGCCCATATACCATATGATCCACAAGTATGATTCATAGTTGAAGTAGTATGTTTTGAATGGTAGTAAACACAATTTATGCATCATTTGGGACATTTGAACTGACATTTTCATTCACCTAGTATGATTCTGATGTGGGCTTTTTTTCAAAATGAGAACAAAGCATTTCTTGGAGTTTCACGTCAATTCTTACTAAAACATCTGATTGTTGTCAAGTTCAATCTGGCATTCTACGTATATGTTAATTGTATATGGCTACTTATTTGCCTCACATTTTTGCAAGTCTGACATCAACCTTAATGTTAATTGTGGATGTGGTTTTTCTGGTTTCCCTTCTGATTTTAATCTCAGAAGTGGATTACTCATTTCACACCTGGATCCGCTAATTCTGGCGTCATCATAACTCATATTTCCTGTTTATTTTATTGCTCTCAAAATGTTTGAAACACATAGTGAGTCTTGTGAAGAACAACAAAATCAACCATTAGTCACTTATTAGAATACGTCAAGCCAGAAAGAAAAGTGGACATATCATAGTGTGATGTAAATTAAGCAAAAAATATGTCCAAAACTGCCCAAAAAAGTTTCCACTGTTTCTCTGGTCTTTATTTTTTATTATTCTTTAGATTAGAAAAAGTTTTGCAGTTCATATAAACTGCATTTCAATTCCAATTCTCATGTGGTTAAAAAGCAAATTCGCAACTCCGTCCAACACCTACTTATTAGCATGACGTGCAGACCACCTATGTATCTAAAATTCTAAGAAAAGGAGATTTATTTGGAGAAGTTCTGAGACATAAACGGGGGGTTCTCATTATTTTAAAACCTGAAGTTTTAAGCAGTATTAAGCAGTGGATTCACAGCAAGATTCTTGTGAGACCACATCCATCTCTTTTAGTCAAGGATTCTTCTGCAAATCACTGCACAGTCATACAGAAAGATAGCATTGAATTCACTCTGGTAATGTACAGTACCTCTGGTGGACACGTCAAATGATTTAGACTGCTTTAAACCTTTGAAACATATAAAAAGATAATAGTAATTATAGTGGCAGAACATCAGTTGTGAGAAAGGTTTGTAAACTACAAATCACTTCAGTTATGTGCAATAAACACTTGCACATTTGCAAGACTGTAATACCAAGCATCAATTACTTATTTTTATGGATTATTTACTGTACATACACGATTTTGTAAGTGGCAAATAGCAATGCAAGCATTGTATGAACACTTCGCTAAGAGTGGTAAAAGCATTTAAATGTGGCTTTTATTTAGTCTGATCTTTAACCACGACACTCATAACACATCTCTCATAAACTCATACACACACACACATATAGAATACAGACGTCCAGTCTTATCAGAGTAGGCTGCCCCTGGCTCCCCTGCCCTCTCTGGGTGACTCAGTGCTTAGCAGTGATCCACTCCGTGGGAGTCCGCCTGGCTGTGGTCTCCACGTGGCAGTTGGCCTGTTCCCGTGCACTTTGATGACCCATAAATCCTGAGTTGTTTAACTCTTTTGGATGCCCTGATCCTTCTTCCAGTAACTCAGTTTTCCCCCACTTGTTAAAAACCAGGAGGAGGAGGGAATGGGACCAAGTGCCAGATTTTATCTCAACGACTAGACAGGAGCAAGGCATGTTTCCATCAGTTTATTCTCAGGGAATAATGGCATATCACTTTTTAAAAATAAACTTTTATGTGGTTTTATGTGGTATATAGCTTTCGTCATCTAACATTATGTGGCAATTGTGTTTATTTGTGATGACTATCTTTAGTCATTGAAGAACATTCAATAGGTTAAAGTGTTTATCACGCTTTTCTTCAAGCATAGTGGTGTGAGTCACAAAGCCCAGCAATGCTCTATGCTCCTTGGCCTGAATCCAGCGTTTTCTGCAGTGTCACCAAATCTCAGTATTTCATACTAAATAACCACTTGTTGTTCAGAGAATAGGCATGGAATTGCCTCAGCTCTGGTATTACATGAATTGAATTCTGTCTTTTTGTTTATATGGCTCAGTTTGCACCATAAGCTCATAGCAACTACTAAGAAATGACAATATTCCAAAATAATTGTATATTTGTAACTTTTTAAGCTAAATGCACACTGGTCAACCTGAAACACCTTGATAACAGGATGGCACAATCTCTTGTTGCTGAAAGTACTTCTCACTTTTGGGCCTGTCACACTTTAGATGTGTACTCAAATTTCACTCTGGTTATATATTCTCTATATAATCGTGTATGTGACAAATACAAATCTTGAATCTTGAAAAAGGGGTAATCTTTTAAACATGGATTCTGTTGCTTACTGAAACAAAAGACAATAAGTTTACAGGAATAAGTACAGATGCACAATCATGGACAACAGTTGGGTGTCTTCGTGTAGCGTTGACGATATGTTTCTTTGTATCTGATGAGGAAAAAAAGAAGAGGATTCCACAAAAAAGTTTTGACTAAATCATTCATTGGGTTGTAGACATTATGGCTTGTCAATTCTTCAGCATGCATTTGAAGTGAAAAGGAGTTACGTGTTTACAACTGCTAGCTCATTGGTCATGGCAAGGCCATGAGAGACCGCCTATCAACAGCCACTTAGAAATTCTCAACACTTTGTCGTTTCCAGTGGTTGCAAAGAGAGATGGGCTGCTAGATCAGTGAGTGGGGCTGCCAGATTCATGTTTGTTGTTGTTGTTTGAGCGCATGAAAATTAATAAAAAAAAAAAAAAAAAAACTTTAACAACTTTATAATTTTAGCTTCTCACTCCCTTAAGGGGAAATTACGCAAAACTCAAAGGGATTGTATCATTGTGTCCTCAAGATAAAGGAATCCTTTCTCTTGGACTAGAAGCAGTCTCAAGTTAAAAGGATCTTTTGGCAGTCTTTACAGCTTCACATCAGCTAGACACCCCTTCTGTGATCAAAAGCCTGTGGTATGGCATTACATGAACGGCACGGCAGACACTATTGCAAATCTGGAAAGGCAAATAAGTAAGTAGTTTTCCTCTGTGTGGCTACCTACTTATTCTATGATTATTCCCTTTCTTCCATAAATCTTACAAAGGCCTTCATATATTTAACACTGACCAACTCCTTCATACGAAAGTGATTCTATCTGTGGCCTACGTGTGTGTTCACTGAGATCAAGTTCTCTAACCTACAGCACACTTAGTTCAGATGAACTGTGGGTGGCCTGTGCTCTTACATTTGAACCCAATTCCAGAACCTCGCCTTCAAGCCAGACAACACGGCTTGCAGTTGTTTCAGACAATCACAATCAGCCAAACTTCACCTCTATGAAAAGAGTCTTAGAGGACCCACCACAGGGATCTTTAGAAGAAGACGGCTGTGGGTATTTACCAGAAAGCACTGTGTGCCTCCAACCAACATTGATGTCATCACACCAAGAGACTGTAAATGAAACCCACAAAGATGAACCCACACTAAGCCGCAATGGACAGCAGCCATTCTTTAGAGGGAAACTATCTCCTAGCAACGTGTGCTGTGGTGACACAAGATGACCACATAGACCCCCAAGTGTGTTTGTAAAAGATTAAAGATTTGACCATCAACAAACACTCAAGGTTGTACTGTATATCTCTTGGAACATCATTAGGTTTGTCTTCAACCTTTTGGAAATTGGAAAGTGATCAGCAACAGAATAACAGAGTTTGTTAGGCTGTCTTTATGTTTTGACTTTGTGCAACCCACCCACTGGTCATTCTCTCATTATCCTCGGATGGACGTTTTTGGCATTGAAGTTTTGAATACCATCTTGATCACATCATCTGTGAGTCATCCACTTCTTCCATTGTTTTTGGAGACTTTTACTGTATTTTACCAGTGGACTTGCATATGTGCATTGTTGTTGTGATAAAATTCTCTCTGTGGTGATCATCCAGTTTTCCCAAGCTTTCACTCCACTGGCCATAATCATGGGCTACCACCAATAAAATTTTAGTTTAGTATATCACATTGACAACTGATTTAATTTGGAATCAGATGCATTCATATCCTTGTTTGCATATTCTCCACAGGAACACTGGTTTTATTGTACACAATTCATCTATAGTCTTGTCTTTATTATCCTTACTGAACCAACTTCTTTCTTGGATGATGTCACCAATTCCTTTTAGATTTCAGCCCCACCCCTTTACTGATTCTACCCATATAGCTCCATTCTGTCCGGACCTACTTTTCTTCTTCGATTTCACTTCCAATGGATAGTCAAGTCCCTCTCTACATTTTCCATCTTACAATTACAGAAATAAAATTAGTTGTAAACACTGTTTATAATTTTTGTCTTACAATTGTATTGTTTCACAGTTTGTAGTGCTGTAAAGTTCAACAAGTTGCAGTTTTTGACTTACCACATATAATAGTTTTGTCATATGATTGACTGACAGCTCTATATAACATTTACCAGAATGCGTCTGGGACTGTTTGGAAGCTACTGGGAGGAGCAGTAGCTGTCACCACTGATGTCAGTCTTACTTGAAAAGTCTAATCATGTGGCCTGTAAAGACAAAAGCTGCCTTTTAAACGTGAATGATGGTCATTTTTTTTAATGACGAACTGGAAAGTTTTGTTGTTTTTGCATCATGTTGTTGAAGTAAACAAAGTTTGTTTTTCAAGTTATTTTAACACTCTTTTTTTTAATACAGGTCATTCACATTCTATTCTGCAGCAACTAGAAGTAATACATTTTTATTGCCAGTTGGTGATACAATGTGGTAGTGTCAAAGTTCAAAACATTTTAACATATTCTCGAAACAAAACAGCATATTTGATGGCAATGGAGTTGATCATTCACAATGTTAATGCGTAGGCAAACTGCGCTCCCATACATTTAATAGTAGGAACAGCTACTATCGCCAACTTGACAACCTCTAGCAATAAGAGCACCTTTCCATCTTATTGGAGTAATAGAAGTGGGTGGAAGGTTTCATCTGAACAAGAGACATTACCTAAATTTAATGATATTTTTTTTCCCAGAACTTTCCTCATGACCACACCATATGTCCAACTGCAGATGTTCTTCCATTTTCCCAAACAGACAAAATGCATGACTTAAGTCAAACTGGGCAAAGGTGGACTGTGATCATTTTGCAATGGATTCTTGTCTGCATAAGTCACTTCATTCAGTCATCAATCAGTAGAGGAGTGCAGACAACTGTGGCCTATGGCCTTGTGGCTATATGGAGGAGACCGAAGGGACAGTCAGTGGTGTGTAATAAAGATTTATGGTTAGGAGGCGGGCCATTGAGATGAGTAATCTGGTAGACTTGTGAAAACCAGTGACGGGGCGATCTGTGGTTAAATCTGAGTACAACACTGCATTCTTCTGTGCTTTCTCATCATAAATTCAACACCAGACATCAACCCTCCCCCCAGATCCCAGTCTACACCTGCGGGCATGGTAAAACATGGCAGTGTCCTTATCACTTTCATACAAGTGGAGATAAAATAAAAAAAGCAGCTTAGAGTGTATTTCTGACAACTCTGGGGAAAAAATGAATAAATAAAAAATAAATAGAAATTTGAGCCCTTAATCAGTTTGTCAAGATATGTATATATATTTCCTATACCTGGAATTAGTGCTCTGCATTTAACCCACCCTAAGTTCACAAGCACAGCAGTGAACACACACACACCTGTGTACACACACCCAGAGCAGTGGGCAGCCATTTATGCTGTGGTGCTCAGGGAGCAGTTTGGGGTTTGTTGCTTTGCTCAAGGGCACCTCAGTCATGGCATTGAAGGTGTGAGCAAGTACATTCATTCCCCCCACCTACAGTCCCTGCCATCATGAGACTCGAACCTGCAACCTTTGTGTTAAGAGTCAGACTCTATAACCATTGGGCCACAACTTCCCCAATGTTATGTTTTATTTAGGACACTCCTAAGATATTTTACATTTACCATTTAGTCCACAAGACAAAATGAATATGAAATTATTAAAATAACCCATTTCAATAGTTTGGGAACCATTGATGGTTGTTCATGAGTCCCTTGTTTGTTCTGAACAGTTAAACTGAGCTCTGTTCTTCAGGTGCTAATGTCCTGCTGCAAAATGAAATCAGCATTTCCATAAACTTTGTCAGAAGATGGAAGCATAAAGTGCTCCAAAATCTCCTGGTAGATGGCTGCATTGACTTTGGACTTGATAAAACACATTATGCAAATCTTCCCACATAGTGAGATGTGAGGGTGTGTTAGAATGAGCCATTTTAGACGTCTTATAAAGAATCTCTTTGGATTTGAGACTTTAGTCTTTGCAACTTTACAGATCATCTTTATGCAGCAAGAGCTTTTAACACTCCATAGAGAAAGGAATATTTGAAATTGCATCATATGACCCCTTTTAAACAAAAAAAAAACTCTTGAAATATTTCAGTTTGTGTGCAATGACTCTAGAATATAAGAAAGTTTGCTTTTTTAATTAAATTACAAAAAATAGAAACATTTTCGATATACAAATTTTTTGAGATGCACCTGTGTATATATATATATATAGAGAGAGAGAGAGAGAGAGAGAGAGATTCAGATGGATCCTGATCAAATTCAGTTATTTAAAATATTTCACAATAATAATGTTTTACTGTAGTTAATTTAATAAATTGAGCATAGGAGCCTTGAACTGAATCTGGTCTCATTGTTTATCATATGAGACTTCTTTAAAAAAAATAAAAAATCCAAAATTGTTACCAACAAACACATACATTTATATGTACATAAACTAACAAATAAATGTTTGCAGGTAATTATAAAAAAAAAAAAAAAAAAGGAAAAAGAAAAAGATTTTGGAGGGAAATTTCCATAGTGCATCAAATGTTACACTGTTGAGTTTGAGTCAAGATATGACTTGGACATGTTGTCAAGCTACATTAGATTAACCCAAAAATAAATATTCACAGAGTATGCTGAAATTATAGTAGGAGAGCAGACAAAAATGGCCACACACATTTAATGTCACACTGCATGTCTCAGCAAGTGCTCAACTCAAACAGAAGACCTTGACAAAGACTTTTGAGGCAGAAGGCGACCCTACATCACTGACAGAGGTCAAGAAAAGCTTTAATCATGCGTGTCGTTTCACTCTGACCCTTGTGACCCGTACCCAAGTCAGCATCTACAGATTTCCTCACATGCCTTGCACAACGGCAAACACACGACTAGAACACAAATAGAAATGTAAAGTCATGTCATCATCATTAATTATTATCACAAGGATTTGATAGTTTAATATTTATTTTGAGATTGATTTAATAAAATTTGTACATTGTGGTGCCATTTGTTTAACAAGATACAACCTTTGGACCTACTGGCATTGACAAGTATGACGGCACCCCCTGCTGACATATTTGTTTTTCCAAGCTATGATGCAAAGTTCAGTGTTCTTCTGTTCCGCATTATAAACATTCATTTAAATGCCACAAACTGAACTGGAACTATTTCTTAACAGGGAGCAGGCGACAGCTTCATTGGTGCTCTGGCTTTCTACATGGCCCATTATCCCACAATGCCGCTGGAAGAGATGGCAAGGAGAGCCAACCTTGTTGCAGCTGTGTCTGTACAAACTGTTGGCACTCAAACATCTTTTCCATTTCAGAAGGATCTGCCAACTGAACTGTTCTGAAGGTGACCCTTGGCTTCAAAACAACACCGTTAACCTGTGCACAGTGTCCACAGAATTATTGTTTGTATAATAAACAATGCCATGTACTGGAGAGTTCCAGATAATGTAATTTCCTGGCATTATTTGTAAATGAGGTGAGATATGATGTTTAATTATGTCTGAAAATAAATAAAACCATGTAAATGTATGTAAAAAAAAGTACAAACATTGTTTTTGTCAAACAATTATGAACATTGTTTTCTGCTAAACATTTTGTAGGCTAATTATTCCAACAAATCCACTTCAGCCCAAAGCAATCTGTCATTGAGTAGGTGGTTCATTGTTTGCAGTAGGTCAAAATTCTGACATGGTACAAAAAAGAAAACAAAAGAACCAAACAAATCCAAAATAATACACTTATTGTAATGGCCTTAACAGCACATTATCCTGACAGGATGTACAGCTCATTTCTGGTCTCAATTAGACCAGTCATCCACAGCTGCAGCGATGCAGGGTCTTTACTTTGATGTAAATCTTCTTCCTTCATAGTTGTTTAGTGACACTTGCATATGCTGGATGTTGATCATCACACTGTGGCAGTTGTTTTACGCCAATAATGCTTGAAAAAAGGGTCCGTGTCAAAAAGTTTTCTCAGTGTCTGTGTCAAAAGAGATTCCTCCATTTTTAAAGAGATCGTATTTTCCTCTTCTCAATGAACAGAACATGTTTGTTCACTGTGGAGAGCAATGAAGAGGAAAACATTAAAACATTAATTAAAATATGAAGAGAAAAACAAACAAACAAAACATTATAGCAATCTATTTTAAAAACCCAACAAAATGTATAAAATTTATATTATAAAAAAAAAATTTTTTAAGTCAGAGCACAACATATCGAATGTATATTTTGTCATCATCATTACAGGAGTACACAACCTCAGTGGTTTTCAAGTTTGCATCCATAGAACACTTGAAAGAAAAAGACTTTATAAAATGTACTTTGCATCTTTAATATATTTATGAAATGTAAGACAATATTTCAAGTCTTCGTGAAATTAAAATGTACTATATTTAGTCTGTTAGTGCACATTGTTAGTCTTAAAGTGAACAAATTAATCCGAGCAAATTAATCCACTGAAGAAAACAAATAATAATTGTTTGTCTTGGTAACCTTTCATCAAAATCTTAGGATGTAACGATTAACTGTGAGCCAGTTGAAAATTGATTCAAATGTGACGATTCAAATCGTTTGAGATGCTAAACAAAATGTGATTCAGTTATGGGTAGGAGTTTATATGAATGTATGACTGAGGGGAACTTACTTTAGAAAAGTTTAGATGGTTCCCAAGTTTACATAGTATTTTTTTCTTTTCATCTTGCCTCTGTATAACGCATATTAAAGTTCATAAAGTGCAGTGCTGCTTTGTTTACAGCGGAAACCAAGGAAAGGCTTTAAGCGCCACCTGCCTCTAATCTTAAATGGAAAGAGCACAGACAAAGTCTTATTTTTTTAAAGAGATTTATTTGATTTGGTGCTTGTTTTAACATAACAATTTAGTTTTGTTGTTAACATTTACATTATATTTAAATTTAGTCATTTAGCAGACGCTTGTATCCAAAGCAACTTGAGGACAATAGAAGCAATCAAACCCAACAAAAGAGCAATAATGTGCAAGTGCTATATTAGTATATTGGTATAGTATTCTATTTCAATTTCACAAAGAAATGTGCAGGATTTTGTCCAAGCAATAATAAAAGGAAATTTAATTTATAATTTGTGTTCAATATCATTTTGTAAAAAAGAAAAAAAGAAACCCGCCCTCTTCAATATTTGGTTTTGTTTGGAAATAAGTCACTATACAGAACTACAGTCAGTAGCAACTTCAGGTTCACTTGGACTTCAATACATTTTTACCAAATATTATTACCTTGTCTTTCTGCTTTCTAAAAGCATATTATGAGTTCACAATTATTTAGTCTATTGACAGTCCTAGAAAAAAAAAAAAGTGTATGGAAAAAATATTTACAATAGATCTCACAGGTTTCATTTGTTAACATTAGTTAATACATTAGCTAACATGAACTAGCAATGATCAATAAGCTACTTCTACAGCATTTATTCACTTCAGTCAATGTTAATTTTAAAAGTTAAAATGTTTAAAACAAAAGGTGTATTTGTTTTTAACATTAATTAAAACATTAATTAATGTGAATATGAACAAGGAAGAATTATATATGTGACGAGTGGGGCGGGCCTAGAGACGTGGGAATTGGAGCGAGGCCGGTGGAGTGATTGGGAAATGAGCGACACCTGCTCGACCCACCGATCTCGAGTCCCATGGAGGAGATGGAGGGATATAAAACCGGAGCGACGACAGTGACGGACGAGAGAGGACCAGGCCTGGACTTTATTTTGTGTTTGCTTTTTATTTGTGCGCAACAGTCGTCCGCGAGAGGCTTGTGCGCTGTTTTGTGTTTATTTTGATTATTGAAGTTTCAGTTGATTGTCCGCCGATTCCCGCCTCCTCCTTCCCGATGATTACGAAGGTTTTATTGTTACAATATATTTTTTACAAACTTAACCAAAAATAAAACAATCCTTTAAAATATTTATTGCTCATTGTTAATTAGCCAATGCATTCACTAATGTCAACAAATGCAAATCTTTCCAACTCTTCATTTTAGACAGTGCACTAATGATAACAGAAACAACATTTGATTTTAAATGTATTGATAATACTGAAATTAGCTAAATGAGATGAATAAATAAACTATATGAACTGTTTATTTTAGGTTAACTGTAGCTAACTAATGTAACAAATGAAACGTTAATGTAAAGAGTTACCAATATTTATTTAAAAGTTTGTTGTGACAGACATGCTCAGTAGAGTTTTAAAACAATATTTTCTATAAAACAACTGTAGAATTACATGTATTTCAAATATTAATTCAAAGGGTTCAGATTTATTTTAATATAAAGGTTTCTGGGTTCTATCGATGCAATACAAAGTGAATGTTTTTAAATAGAATATGATGTAAAATTATTATTATTATGATTATGATATTTTTTAATCAAATTAAAATGTATATAAAAATAAAAATTTAAAATACAGTATAAAGAGTTTTTTTCTTTTTGGAAATCAATTCAGAGTTTTCAATTATTCTTACAGTGACAGACAATGTTCACCTCACCTATGGGGTCATGCTTTCGCAAAACCAGTTTGTCCCTCAATCGGCCCCTCTTCGTGTTAAAAGAGAAACCTGTGCCAGCTGCACTCACCATCTGAACCAGCAAAGTCCTGAAACAGAAGAAGCCACAGGTAAATACAAAGCACTAACTTCAACGTGTCTGTCATAAAACAACCTAACCAAGGAACAGGAACTATTTTTAAATCAAGTGTTTAAACAGACCTACCAGAATAAACCGTTAAGTTGTTAGTTTATTCTAACAATTGTATAATGTTCAGCAACAGAACAAAAAGCAATATTAGACCGTGAAGTGTAATTTAAAAAATGTATCATACATAAGAGTTCAACATGGCAGCAGTGTGTCTTAATATTTCCTTACATTTATACTGTATGGCGTTTTTCTGGACACTCAAAGCGCTTTACATAGAAGTGGGTAATCTCCTCAAACAGCAACAGTCTTGCATATTAGTGCAGCACAGTTTTAGTATGTAAACAAGTACAACGTAAAGATGTGTGAATACTCACTTAGATTTGCTCTTGGCAACTAGATAGAGTTAAAAAGGAAGCAAAACAAAAAGGTAATTAGCACTGGCATCTCAGTGTAATGAATAATATGATGTGATAATAAATAACAATCTCCTCATATCCAATTTTAATTGTGCCATATTATCAATATGCAAATATACATTTATACATGAAACTACTGGCTAACGTTAGTTATTAGACGCCACTCAATGCATCTGTTCTGCAGTCGTTTTGCCCGCATTTATACTGACGTTTTCTGTATATCTTTAGTTTCATATCGCAGATATTATCATTATAGGTGTACTCACAGTTTACGGAAGTGAGAAACATTCTTATTCTTCTATAACATAAGTAACCGCTCGAAAATGTCACATTTTGAGCTCCAGCTCCTCTGACCTCTGAAAGTTTCCGGCTAAAGCGCCAATGCTTCCGGTGTCATGTGCGTCATCGGGACATTAATGGAACTAAAGTAATTTCGCTTATGGGTTAGCTTGGTTCTACGCATTTTATGTACAGTATGTCTTTAACATGTGGATATGTAAGGTTAAGAACATAAGAAACTTACTATATATATATATATATATATATATATATATATATATATATATATATATATATATATATATATATATATATATATATATATATTAGTGCTGTCAAAATTAGCGCGTTAACGCATTCGATTAATTAGAAATATTTAACGCGTTAAAAAAAAATAACGCAATTAACGCGGTTGCAGTTTTTTTTATTTCTGGTTGTGGCCTATGTGTGTTCAACGTGCAAAGAAATATGGATAAGACCAAGGAAGGACTTTTAGACGGAAAGTTTCCGTATAAAACTCTGCCGGATGACTGTAACAGTGCGTAAATCAGACCTTTCTGTAACGCTAACGTTAATAAGATTAAACGAAAATAACGAAATAATTGTGTAGCAGAGTATTTTTTGTACACAGTGCCGCGAACTGTCAATCACTCCTGCGCGCGTGCATCATTTGGAGGATATTGATGGTTTATTGCAGGTATGTTGTTTACATGAGAAAATCTGTGTTACAAGTTAAACAAAAATTCCAATAAACTTTCTTCTTCTTCTTTTTTCAAGTTTAATGGCGGTTGGCAAACCAAACTTAAATGGTGCATTCCCGCCACCTACTGGATTGGAGTGTGGATAACGTTATGGTAGTAGTGACCTAAATCCTGTTACTTAAATGAGTGTCTTTTAAGAAATTAAATACTTCTTCGTATATTTTAAGTTGCTTTGGGCCATTACCTAATAATGCTTTGATAGAAAAATCTTCCATTTCCATTTCTCTTAATGCTTGAAATAATTTAAATCTTTCTCTTGCATAAGCCTCACATTTTAATAATACATGTTCTACTGTCTCCATATTTTCCGAACTACATTTTTCACAATACCCAGTCTGGTGTTTCCCAATCCTGACCAAACTTTGATTTAGTAGACAATGGCCTATGCGCATTCTTGAAATTATAACATCCATCCTCCTATTTCCAATGTTTCTTCTTTCAAAACCAACTGTTCCTTGTATGTTGTATAAATGTCGACCCTTATTTCCACTGTCCCACTCATTCTGCCATTTCTTTCTAACTTCCTTAGCTATTATACTTTTAATCTCAGTCTTACTCAGCGCAATCTTGATATCAACTTCTTGAAATTTTATGGCCTGTTTGACTAATCTATCCACCTCCTCATTACCTGCCACCCCCATATGAGCCGGTATCCAAAGAAAATTAATAATGATTCCCAATTGTCTGGTTCTAAAAAGACTTTGCAATATTTCATAAATTAAGTCCTGTCTAGCTGTAGATATACCACTTGCTAGACTTTCAATTGCAGATAGAGAATCTGTGCATATAACTGAACTGATTGGTTGAACTTCTTCGACCCACTGTAATGCTAATATAATTGCTATTAATTCTGATGTAAATACTGAAATGTGATCTGATGTTCTTTTCAAAATGTTAACTTTAAATTGAGGTATAAATACTGCTGCAGAAGTTATACCAGAATCCGGATCTTTTGAGCCATCCGTATATCTGGATGGCACCAAAATACATATGATCTATATAATCTTGTATTTTTACGCTATCCAGGACATTCTCCTTATTATGTTTGTCTTTATGTAACTGGATATCAATAAAAGGCATTGGAAAAAACCAAGGAGGAATTGCTGGCAGAACCACACAGCTGGCAATATTAACATCCTTAATCATTTCTCTTGCCTCCTCATTAATAAACCACCCAAAACTTGTTAATTTTTTATAGTTATATTCCCAACAGTCACTTAAAACATTCTTAACTGGATGATTTTCCGATTGACCTTTTATGTTTGCCCAGTATCTCATTCTTAACTTAATCCTTCTCATTCCTAGTGGCATTACTCCCGTCTCAACATTAAGTGATGAAACTGGTGATGATCTCATTGCTCCACAACATATCCTTAACGCTTGATTTTGAATTGTCTCAATCTTATCAAGTTGGGTTTTTGAGGCAGAACTATACACCATGCTACCATAATCTATAGTTGCTCCAATTAGTGCCACATAAATATTTTTGAGCGATTTCCGATATGCTCCCCATTCAGCTCCAGCTAGACATCTCATTATATTTATCACTTTTTTACATTTATCTATTATTTTCTGTATATGTACTCTGAAATTTAATTTTGAGTCCATCCATACTCCTAAAAACCTTACAACTAGTGTCTGCTCCAATGTTTCTCTATACATTTTAATATTTATAATAGGATTCCTCTTTTTTGAAAAACAAATTACTTGTGTTTTTGCCATAGATATCCTAAAGCCCCATTTATTAGCCCAGTTTTCTATCAAGTTGACATTATTTTGAACCTTTTCCTGTACAAACTTAACATTCCTACCTCTTTTCCATATTGCAGCATCATCAGCATATAAGGATTTCCCTAATTCCAATAAACAATCATATTTTGAATTTAAATAGTTTCTTTGTCTTGAGTTTACATTAATTATTTACATTTTACATATTTACATATCCAAAAAGTTTCAGTCTTTTAATTGCGATTAATTGCGATTAATCGCGATTAATCGCGATTAATTTAAAAAAATTGTGCGATTAATTAGTTATTTTTTTTTAATCGATTGACAGCACTAATATATATATATATATATATATATATATATATATATATATATATATATATATATATATATATATATATATATATATATATATATATACACACACACACACAAAAACAACGAATTAAGTGTCTATAGGCAAAATATTGATCAGTCTATTACTTATATAGAAAACAAAAATGAAAATGTAGTGGTTAAATACCTTTGAAGTCTGTAATTTATTATATATAATAAAGCTTTATAAGTTTTTATAATTTTTTTTTTTTTTTTTTTTTTTTAATAAGTGGTTCTCAACTGTAGGGTCATGATGACCATAGATGGCCTGCTGTTTTTATATGGGGAAGAAAAACAAAAGTGAATCCAAATATTAAAATTTAACTAACTATAGGCTACAGTTTGGATTGTAAAATGAATCTTCCTTCAAAATAAATTTGGGGTGCAGCTTCCCATATCTTTTTTTTTTTTTTTCGTGTCAAATTTTCAGTGAAGAATTGCAGTACATCATTAGGTATTATACTTTAGGTATTTTCCTATTGTGCAGAAGCTCTATTTTAAATGATTACCAACAAATCATATAAATGCGATTTAAAACATTCCTGTAACTCATATAGACTATGACATCATCATAGTCATATGTTCCATTTGCAGAGAGCACAAATGTATACCTTCTATGTTATGTCAAGTCAAGTCTGCATTATTTATATAGCACTTTTTACAATGCAGATAGTGTCAAAGCAGCTTTACAGTATTAAACAAGGAAATAGTGTATCGAAATAGTGTACCGTTCTACTCTGGCCAGACGAGACAAGCAGTTTAATTCTAGGTTGCAACAAAGTCAGATTGTGCAGAGAACTCGTCTGGTCCTGAGGTCTTCGGAGGGGATCTGTCTCTGTGCTTCATTTAGTTAACATGGTCTCTGCTGACATTCAGATGTTCTATGCACTGTAAAGGAAGAGGATTTTAACAATAAAAGCACAGAGGACAATGGCTGACAGTCTTTAAAGAGCTCCAGCATTTAAAGTTGCAGACAAAATAACTGCAGCATGCTCATAATAAACACAACATTATCATTGATTGGTGTGGATGCTAAAGGCCCATTGTACTTACAGTGAAGTTCACTTAGGAGTTAAAAGAAATCTAAAATTCCTGAGCAGTAATATACTGTCAGCGAACAATCTGATGGCGCTCATACTGCTGGGTAGACATATATAGATTGTATATAGAGATATATATCGATTATATAGAAATTATGTGCTGCGTAAATTCTTTTATAAAGTCATAGAGTATGCCAAAAACAGTAGGCCTATCTAACAAAAGAAGTATGAGTGAATTCACAATTCTCATAAATGAGCAGGCAAAAATACCCATATGTCTATTTCTGGCCTTCACTGAGTTTATTCTATGCTGCCAAGGCATTTATTTATTTTTATTATTTTTTTAATTGGTGCTATTTGACTAGGAAAAACTAAGAAAACTATATAGTTGTAAAAGTATAACTAATAAAAATGACAAAAAACAAAAACAAAAAAAACTGTCAAATATAAAAAGAGTACACTACAGTACATTGTAACAAGACAAAGATGGTTGCAAATTGGCAAAATTGCCTTTTGAAGTCTGCCAACTGGCTTATAAAACGAAATATATTAATATTATTTGGAGTAACTGTCTATATTAGAGTCAGAGCTATTCCAGGCCCTGTGGAAAAGGGGCCAACTTATAAAGATTTTGAATTTGAATGACATGCCTGTTCTGTACACACTTGGAATGATAATTTATAGCATTCGGTCTTGTGTTTAAATGTGGTTGTCAGTCCCACAACAGTACGTGACCTTAACTGTGTGATCTACTTTGCTGACCATGCAGCAGCTCGTATTCAAGATTTACTAATGTGGGAGGCAGCTTCTCTAGAAAGAAAGATGACCGGTATAGGGGAAGTGATACTGCCAAAAGGAAGACTATCACATTGTTCAGGAAATTAATTGCTGGATGGGCCACACTGCTACCAGCTGGCAGGATGTGTGTGAAATTGCCTGCGTCACTAGTTGATGGTTCTGTGGAGAGAGACCTTACAGTGGCAGAAGAAACATTTCATTCAGCCTGCTAAATTAGCTCATGCCTTCCCAGATTTTGTTGATGGAACCACCCTGCTTACTGACATTGACCCAAGAAACATGTCATCACAGCATGCTGCAATAGACACATGTGCAAGAGAGAAGGTGCCAGATCACATCTGCCTACAGATTCTTTTGAAATGCTGAATATTCCGAAATTATGAAATAGACAAAGACATGTTGTTTTTCCTAAATGCATAGGCTCTTTTTCTGAAACAGAAAATTCAAAACTAGTTTCGAGTTAAATTCAAATAAATGGTTTATAATTAACCCAATAAATTCTTACTGTATAATAAGGCCTCTAAATTATCAATATAATCAAAACTTTGGTGAAAAACATGTTTTACACAATCTTTATTGTCTATAGTTTATACTTTTTATCAAGCAAAATTAACAATTCAAAAAACATCCTCCTTCAGGTGGTGGTGCATATATTTATTTTGCTGTAAGATTTTTAATGGTTTTCATAAAGAAACACTTTTATATTGTTAGTTATAGCATTGTTAGCTCTAGTTGTTACTTTATGTTGTTTTTATTGTTATTGTTTTAATATGAACAATTATTGTGTGGAAGCATATATATATATATATTATATATTAGAATTAATTCATTAAATGCATATTTCTCAGTTTGGACCTCTGAATAAAATATTTTCTCTGAATAAAAAGGTGGTCCCTCGAGTGTGAGCTTCATTTTCCTTTTTATCAAAACTATAGGAGCCACAAAGGCCTCATATGCATCAAATATGATACTCAACAAAAAACAAATAAGCAAACCTTTTCTGTATTTTTACTGATATTTTGTTTCAATAAACTGTTCCTTCCCAACCAAGAGAGTCTTGTAGACCGCAGGTGCTCACACAGAGTGTGCTCTCAAATCACATTCTGTCCCTGCTACAGTAGCTTGACTGAGTGGGCTGTGATGTCATACGGATGTGCATCAGGTTGCCATGGCGATGACAATTCAGCGAACCAGATGATGTTGTACACTCTCATAGAGTCCTCCATGTGTAACAGGTTCCTGAATTAAAACAAAAGCATTTCATGAAATAATTTTTTGAATACTAACACAAAGAAAGCACTGCCTTCCGCTGTCAGATGTCCATGAATAAGCCTGATAAAAAAAACATATATTTTCTTAGGCTGCACGTAAGAAAATGCACCGAAATGTGTTAGATTGTGTTAAATCTAAATGTTAGATTTAAGACAGGCTACTAAGATGGATTTTATTAAGTAACAACACAGTTTGACTCAATAAGACCTGATAGGCTAATAATGTAGCATCTCTAATCAGCTGCAAAAATAAATACTAATAATAAATAAAATATATAAATATATCTTCCTCTCACATTACTCATCTACATCTTAACTCTCACATTACCACTCCTTAATACATTAGTACAAAAGTGGCAAATGCCTCAATCGTAGTCTGTGTGGATTTAGTTCTCATCAGTGAATGCCTCTCCCATCTGTCTTCCACTTTCGGAAGCCTCTCTCCTTTCCGTGACGCAAGCGGGAGTGTGAGTGGGCTGCCTCCTGTTCCCACTGAGGGGAGAGTAGGCTGCTGACATCTGCCATGAGGAGAAAGAGGACGCAGAGAGAAAAGATGAATGAATGAAAGGAAAAGGGAGGGCAAAATAAAATCATTCCACTCGTACACTTACGATACTGCTGGAGATATGGAGAAAACACTGAATGGTTGAACAATTACAAATGCTAATGATCTGTTGAAAATGATCAGAGATGTTGGTGGAAAAACAGCGATTGCTGGTAATAAAGTGAGATGAGTCACCTCAGATTATAGTTTCTGCATATGCTACTTTTTATTTTTGCATTTATTTATTATATATATTTTTAGCTCATGGTAACCTCTGTGGTAACTTTATGGTAAATTGTCAACAAATACAGACTATTATTAAAAGTTTACCCACAAATTAAAATGTCGTCATCATTTACACACCCGCATGTTTTTCTAAACCTGTATGATATGTTTTTTTCTGCTACTAAAGACAAAATAAGATATTTTGAAGAATGTTGGTAACCAAACAGTTGCTGCTAGCCATTGACTTCCATAATATATATATATATATATATATATATATATATATATATATATATATATATATATATATATATATATATATATATATATATATATATATATATATATATTATTATTATTATTATTTATTTTTTTATTTTATTTTCATGCAGTGGAAGACAAATGCTACCAGCAACTGTTTGCCCTGTTAAAAAATAAACCTGCATTTACTGGTCAGGTATATTTTTAGCTGGTTAAAGCTGGTCCTAAGCTGGTTATAAGCTGGTGCTGGTCCTAAGCAACTAGCTCCTGCTCAGAACCAGCTAATAACCAAAGGACCAACTAAGGACCAGTTGAAACCAGCTGCCATTCTTCAAAACATACCTGACCAGTATATAATGTTATTGTTTTTTTCAACAGGGTGATTACCAACATTCTTCAAAATAACTCCTTTTGTGTTCAATTGAAGAAAGAAACGTTCTAATGGAAGAAAGAAATACTATATTACTATACTATTTACTCACCCTCCAAACCCGGCTCACTATCCCATTTCAACCATTTGTTAAATCCTGTTCCAAGGTAAAATTTGACACCTTTTGTCTCCACTCCATCACCTAGCAACTGATGCAAAGGTTATGCAGGAAATAGCACCACAAACACATCAGTGCCTTTATTAACCCAGCCATAGATTAGTCACGGGAACACGTCTGATTGCTTCCGCTCAACATGTCTAGTAGTTCTTACATTGTATAAGCATTACTTCCTTTGAAGAAAGACTTAAAGACATTTGATTAATTTACATTAAATCCACTGAAGTGTTTAATAGTCTTCTTTGATTTCATACAGTATGTGAATAAAAGCTGACGAAGAATATGCACATTTTTTATTTCCTAAGAATTATACACAAAAGTGATTTACTGGGATTTTATTAAGCAAGTGCGTTAGTGGTGCTGCTAGCACTCATATAATGTCAGGGCCTAGAACAAACCAGTTATTATAAGTATTCTACAAAGGCATGAAACTCAACCTGCAAGTTTGTGCCACAGATGTAAAAGGTATCTGAAATCATGCAGCTTCCTGAAAAGTGCTGTGCTACTTGTAAAAGCAATTGGACCTCTGATTTTCACCAGATGGTTGATAAAATTAGCAAAATCATCCAAAAGAATGCTGCAGAGATGATGTGTCTTTGTATGCCAAAACTTGGAAATTAGTTTTTAGCACTGGTTCCATCATCCTGAAGTCAGTGAGTTTTTGATTAAATGCCTGAAATACGGTCTGTGGTTAATACAAGCTCAGAATATATATACTACTTTTTTCTACTAATAATAAGTAATCCCCATTTTAAAGCTTTTATTTATCTTCAAAAAATGGCTAAATAGGACTACAGAGATTGTCAGGAACATTAAATGTCATCACATTGCACGTGTGCTATCAGGTATTCACCAGTTTGTTATAACACACTCTTGCAGCTATTCTAACAAGACATTCAAAAAAAAAAAAAAAAAAAAAATCAAGTTAATGGAAACTCAAAAGTGATGATGTTGAAATCACATCAGATCTTTTGACTTACCACTTATCAACATAAACAATCTACTCTTGATAATAGCTTAATATTGATAAAATAATACACCATGAACTATTTAATCACTCTTGTGCTCTGAGATCATTGGAACAATCCAAACATTTGCTCTATAGAGACTGTGTCTGTTCCCTGAACTAGAAAATACAAAAAACCTCCAAACCAATTTAAGAGTAACAATTTAATTAAGGTTAAAAAAAAACAAACAAACAAAAAAAAAACAGATACAATACGGATAAACAAATGATATAGCTTGTCTTATAGAATATCAGATCCCTTTCTACGAAAATACTTTTTGTAAATAATATGATCACTGATCATAATCTTGGTGTGCTCTGTTTGACAGAAACCTGGCTAAAGCCTGATGATTACATTATTTTAAATGAGTCCACCCCCCAAGATTACTGTTATAAACATGAGCCGTGTCCAAAAGGCAAAGGGGGAGGTATTGCTTCAATTTATAACAATGTTTTCAGGATTTCTCAGAGGGGAGGCTTCAAGTATAACTTGTTTGAAGTAATGGTGCTTCATAGAACATTATCCAGAGAAACAAATGTTAATGATAAATCCCCATGTGACCATACAGACTTTATTAAAGAGTTTGCTGATTTTACATCCGAGTTTTAAATACAGTTTCTCCTTTACGCTTAAGGAAGGTTAAGGAAACCAGTGTGACACCATGGTATAATGAGCATACTCGCACCCCAAAGAGAGCAGCCCGAAAAATGGAGTGCAGCTGGAGGAAAACAAAACTAGAGGTATTTCGTATTGCTTGGTGGGAAAGTAACCTATCCTACAGAAAAGCATTAAAAACTGCTAAATCTGAATACTTATAATCTGTTTTAAAAGAAAACAAACATAACCCCAGGTATTTATTCAATACAGTGGCTAAATTAATGAAAAATAAAGCCTCAACAAGTGTTGACATTTCCCAACATCACAGCAGTAATGACTTTATGAACTACTTCACTTTTAAAATTGATACTATTAGAGATAAAATTGTAACCATTCAGCCGTCAGCTACAGTATCACATCAGGCAGTGCACTATAGACCCCCTGAGGAACAGTTCCACTCATTCTCTACTATAGGAGAGGAAGAATTGTATAAACTTTTTAAATAATCTAAACCAACAACATGTATGTTAGACTGCTTTCCTTAGAGTTACAAATGACCTGCTCTTATCATCTGATCGTGGGTGTATCTCTCTAGTAGTTCTATTGGATCTTAGTGCTGCGTTTGACACTATTGACCACAACATTCTTTTGCAGAGACTTGACCACTTTGTTGGCATTAATGGAAGTACATTAGCATGGTTTAAATAATACTTATATGACCGCCATCAATTCTTAGCAGTGAATGAAGAGGTATCATATTGATCACAAGTGCAGTATGCAGTACCTCAAGGTTCAGTACTAGGGCCGATACTCTTCACGATTTATATGTTACCCTTGGGAGATATCATCAGCTCTATATTTCTTCGTGGCTTGGTGAAACACAACAATTTGAAAAACTAAATGGAATGCATAGATATAAAAAACTGGATGATGATTAATTTCTTACTGCTAAATTCTGAAGAAAAAAAACAGAGGTGTTATTTATAGGACATAAAAACTGCATGTATTAACATAGAACACTGTCTAAGACTTGATGGCTGCTCTGTCAATTCATCGTCATCAGTTAGGAAACTGGGTGTGCTATTTTATAGCAATCTTTAGATATTAAAATATTACTTATTACTTATAAAGCCCTGAATGTTTTAGCACCTCAGTATTTGAATAAGCTCCTGTTACATGATAATCCTCTGTGTCCGCTGCGTTCTCAAAACTCATTCTCAATTGCGGGCGGCAGATCCTTTTCCTATTTGGTGCCTAAACTTTGGAATAACCTACCTAACATTGTTCGGGAGGCAGACACACGCTGCAGTTTAAATCTAGATTAAAGACCCATCTCTTTAACCTGGCTTACACATAACATACTAATATGCTTCTAATATCCAAATCCGTTAAAGGATTTTTAGGCTGCATTAATTAGGTCAATCAATCAATCAATCACCTTTATTTATATAGTGCTTTAAACAAAATACATTGCGCCAAAGCACTGAACAACATTCATTTGGAAAACAGTGTCTCAATAATGCAAAATGATAGTTAAAGGCAGTTCATCATTGAATTCAGTTATGTCATCTCTGTTCAGTTGAAATAGTGTCTGTTTTAATTTGCAATCAAGTCAATGATATCGCTGTAGATGAAGTGACCCCAACTAAGCAAGCCAGAGGCGACAGCGGCAAGGAACCGAAACTCCATCGGTGACAGAATGGAGAAAAAAACCTTGGGAGAAACCAGGCTCAGTTGGGGGGCCAGTTCTCCTCTGACCAGACGAAACCAGTAGTTCAATTCCAGGCTGCAGCAAAGTCAGATTGTGCAGAAGAATCATCTGTTTCCTGTGGTCTTGTCCTGGTGCTCCTCGAACCCGAACCAGTAACACTTCCCATAACACCCGATGTACTTGCTGCATCATTAGAGGAATGGCATCTACGCCAATATTATTCTGTTTCTCTTTTATTCCGAGGTCACGTAGCCACCAGATCCAGTCTGTATCCAGATCAGAGAGTCACTGCAGACACCCGGATCCAGTACGTATCCAGACCAGATGGTGGATCGGCACCTGGAGAGGAACTCTACATCCCCGAAAGAAAACGGAGACCAGGACAACTAGAGCACCTGATACAATTCCCCTGGAAATACCTTGTCTGAGACGACCACCAGGACAAGACCACAGGAAACAGATGATTCTTCTGCACAATCTGAATTTGCTGCAGCCTGGAATTTAACTGCTGGTTTAATCAGTTCAGAGGAGAACTGGCCCCCCAACTGAGCCTGGTTTCTACTTTTTTTTTTTTTGCTCCATTCTGTCACAGATGGAGTTTTGGTTCCTTGCTACTGTCGCCTCTGGCTTGCTTCATTTTGCATTATTGACACACCGTTTTCCTAATGAATGTTGTTCGGTTGTTTTGACGCAATGTACTTTTTTTTAAATAAAGGTGACTTGACTTGACTTGACTTGACTCTGAATTATTTTAAAAACTTGCTCTGAATCATTTTATTAGAAGTTCAGTTTAATGCTATCTAAAAATGTTTCCATTTTCCCAACAGTTTCCATTTTGCCAAACAGAACTCTGTTTTATGGCATGCACTTAGATATCTCAACTGCACATTATTTTTAACCACAAAAGCTGACATCGCTTTATTTTGTAACCCTTGAGACAAGAAGTATGCTGATATGCACACCCACACATTCTCCAAGAGGATATGTTCATTTCCTGTCTTCAGCAATGTCATCACACTTTAACAAAAGTCATATAACTATGTATATCAAATCATGGCAACATCTGCATGTGCAAGTCATGATCTGTGCTATAAATATCACTGACATTTGACTTTGGTTTTAAAATGGAAAAGGTTACCTAATCTTTTGCTGTCTTTGAATCACATGCCATTAGATCCATGTGACAGTGTGTTCAAAGTTGGTGGCTCCGTGGCTTAAAAAAAAAAAAAGAATAATTCACACATCATCATGAACAATATCTTTTTTAAAGTGACTCATCTCTGCATGTGTTGTTTCGAAAATAAACATAGATAGGAGCTATGAAGTAGCCTAATTGTTTGATACAGTCGTGCTTCCTTTGTTCTCTAAAGATCTCTCCTCGACCAGCATTTTTAGCAGTGGTAGTTTTATGTAAGTCTGTCCTTTTTTAGAGTGCTTGAGGAAGAAAATAGTTATCTGGCATTCTAAAAGCGGACTCTTGGACGCACAGTGCCCACGCTTTCCGCCAGTGGGTCAGTGGGTGAGAGAGGGAGGCAGACCATGAGGAGGAAGAGATGGGCTGAACTGGTCGAGAGAGCGGTGGGCGATGTGGGCTGTGTGCACCTGGAAAATCAGAGCCGTTTAGGAAAAGTAGGCTGAGATCGTTTGTGTACTGCAACAAGGGTGTGAAGGTCACAACGCTCCACATGTCATCAGGTTTTTTTTTTTAGTTCTGTTTAGCACAAAGGGAGCACAAAGAAAAACACTGACGTGGAATGCAACAGATTTGTTTGATGTTGTTGCCATTTATTGGGTGTGATGACTAATACACAGGCTAAATGTAATGTTCTCAGCAAATGGGAAAATAAATATTTTTTCCTTGAAATAAATATTACTTACAACATGAATGTGTGTGTGTGAACATTAAGTTTTTCATTTTCTCTAGAGTAGGCCTATATATTTGTAGTCTTTCATAACAAAAAGCAATTTTCAGTTTTACAGTTCTTAAATATATACACACAACTAATGTTATTTACTGACACTCTATATAGGCTACTATATAGTAGGCTACATACACACATAAAAATATATACCCTCTGTTATTCTTGCTGGAGCTTTTCATCATTGGTTGCTCAAACTGTGAAACTGAGATCATCAAAATTATTATTATTATATTTTTTTAATGATGGTTTTGCAAGGGTGCTTAGTTCTTTAGAGTTTGGCAGATAATTTGTAGACATTTTAACACCATGCAAATTAGTTATTCTAACTCAAATCAATAATTTTAACACGCATCTCTTTTAGAACTTAGAAAGAACGATATCCTGGCTTCAAACTGTCTTCTGACTAACAACATGACAAAAAGCCACGTGCCGCGCATTCATTTTTAGAAAGACAGTACTCTCTAGTGGTCATATTGTGTTCCTACATATTCTTCTTCATGTGGAACTGACACAGGGGTACAGAAGCCTCATAACGTTGCATACATGAAAGATTGAATGGATTGCAGCAACCTAATAAAAATGTACAAAAATCATCAAACAAATTATTAAAAATAACTAAATGTCTTAACTGTTCTGAATGTAGTTCCATGCATTTTTGTTGATGTGTTTTTTTGTTGTTGTTGTTGTTGATATGTCATACTGTATAACATGTTTTTTAACACCAGACCTACACTTCAGGCAAAATATTATATTTACAAAAGTAATAAATGCAAGAAGAAGACTATAACAAGTGTAACGAAGACTAAAAGCAAATACACAATGCTAAGAGAGACAATAAGTGATCAATGTACTACTATTACTATTTAACTACTATTTATTACTATTATTATTATTGTTACTACTACTACTACTACTGTTTACTTTATTTACATTTAAAAACATCTCCAAAAGTTCAATGCCGATTCACCAATGCCAGTGCAAATTCCTTGTAAGAGTAACTTACTCAGTCATTAAAGGTGAATTTAGATTTAGATGTGAATTTTTATTCTTACTTGTCTAATTCATATCTGTGTGTGTTGTAGGAGGAGTTAAAGCAGCTGTCAATGAATAATAAAAGGTAAAGCAACATGAACTTTCTCAGCATGTTTTATACTGTCAATATTGTAAACAATGTATGTGTGTGTGTGATAACAAGTAATAACATTTCCTCAGGATTAGCTTATGTAAATATTATATAAGGCTACACACACACACACACACACATATATATAGGCTAAAATAGTAGGCCCCAACAGCTATGACATAAAACCTGTATGTAGCTTTATAAAACTTCAGTTTTGACTCATTGAATTATACTAAATCTGTGTGAACTTTAGAGATAATTTGGCTTCTAACAACACAATAGACCTGCTTCACATAAATAAACTTATTTGTATTTGTACAGTATGATGTACAATTATTAAAATAAAAAAATAATTTAAAATGTAACTTAAAATAAAATATTCATAAAATATAAAATGTTGTAGTCACACTTGACCTCAACCCCTTCAAACTGTTCATAGCCCTTTAAGATGTCACTACCCCGCCTCCTTTTAGAACGCAGTGACATCATTGGTTTAAGCAACCAATGGGAGACCACGACGAGCATGAGCTTGTGAGAGTGGTGTGTAGTGCGCATACGTATGTGTGAGTGCGATTGAGATTCTATGGAGACTTTTTTTTTTATTATACACACTTCAGCTTCTTCGTCCATCTGTTGTTTGGAGTAAGATTAACATTGATTTTACCCATCTGGATTTTAAGAACGTTTTTTGAGGAAGAATGTCACTGTCGCTGGTCAATTCAATACAATACAGGAATTAAATAGTTATATTTAATTAAATTACCTTCATCAGGGTAATGGATGTTTAGATCAAGTTATGAGACTATTCTTATTTTAGCCTTAAACAGATCTGTTTCTTTGTGCACGGGGACCTTCTGTTGTTTTGGCACTGGGAACTCATGATCGTTGTTTATTTGTGTTTCAGCATGAGTTTGTTTGCATGGAGCTGAACATTTCTGAATAGACTCATTGACTGTTCTTAGAAAGAGCTGATCAATCCAGAGCTTGTGTATCGGATATGAATCTGTAATTTGAAGAAGTGATCTCTAAGAAAGCTTAGAACAATCAAGGAAAGACAGAATGCTGAAGACCCTTACTAAAAAACTCAGAAGACACTCTCTAAATGAGATCCATCCTTTTCAACTAAAGGTAAGTCAGTATATAACTATATTGCATAAAACATCCATTTATTAAAAAAGGAAATCTATGTAACTTGACAGCACGAATAGTAATACTTAATAGTTGTAGGCCAAGATGCATTAAATATGCAGAACTATATGATGTTCAAATAAAAGTAGATTAAAGTGAGTGTCGTACTTTGATACAGTGTTAATGTTACATAAAGAAGAATAAAAAGTAATAATGAACTGATTGAAATCACACGTTATTCTTAGGTTTGTCATAATTAATAGCAACATACAGTATTTTACAGTATCTTTATTGTAATGTGAAAGTGTAACCATAAAGCACTTTGTCTTTTGACTGCCGTATTTTCCTACACTGGATTGCAGAAGCCTTCTATTTACCATGTTCATGTCTCATTGTACAACAATGTGTTTGTTTAAGCTCAAGGTGGATTTGTAACATGGAAAAGTTTTAAAACCTACCCACTCATTTAGCCTTCTGTGCATATTTATTCAAGAGATCATACGCACATACACTTGAAACTGGAAGTGCACAAACAACGTGAAAATATGTCCTCAGAGACAATACGTGAATGAACAATCTTTATTTGAAGGAATAAACTAAAGAACCAGATGACTTTGTGAGTAAAAAGTTTTAGCAGGAGACAGTATGATGGCATCTTGCTTACGCCATCTTGATTTTTTTTCATTTTTTTAAGTAATACCTTTATAGAATCCATAAATACTTCAAATACTGGAGCTAATGTTGGTTCTCTGTCGTAAATGCATCATCTTAACCTTTCGTATAGGCATTTGTCAGTACACTTCTTGTTTGAGCACATGGTGTGATGTTTCTCAAAGATGTAGCCTAAAGCTTGTATGTACTTAAGCTTATTTGATCAAGAAAGAGTCCACTTCTTGGTCCATTCCATGGATATCCCCATAGTAGTTTACACATTTTCCCTGTGACACTTCTAGTTGATTGATCTGTACAACTGCTGGTTCCAGTTTCATTATTTGATTGGGGAGGGGGATGGGGGTAATGTGGCAGTAGCAGGATGGAAATCTACTATAAAACTGATGATGAATGAAATTGGAGAGGCTGCTATAAAGTTGTGACCATTTAGGACAGTTGTAAAAGTGGGAATATATATTTAATGTTATAGACGTGTTGTTACAAATCTGTATGATTTACTTTTTGAGAGTTTTCCCAGAGTAAAATTTTTTGTGCGATTATAAAATTGTATTAATATTACAATATTTTGTGCGATAAAGAACAATAACTAGTAAATAAACTGCCTTTGAAAAATGAAATTACTTTCCTTTTGACTTATGTAAAAAAAGCTACATGGGCTTGGTATTGAGAAAAAGCTGTTTAGTTAACCCCCGTTCACACCAAGAACGATAACTATAAAGATAACGATATAAGTGTCCACACCAGTGAACAATATCGTATGTTTATTCTAAGTGCATACTCATCAGCCGCTTTAATTTCTCCAGTGTGTTACAGGAGGATGGATTCTGATTGGCTGTCAATTTTAAATCGTTCATCAGCTGGAGAAAAATCATTTTGGAAGTGATTCCAACTATATAATTTCTCTTCGTCTTTATCGTTATAGTTGTGGTGTGGACATTGCTATTTTTTTAATATTGAGAACGATTTTTAGAACCATATCTTTATTGTTATCTTTATAGTTACCGTCCTTGGTATGAATGGGTCTTTAATTTATTAAAAATATTAGTAGTAGAGACCAGACATTAAATTCTCGCATTATTTTTCTAGCTCTGTCGTTTTATTAGCAAAATATTCCACCACTCACTGGTGTATTCAGGTCACACTCAAAATCACTGTTCCATGTACAGTATGGTTTAATACGCAGTTTTTATACAAGATAGCAACTTCACGTTCATTTTCTGTCATATTTTTATGAATGTAATATGAAGACGCAAATCACAGGCACAACAATATATGTATCTGTTAGGAAAATATGCATCACATGATTAAATATTCAAGATCCCTTTCAAATAGGAAAAAAATGTCATCTCAGTGTGGATGGAAGGCCAAAAAGTAGCTAAAGAAAAATATGAAAGGAAAAAGAAGATAAGTGTAATGGTCTCCTTAATTAATGTAATTCTTACCTTTTATGATCTAATTGGTTTCTAATAGATAAAACAAGTCTTTTCTCATTGAATATCTTGTTTCACTTGGAAATGACATATTATGGAGGTAAAACTGGTTGTGAATTCCATTTTATGTTGATTTTAAAGGGTTAGTTCACCCAAAAATGAAAATTCCTCCGTGTTTTACTCACCCTTGGAGCGTCCTAGGTGTATGTGACTTTTCTTCTTTCAGAATAATCAATTCGGAGTTATATAAAAAATTATCCTTGCTCTTCCAGGCCTTTCAATGGGGTAATGGGGTGTTTGTTGTCAACAGTTCAGAAGATGTTTAATAAAGTGCGCGCATCTGTAATAAAATTTCCACAGCTTTGGGGGGTTAATAAAGGCCTCCTGTAGCAAATCTATGTGTTTTTGTACTATAAATATCCAGATTTCAAACTTTATTTATCATCTTCTGAACTGTTGACAACAAACACCAGCTTACCTCATTGAAAGCTTGGAAAAGCAAGGGCAATTTTTTATGTAACTCTGATTGGATTTGTCTTTAAGAAGAAAGTCACATACACCTAGGATGGTTAGAGGGTGAGTAAAACATGGACAAATTCTCATTTTGGGGTGAAATAACCCTTTAAGTTTGTTTGTAATAGACTGGGATTTGTAGCTGAAAGACAGTATGAATTGCAAAGCTTGTCTATGCTCAGTGTCAAGACCAAGAGTTGAAATACCTGGTTGATTTTCAAGCTAGCTTCAGTTGAGAAGCTAGCTTCAGTGTTTTTTTTTTTTTTTTTTTTTCAAGATCTCAACATGTTAAAAGAAGATGGGAAGACATTTTGACTATTCAGTGCCAAAGAATGTTATTCCTGTACCAATGGACACATGTCCTGATCTCAGCTTGACCCTGTGGCTTACACTAATACATACAATTACAGTGGTTGGAGTGTGGCCTTCTGCCAGAAACGTCTTTGGCACTGCTGGGTTGCTGACAGAAGCCTTGTGTATAAGTGTTTGAGTAGATCTAGTAGACCACTGAGAAGGTTTGGAAGAAATTTGAGGATCTTCATGGCATTGTTCCCTGGATACAAGCCAGAAGATTAATAATAAGCAAAGGAATGAACGTTATGATTTCAGTATTTAAAGTTTGACTATTGTGTTGCAACTTTTGACCTACACACAACACGCTTTATCATGCTTCTCTGATCCATAGAGTTGATCACATTGGGGAATGTTGTTACATGGAGTGGCATATGGAGAGGCCTTAAATTATAAAATTAAAAATACAGAAGTAGAATTCAAACGTAAGTTAGAGAATATTACAAATGAACCAACACTGTACAAGGAGGACACATAAACAGATCTGTACTAACCCAGAAGCTAGAGTTGCCCAAAAGTCTCCTTCATGCATGAACAAACACACACACAGAGCTGAAGTCATGGCCCCCGAGGGCTGGTGTTTGTTTGAGTCTTGAAACACTTTTTATTGTTTGTCATCCTGTGTTTGAGTGTGTCCTGTGTCATAGCCTTTCACTTGATCCCCTTTTTTTTTGATTGGTTTGTTCTTGTCCACTTGTGCAAAAATGTAAAAAGCAGCTGTGAGTGTGGCTATTTTTTTTTTCCTTGTGTGATTTTAAATTGACCACAGAGGACTTGGCCTAAACACTCCCATGGTTAGCAGACTGCTTCATGTTACAATAGTGCCTTTGCGAGTCTTGCAATACTCTGTTCGAAAGTATACACTTTATCAGATTTGTTTAATCATTCATTTGCAATCTACAACACATTAGATTGCCGACCTATATAAATTTGTTATGTTTACACACAAGCCAAAAAGGTCAATGACTTTATGTCAGTTGTGCGGGCTTAATGTAACTTGTCATGAAATGTAAGGACAATTGTTTCTGGTTTCACACGCTCATCTAAATCATACCAAACAACAAACAGTTTTTCAAATGTTTGCATTTCTATAAGTCAGGAGGGGAAAGACGAGAAATTCTTGCCAGCCAGGCCAATAAAAGTTGGATACTTGTAATGGTTTAAAAAAAAAAAGATTTAGCAATGCTAAGTAAATATGACATTATAGATTTGTATCACATTTATGCTGTAATAGCATTTTTAGCTTCCTGCTCGAGTAATTTCCACTTACTCAGTATGTAGTATGGTTAGCCAAAGGCAGAAATGTACTTTGGCT
Source organism: Carassius gibelio (assembly GCF_023724105.1). Taxonomy (NCBI): domain Eukaryota; kingdom Metazoa; phylum Chordata; class Actinopteri; order Cypriniformes; family Cyprinidae; genus Carassius; species Carassius gibelio. The sequence continues at coordinate 922,290 of NC_068412.1, read as the reverse complement.
TCTTGGGCTGCAGTAAATTTTATAGGCCTTAAATAATATGACATAATTTGCAGCTTATGTCTGCTATAAGCATACATGTCATTGTAATAATAAAAATAAAAATTAAAACAATAAAAACATAATCAGATAATTTCTTCAAGCAGCTGTATTATTGCCTCATTATTGATTCCTGCTGTTAGTTTTTTGTAATTGCAGTGAAACTAATTTCAACACTGATAATTCTGCTATTGCACTGAGTGAAAATGTGATACATGCACGGTTGTGGCTGGTAGTGATTAAGGACATTTTGCTGGACATTGTTAGCAAGTTGGTCAGAATTCAGCTGTGGTTGGTAATAAATATTATCAGGGAATCCTGGGATTTGTGAAACCCCCAGTGTTATAGTAGAAAACACATACATACATAAAATGTTTTGATAGTTGTGGTTGAAAATTAAACATTGTGAAAGGATGTGTTAAAGTGGTCACCCAAAAATTTTAATTCTATCATCATATACTCACTCTCATGTCATTCAAATTAAAGTTTATGGCTTTCCTTTTCCTGTGGAACATAGAAAAACTATTGAGAAATATCTATTTGTCTGTACACTGAAAATCATTGGGCTCCAATATCGTTTGGTTCTAAGCATTCTTCAAAATATTTCTGCATAAGAAAGAAAGCTCTGCTTTGGATTGACATGAAGGTGGGCACTTTTCCACTATCCACTTTTGTGGCTGATATAATGAAAATGTCAATCAACTGAGGGCATGGAGACATATTTCATGTGAAATCTAAAACCTGCATTGAGCTAAAGAGGCATTTACAAAATAAACATTAGAATAATACATTGAAAATTTGTTAAAGGTGCGTGCATATAGTATATTCCTCACAACCTCAAGTTTTTGGTCCCCTTTAATCTTTTAAGAGAAATGGAAATTAGGTTTATTAATGTACTGAAATGCAATGCATCTGATTATGTGTTGCTTTTTGAGACTGTGGTCGAATGGGAATTTTCTAATCTTGTCGATATTCGACTGATAGTCGAATCATATGTTTGGGGGCGGGGCAAAATTCATTAACGAGTCAAGTCAGACATTCGACTAACATAATTACTTTTGTTAAAACACAGGGAAATTGTTTAACTATAATATATTAACTATATTGGGAAACTATAACAATTAAAAAAAAATTTTCAATAGTGTTCTCATTATAACATTGGCCTAAAACGTTAGCAGTAAATGTTCTGCATTTCTGTTTTGAGCTGCACACGCTGAGGATGATCAGTAATTTTGCATTATCATATTGCATTATGTTTTCCAAATGAATGTTGTTCAGTGCTTTGATGCAATGTATTTTGTTTAAAGCACTATATAAATAAAGGTGATTGATTGATTGATCAGTAGAGTGATGCATTTGATAGCAAGTTTTTAATCAATGGGATTCAACTCATAATTTCATATAGAATACGTTTCGTTATTTATACAACATAACGTTAATTTTAAGACTTAAAGGCTATTTGCAAAAAGGGCCCAAATGCATATGAACATATCTGCAGGGCTCTGAATATGAACTCCTTTTGTGGACGCGTTCTTCACAAAACAATGTGCAGAAACACGGCAGCTAAACTCAAAAAATTCACAGCATTTTAGTATAATGGTCTTCTCATTATAATAGTATGTATATAACAGTCCCAGTCATAGTTATTAATATTCTGCATTGTAGTTTGACCTGCTTGTATTGTGCGCTGAAGAGATATCACCCTAGTACTACAGTGAAGCGCTTGACTCATTTAAATAATATATCCAATAAATCCCTGCCGCCAAGATGCTCCTCTCTCGGTCATCGATTATGGAAAGTGAAATATAAATCTATAGGGGTGGTTGGATTTATTCACGCACTTTAAAATATTAATTTGAAGCTTCTTTCTTTTCAGATTCTTACAGCTTTATCATAATAGGCTGTATATTAACTTATTTGGAGAAAATCGGTAGTTCTATGTGAAATCAAACATTTGAGCTCCCCCATATAGTCAAAATGGCATAATCAGTAACACCCCGCGAATATTCGACTGTTAGATTGGAAGTCCAATCAGGCTCCTCGAATCAAAGCATCAATTCGTTGACTACTCTGGGGCAACCTTAATATGAATGTTAACTTTTAAACAGTATGGAAGTGCGGTGGTGTGTTACGGTGGTTACACTTAGTCATTTGCTGTCTATGTGACACACATGATCTACACGCGCATAAAAGATGTGCACACAAACACACAGACTGGCCATGATTACAGGACCAATCACCATTCTAAACTGTTTAGCAGATGGCGTAGCTAGAACTCATGGCTGTGACACGCATGTTGACGCCCATTATGCAACTTTCATCTACCGCCCACTACACAGCATACTGCTTTGACATCACAGACATCATTAAACCCCTCAGAGGGACTCTCTTTGAGGACTGTGAAGGAAAATGGGCCAGGACCATTAATTTAGCTATCAGCATTAAGAGGTTTTCATGGTTTTAACATTTTTGGTGCATAGTGAGAGAATTGGGCCCTGTTCCAAACCTTGTGAAGGGGCCGTAGGGTGTCCCATTTGACATTTGATTATTCAGAAGCACCATCTTTTATGCTGCACTGCATTCTTTTTTGATGCATGCACAGTTGCGGACATCATGGTGGACTACCACTCAACAGTGTAGTCCGCAACCGCAATTTAGGGAAAGTTCTGGTCTGTATGGGTTGTGGACCCTGCCTACTTATTATACTACTTATTATGTCATTCAAAGTAACACTTTCATGTTCTTGGTGAAATGTAATTTAATATCTATATAATAATATCTGAGACATCTCTGGTCTGCTGCTGCTTGCCATAGGAAATACCTTGTTTATGAAGATAAAAAAAAGTGTTTACAGCAATGCACTTGTAATAGAAGCAGTGGAAGCCCAGCAGGCAAATACGTGGGGGATTTATATTTAGAAATGTGACGCTGGTTACGCTGGTCTAGACAGATGAGCTATAAAGTTAATTTAATTGATATGGAGAAATTTCTGGTTATGTGTTAGGTTAATAGTTTTGTCACGTCACTTCCAGTGTCCTTTTCAAGGTATCGATGAACACTCAACACTCTCTTTTCCTGATACAAATAGATATTCCCTCCCCAAATTCAACCCATAGCTTGAGCCAATACTGCTGTGTTGGGCTGATCCAACCTGATCTTCATGGTTAAACATAACCATTTTACAAGGTTGCGATTTCATATGAATTTGTATGTAATCTTTTTTTTTTTTAAAACATGAATGCCCAACCCTTACCTAAAACCTAAACATAACTGTGACTGTGGAGTATGCAGATCATATGAAAATATACAAATTACATTGTTAGAATTCTTAGGGTTAAGCCACCAATTCGCCAAAACTTTGCTAAGAACTGCCATTAGATGATTGTGTTGTCTGGTTTGGTTTGATAGAGCCACAGTATGTTTGTTGGTCTACAAATGGTTTACTTCTCTACATTTTAAGATGTGAAAGTATTTTATTAAAATTACACATTTCACCTTAGCAGCTGTAATAAAGTCAACTAATCGGAGCACCTGCATGCCACTGCAAAATCAGTACCTATTGATGTGTGCCAGTACACACAATGGATAGAATTTACGTCATTGTTACTGTATTGCACTAGTATGTGCATTGTTTTTTTTGCTGTTTTAGGACATTCCTAGGTGCCCGTTAAGACTGTGATGTCATTTATCTTTGAGAATTATCACACTAACAGCTCATTTGTGCTCCAACAGCTTTTTGGGCTTATATCATATTCACACACACCCTCTCCAAAGCTTGTAATCCATGCCCATCATCACTGACCCTAATCTTCCCCACACATTCAAATGAGAATAGCCAATGCTAATCCAGAAGGCCATTAGAACAGTGGCACCTCCCTGCCTCTCTCGTTCCCAGACTGCTTTGCAGGATGGTACTGTAGACCCTGAGGCTACAGGGCAGCTGATTATGTTACATATACAAACACATTGACAACCCTACAATTTATGAGCTCAGACAGGGCCAGAGGATCCAGAGAGTAAACCATAAACTATGCAAACAGCTCTGCCTGCAGGAGCAGTGCATTGTGGTCAGCATCAAACCCTCATGCAAATGCTGTTTTTTTGCACGTTAATGCAAACGGGTTGTTCTAGTTTCTGCTGTAAATGTCTGAAATCAATTTTAAACCAGATAACCCGCCTGTCAGGGATACCAAAAACTATTTTGAATCCTATACTTAACTACAGTGAGGGATTATTAAATTCAAAGCCAAGGAAATCATTCCTTGAAGGTGTTAATGTTTCTTGGAATGTTTTAGCCCTTTTTGTCTTTTTTATTACTTTATTATTAGACTATAGTCTGTTATCAATAAAACATGTTTAAAAACAGTTTTCGGGACATGGTACCATTCTATTCTTAAAAGTTTATCTTACTGTTATGTCAGTTCCATGAATATACATGAATGTGGTAAACATTTAGAACCATGACTTAGCACTGTCATACTTTTAATTATTGATATGAAGTATAATTTCATGCATTTTTTCAAATTATACTTCATGTTGATAAAATGTATGTATTCCTAGAGATGAAGGAAAGACATAATCCATGTGTAAGCAAATCAGTTCAGGTCCACTGCTTAAGACAGGCTGGGCTGGAAACCACAAACCGTGTGATTCAGCTCCGACATGAGTACAGCCCTGCAGAAAGGCATGCATTTATGTTAATAAACAGTGCTGCCTATGTTAGTTTGATTGTTTCAAAATGTAAATTGAAAAGAACTGCTACGAATGGGTTCTTACCAAACTCATATCACCCCGAACAAAAATGTGGCCCTGCACTATGGTGCTCTTATCATATAAAGTTACAAAGAAAATCGTTCAAGCGCGACCACATTCCTGTGTTGTTCACCTGCCCTACTAAATTTGTATGTCAGTTATTCTGATAAATTACCAGTCACTGGATGATTGTGTTGCCTGTTGAAATTTTAATGTATGCCATTGAGGCAAAGTTAAATAGTGACCATGAGAGTATTTTTTATTTCCTTTAACTTTATTTTTAGTGTGCTTAAGCTAGAGTACTTAATTGATAGTTACAGGTCTAAAATAGCACTAAATATTATAAATTATTTCAGCTAATAACACAGCTGCTGGTATTACTCGCAACCTCTTTCAAATGTGTCAATATTAATATTTGCACATCAGGACTATAATATTAATTGGACATTGGACTACAATATTAATGCACCAAAGGTAAATTGTTTGCTTGCGCTTATCCTACTATTAGGTTAGAACTTTGGGGAAAGTAATGTGAAGGATGAGAGACGTTCATTCAAACCTACTTCTTTAAAAATTCTGATTCATAGTGTGAATAGCTTTTAAAAACATTAGTAGTATGAGGCAATATGCTGGATCTCATGTATCTTCAATCTTCAAAGCCAGTGGCATGTGAGCACTTGCCTCCTTTGAACTACATTTTGATACTGCCTAAACAATTATTTGAGAAAAAAACAGACTGTACTTTCATTTCAGTCCAAAACCATAGTGAATTGCTTGATGGGTAATTTGGCCCTGATGCTGATGATTTTGACAATAGCTCTGTTAACATATTTTCACTCAAACACATGCATCCCATAATCCCCTGTGAAGATGTTGTCATCCCATCTGGGGGAGGTTCCCTGGGAAACAGGCCTCATGTAGTGCTGCAGTTTTTAGTCCAGTCACTCTGCTGTGATATGCATGTGTGTTTGTATGTAGGGGTCCATTTCTAGCCAAAATAATATTTCAGACCACTATTTAACTCAAAAGACATTACCTTCTGCTTTCACTATACACAGAGCCTGCCTTTCTGTTATACACTTATGCTGAAACTGCTTTTTCCTTTTCGAGCAGCTTTTTGTATCTGCACCCATGAGATCCTATCAGAGCTTTTCAGTGCAGGCAAAGAACCAGAACTTGACTAAGTATCAGTAGTGTTTTCTCTCTTGACACTGAAACGAGTTGAAGCAAAGCTGGATGTATAACAACGCTCCCAGGATCTATTGATTGGCTGTCACCATTAAGCCAAGGTCACTTGCCAGCATCTTGTAGCGCTGTATTGTGTCACCCTATGCCTATTTGAGAGAGCTTCGACACAAGGAGGCCAGTGTGTACAGTTGAGGCTCACACGTAAGCTATACTTTTCAGTTCCTAGACATATTTGCTTTATTGGCATGGTAAAATGGCTTACATAACCAAACCATTAATAAACATTTGGTTATTATCACAAAGTAAACTCCTTCAGAGTGATGCAAGATCACATTGTCAAGGTTGGTTTTTCAATATATTGACAGGCTGACTGTGCATTTATTCCCAAAAGAAGTCTGTTCTATTTATAATTACATTCAGAAACAGGTTTTCTGGTGGTGTTTTAATTTTTTATGCTTTTTCCATTTTTTTTTTTCAGAGGTTGCACTTTTGTTGTGGCAATACAGCCTTGCAGTAGGAGTAAGAATTTGCAACGACATGGAATTAAATATATCAATATCAGTGTCACCACCATACAGTAATATTGCTCTTTTTAAATGTATTATTGTTCAAAGCTTTGATATATTGCGATTTTACTCAATTGTTTCTCATTCATCATTTGGCATCTGATTTCTTTGTAGATCAAGCAAGCATATACATAGTGCAAGTTTTGACAATAGGCAGCTCTGTATTAGTAAGAAATTACTTTAAGGAATAGCATTCCTTGGTTTAGCTCTTTTATCATAACATGAAAACCCTTGCAGTCTATTATGCTGTATGGGTCATGAACTGTACGGGTGACGCAAGTTGTAGAATCACAATGTGTCCTAACCAGTTTTTTTTTTTTTTTTTTTTTTTTTTTAAGTTGAATAGAAATAATTGGTGTACACTGACTAACCTATTTGTTGCCTTTTCACATACTTGTTGTGAAAATTGGTGGTCAGTTACAGTTTTCCAACAAAAATTGCTGGGGTTTTACTTGAAAGTATACTAGGATATATCTTGTTTGGTTTCCACTACCAAAAAATTACAAATCCAACAACTACAGTACATTATTTAGCCTTTATGTTACTGTGCGTTAATAACCATATTTCACAAATAAACATGTCTGGGAAGTTATTACAGTAAACCAGCTTAGTTATAGATGGGTTTCTATAAATAATCAACTCTAAATAAACAATTTAACTCGAATTAATAAATTTTGAAAATACATTTTCTAATGCAGATGAATATTGTTGTACCTTCTACTCTCTCAGTGTGTAATATTGTTATTTGATGCTGTACTAACTGAATTTTCAGGCATGATATTTATAAAACCAAACTCTTTCCAGGAAAGTTCTGGTTGCAACAAAACCAAACTAAAGAGGTATTTTTTTTTTCCTCGTAGTGGGACTGACTTGTGTATTCTGTACACACATGGAACAATAGGAGCATTCACTTTGTATTTATTTGTATGGTTATCACCGCTAAAACTTGTGCAATGCTCTTGAATACAGTGTGTAATGGGCTGTAGTTTTCTAAGTACGTAAAACTTAATGAAAACCTACATTATAGCTTCTTATAACCGAAGACAGTGTTTGGAAGGGGTTTTGGTGGTGAGGAATGGTAATTTGTGGTGACTTTAAGATCCAAAACAGACTGTATTTTGCTGAGTGGAAATGGTTCTTCTGGGGGCCCTGAGCTGCCGTGAGATCCTAGTGCATGTGAGAAAGAGTGACACATTTGAGTCATTCAGTTTCTCTCGCTGTTTGCTTAGTGAAAGGCGAAAGAGATGAAAAGAGAAGTGGGGTGTGTTGTGTGTGTGTGTGTGTTCTTGAGAACAGATGGCAAGTGGTTAGCTGGGCTTGGACAAGGTAATTACCGTGGACTGTGTTACTTAACTCTTTACTTGTGCATACTTATGGGTTTTCTCTCTTTTCCATTCTCTCATTCGCTGATAGACTTTTAATCAGTTTTGCGCTTAAAATAATCTTGTCTAAATGAATTTACAATGGGACATAGCTAAGCTGTCATAAAATAAATGGTGTTGTGGTATTGGGTGTGCCTCTTGTTTTTACTTCTCTTAACCTCTAGTTTCTTCTTTTCACACTTTCGAATCTTTACTCAAACTTTACTGAGCACGTCTTTTCCATTTTATCACACATTCTAATCTTATCACACTTTCATCTCAGTTGAGGTGTGGATCTGTGAATAGTTCTGATTTCTAAGGCAAGCATTGCTGAAAAAAATTGGGTATTAAACTTTGATGTATCACATTATTTGGCATGATTCATGTAGATTATTAAGGTGTTGTATTACTGGTAAAACAATCAGTCTACAGGTTTTCAGCAGGCAAATCCCAAAAAGGGCATATCAAGCGAACATACTTGGGCCACTCTGAACATGCTAGCAACCAAAGCATAACATGCTAAAGACACTCAATACCTTAGCAACCACATAGCATTGCTCTGGCAACCACCCACATCACACTTGCATATTGAAGGCATCTTCTTCATGGGAAATCATCACACACATTTTTTTTTTTTAAATCGCAAGTAAATTGATAATCCCTTTGTTAAGGTTGGATTGTTTGCTAGAAACATATAGCATTTGCTGCATATGTTTTTTTTCACCCTTTGTAATATTATAAGGTTTCCTAAGAAGTTGCGCAAGTGTTAATCGCTGTTCTTATTGTTATAGAAAATGATAAGCAATACTTTTATGCTATTAAACTGGAATACAGATGCATGAAAATCGCTTTATATTTGCTTGTGTGAGTTGTAACAGTATTCTTGTTTGTATCATTGTGATTCAGGATTGTTTGACCTTTGCTTTGCTTTTGAAACAGATTTCTTACCATGGCAGTGAGGAAGGGGGGGAGAGTGAAGATTCAGAAGGGGAAAACCAAGAGCTGGCACAGATTGACAGAGGTGTGTGTGTGTTTCCACATGGATATACAGTATCTATGGCATACAGGGCTTCAACAACTAATTGATAAAATGTATAATATTACATAGATAATGCATAGAATAAAACATCTACATAAGTTACTGTTATGTTTCTAAAAGCAAGGTTTTGAAACCTGAAAGTAAGTTATTGAAATGTTGTCGTCATTAAATGGGTACTCCACCCAAAAATGAAAATTCTCTCATTATTTACTCACCCTTATCCTGTCCCAGATGTTTATGACTTCCACTTATCCATACAATCAGTTTACAGTTGATCTGAAGGGAAATGATAGGTGTGTGTGTGTGAGAATACAAATTTTATAGTAAATTACAAGAGGATTTTCATTTCTGAGCAGACTATCATGTCAATATGCATATAAATCAAACAGACTGCAACAGGAGGTAAATGCAATCATTAGCATCAAACCTTTTCTAAATGAAATAAAATTAAAACCCTTAATGCAATGCACCTGATGTTATTTTTTTACATATATAGTAGTGGGGTATCTAAAAAAAAAGTGTACATAAAAAGTATGAGCATTAAAAGAAAAGTAATGGTTAGTGTAGACCCTTATTATGATGTTTAATCGACAAATTAAATGAGTTTCAATAAAGTTATCAATTGAACCTGACAGTCTGTCATATAAACAAACTTTGTACTCTCTGCAGGCTAAGAGTAATGGAAATTGCCTTAGTCTAATCTATTATGGTTTGGTGTATCAGAGTTTGAACTAGGGGTTGAACGAATTGAAATTTTTTAAAGTCAACTTTTATATGATGGAAGTCGAGTAGAAGTCGTCAAGTCGCTGATGACGTCATTAATGGAAAGTAAAAAGAGCCTGGGGCTGAGACAAACACCTTGCGCATGGCACAGCTATGGCATGTGACACAGCGCTGCCCACATGGCTGTTGCTCGTATAACAGCTCATTTTTATCAGTTCTTTTGTTTTTGGGTCATTATATTTCTCACAGATTTCTCATCGTTCTAAATCAGAAACAGATAAAATATCAAAGTTAACATTATATTCATATGAATGTATTAGTGAAAATGATTGGGTGTGTGAATTAATTCTACCTGGCAGCATCTCTCTACTAGTGAAGATGTGGGATCCAGTTATTAAGACATACAATATATGCTTGAAGTTTTCAGTTTCTAAGCTATTTTGTTGATAAATCACAGAACAGTGTTTATAAATTTCCGTGCTGAATGATTCTGTTTGGGCACGATCTGTGAGTTATGTAAAGTGCTACTATTTGTAGTCTACGTGTGTGCGTTACAGTGCAGCAGCGCATAAGTACGGCGATTAACTTTTACTGTACAATAAGCTGTTTAAAATGTGCATTCTACCATTCAATTTCGAGCATCCAGTAATATAATCACACATGTCCTATGGAGTCTTTCAGAGTATGCCTTTATTTGTCATTTTAACTGTTTGGAATCGGAGCGTAAATGTGGAAGTCCTTCAAAGATTTCCTATCCTGTTGCGCCCTCTATAGGACCAGGGACTAGTCAATGTCAAGCTTAAAGTATCATTGCAGACCACTGAAGTAGACCAGTCGGTTACTCAGTGCAACCCCTAGTTTGAACCTAACTCAACTAAGCAGTGACTCAATATGGCATCTACCAAAGAAGTGAAGACAGTGGAGCTTAGGTGATCCACCTCATTATACAGTTTGATACTGCAGTTCAGTATTAATATAGACTAGCAACTAACCTCTAGCAATGTTTGTCAGTGTGAACAACCCCTTAAGGAACAAGACATTAAATATCATTGTGCTCTTGAGCAAGACATGCAAACACAATATGCTTCATGGTATTGATGGTAAGTTTATATTTTGCTAAATTACATCTTTCGGCTATATTGCACCCCTTGCAGAGCGTCGACGAAACTGCGCCTTGACGCCTCTAGCTACTAGCCAGCAGCACAATCAGGGCATTCTCTCTCCTGCCCACTTACGACGTCTCCGTTTACTCCTGGACCCAATCTTGGACCATCACAGTTCTGAAGAGGAGCTGGAGCGCATCGCAGGAGCCACGGGGGCTGAGGGGGGCCGAAAGTGGCACAGACATGGAGACATGAGCAGCGCCTCTAGTGATGAGGAGGTGAAGGACCTGTGTGGGACAAATGAATCGTCAGCTGGACCTCGCTTGAGCGCCGCTTCTCCCAGCCCTGTTCTCTTCAGCTCCTCTCCTCCTCGAGCTCTCAAGCCTTCCCACACCCCAGCCCGCCTTCCTGTCCGTCCCATTATTCTCAGCCACTTTGAACAACCTTCAATGCCTTACTGGCGGCACCGGCCCACTTACACAGGAGAACCAGGTCGCCCCAGCTTGGACCTGGAGAAAATGCAGCAGGTAAGAGACACTCAAGTTCTTATTTAGCCAACAGGAAACTTTGTGAGTTTGCAAGAGATGACACAACCATCTTTTGTTGGTCATTGAGCATCATATTCTAAAAAACACTATAAGTCTTAACCCTGTTCTCAACCGTCCAGAAAAAGTACAAAGGTTGATAACAAATCAAATTAAATTATTCCTGGAATTAGTCACTGAAAATTGTCCTAATAGTATAAAGGCATGTGACACTAACATATTTTAGCAAAAAGGCTAAAGAAATGAATGTGGAAAATGGAAAAGGTGGGAAGAGGATAGAGCATGGGGGTTGGAAGGAGATCAGATTCACTCAACAGAGCTACAACATGCTTTCCGTGTCCAAATGGATAAACTGGGGACAAAGACAAGAAAGATAGGGACACTTTACCAAATCAGTCTGTCAATGTGAAGGGTTTGCAAATCAGATTTGAATATTACCAAAAAACATAATTTTAAAGACTTACAGCAAATGGCTGTACAAACTATGAACAAAAAACACAGATCAGTTTAAAGGGATATTCCACCTAAATGTTTTGGACTTACTTTCTAAGATTTTTAGAAAAACAATCCATGTCTAATCCTGTATAATACAAATAGAAGGAACCCTCAAAGATAATGCATTAAAATGAATGAAGCAAAATGAAGCAATAAGTGCGTGTGAGAAAAATACTCATACAAACATAAAAATTAGCACTCTGTGATGCAAACACACGCATAAAGCATTGTTTACATTAAGCATAAATTCATAGGACAGTTGGCTGGAAGCCAATTGTTCATTGTTTAAAAGGGTTCAAAATATATGTATTTGTATTTATTTAGAGACAAAGTCAGACTTAAAAATGTGTAAACATTATTGCATTAGAAACAGTAGTAAATTAAGTGTTTTTTTTTTCCAAATAATTTATTAAACCGAACATTTAGCAGATATTTACATTTTAAATTATAAAACGATAGATACTTTTCTGTTAAGACAAAACTATGTGGACACTTTTTGTTTCTGCAAAAGTATTGGAAACTCTGGTTACTCCGCTAGGAAAACCTGTATGATTTTGAGGTAAATTGACTACATACAACCATCAAAGAGACTTTAGGACCAGTCATTGTGAAAATGCTTGGAAAAAAGTTAGTTCTTCTTAAATAATTTAACTCCAAAGACCATCTTCTATTCTGATGTAAAATCTCTTGAGAATACTGTTTCAGACCAACAGTTCTTGTTGACTCAATGTCTGAGTTTGAAAACAATGCAGGACCAATGCACACAACTATACTTACTCAGACAACTCCATGTGCTCCAGGGCTTTGTGCCCGCCACCTCCAGAGAGAAAGAGAGGATGACAGATGTCAGCCCCCCTCCCTCTCTTTAAACAAAAGCCCAATAGAGTGAATGAAACAGCAAAGTAGGACAAGTAAACCTAGTAGTGTTGTCTTCAGGTGTTCAAATATACAGAGCAGATTGTGCAGAATGGAAAAAAAGGATATGTGGAGACAGAAAGAGCAAAAAGACGAGAACAGAAAGAGAGAGGAGCTGAATGAAGATGGCTGGGGACCATAAGACTCTCTGAGTACACTGTATGTGTGCGTGTGTGTGTGTGCATGTGTGTGTGTGCTTGGTCAAGTGGAATGGGAGGTGTTGATAGAAAAACAATATGGGAGACTATTCAAAGCTACCCACATGGCTATTGCTCGTATAACATCTTAAGCTGCTAAAAGATCATTTTGCTGTAATTTTCAAAAATCTAATCAGTTTTTAACCTCGAAATATTAAGTCTTACTAAGTCTTATCAGTATTATTGGCTGAAGTTGTAAACATGAAATAATCCACGTCCAGCCTCATTCTTCCATGCATCACGTTTAATTATATACGACAGCTGTTATGTTAATATGTTGTGCTACATTTGGCCAAGAGTCGTGTTAGTTTTTCATTAATAATCCTTACCAACTAATCCATTCCTGCACATATGCAGTTACTTATATCTCAAATCCAGGGGTCCAGCTATTGTTTGAGTGAAATTAATGGTTTGTCTGACAGATGTCTAAATGCTGCCCTCCATGGTTGAGTGAGCTTGACAAACATTATCTCCTTTTTTGGGAACTTTGAAATGAGGCCAAGCTCATTTTAAACTCCACTTGGGTTTGAACCTTGGCTCCCAGTCAATCAGATCTGGACAAATGTAACAATTCCTGGGTTGTTGTTGTTGTTTTTTTTTTTTACTGGGATTTTCCCTTGTAGACCAAAGATACTGCTTGAAATGTGCATTAATCTTCCTTTAGGTATTTCCTCATAGATAGCTTTGAAAAATCTTGGTTGTTTTTAATGTAATGACAAACCCTGTTTGTAATATGATGTTTTAAAATTATCTCTACAGACACAAGAGGGTTATTTATATTGTTTCAAAGAAAAGAAAAATGTTTTTCAGTATGTTCATGCTGCTTTTTGTGCTTTTTTTTTCTCACAATAAAACCATTCAGATTTGAAGTTCAAGATGATCAGTGACTGAATTTTGTTCTGTTCCTGTCTATAAAAAAGATTTTGATACATGAGTCTTTTGGACTACTTTTAAACTGCCTTTTTAAACTGTAAAACTGCCTTTTGTCCTTCTGTTGATAGTCCTGGTCTTTGGTGCAGCATGAACATTCTGCTAAACATCCCCTTCTTGTTCCACAAAATAAAGATTGTCACAGTTTGAAATGAGGGAAAATAATGTAGTTTTTTATTTTTTTTTAATCATAAAAGTTGTGTATGAGGATCACTGATTGTTTTCAGTGTAATGAACTGCTTAGTCTCATAAGTCCTAAGTATACTGTTTTTAAAATGAACTGTAAAGAGATGGAGTTAACCTCTGATCTTGAGTCATCAGTCTTTAATTTAGCACTGACAGCAGAGTTCTGGGTAAGGAAAGCAAACAGATTTCCACGGTTGTCCCGAGGAGGCGGCCCACTGGATGTTTTGCTCTGTTGCATAAAAGAGTCATTCGTTTTGGTTTTTAGTGGCCCAGAGCTTCCACAGCTCTTCCAGAACAGCTCAAGGGCAAAAAAGTAGTAAATGTTTATACTTACAATAGGAAAACTTGTTCCTCATTGTGGAGTTTGGCTTTGTATAGATTTATGGAAGGTTTATGTCATTCCTTTTAACCACAATTTCTCCTTTCTGCTTTTTGTTTCAGAAAATGCTTCTAAAAAAGAACTGTGGAGGGAAAACAAGGACTATCAAGATTCGGGTGAGTGTGTCAAAAGAAAAAAAAAGATAAAGTGGGTCCTAAAAAAGTATTCAGTTAAACCACACTGTATGATTGCCATTGCAAAATGTTAAATAAAGTTTAATCTGTTATAAAGAATGAATGCATAAGCACACTTTTCAAAAAGCTGACAAAGAATATATGTGCAATTTAAGTGTTTGAACTTTGTAAGAAATGCAAAAATGTTATGGATAAAAAGTTAGATAAATAGACAGACAGACAATAAGATAGATAGATGGATCTCCTCTAATGCAGTGACATTCATCCTCATGTATCTAAATACTTTTTGGGGTCACTGTTTATAGTTTGTTAGAAAACCTAAGAAATATTTATTTAGTTAGCCTTTTATAAATAGTTACGTTTATGCAAATAGTAAATTATTTAGAAATGTTTTTCTAGTCTTGGATCAGTTTTATCTGATCAGACAGAAGAAGCATGATTTCTTTGAATGAGAGTGGTTAGATTGCTTCATAAAACACTGACATGTGAGCATGCCTTGTTTCGGCGGTGCACTGGAGCATGGCCAAAGTGCACCCGCTGACCCTCATAGCCATGGCCGTGGACCCCGTGTGTTTCTTTGGCACTCATCACGCTGCTCCAGAAGGCCCAGTGTGTGACGTCATTATGAGCTCGGCACCTTTTGGACTGCAGAACAGTGACTCCTGCTTGCCTCCTCCTGCCATGCATGGCACAGGAGCTGGAACACTCTTGGGCAACCCTGGCTGCAGACCAGGCTGCTGGAGTCAGAGAAATGAATTAGAAACACAATCTGTGTCACCACTTAGGGGCCCCTTACAAAAAAACAAAAACAAAAAAAGTGGTAATACCATTGTATTATTTAAGATACTTTTCAGTAACATTTAAATACCACAGCATTCTCACATTTACAGACTGTTACCACGCTAAAAATAAATAAATATTTACTTAAAGATTTACTTCCTGCAGAATGTTCTATTTGCAAAATAATTGTTGCGTAATTGTCTTTCTCTCCACTGAACATCCAGAAACCTCCATTTCATCTGCAGGAGATTGGATGACCATTTTTATTAGATTAATGGAAAGAGGTGAGGAGAGGAGCTAGGGATGAAAAGGGAGAGGGAGAAGGAAGTGTGTATGTGTGTGTGTATTAGGATGAAGTCATTTTCCTTTTACACCAGTGATGTTCAGTGTGCTTCTAAAATGAGGAGGCAAAGTCCCCTTTCTGATTAAACTTGTTTTAATCAAGTATAAATTTGTGTTTGTGTTTATGTTTCTGAGTTAAAGGCTCATGAGAAAGCATGAGATGCACCTTATGCTTGGAACAAGCAATCAACACAATGATACATTTGTATGGTTATATTAGTATACATACTTTTGCTGCAAGACATGCTGGGATGGGCTCCAGCACTGAGACCCTACCAGGATTATAAATTATAAAAATAGATGTAAATTAACCTAGTTATTAGTCTCATCAAAGTCTAATAATGTATTTTTACACATAAACTAACTCATCATTAGTCAGTAAATCTTTAAAAAACGTCAAATGATGTTCACAGCTCAGTTAAAAAGAAAGGTGCACCTATGTGCCTAAGAAATTGCTATTGAAGAAACAAAATGAAAACAGGCTTGCTCGCAGATTACCTCGTATATTTTTATTTGAACTAGGCTGGAAATATATATTTGATTTTTACTCTGTAATTTTACTGTCCATTGATCTTTTCAAGTCAATTTGTAGACTTGTGAAAATTAAAACCTTATCACTTTGACAGAGTCTCAAACTAAACATGGTGCTAAGTAGACATGGATTCCTCTCACATAACATCTGTTCTGTACTTCCACTTTAAAATGAAACCACTGCCTGGAGGTCACTGTTGGGTAGCGTCACTTAAAAAAGTGTCATTATTCATTTCCATTTAATTTTTTTATTAGTTTTTTTTAGTTCATTCATTTAGTTCATCAATTATATATATAAAAAAATATAATAAAAAAAAAAACATTTGAAGTTTCTTCTTCAGAATTTGACATAATCCAGTGTGTTATTTGCAGCTTGTTTTAATTAACTGTGAAAATGCAACTTCTGAGTAAATTTTGTTTTTGCATTTTTTTTCAATGTACTGTATTGTTCAAAATAATAGCAGTACAATGTGACTAACCAGAATAATCAAGGTTTTTCGTATATTTTTTTATTGCTACGTGGCAAACAAGTTACCAGTAGGTTCAGTAGATTCTCAGAAAACAAATGAGACCCAGCATTCATGATATGCACGCTCTTAAGGCTGTGCAATTGGGCAATTAGTTGAATTAGTTGAAAGGGGTGTGTTCAAAAAAATAGCAGTGTGGCATTCAATCACTGAGGTCATCAATTTTGTGAAGAAACAGGTGTGAATCAGGTGGCCCCTATTTAAGGATGAAGCCAACACTTGTTGAACATGCATTTGAAAGCTGAGGAAAATGGGTCGTTCAAGACATTGTTCAGAAGAACAGCGTACTTTGATTAAAAAGTTGATTAGATAGGGGAAAACCTATAAAGAGGTGCAAAAAAATGATAGGCTGTTCAGCTAAAATGATCTCCAATGCCTTAAAATGGAGAGCAAAACCAGAGAGACGTGGAAGAAAACGGAAGACAACCATCAAAATGGATAGAAGAATAACCAGAATGGCAAAGGCTCAGCCAATGATCACCTCCAGGATGATCAAAGACAGTCTGGAGTTACCTGTAAGTACTGTGACAGTTAGAAGACGTCTGTGTGAAGCTAATCTATTTTCAAGAATCCCCCGCAAAGTCCCTCTGTTAAAAAAAAGGCATGTGCAGAAGAGGTTACAATTTGCCAAAGAACACATCAACTGGCCTAAAGAGAAATGGAGGAACATTTTGTGGACTGATGAGAGTAAAATTTTTCTTTTTGGGTCCAAGGGCCACAGGCAGTTTGTGAGACGACCCCCAAACTCTGAATTCAAGCCACAGTACACAGTGAAGACAGTGAAGCATGGAGGTGCAAGCATCATGATATGGGCATGTTTCTCCTACTATGGTGTTGGGCCTATTTATCGCATACCAGGGATCATGGATCAGTTTGCATATGTTAAAATACTTGAAGAGGTCATGTTGCCCTATGCTGAAGAGGACATGCCCTTGAAATGGTTGTTTCAACAAGACAATGACCCAAAACACACTAGTAAACGGGCAAAGTCTTGGTTCCAAACCAACAAAATTAATGTTATGGAGTGGCCAGCCCAATCTCCAGACCTTAATCCAATTGAGAACTTGTGGGGGGATATCAAAAATGCTGTTTCTGAAGCAAAACCAAGAAATGTGAATGAATTGTGGAATGTTGTTAAAGAATCATGGAGTGGAATAACAGCTGAGAGGTGCCACAAGTTGGTTGACTCCATGCCACACAGATGTCAAGCAGTTTTAAAAAACTGTGGTCATACAACTAAATATTAGTTTAGTGATTCACAGGATTGCTAAATCCCAGAAAAAAAAAAATGTTTGTACAAAATAGTTTTGAGTTTGTACAGTCAAAGGTAGACACTGCTATTTTTTGAACACACCCCTTTCAACTAATTGCCCAATTGCACAGCCTTAAGAGCGTGCATATCATGAATGCTGGGTCTTGTTTGTTTTCTGACAATCTACTGAACCTACTGGTAACTTGTTTGCCACGTAGCAATAAAAAATATACTAAAAACCTTGATTATTCTGGTTAGTCACATTGTACTGCTATTATTTTGAACAATACTGTACATATAAGCATCTCTACAGGAGACGATAATGATTGAGAATAAATCAATAAATCATGGTTAAATTGATAATATTACTGAATATTAATGGACTTTTATCGCCCTAAACACCTAAGTCATACTTTTTTGTTTTATTTTATTTTAATATCTTCATTCTAATATACAAAAGCAACCCTATATCAATCGGTGAGCTAAGCTAGCAGTTACTCTACATTAAATGAAGCTTCACTATACACTGAATGCATATGCACCTGTATTTGCATGGGTATGCTCAATTTAGACCAACTGCCATAAAACATGAAGAACGAGAAGTCACCGTCATACCACAGTACTTCTGTTGGCTACACAGGTCCATGTATGGTGGTGGCATCACTTACTGGATCAGTGACCCTTAGCAGTTTCCGAATGAATCTAGAGCTTCAGAAATATTTGGGGAAATGTAGCTTTTGTGGAAGTTACCACACTACTTGATCAACAAAAGAGCTTTGTTACTGAAAAGCTATTTGATTCAGAAAACAGCTACCCTACCACAATGGCACTGACGAATGAAGTTAAACTAGTAGCATCACTACTTATAGCTATGCTACTGCCCAACACTGATAATACTAATGCTTTTCCACTCACTCTTCACTTTCCGTCCTTTCCCAACTGCACATGTAGTGGTTGGGGCCCCTTGTTTTATCTCAGAGCCCCTGTCTCTCTGCTGGCAATGCTCCAGGTGAGCGCTAGAGATGGAGAGGGAAGCGGCTATCTGGGGGCCTGTTAGGGGATAGGGAAAATCATCATGGGGGTTTGAGGTCTGGGACATGACCAGAGAGGCTCAGAAACAAGAAAGCAATGAACCAAAGTAGGAGAAAGGGAAAAAAGTAATTGGTGTATGAAGCCAGAGAAGACAAACAGTGTCATCGCCTGGATGAGTTTTGGTCCAAACTTGTTGACAAGACAGATGTTAGGGGTTTAGGGGTTAATTCTTTCCCATGTATAAGGGGTATAGTGTGTCATGTGATGTTTTAAAGGCATTATGCGGTCTTAAAATGTACTAGGAAAGCCTGACCTGTTTGTTATAATTAGTTTACAATAGTTTTCAGTTTTTAATTTGTCAGCTTAGGCTCGAAGAGCTATTTAAATGTAAAAATGAAGATCTGTATTTGATAGTTTGTCATTTGCTGTTAGGAATGCATGGATGAAACCAGTTTAAAATGATTAAACATAGAACATTGCTGTCTGAAGGGAGATTCATTGAAAACAGCTGCTTATAGAAAGTAAATGGAGTAATGTAGCTCTGCAATGAAATGCAGAGGCCTCCTCTTTTTATTTCGATGAAGTGTTGATCTGGCCCCTTGATAGATTTGAAAACCTCAAAAAGAGTGGCTATTTGACAGGAAAAGAGCTTAACCTTGTGGTACATGCCTGTATATCTTTGTGAGCTGTGCAATATGATCCAGGCTAGATTTAGCTGGCCATATGTGAAACATATTAACTACCGGTACTTCTTTTATTCCCCAACACAGGAACTCTTCCTTTCTCTGGGGTTTTCAGGTCGTTTTTCACTCATTTGGTTTTATTCAGGTTTTGATGATTTTGGTCATGTAAGCCAGTGATGATACACTAGAGGAACTTTTAGACAAAGTTCTTCATGTTACTGTAGTACAATCAAGTTAAAGTTGGATGGAGTTCAGCATACAAAAATGGCAAGAAAACAGTTTCAGTTACTAGTGGTTTAATATTAATGCATTATTTGTCTACTTATTTGTATGATTCTTATTTATATGTTACATCCAAATTTAGCATTTTAATACTGAAACAAAATCAGTATGAAATATCTAGAATGTCACATATTTAATAACAAGATAATAATAAAATGAAGTATGCATAAATTAATAAGTAAAAATGCAAAATGTGTTTCTCGTTGTACTGGAAATGCAGTAAGCAGTAATGCATAAAAGAACAGGGTCAGTTAAATGGGTGTGGATATGATTACAGCAAAGACACAGATGCCAGAGACATCTAGCATACACAAAGTGATGATGGCGGGGCAGACTGATTGACTGCTTATGCAGAAATCGCTAGTATAATGTTCTTCCATAGCAAAAGAGTCATATTTCTAATAAGCATCAGTCACAAGTAATTACAATGTGTGTGTGTGTGTGTGTGTGTGTACAGTATATAGCTTCCAGTCACCTTTATACCTTTTTTTGTTTCTTGTGGTTCCCTCACAGAACCTGAGTGGTGGTCGTCACGCACCCCGATACTCCTACGATCCATCCATCTTTGCTTTCCGCCCTCTGAGCAACGCTCCGCCCTGCAGCCCCCTGCTCACTGCCGAGGAACCTCCATGTGCTTGAGGGATAGGACTGGAAATTTGCAGACAAAACATCACACATTTGTGGACCAAAAATTCCCAACATAAAGACAATGTATGTTTGCATTGCTTTTATTTTGCAGGATATTAGTGTGAACAAAGGCCCTGTGATAAGGCCTGTTGACAAAACAGGAAGTGTGATCAGGGCCAGAATGTAGGAGAGGAATGAGGAGACGGTAACCTTTTGCCTTTAGCTGTCTCATCCTCTCTTTCTCTCAGGAAACCCACTTAGAACTTAATGTAATGACAAGGCCATGACCACTGAGCTATCTATTAAACCACTACCAAATGGTTTGGTCTCACTGATGTGTTTAACAGGAATGAGGAGTGATTGGTCAGTGGTTTCTAGATAACATCTCATGATTGGGCCACATGGTTACAGTATATCTCAAGACCATCGGTTTGAGAGTAAAATGTAAGACCACATTTAGGTTGCATTGGGTTTAGACAGCAAAATGTGATGAGAGACAATCAGTTTAATGCCAGAATGGGCCTTAATTCATTTTTTTCTATTAGAGTTTTTCAAACTATAAACAGGATAAAGTGGAAAGCGACAGTAACAATCAGATATAATGACAACACAGGCCAGATATTCCAAGTCATTGTTCAACTTCAGATGTTATGCAAGTCTGACCATAACAATGTATCAGTAATCAGAGCTGATCATCTGATGTGTATTCCAAAATAATTAAATCTTATGTGAAGAATAAGAAAAAAACAAAACAAAAAAAAACACTAAACTAGAATCTTTCAATATTGTATATTAAACATGCGCCTTACTATGTAGCATTCTCAGTACTATGTACCTAAATACAGGGACTTTTCCCATCGATATCTAGTTTATTAAATATTTTGACACTGTTTAAACACCCCAGGGAAGAAATCATACACACAGTGGCTGAATTGAATACTAGCGTACTGCATACTACAAAATAAACATTGTATACGGTGTACTATTTTTAAAAAATATGATGTGAAACAGGATAGAACAGATTATATTTACAAAAAAATGCTTGAAAACAGTATGTTGATTATATTGGGGGAAAAAAGAAGGTTAGTTTGCATTAAATCATTTCTGGAAAAAAATATTTTGGTTTATTAATCATACTGGAAATAGAAGGTTCAGTCGAACAGTGTACTGTGAGATATAGTATTTTCCAGAAAATGTGCATACTCTTCACATTATACAAACAATATACAGCAGAAATAACAAGATGAGTATGTTAGTATACCATTCTAAACATAGCCTATGTGTTTTCCTTCTGATGTGTAAAAAATTAAGTATGGAACTTGACATGTGATCTTAAATATAGACAGCAGGAATCCTATCCATGCAGTATATTTCAAAACTAATCCATCTGAGGATTTTGATTGTGGATGTAATGTATTTAGCAGCATACTTCTAAACTTTTTACTGAATGTAAACTGCAGTTGTAACCCGTGTAAGGGTCAATAAGCTAGGGCAACCAGAGGGTGAACAATAAGGACAATTATCCGTAGTTGTTGAGTTAGTTTCACCTAGGTGTTAATGTGTATCTATGTGAAACAATACAATATTTTTGAAACATAACTATAGGGGCATATAGTGCAGTACATGCTTGCAGCATGTGAAAATTTGTTTTTTTCTGTCTCAATGCCTCAAATGAGGGGAATAAATATTTCTTCCCAGTTTGTGTCTCGTTAATTTACTTGAAATACTCATATGGCTCAAAAAAAAAAAAAAAATACATTCTCTGTTGGTTAATGGTCATGATTTGCAAGTATATAAAAATATATGTGCATAGTGCATAGAGTTTGCATTTACTATGAACAGTGCAACTCTGAAATGCTATACTTGTATAATATTTAATAAAATTCCTTGATTTGTATTATTTTTATTATTATTACAGTTGTGCAGCCCCATTTATTTATTTATTGTTATTAATTAATTACCTTTTCACCAACTCGTGGACCCCCATTTTTGGAAACCTTGCCTTAATGCGAATGATGCATAAGTAAGGGGCATCTAAAAGTTTGGGTCTCATTTTACCCTTATTACATAAACATGCTTCACAAAAGCCACTTTCCACTCTCGAAAGAGCTGTTTCTTGATGTGATAAGACATTTGTGTGAAGGTTGTGTTATTTTTTTACTGTGAATGTGCGTGTGCCGGGCGATAAGTGAGCGTGCCAACATTGCAGGTTCCATATCCACCCTAAAGGAGCATTCTCATTCCAGCGTGGGCTGATTCCACAGGCCTAGCTGTGCCAGATCCCAAACAGAGCAATAAGCTGTGTGTTTGTGTTCAGGGAACCAGAGAGTGACGTCAGTGAGGGTCTGAAGGAAGTAAGCCAGGAATGAAGACATCAAGATGGGTGTGTGTAGCCTGATTAGACGATAAATACAGTACTATGGTTCAATCAGATCCAAATCCAGTTTCCTGTAGGATAAGCAGAATGTACACACTCAAGTTTGGAAATTGGAATGGGTATAGTTACAAATAAAATATCATGCAAAATTATCTAAAGCAGCTCAGTTGCAAATAGCATTTGCAAACCCCATTCAATTCATAGTTTTAAATATAAGCATGTTTTTCAGCTGAACAGTTGGCCTGTTGCCACACTCAACCCTTATGTCTCTCAACTTCCGAAAAAAAACCATCCATGAATAGTCTAATAAAATTGCTTAGAACATTCTCCATATAGCAATATATAATGTTTTGCATTTTAAAACTCTCCAGGAGGTAGGCATGCCACTGTCAAGGTATACAATCAAGAGAAGACTTCACCAGAACAAATACTGAGGGCTTACCACAAGACGCAAATAAGGTTAGATTAGACTTTGCCAAAAAGTCTTCTGGAAAAGCATTCTTTGGACAGCTGAAATTAGGATCAACCTCTGTACCAGAATGACAGGAAGAAAAATGTATGGAGAAGCCTTGGAACAGCTCATGATCCAAAGCATACAACATCATCTGTCAAACATGGTGGAGCAGTGTGAGGCATGAGCGTTCCAGTGCCATTGGGTTTTTAGTGGTATTTAGTGATGATGAAGACAGAAGCAGCCGGATTAATTCTGTAGTATAGGGATCCCAGACATCAACATAGTGGTGGGCCAGATGTGGGCCAGACCTGGGCCGAAACTACTTGCTGTCTGGGATATACTCTCTTCCCAGATTCGACCTGCAGCAAAGATGATTAGACAATACTTCATAGTACATAAGGACAATGACCCAAAACATACTGCAGAAGCAACCCAGGAGTTTTTGAAGGTAAAAAAGTTGAATATTCTGCAATGGCCAAGTCAATGTCCTGATCTCAACCCATTTGAGCATGCATTTCACTTGTTAAAGACAAAGGCAGAAAGACCCACAAACAAACAATGACTGAAGTCAACTGCAGTAAGGGCCTGGCAAAGCATCACAAAGTAGGAAACCCAGTCTCTGGTGATGTGCATGAGATCCAGACTTAAGGCAGTCATTGCCTTACTGCATTAATCACATACTTACATTAACATTTACATTTAGTCATTTAGCAGATGCTTATATATATATTTTTTATTATATAATAAAAATAAAACAGATAGAATAGAAAAAGAATACAGCAAGCTAGTGTTGCACACACACATGAATATATACACACATAAATATATATATACATTTATTATTATTAATTCATAATAGATAAGAGATAATGTAAAAACATGATAATTTAAGCAAGTTTACTGGTGGGTTTGGTGCTCCTTCATTTTGCCAGTGGGTTAAACTGAGTGTATCCAGAGACATGCCTGAACATGACTTAAATGTTGCCTTGAACATGCCTGAACACTTTTTTTTTTTCATAAATATATTTAAATATAGATATAATTTAATAAATAAACTTTTTCCCCTTAAATTAACAAGCTTGTAACAATACTACTTACAATATTTATTTATTCATTCATAAAAATCTGAAAAATTTGACAAAAAACTAAAAAAAAAAAAAAAAAAAATCACGTTCAATGACCTGAAGAGGAAAATGATTTTTAGAATTACTCTAAATTACTTTTTACTTAAAAAAAAAAAAAAAAAAACTATAAATTTTAAGGCATGCATTTTGTGTACAGGTTGTTCAGAAAGCATTTGATATTTTTGATCATTTAGAGGCCATAGAAATGTGCTTAGCAAATATGACGGGTTTAATAGGGTTATGACTTAAAATACCCCAAACACTCAACACAAGACCCCAAGTTGATGAGACACAGCATAAATGTTTATTTTTACAAAATATAAGTAACAAAAAACACATTTTGTATGTGATTAATCATTCTCTCCAAACAATGGAGAATTCAAAAGCACTAAAAGCGGTGAATAAACAGAGAGAACAGTGCGTAGTAGCGAATGTGGGGAGCCTAATCCATCCTCGGAGATGCCAACACACACACACACACACACACATACAGTCCACATCACCAACACTGAGTCACTCGTCTTCATCAATATTAAGAGAAGTGAATATGCACATAAATAATGTACACGGAGCTCACTCTAACTCCCCTTCTTGCAAACACACACACACGCCCACAGACTGATTCATTAACAGCTTGCTCCAAATCCTAGAATGCCAAGCAAGTGTCCAGATGGCTGGTAAAGCCGCCTCTCTCTGAGGAGGCATCGTTAGCAGTCAACAGAACCGCATCCAACAGGAGCTCTCGCCATACGGAGCGTGGCCACTCAGCCAAACTGAGGAGGGAGTCCGCCGTTGTTCCGAGAATGACCCAGAACAGCGGATTGAGTGGTCAATGAGCTCACTTAAGCCTGTTTAAATGATCCCAGAACAGCAGAAGTGCTTAAGCATAAGTGGACTGACATTACAGTGGCATGATGTATTTGACGAAAATATATCATCAAATGGAATACATTTCGAACTGAATAAGCAGCAAAACAGAATCTACTAGCTTGTCCATGAAAACAATAGAATAATCTGTCCACTCCAAGGGTTAAGATGAACGTTTGGGCTGATTCCATTCCTGATCCAGAGAGGATGGTCTTTCCTTCCTGTATTCAGTATCCATACTTATCGTTTAGATGTGTCCGACCATCACCAGTCTGACCTGTTCACAACAGACACGCGGGATAAATAAATCAATTTTTCCATTAGAAATCATTCCAATGTGCTGATTTGGTGCTCAATAAATATTTAGTTAATATTTGTGTGAATACTGTGATGCATTTTTAGGATACTTAGATAAATGTGACCCCAAGCTTTTGAACAGTAGTCTACATTGAGCAAAAATTCTTTCAAAGCAGATTAAAGAACACATTATGTCTTTATCTTTTGATAAGGTCATAGATAGCCATATGGCTAATACAGTAAAGTAACAAGGGCCATTTGTTAGCTTAACATGATAACAATTTAAGCACCATACCAACAAAAATGGATTCTGGCAGAAACTGGATCCCATTCTCTCTTCTGTTCTTAAAAACAGAAAACCTTATCTTATAATAACCTCCTGACTTTAAAATAAATGCCTTGGAATTAATGTGTTTTCCCATAATGCAACTTCTCTAATCCTCAGAAATGTCAGAACCGTGTTTGAAGTGTCCTAAGATCAAAAGCTAACACTCACTGAAAATAATGTTTCACTTTCAGTGAAAGCCTGTAAATTGAGATTAAAAGGGTTCAGTGCCAAGAATGCTTGATTTTTGATGCATATTTCTAACTGCGCAAAGGTTTTTTTGTTTGTTTTGGACTTAATTGTATCACAGCCATTCGGGGTGAAGAGAGGCAGCTATTTACCCGATGGAGGAACCCAAACGCAGTAGTCTGGGTCATCTTCTGGGTACTGCTTAGACATGGTCACAGGAGGCTAGAAATAAAGGTAGAAATGTATAAATATTAGAGCATGAGAAAACTAATTCTAGAACCTTACTGTAAGTTATAGAGAAATTCTACATGTTCAGATCCATAAAGTAATACCAAAAAGTATTTACACACTTAAGGATCACAAAAGTGTTCTACCTAGCAGAATGACCTTTTAAAAACAGTGATAATTTGAAATATTAATACAATATTTCACAAAAGAACAAATGTTGTATTTTGTATATGTCATTTTTTTTTCTACCTAGCTACCATGTTATTAATCATATTTGCTTTGGACATATCTCGTCTGACAACCAGAAAATATCAAAATACTTTTTGTCTTAATTTAGAATAGTATAACAGTAGTTTTTTTTTTTTTTTTTTTTTTTTTTTTTAAGTTAATAGCTAATATTTTGTGAAATGTTTTACTTCAAAAACATTCTTGTGAAAAAAATGTGTTAATTTCTTGTATTTTGTTAACATCATTGGTTACAAATCTTATGTCTTAAGTAGAGCGGTTTATATGCAGAATTATTTACAGCTTCAATACTTACTCTGCTGGGGCCAATCATTTTCTTCTTTGTATTTTTCTTTGGAACATTTGAGACACTATTGTCAATTTCCTCTGTTGGGATATGAATCACAAAGAAAAAGTGCATCAGACATTTGTTTTCAGACTGCCTTAATCCACTTAAAGGTCAAACTAGAAGCAGGACTAATTGAAGAAACATGTTTTAAAACAGTCACACTTCACATTTCAAAGAAATTATGCCACAGAATGCAAGAAACCATACACACTGAATATGTGATTCTACCTTTTGGACGAGAGGCACTTTTCTCTTGAAGATGGGGAGACTTCTGTTTTTCGTGAGATGCAACTATCTTAGCAGGCTCGTCCTCTTGGTCTCCTTTAGCTAGACACAAAGAAATATTGGCGAAAATATCTCTTAGCTTTGATTACATGCCAATATTATGGATTAGATTTTGTCAAAAGTGGAAGCCAAGTAAAATTAGACTCTGTGTAGCACACTACACTGACGTCTTGTGGTCAGAAATAGAATTACACTACTCTGGGAATATTGTATTGCAAATCCCCCCCCCCCCCCCCCCCACCAAACCCCACCACACCCCACAACAGCACTTTTATGGCAGTGATTAGTTATTTTGGTAAATGTTTAACCATTAGGGCGGTGTGTCTGAGTTTCACTGGAGTGTTCTGAGCTGGTGGTCTCTGCAGACTGAACGACTTCCATATCAACATCTGTGACCGCATCCTCCATCTTCTCGCTTTTTTCTTCCTCCTCTTCTTCCTCTTCCTCACCAACAGAGGGCATTTCTTTCATGTTGAAGAGCTCAGGAGGCAGATTGGTTCGCTTTGCGGGTAACGTCTGCATATTTAGGTGAATGAGAGAGAGAACGCATTACATTGCCTAATGACATATATTACAATTATATATATTATTCCTACACAAATTTAAAAAGACTCACTCCTATTGTTCCAGTCTTCAGTTTGAATTTACTTCCTCCTTTCATGGCTCCAAACATTGGCAGGGATAACTTCTTAGGATTCTCAGTGTCCGTGGACTGACTACTAGATCAGTATTTAAAAAATAAAATACAAATTAGGCCCCTATTAAGTTTATTTACTTCTTTTTTTAATATTTTCAAATATTTTCTAGTTTAACTACATTTTAATAATCAACTTCAGGCAATCAGTTGACTTTACAAAACTTTAACAAATGTTTGAATTTATTAAAATTAGTGACCTTTGAAATGTCTTTTTTCCCAGAAATTCAGTGTAGTCTACTTATATTTTTCTGCATAGTTTTATTTAAATTGAATATAAAAAACGGTGGAAATCCAGTTAATTTAAATTGTGATATTTCTTAAACAATAATTTACAGTTAATGACACACTGGAAGATCATCTTGGGTCATTTTGGCTTTACTTTTCAACAGCGGAAGAAAGAGGACGTGTCATGACATCCAGTGTTTTTTTTTAAATTCTTTTTACACTCTGTGGTACAGCCCTATTTTTGATTTATTCATCCCAATTCCATGATATTTCACATGATAAAGTTCTATAAATTCATTTTTATGACTGGATTCCATGACTCCATCACAGAAATTGCAGGGCCCTGTGAACAACCTACACAAATAATAAATCTTAACAGCGAGTGACTCTCAGAATTCTCCTGAATTTATTCTCACAATATTTACACCACGATCACAAACCCATTGCTTTACAGATTTATGCCAAAAAAGAAATCTGAATCATTCAAACTGCAAAACCAGGCCTGTGAAATCATGCAGCGTAACTGATGAGAGATACAGAAATCTTCATGAGACTGCAGTAGTGAATTAGAAATCACATCTTTTGTACATTAGTAGCTAAACCCTTAGTTAATTGGAATGACCAGCTTGTCTGGAGGGAACACTGAGCTCACCTGCTGGGCTGTAATGAAGGTAGCTGTGTGGGTTTGGCCAGATCTGCTAGCTTGCGCAGTCTCTGACCTTCCTTCTTCAACTCGGCCACATGTAAATGTAGCTTCTTTCTCTCCACTCCATCCAGAGCCGTCTCGCTGCGTACAACGCTCATGAAAGCATCTAGAGGGTCCTCTGTCGAAGAACTGGAGACTCCTGAAGGAGGACAACAAGCATGAAGTGTAAACTTACACATGATGAAATACGGAGGCATATATATATATATATATATATATATATATATATATATATATATATATATATATATATATATATATAAAAGAGAGATTTACCTTTCCCAGAAGAACTGAGTCTATTTTCAGTCTCAGCCAGCTCTTTTTCAACCTCAGCCAGTTTGGCTAGCTAGGAAAAAAATGCATATTCCATCAATACCAGGTACAGCACACACAGGAAATATGCAGCTGGATCCGTACCAGTGATTCATACGTAACAGGACGCTCCTGAATCTTTCCAGCCTTCTTCATGCGTTCAGTCCGCTTCTTCTCCACCGCTCCTGTCCGGTCAAGGAATGTGTCATCATCACTGTCATAAAAATCTTCATCTTCCCAGTTCTTCTTCTTGCGTTTTCGGGACACTGTAAAGAGATTAAACTTGTAAGAGGCTGCTTCTAAGAGGACTGTAAATGCAGGCAAAAAAATAAAACTGATAAAAAAACAATGATAAAAGAATTTCCCCAATTTTTATTGACCTGTCAGCATTATTACAGGTTCTTAAAGACAATTACCACTAATAACACTGACTGGATTATTTTGCTGTTTCAACAAAACATTATTATTAAAGAGACTAGCAATTTAAAACCAACAAACTTCTAAGATCCAATCACTTACGGTTACAAAAATTCCACCCTAAATACAACATCAAAGATTTTGTATATTTAATTTTAACATCATGGTGATTAAAAAAAAAAAAAAAAGTTTAAATTTGACAGCTCCAGTCATAAATCTGTCAATAATGACAGTTTGATGTTTACCTACCTGCCTCCTGTCTCAGAAGACCACGGGCCTCCAGAATGCGGCAGGCCTCTAAGCAGCATTGGATGGCTGCTTCTTTCTTTTTCCCTGAGTGGGTCACTTCAGCCACCAACTGCCTGCCCAGAGCATCATCCACTGGCAACCTAAAAGTATTTTCAAATTCCAACTTCTATGTTAATGTCACCAAAATTACTTGTATACTTTTTCATAAGTAAAGTTTACAACATAAGATCAACCAGTCTGTGTATTTCAGTATAGTTTTGCCACTAGTCATAGCTGGTGATAAACTGCTAAAAATAAAGAAAGGCGCAAATGTGGTTTGGTTGCAAACAGAAATTAAGTGCTTACTTAATTCTGCAGAGCCATGTACCATGGCCTTGTTCTTCATACTCAAACTCTAGTTCTTCTCCTGAAATAAACAGTTAAAATAATGTTTACGTGGTAAAGAAATCAAGATTCTTCATATGAATCTAATTATTTTACCTTCTCTGTCATAAAATCCCTGTAATGCCTTTTTAGGATCTTTTAAGTATGCTGCTTCCTGATCCTCTTGAAATTCTGTGGCAAATGGATTCTCCTCATTCTCGTCCTCTTCTGGCACTGGCTCTTCATCTAAAAAAACAAAACAAAACAATGTGAAAGTTTTCTGAGAACAGGTAGATACAATGGGCCTCACAATCATCATTTGAATAACACGCCCCTTAAAACACCCCGGTTTAGAAGCCTTCCCCCTAGAGTTTACGACATGGAGAAACGAAACCTGGCCAAAAAGAAAAATTAATCTCATGACAGAAATTGATCTTACTCCAAAAATACCCGTTAAAGGGACAGTTCAAAAATTGCGGTCAAAATCCGAGGTAAAGAACAATATCAATACTGTTCAGTTTCTTGCACAGACCAATCGGTTTGTGTCTTTAAACATAAATGTATCATCACGAGCCACAAGGTTTAATTTGGTTTTGTTAGTGTATGTTTTTTTTTTACTCTCAAAGCCATGATTCCCATCCACTTCCATTAAATGACTGACAGAGTTCAAACGACGAACCCAATTTTCTGTTGTACGCTCGTTTCGTAAATGAGGCCCAATAGATTAAGGATCATCTGTTGTCTTTGTTACCCATTCCCCAAGAGCAGCCGGTATTTTCGGAGGAGCTTCTCGTTGTAGCACTGGCTTCACTGTCCTCTTTCTCTTCCTCCTCATCTGAGCCGTCACCCATCATCCTCTTCTCCAGCTCTTCTCTCTGTTTTCTAGCACGCTCTCTGAGCTCTGTCACCGTCAGTTCAGATTCTGCTTCTTCATCAAACTCTGGACCCTGAGAAAAGAGGGAATCTGGTATAATCAAAGCTAGTTCAAGCAATAATACTGAAGCGGATGAGTTAAATCTATTTATGAGGTCTGATTTAACTCATAAATGGGGCAAAATATTGGTTAGATGTTACTTACATAATAAAAAAATAACACATTTTGAATTTCATCAACTACTGGACAACACCGTAAAAAAAAAATATAAATATATGTATTCTAAATTGTAAGTTGTAAATAAAACAAACTACTGGAATATGTTTTACGAAAGAGAATAAGAGGAAAAAAACAACTATTTCTTAAAAAAAACAATGTCTAATTTAATTTTACTTGCTGTTTCTCATTGTAATTAATTGTGAAATTTACTAGCAACTTCTGAGTTACATATGTTTTGGTAAGTTTGAATTGTTAACCACAGTTTCTGGTGAAATACCATTGTTAATACAGCTATTAAAGCCACAAAAGGTACCATGTTTTATGGACAAGTACATATTCAAAACCATGGTGCATGAACATGGTAATCATTTAGTGTCATGGCAGTAAACACACTGTGAACACACACCCGAGCAGTGGGCAACCATTTATGCTGTGGCGCCCGGGGAGCAGTTTGGGGTTCGGTGTCTTGCTCAAGGGCACCTCAGTCGTGGTTTTGCTGGCCCGAGACTCAAACTCACAACTCAAGGGTTAGGAGTCAAACTCTTTAACCACTAGGACTTGACTAATAAATACATACCTGCAAAATAAAGAGTCTTGTGCTTCCTCCAAACTTCAAAACATGTCCCACTCGTAGCCTTATGTATGTTTTAGGCGGTATTTTGTTCTTATTCACAAAAGTCCCATGAGTGCTCCCCAGATCATAGGCATAAAAGCCCTTCTCCTCTCCTACGACCCCGTCCTGCCCAGCTCTGCCCCGGTACTGCACCACGGCGTGGTAGCGGGAGATGGACGGGTGCTCCAGAGACACATCACACACTGGCAACCGACCCACCACAAAGTAACTACTCTGGGTCAGTGGGACCGCATCTAGGATCGCCCCGTTTTTCAGCAGCTCAAACGAGTAGCTGATGTCAGGAACAGATCCCCACGGGGGCTCGGTGTATGGGAGCGGAGGAAATTTACCCGCCGGGGGTAGCTTGACACTGGCAGGGATCTTTTGTCGGATGTCTTTTGGTTTGGGCTGGACCTTCTTTGCCTCTGATCTCTCGGATGATGGCTGATCGGACGGGTCAATTAAAGTCTCTGTGGGTTTTTCAGTTGGCTGCTTATGTTTAGTATCAAGATCTGTGTCTTTATTCTCCGATCTGCTGCCGTTTAATTCCTCTGCGAGTTTCTTGCTTGAGTTTAATCCTCCTGACTTCTTCACTGTGAGCAATTGAGCCACAAAAATATCCGGTTTCTTAAAAGGATCATCTGTGTTTTCATTAGTGCTTGTGATGTCCTGTTTCGTATCACTACTTTGCACGTTCCCAGGGTCCGAGCTCTTCTCTGTGTCCATTTCAGTGTGATTATTTTCAATCTCTTCGTTGCATTCAGACTCCATCATGCGCTCACTCTTCACGATATGGTGTGTTTGGTGTAACACTTTAATGATTCCGATCCTGTAGTCTATAATTTGTAATATAGATAAATCTTCTTTAGTTTATATCAGTAAATGTATAAAGATATCTTAATATGTATGCATAGTAATTGTTTGCATTTTATATAGTGGTTTTAACATATTAAAGTATTTATATCTTATCTCCACCGTCTAGGAACTATTTAAAGTTTCCACGGAAATATTTCAGGGTGGTCCCTCACATCCGCTCGTAGATTATACGTCGTTTTGTCGAAATGATACATATTGATTTATTTTAGTATTATTCGTCTTTATGATCATCTACTCAAAAAGGTAACTCTAACTAAGCGATTTTTTATGATAATTATGATGTTGATTATGCTTTATGAGTGCCACATTAAACATTGGGTATCGCAGGGCGTCTTATATTGTGTAGCGTGAATGTATAAATTAACTATAAATACACAAAAGCATGAAAGTTTCTGAAACTTAAAACATACATTTTATGTGCATATTATAGTATATAAATATAAAGTGTACTCTTTAAGTATTGAACTGAAATGTCATGTGATGTGTGGGGGGATAGTTTGAAATGTCACAATGCAAAAAATAGCAAATTATAGTTTTCAAAAATAAATAAATAATTAAAAATAATGATCTTCTGATATTTGAGTTAACCATTCATAAGTACTACTGTACATGTGCATCGGGTGACAGGAGATATGAGCTTTCATAGAAATGCCAGTTTTAACAGTGTATTCTATGGTTTTTAGATTGTACCACTGTCAAAAGAAACATTGAGTGACAGCACTGTGTGAAGATGATGCGTTATTGGGGCGAGCTCCCAGTGGCTTCGGCTCCCCCGGGCCGCAGTTCTTTTGACCTTCTGCAGCGTGAGTTCCGCCAGGTGGAGATGCAGGACCCTCCCTTGCACCAACCTTCTGCACAGCGCCCACGTCCCACTACCATGCTGGATATCCCCTCTGAGCCCTGCAGCCTCACGATCCACACTGTGCAGCTGAGCCAGCATGCTCGTCGTCTCCGGGGTCTCATTGCTGCTGCCCAGCAAGGCCAGCAACCCCTGTCCACATTATTAGATTCCCAGGGAGTCATGAAACCCGAGGATGGGGATGCTCTACCTCCCCGGCCTGCCACACCAACTGTACCTGATGATCTGCTTCCACTGGATAGTAAAGCTCCTCGACAGCCATTCCAACTACGTCATAGTGACCCAGAGAGTGACTTCTACAAGTATGTCAACAGATCATCATGCATTGTTTGTCCTATCTATTAATTTATTAAAAAATACATGAAAATTCCAATTATACATACAGTGACCTGAATACACCTCTTCTAGGAACAGAATGTTTTTAATTTCTGAATTAAAAATTGATTTAGAAATTTTATGGAAGAATAAATTAAAATAAAATAAATTATGTACAGATGTCTTAATATCATAGTTAAGATAAAAAAAAAACAGTTTTAAGCAGATTTTTATTCTTGGACTATTTCATGTGATGTAAACTATTTCATGTGATGTAATTCATGAAATGTCATGTGATGTAATTCTTTCAATTTAATTAGTAATTATATTTTTATAAACTCATTAAGCTAGATTCGATTCTTTTCACTGTATCCTTATATATTGACCCTTGTCTGTCTGAAAGGCCTATATTAACCTTGAACTTCAAAGATTAAAGATTAAAATTTAAGGATTTGTGAAGCCAACATTTAAATTTGTCTCGATGAACCTTTCCTCTACATACAGAATCCTCAGATGCAGCCTATAAATTTAAACCTAAACATTTGATATGTAATTTTATAAAGAAAACTCCACACTTGTCCTGTGATTCCTGTTTTCTGTTTTTCTCTTTTTTTCAATTTGTCCACTTCTCCCTCATTTTAGAGGTAAAGGTGAGCCAGTCACTGAGTTGAGCTGGCCGTCCTGCCGCCAGCTTCTGTACCAGTCAGTGGCCACAGTGCTCGCTCATGTTGGATTTGAGTCCGCGAATGAGAGTGTGCTGGAGACTTTGACTGACCTGGTCCACGAACATTACCTGCGGATCACCAAGTTGCTGCGCGTGGCTGTTGACAGGGAGGCCTGCCAGGGCTCTACACCCTTCCCTGATGTGGTGGAACAGGTATTCCATGAGGTGGGCATTGGCAGTGTCCTGGCTCTGCAGCGCTTCTGGCAGACCCGCATTAAAGACTACCACAGCTACATGCTGCAGGTGAGAGATCTCCAATATTATGCCAGTTTCAATATCTACAGGACTGTGTTCCTTTGATTTTACATTGTGATTGCTATGGCATTGACTGACTAGTGTCGTCTTGGACTGTAGGTCAGTAAGGAGCTCTCAGAAGAGTATGAGAGACTTGTGAATCCAGAAAAAGCTCTGGAGGATTCCAAACCCTTGAAGGTTAAAGATGAACCAGGGAGTGACACCGCTATCCCTTTGAGCGAGGAGCCAGAAGCGGATCTGGCCTCAGGTGACCAAGCCCTTCCCATCGGTGTTCTGGGCACATCCAGTGAAAGACTGGCTGGAGGACTGGAAGAGGGACATTCCCCTCACACATCAGGTAACCCATTCGCTTGTGAAGGACCCTTATTAGGGATCAGTCAAGACGAACTGAATTGTTCAAAAGAAAACTTATTTAAAACATCATACCTTTAGAAGTCTGTTTTTGCTACTGTACCTTTAAGACTTCCTTATGCAAATCTTCTTTGTTATGATTGGCTAACCTCTAAGTTTGTGAGATGATTAGCAAACATACTCCACAGAAAGTTACAAAATAAAGTCAAAATTGATCAATTCTCAACAATATAAAAAAAAAGGCAAAAATGCCTAAAAAATATTTAGCGTCATAATATAAGTATCTTTCCCAAAATAAAAGTTAAACAGTTGAAAGTCAAAATGATAATATAATATTATCTGAACACTATTATCTGTTACGTTAGATATATAAACCTGAATATAAATACATGTCTGTTTAATTAAAGTTTTCACAGTATTTTATTTATATATTTTTGGTCTCATTTTAGTTTTGGGACCAGTTCTCACTATTAACCAACCGCTTATGATGACTTTTGCCTCAGTATATAACAGTAAGGTATTTGTTATGCTTGGGTACTGGGTACATTAAGGGATGTAGAATATGGTCAGAATGCAGAATAATGATGCAGATTAAGGCATTAATATGTGCTGTATAAGTACTAATAAACAGCCAGTATGCTAGTAATGTACATGCTAATAAACAACTAGTCAATACTGAAAATTGGTCACCAAACTAAAGTGTTACCATATTTTATTCTGCCATATTTCCCGTAGTCACACAGCCACTGCCTTGTGGCCCTGATGGATGACCCCGTTTGAAAACCCTTGCTTTAAATTACTGTAACACTTTCAAAGTAAACATATAATCACAAAGTAACGAGTTTCAATACAACCTGAGCGTTTGGACTCACAGGGCAATTCTTGCTTTGCATTCGGCAATTCTTAAAGGGGGGGGTGAAATGCTCATTTTCACTCAATATCCTGTTAATCTTGAGTACCTTTAGAGTAGTACTGCATCCTTCATATCTCCAAAAAGTCTTTAGTTTTATCATATTTATAAGAGAAAAATATTCTGTGCCGATTTTTTTTGGAAAAACACGAGCCACTGGAAGCGTGACGTGTGGGCGGAGCTAAAGAATCACAATCGAGTAGGCTTTTGAGTTGAGAGCGTTTGAAAGTTGTGACATTACCATGAGAAAAAAAAAAAAAAAACATCATCCAAAACAAACCATGGCTAACAGTCAGATTCAGCGTATATTTATGATCCAGAATCAGATCCAGAGGCTGAAACTGAATGAGAGCAGCAGCAGCAACGACTCGCTCCGAGCGGGGCTCGAACCCGGGTCTCCGGCATGGGAGGCGGACGCACTCAACAAGGAGGCAGAGATATTTTAAGCAGTTTTACTCAACGCCTGCGGTTCCAACACACGATCGTGACCCTTTTTCGTTGGGATTGCATCATCCTTAAGAAAAAAACGATACGCAAATCCGTCGTCAAACTGGGCCTTGTTTGTAAAACAAGCATCTTCGAAATGCAGGGACCAAACAAAAACACTTGCACAACTCCGTCGATGCTCTTTCAAAATAAACTCCGTCCACTGGTCCCTTAATGTTTTTTTTTTTTTTTTTCTTTGGTAATTTGTGCAGGGTTGTCTTGCCCTGGCAACCAAAAACACACTTCTTTTGTGACATTTCGCGACGCTCTCGCTCTGATCAGTGAATGTCTGTGCTCTCAGTGCTCTGCTATACGGGAGCGCGCGCTCTTCCGGGAGAAGTGCCCTTAGGACCGATATAAGGAAATTCCGCTCCATCTAACGTCACACAGAGCCATACTTGAAAAAAAACTTTCCGAAACTTGTGACAAACCGGAAGGAGTATTTTTGGAACAAAAATACTGCTTCAAACGTACAATTAAATTTTTGAAACTTTGTCCATGTTTAGCATGGGAATCCAACTCTTTAACAGTGTAAAAAAACTCAGTATGCATGAAATAGCATTTCACCCCCCCTTTAACTTGTAGACTAGAATTATTTAATGCAGGCATCCAGCCATGTGTTGAGCCCTTTTTTCTACTGTTTGTTCGACTGTCTGTTCTGCCAGACGCTTGGGAGTGAGCAGCACACCAACAACAGACTTTAGAAAAATGTTGTCCTTTGATCTGTCCACAACAGCTCCTAAATCAACATGTGAATTATACATAATAACAGGAACACTGCTCACTTCAGGCAATTTGATGTTTTATCTTTACCTTTGGCAAAATGTCTGCTTTGCACCTCTGTGTGAGCAGCCACTGTGTTTTCGGGTCTGTTTGGTTAAAGCTTTGGTTTGTTAAAGAAATTCCATTTAATTGGAAGACTGTAAACACTAATGAATAAATGCATTAGTGCAATAGGGCGTGAAAGAGAACTCAACTCACTACAAGTGTTCATGTGAACACAGCTGGTTGTCTTAAAGTGAATGCAAACATGAATATTAATATATTAGATCTGTGCATTTGGTCTTAAAGTGACAGCAAAAAAAAAAAAAAAAAAAACCTGCCCTGCTCTCATGACTGAATAAATGTAAAAGATTGAGAAAGAATCAGCGTTTTAACTAATACAATGAAGACCAAGTAGTGTTTAATTGATATTTGATTGTTTTACATTTGAACTGTAAGGGCTTTTCTTATCTTTTTTCCCCCTCCATATATTAGAATTTATTTTAATTTCTAAATGTTTATTTCTTAAAAAATAGCTTAAGATCTTTTTTATGTGCATTAGTTAGGCTGGTATTAGTTTTTGCAGTCTTTTTAATATCATTATCTTAAAAATACTGGTACAATTTACAGTGACGTTCTATATGGTAACCGCAGTTAAGCGCATTAGTAAATATGAACAATGAAAAATGTCTCAGCATTTGCAAATATATATAAATAACAGTTCTATTTTGCAAGCAGTCCTTTCTAGGGTTACATGATAAATTGTATTTTAATCGTGATCACGATTTCTTCTTTTCATTCAATTAAGCATAATCGTCTGTGATATTTAAACAACATTTCATATTTATCTGACATTTGCGTTATCTTGGACTGGTAACAAGCCTTCACAAGCTTTGAAGCTTGAGGTTGCTGGAGGTCAAGAGTTTAAATCCCTCAATGAGCTTTTCACTTAAATGGATGCATTTTGTGCCCGGTGTTTTAATTAATCTTCCCAATCTGTCAGCCAAGCACGCTTAAAGTGTTGATCATTTGAAAACAACAGCAAACATGTAGGTTTAACAATCTTGACTGTGATATTTTGCTGAAAGGAAAGCTTAATACAGCTAGTCTGTTGTATTTCAAGTGGTTGGTTGTGCTTGTTTTTTAAGGGAAAAAGCAATGATTTGCATAATGGCCAGAATTAAAAACAAGCATAACTTTGTTATAATCCATATTATTATTTGTTTTCTTCAATAGGAGCAGGGAATGGCTCTCCCTTGTGGCATTTAGCCCAGGTGAAGATGGAACCTCAGGACAGTGAGGAGGGCCAGGTATCGGCTCATGGGGTTCTGGGTAGCGACGTCTTTGAAGAGGGCCCCATGTCAACCATGAGTGAGGCTGGCATCCCTCCATCTCCTGGAGGTTCAGAAGGAAGTTACACTTCCCATTCACCAGATTCGCTCATGGGCACATCCCCTTTCACTCAGCGGCCAAAGAAGCGGATGAGAAAAGTATAAATAAAGAGACTGAAAGCACTTCCACAGTCATTGTGATGCATAGTATTACCTTGTGTTGAGACTAGATGTCTTACCTTTGAATGGAAGTTTTTTATGAAATTAAATGAACCTGACAAATAAAGTGCGAGTTTGAATGCTTCCCAAGCAAATGGCAGACGGTCACTGTTTTACCCAATTATTGAACGGGACAATTACTTGTTTGCTGTGGTAAAATTAGCATCTGTTTATTGTAACGAAACAATGGAGGGAGCACAACATGGGGAGTAATTATAGCCTGATGTCTGCTTCAAAACACACCGGGACATCAATCAAGGAGTAATGGCAAATTAATTACAGCATGCATAAATCTGCATGTTAAATAAGCAGGCCATTTCATTACCTGTGCACTCGCAGGCATCACAGTGGAGGTATTGTCTCCTAGCCACCTGCACCAAAACCGTTATCCTAAACACATACAGGTTGAGTGTAAATTTAGCTCGTCACACTTACCAGGTAACAGTGCAATGCATTCTTAGACTCAAATCAAAAGGAACCGAGACTGGATAGCATCTTTGAATGAATGGGTATGGTCTTTCAGTGGGCACTTCAAAGGGTTTTTTATTTCAGTTAGTCGAAAAAGTGACTTCACACCACAAGCTAACACATCTGTTCATATCTCATAAAAACCCTGTAATAATACTAAAACTCCATATACATCGGGAAGAAGGAGGCGCACATACAAAATGAAACTTTAATTGTTCAAAATGAACACAAAACAGCGCGTCAGCCCCTCACGGCGACTGACGCGCACAAATAAAAGCCAAAACATAAAATAATGTCCCAGGCCTGGTCCTCTCTCGTCCTTCACTATAGTCGCTCCAGTTTTATATCCTTCCATCTCCTACGTGGGACTCGATACCAGCGGTGGGGCTCAGGTGCAGCTCATCTCCAATCACTAAACCTGGCCTCACTCCTCGTTCCCACGCCTCTCGGCCCCGCCCCACTCGCCACAAACCCCAAAGAAATAAAACTCTTAATTTGCTAACAGTTCTATTTGTAGCTGCATTTTTACAATGTTTTCATGATGAATTATCACATTTTACCCCAAACTGTTGTCCCTGTAAAGTCCCTGGCCATTTCCTTTTGATTTTATTTGTAATTCTCTGTGTTCTTGATATTTCTCATTATAATTGTATTATTGTAGTACTGTACATACAACATTTATTTACAGTACTTGCAATATCATGATCATTTTCACATAATGATCATTTGACCCATGCACCCCTAATATGGAGTTTAAAATTCTCTGGCAGACACATTTTGAGTGGTGCTTTGGGAACAAGTTAGATACAACACATTAAATGTATACAGACATTGCTGTAATTTTGGTAAATGAAAAATCTTACAAATTGTGAAAATAGTTTAATCTGGTTTAGTTTAGTTAGTTTTTTTGTTTTGTTTTTTAGAATCATCCTAAAATTAGTTGGAGTGTGTGGCCTTCTAAAATGACAAATAAGAATACGTCTTATTTTAAAATTGATTCTTTCCACAGCTGTGGTTTTGTAATGAATAAAACACCATTTATGAACCTGTTTGTTTGAGAATTTTTTGTAATGCACTTTTTTTTCTTCGTCTGATCTTCTCCGTAATCTCCAGACAACAACAACAACAAAAAAAAGTAATATGTTCCCGTCCTTGTGCTCATTTCATTCGTCTCCAAAGACCTTTCTTCATTCCAACCTTACCTTCAGTTTAATTGGTTGTTGTTGCTGGATACTGTTTTGAAGAAAGAAACAGCAGGGGGCAGTAGTGCATCGCACCATCACATTTTCATCCAGTTCCACACTGCAGTTTCACCATCATTCCAGGTGTTCCATATTCCACTGGGCTGTGTCTGCTTTTATTGAGCTTCCTGCTTTGTGAACAAGCTGTATTGGAGCACATAGAGTAATCCATTTTACCCATCTCTAGTGGCAGTTATGATTTCCTTTAAGTCCTTTCACTAAATGGAAACATGTTCAGAACTCCAGCAGATAATTACACCTACGAGGCTTGACGATGCTTACAAATATATATGCTTGTGAGTGAAGAGTCACTTTGGCTTTTACTGGTGTAAACAGTAATTTCAGTGTTGTGGGTGATGTTACCTGTCCTGCAGCCAGCAAATCAAAGTTCAGTTTGTAGTTCAGATGAATTTACATAGTTTGTGTAAATGTTAAGGCTTGCCAATGATTCAGGGGTTCAAATGTTTCAACTACCTTTACCTTTTCACAAGTGGTTAATTTGTATTTAGTGATAAGCCCCACCTTCTAATTAAAACAGCCAATCACCAATAGAGTGCAACAGTCAGATACTGAAAGCAAAACTTTGGAAATTGATGTTTAATGGAAAACCAATTTTCCATATTCCACTGTTCTTCCCTCAACTTAAACGAGTTGATACACACCTCTCCCGTCTCAGTGCATCACCTAAATTGGTGTAGTGCGCGGTGCCACTATGCTAGTGTTTAGCTAAGCACCATTCATTGCTTAGGATCCAAACAGGGATGAATTTAGAAGATACCAAACTGTGATGAGTGGGGCGGGGGCCAGTGGAGTAAATGAAAATGAGCGACACCTTCACCACTCACCGGTCTCGAGTCCCACGGAGGAGCTCTGGAAGGATAAAAGGAGGAGTAACGACAGTGAAGGGTGAGAGAGGACCAGGTCTGGATTTTATTTTGTGTTTTGGTTCTGTTTGTATGCGGCAGTCGTCCGCGAGGGGCTGTAATGCTGTTTTGTGTTTATTTTGTTATTAAAGTTTTATATGAAACTCCCACCTCCTTCCCATACTACAAACAGTGTTACACAAACACTTCCATGTTTTCCCTATTTAAAGACAGTTACATGAGTAGATACACGAGTAAGTATGGTGACAAAATAAACCAAGGCGATTTCCTAAGCGGATAAAAATGATGACTATAATGTATGGTGGAAGAGCACT